>NC_134530.1:14033688-14658688 GCF_050624435.1 Tenrec ecaudatus | reverse complement strand
TAACCACTGACCCTCTGCACTGTCCCCTCTCACCGTCCATTCTGCTTCAGTAGGTAAAGGACCTCCTGCTGTGCAGCACATCTGAAGCCTGCTCTCTGGAACATCCTGCCCAACTCGTGTGCTTCTTAACTACGGAAGGCTATGGAGTCTCAGGAGCTAACGCCCAGCTCTCATGTAAAACCATTATCTACTTGGGGCTGCAGCTCACTCCCACCACATGGGGACTGACAACAGAAGGTCGCCAGGCAGTGAGCGAACTCCAAACTCCTCAAACCGCAGACCAAATACATTCTTCCCAAGGCTTCGGAGGACGTTTCAGACATTGGTTTCCTCATTTCCCCCGTTACCAAACCCCTTGTACAAAGCGGCTAGGGCCACCCCTCCTGGCCACCTTGACTCTGCCCACCTTGACTCTGCCCATGGTCTCCTTCGCTTCCCACCTTTGCATATACCAAAGCCCACCAAACCTTTTTAACTTTACACTCACGAAAAGCAAGGTATATGAGTTGAAGTCCAGACTCAGTCCCGTGGGCCTGCTCTGTCCTCTGTGGCTTATTTGTGTAAACAACTGGATAGGATGATCAGGGATTGGCCATCTAGCCTCCGGGCTCTGTCAGCAGTTACCACCCTAACTAAAGGAGCCTTCAAGTTAACACTGGGAGAGCCTATCCAGACGTTATATCCCACAGACTGCAGGACATCCTCTCACATCACGTTCTTTCTCTACTCTCTACAAGCCACTTGGAACAAATCCACCTTGTTTATTGAAAACCCTAACATGACCCTACGCCAGGCTCCCGATTTGAAGCAGGCAACTCTTTTGCCCCAACTCCCAGACTCGCTGGAGCCTAGAAGTCACGTTTGCACACAGGCAATTGAGGAACTAATGATGTGCCGTCCCAAACTCTCTGATCCACCGTACACTATTCCACATCTAACCTTGTTTGTTAATGGCCGCCTGTGCTGTCATCTCACTTGGTTGAGTCTGGGAAACAGCACACCTCCCCATCGGAACGCCTTCGCCAAAGTAAGAATTATCACTCTCATTTGAGCTCTCTCTTTAACTAAAGGGAAAACATCTAATATAATTTTTTTGTTTTCAGATTCTAAATATGTGTTCCTTACAGCTCATTGTCACGCCACCATCTGGGAAAAGTGCGGATTTATGACCACCAAAGGGTCCCACATTGGAAACTGTCAATTAATA
The DNA here is from genome assembly GCF_050624435.1 of Tenrec ecaudatus. NCBI lineage: Eukaryota > Metazoa > Chordata > Mammalia > Afrosoricida > Tenrecidae > Tenrec > Tenrec ecaudatus. The sequence continues at coordinate 14,657,481 of NC_134530.1, read as the reverse complement.
GCCAATCTCTTACAGGTTTTTCAGCCACTGAGAAAAGTAGCTACTATTCATTGCAGAGGACATCACACCGATACCTCTCCTGTCACCCAGGGAAACCACCAGGCAAATGCTACTGCAAGAAACCGCACCGACAACCCGACTAACGCAGCCCCAAGTCTCTCGTTCACCATCCCCGACATGCAACCCTCTTACACACCCCAGGAAGAAGCCACCCTGAGCGAAAAGGGAAGACAACTCAAGAAGGGTTGTTAGTTCTCCAAAGTCAAATAACACTAGCCACACAACAAGCTGAAGACTTCTTCAACTGAATGCATTCCTCTTTACACATTGGGCCCCGTGCCTTGTCCCAATTCTTGCCACCAATCTTATATCAACCTCAACGAACCCAGATCGTCCAAAATGGTAGTTCCTCTTGCTCCATTTGCAAAGCGGTCTATACCCTACGTGCCCATAAACCAACTACGTGGCCTACTGCCAAGATTGTCAGATCGATCTTACTCACATGACTAAACGCAAAAATTTCCGAATCCTCGCATGTGGAGATACCTTTATAGGTTGGGTCGAAGCTTCCCAACTACACGAGAGACAAGATATAGGTACAGACATTCTACTCACCCAAATCACACCCAGGTCCTCCCCAACTCCACACAGTCAGATATTGTCCATGATTCAGAACCCAAATCACACAGATCTAACTTTCTCTGAACATTAAATGATATTTGCATATTCCATACAGGCCTCAAACTTCAGGAAAGGTGGACAGAATGAACGGAATTATAAAATATATTCTGTCTAAACCAGGGATTCCCAAAGATTTAAAGAGAGGTCACTTCACTGTCCCTCAGACCTGTTGGAGGGCCAGACGATAGTTAAAAAAAAAAACTATGAATAAATTCCTATGCACATGTACATATCTTATTTTGAAGTAAAAACAACAGGGCAAAAACCCTTGGCAGACCAGATAACTGTCCTTGGCCGGCAACACATAGCTCACGGGCATTATTTTTAGGAATTCTGGTCTAAGCATTCCCAGGAACTTCAGGGCCTGTGAGTACACTTACTCCTTCTTGCCTTAACTCAAATCTGAAACACCACCCCAATACCACGCTCTCCTTCTTTTGTAAGCCCATTTGAACTTTTGTGTGGCAAAGTCGTCCCCATCAACCACAACCTAACAACCCAAGCACCACCACTAGGATACCATTAACCTTTTCTTTCTCTTCTAAGAAACTGCTCCAGCAGCATGCAGACCGGTGTCTGCCCTCACCCCCCTACTCCTACACGACCTGACTTGCGAGGAATCAGTCCGATAGACTCTGTTCTGCTAAAAGAACTTGATTCTCAGCCTTGACAACCTACGTGGACAGGGCCATACCCTCTAATGCTCACTACTCCCAGCACAGTCAACGTCCTTGGTGACCCTATCTGGCATAGTCTCACCAGCATAAGGTTAACCCAACACAAGTCATGACTGGTATTCAACCCAGATTGTGGGACCTACTACCCTATGCTTTCTGAGGGGACCTCCTGCTTCTCATACCTAGCATGTGCTCTGACGGTTCTTGTGTAGACCCACACATACAACCTTTGGTGCGTCCTACTCTGCTCCACGCCAGGTCTTGCATGTGTGGCAGTTCTTCCTCCATGGCCGCGGTGGAACTCCTAACGGCATAAGGCATGCCATCAGTAGAGCCCATTGCGGCCAGTGTGGGTGGCGGCGATCCGTTTGCCTTCGCTTCAACATCACCTTTCTTCGTCCATTAATCCCAGGGGCCCCACACAACTTCAGCGAGCAAAACAACCTGGTCCTCTGCTCTCTACATGAACAAAGCAGTGTTGTAAACAGTTCCCAGAAACAGACTTGGTGTCTGCATATTGTTCCTAGTTGCAGCATCCGTGTAATGCGCACCACTACTCTATCCTTCAGAGTTACACCCTTCCCAGAAACCAATGTGGAGAGTATCAAATATATATTGCAGACCCCTCGGATCCAAGGTGGGGAAAAGGCATCACGGCCTGTTTGTATCCACACCGCACCGCTGCAAAGCCCTCCGCCATCCTATCAATCCATAGCAGTAGATTCAATTTCCCCACCCACCAAAGAGCATTGATGAAGTAGCTAAAGACAACCATGGTAATGAACTTAACCTATTAGCCTAACTTACACACCAGGACAACAACACTAACCCCTTCCAGTGGGTAAATCTGATCCAAGAAACAGCCCTTTAGTTAAATGCCTCTGGAATAGAAAATGACTCTTGGTTCATCTGCGCCTCCCTGCAACGTCCACTGTTGGCTGCAGTTCCGGTAAGCTCCCTCCCTTCAGCCAAAACCAGCAACCCTTGTCCTGCCCCATTCCTAAGGTACCATTGTTTGCACCTGAACGTCAGGTTGGCATCAGCTAACCCCTGTGTTATTTATCATCCACAAGACAGGTGTCGAGCCTACCCTGCAATCACAAGAAGACCATTAAAGGCTCATTTCAAGCCCCCTAAGAATCATCCTCTGGTGCAATGGAGCCCTAACAACATGCCTCAATTCTTCCAGCAGTGCCTACTACCTCCCAGTAACAGTAGTGCACAACTCACCATGTAGAGCCAAGAGGAAGTCTAATGACTGTGGGACCTGCACGTGCTCTGTGGCTCTAACACCAATTGAGAAATTTATCAACCAGTCCTGGGAGATCCAGCCTCATTTCCTCCTTCCCCACAGCTGTCGTGACTCTAGAAGCTATAGGACAAATCATCATTCAGCCCCAAACCTTTAAGGACAAAGTACAATTCATGATGGATTCCACTTCTAACTCGCTGGCTTCCCTCTACAAACAATTAACGTCCTTAGCCCAAGTCACCCTACAAAGTCACCGAACCCCTGACTTAACAGCAGAGAAAGGAGGGACCTGCATGTTTTTTAAGAATATTTTTACTACATTAATGAATCATGTACGGTTGGGGAGAACATTCAAGTGCTCTACATCATGTCGAGGATTAGACAAAAGGGCTCCACGGGCACTTCCTCATGTTTTTCAAACTTCTGTCATGTCATGATTTATACTCCTTGTTGGGCCCTTGGCAATAATTTGTGTACTGTTACAGTTGCCTCCCTGCGTGTTTGCAAATTTGCAGGACAGGATGAAAGCTATCTCCAACCTGATCTTCAGCCAAATCCTGCTTTACCCTTAGAGTCTGCTGCTGGCTGGTCCGGGCCCCAGATTTTAAAACTCTTAGATCTCCTCGTCGTCCCGCCTCAGCATGATGTAGTTCACGATCAAAGATGATGCCCATTACCACTATGAAGACTTTGGGAAGTTTGGCCGGGTACACGCTAGGCAGCCTCTTGTACCAGCTTCTGAAGAAGACAAAAAGCCTGCTGAACTTTGTAACTTTTGCCTCCAGAATTTCACAGAGCCCATCTAACAGGCAGGGGTCACACAGCCCTCTCTACTGAGCATTCTCAGAAGCACGTTTGCAAAGAACAAGATGATTTGCCAACAGGTCATCCCCAGACCCGAAACGTGCAACCCCCGCCAAAACCTGCAAACAAACACAGCACAGGAAACCTCACTCCCACTTATAAGCCCACATGCCTTTGTCTCACACCCTATATATCTCCGTCCGCCCCAACACCCTGACCTAACACACTGGGTTGTGGAACTCACCCAGGAATCTTCCCTCACCTCAAAAATAACTCACCTCTCTATACTTCTCACTCCTGAATAAGCCTTGCACCCTCCTGCGCCTCCATCTCCAACCTTTCACTCTTCCTCTCCCCTCCTGTGTTTGCCCCTCCTGGGGTGGGCTGGGGAGGACACGGCTGTGGAGAAGCAGAGCCCAAAGGGCTTTATCGTGTGGTGCTGTAACCACAGAAGGGGGCAGGGCTTGGCACTTGAAGGGCCACCACAGTCTTCCTCAATTTAGGATGTTGGGTGCTTGCCCAGTTGTTGGCCCCAGGCTGGGCTTGGCACCTTCCTCTAACAAGTGTGTCTGTGCCTCTCCTCATCTCCCCTAAACTCAGTCTTTAGGTTTAGGACCCACCCTCTACCTAGATGGATTGATTACATGATGTCTCCTTGCATTTGGAAATATGTGAGCCACGAGGTGCCTTGGTAACGTAGTGGGTTACTCACCTCAAACTTAGTTCAAAACTGCCAGCAGCACCTCAGGAGTCATGAGGAAGGGGGGAAGCAAGGGCCTGATTGGAGAGCTCAGTTTCCTTTTCTCTGGGACCACCATTACCTAGAAGCACCTGAACCTCACGCCCACCAGGGGTAGGGCCTGTCCAGCCAGACCCTGAGGGCGTTAAACCCAAAGTTATGCCTTGCTGTATCCTGTAACGATTGCACATGTCACATGCCAATGTGTAGGTTCCTGCCAATCCAGTTCTCCCTGTCTCTTAGGGGCCAATCTAACCCACAGCAGCTGTGTTTCTGTCTTTCTTTCTTTTCTTCTCCTTCTTTTTCTTCGTCAATTTATAGGGGCTCATACAGCTTTTATTACAATCTATCCATTGGTTCAAGCATATTTGCATATTGAATGCTATTATATGCAAAACATTTTCTTTCTACTTGAGCCCTTGGTATCTCTCCTCATTTCTTTTTCCTTTCCTCCTGCATAAACTCTGGAAAATTTATGATTTTTTTTTTGCCTCTTGCATTGACTGGGTTTTCCCTTCATCCACTTTGGTATTCTCTATGCACCTGGGAGTTTGTCATAGGTAGATCATTGTGATCAGATCCACTTTCCTCCTCCCAGCTAACCTTTTTCCTACTGGTATGATTACTCTCATTATTGGTCCTGAGGGGTTTATCTGTCCTGCATTCTCTGTATTTCCAGATCTCACCTCTACTGATGTACATGCTCTGGTCTAGCCAGACTTGTGAGGTAGAATTGTGGTCATGATAGTGGGGGGAGAGGGAAAAGGGGGAAGCCATCAAGAACTAGAGGAGAGTTACATGTTTCATCAGTGGTATACTGCACTCTGACTGGCTTGACTCGTCCTTGTAAACATTCTTTAAAGGGATACCCAATCATGTACAGATGGGCTTTGGGTCTCCACTCCACACCTCTCCTCAAGTACATTGATGGGATATTTTTTTCTGAGTCTTTGATGCCTGATACCTGTCACTGTCTACACTTCATGATCAAACAGAGTGGTGTGTGTCTGCCTTGTGGACGTTGATGCTTCTCAGCTAGATGGTCGCTTGCTTCTCTTCAAGCCTTTAAGACCCCACGTGCTAGATCATTTGATACACAGGCACCATCAGCTTTCTTCATCACATTTCTGATGCACCTACTTTGACTTCAGCCATCCTGTCAGGAATGTGAGCATCATGGAATGCCTGGTTGTTAGAACAACGTGTTCTCGTGTCAAGGGAGGAATTGAGTAGAGACCCAGTGTCCACCTGGTAGCTTAACACTTAACATATAAATATATCTGCAGACATCTCTCTCCCTATCGTTACATATAGTATACTCACATGTGAACATGCTGTGTGAAGGCCTTTCTAAATGCCCTTTGCGTCCTAGTTCTTAACTCTACTTCCTTTCACGTTCCTCTTGTCCCACTATCATGCAGGACCTTCATTCAGGGTTCAGTAATTGCTCTGGTTTGCACTGCCCTTCATTTAGTCCCACCAGGCATCATACACCCTCCGTGCCATTGATTTCAGATCACTTGCTCCCTTTTCCCTAGGTCTGTTCACACCCACTGCCTTTATATTGCTGTCCTCTCATCGGAGTACCCCTGGAACCGTGGGTCCCTCTTCTCTCCAGATTGTTCATCCGGACCAACTAATCTTGATGGGGAGACAATATGTAGTCCTGAAAACCAGGTAGAGCAAAACAAAACAAACAAGAACCAACCACGCAAAAAGAAGTCTATAAATGCTTCCAGGTCTGTTTGTTGAACTTTGGTGTGTTTTGTAGTCTTGTCTGATGGGGTACAAAGGCCTGAGCCCCAACGTCTATTTTGATATTCTTCTGGGCCCTCATTGCTTTGCTCCCCTGGCAGCTGTGTTGTGCACCATTAGTGTTGTGCCCCCGGGTGTTGGGGTCACATCTGACACAATCCCAGCACTGTGTTTCCAGTGTGGTCCCCCTTAGTGCTATGGATCAGTGAGGCATGACATGTCTCATGATGGGGCTGGTTGTCTGGTCCTCTCTGTGGATTGGATGCTATTAGTAGGAATACCTTCCCCAGGACTTGGTGCACGAGGATGCTTTCTACACTCTCTCCTTCTCTGTTACTTTGCTCCTATGTGCTTTGAACCACAATGGCCTCTCCCTGAACTGTAGCTTCAGTGTTATAAACTGAAGTAAATTTTATGGGGGTTGGGTGTTAGGTTATTCCAAGTTGTTGGAATCGGGATTGGAGGCGACGCCACAGACCTTCTGGTTCCTTGCTTCAGACCAGTATATTTCATTCACATCTTCACACACCAGGTTGAACTCTGGTAACCTTCTCCCTCTCCTGTGGAGGTATGAACAACACACTCCCCTTGGGTGGCCTAGTGCTCTGCTACCCAACTACCCATGTGTTTCGTTTCCCCTACTTTTTAGGTGGCTGCTATATGCATCCCTGGATTGGGACTGGGCCCTGGAGTGGGACCTGGACCTCCCCAGAGGAATGGATGTGTACAGGGACACAGAAGAGCACAGTTGGAATGTTAAGGTGACGGATGCCTTTGGTATCCCCACACCCATAGCCATTTCAGTGTTCACAGGCTGCAGGGGCAGTGGGAGCATCAAAGGTAAGTTGTTCTCAATTGAATGGTTGTAAGGGTACCTGGTTTACAAGGGGAGAGTCTACATGAAGTGGCAGTGTTTTCGGGGTGAACACTTTCCCGGTTCTCTCAATTTCGGAAGATCTTGCTGACCCAGCACGACACGGTCCAGTACAACAGGCTGCAGAACTATGTGCAGCAGATGCTGGGGAAGCCCCAGGTTTCTACAAACGTTATCTGCTCAATGGGCTGGGCTTCATTCCCTACCCAGGCTTTGACCTGGCCAACTATGAGGTCTGGGGTCTGCTCTGACCTCCACATCACTTCCTCTTTCCGTAGCTGTCTGCCTCTCATGGAGTCGGCTGGAAAGGACAAGGCTGTGGAGGAGCAGAGCTCCAAGTCCTTGTCTCTCTGGGCTGTGGTCACAAAAGGCAACCGGGAGGCACTTCACTGGCAAACACTGACTTCCTGAATTCAGGATGTTGGATGCTCTCCTGGTTCGTGAACCCAGCCTGACATGGCATCTTTCTCAAACAAGTATCTGTGTGTCTTTGATTGACATGGTTCTCTAGAGAGACAAAACCAGGACACTTAGGATTTTATAAAGATTGACATAGAGAAATACACAATGCATGAAACAAAAAGCTCATTAGTCTATAGGGCAGTACAAATGGCCCAATGCAATTAACGCTTAAGAGTCAGCTACTATACTGGAAGTTCAAGCGCTGCCGGTGTAAGTCAAAGAAGCAGGCTCTCTGGCCAAAAGCACCAATCAGCATGGCAGGTCACCAACAGTCAACAAGATGACAGGGTTTGACAGTCCCCAGCGAAATGAATGTATACTCCAGTAGCATGGTGAAGCAGGCCTTGAAGGAACCTCAAACTACAGTGACACAGTCCATAGGTTAGGTGAATCATAAGGAGTGTAGCTTGCAGGATGAGGCAGAAAACCAGCTACGGCAACCACACATTGGTCTGATCAGCAAAGAGCAAGAGACAGGAAAGGCAAGGCTCGGGTAGCCATTTATCTCTCCCCGTTTTAATTAATCCCACGTTCATTTGGCACGTTGGCACGATAAACGTACGCCTATCACAGTGTCTCTCCTCTTCTGCCTAGATCTCAGAAAGTCATGAGGTTTTGGATCCACCCTCTTCCTCGATGGATTACGTGATGTTCCCTTGCATTTGAGAAGCTGGTAGCATGAGGAGCCTTTATGGTATGATGCGTTACTAACTTAAGACTTAGCAGTTCAAATGATGAGCCGATCCCTGGCAGAAACACCATCCTTTCTATTCCTGGGAGGAGTTACACTCTCAGCAATAATGTGTCCTGGAGGAGTAGCTATGAGTCCAGATCAATCGAATCGATGGCATGGTGGAGTTCAGTGAGAGCATCAGTTGGCGTTATTAAACCAAATCCAGGGCTGGTGAGTCGACTTGGGACTCACAGGTTTTCTGAGACTGTGAATCTTTCTGGGAGCCACAAGTCTTGCTTTCTTCCCAAGATGAGTTTGAACTGTCAACCTTGCAGTTAGTAGTGGGAACTCCTCACCCACAGCGTCACCTGGCTTCCTTGGATGCATCGTGGCAGGTGATTGTATCACATGCGAGATCACTTGGGGGCAGTGGAAGAAAGCGTTCCTCCCATGTGTGTGACCCAGGATCCATACCTTCCGGAGCCACGCCCCCCCCCCCAGGACAGCTAACCCCTTCTATCAGTGGAGGGCTTCTGGTTTGTACAGTGCTGCTGAATGGGTTTCAGCCGGACCATGAGATAGGCTGACTTTGGGAAACAGATCACCTGGCCTCTCTTCCTGGTCTCACCCAACCTTGGATGCTCCACAGAAAGTGCCCATCAAGAGGGCCCTTGCGGGGTCAAAAGAGTGGGGAAGCTTTTGCAGAAGCTCTGCCCTCACAGCATATGCCAGCTACTACAGTGTGACAGACAGGTGGATGTCAGGGGCTCCCACCACACCCAAGAGTACTTTTGAGGGGAGATCCATGGCCTCCCAGGTGATGAAGACTCGCCTGACACAGGGTCGCACAGGCCATTACCAGGGTCTAGGTGACTGCATCTGCCAAATGCTTCGACACCACGGCTTGGCCTCGTTTAATTAAGGATATGCTCCCAACATACTTGGAATCCTCCCATATGCATGCACAGACCTGGCCGTAAAAAAGGTTGGCAGAGGTGGGGGTGAGCTTGCTGTAGGAGGATGTGGTGTGCCCCAGGACTAGGGCCCATTCTGAGCCTACTCTGGACCCCTGCACCTTGCAGATGATGAACAACATGTGGCAAATGAGAAGAATGGATGACCAAGAGCCTAGCTAGGCTGAGAACATCTGTACCCAAACAGTCTCCATAGTGTGCAGCCAGATGGCCAGTTATTTCCTGACATTAATAAGAACAAAGATGCAAGCAATAAGTCAGCCTTCCCCTGATGAGACCCACTTTGTGGCCTCCCCAAATGTTCTCATCCCTTCTCATCCCCAAATTATTCCTACTTGGCCCTGGCAACTTATGCCGCAAACCAAATGCCTAGAACTCATACTTATCCACAAATCTAAACATCCTGTCCCATTTTCCCTCAGTCCAAAATGTGATCTAGTCCCAGCGTACACACACCCCGCCCCCCATGCACGATTCCCCCGACCTTGTGCCATACCACATGCTCAAGAGTTGATGGCCAACTCACACATTCCCGTGTCGGAGGGAACGTGGGCAACACGAGGACGTTGCAAGGGCCCGGTTAGAGTAAGTCCATTTCTAGGCCTTTCCTCCCTAGCATCTCGCGGTGGGCTTCAAACTTCTGATTAGCAGCTGACCAATGTCCCAAGTGCAGCCCACCCAGGGACCCCAGGACACAGGACTCACACCCCCAAAGAGGCCAGCTTGCTCAAATAGACTTAGCCAACGAATGGTCCCATAATTACTCCCCACACTTGTCAGGTCAGACCTGCACCATATAGTCCAACTGGGGATTCACATCGACCTTATTGGACAGAGCAGGACGGCTCCTTAAGGTCTTTGAAGTTGTCCATCCTCATGGGAGCAGACAGCTTCAGCATTCATCACTCGACACTGACTCGGAGACCCTAGAAGATGGGGTGAACTGCCATTGTGGGTGTCTGGGACTTTACCTCAACCATTATGGGAGTAGACAGCCTTGTCTTTTTCCCTCAGAGGCGCTGGTGGGTACACACTGCTGACTTTGAGGTTGGCAGACCAGACGCAATGCACTGGGTCACCTGGGCTCACTTCACCTTTAGCAGCTCCTCCTCACCAGGGTCCCCAAAACAACTCCTCAGATCTAATTCCCCAACTACCTTAATAACCACACCCCAACCCATCTGAAACTCTCAAAACAGACCAGAGCTCACTCTCTGACCTCGACAAAGCCTCTCTCCACAGTGCCCTCTAAACACATGCCCAAAGCCCTAGCCAATCATAGGCATCCTCACCACTGTGACCTCTTTGAGGGGAATTGTCCAGAAATCCTTTCCCTACACAGGCCCTTGAAAACTCCCCGAATGAAGTCCTTTGCTGCCGCCTCCACACTAGCTCATTTCCTCTGCAAACCTGCCAGACCCCTGGCTTTCCCAATCACCCCCCAACACCCTGACTTCCTTTATTCTATGTGTAATAGCTTGGCCTCATTCATCATAGATACTGTGGAAGGCTCAAAACCCATCATGCAGGCAGTTTTCCGTCACATCCTCGCTGAGCAGGGCTGGCCAGGGCTTTCTGAGGCCTAACCACCACCATATTAAAGGTTGTCACGGCTGCACGGCTGTTGGGATTAGCTACTCTGTGTACAAAACTATGAAGAGCACCCTGGGAATTTAGGTGAGAGCCAGACTACAGGTAGATAGGGGTGATTACGTGGGGTCAGTCCATTCAACACTACATGATATGAAACTGCCCCCACCTTACAGGCCCCCATGTGGAGGACATCATTGTGTGAAAAAGGTGTCAGAAAATTCCCAGAGCAGGAGTGGAAGCCCAACATATGGTGGCAGCCGCTAGTGACAGCCCGGTGGCCTGTTCCCAGGCATGCACTGGCACAGTTCTGGCCATGTGTGTGACCCTGGATCCATACCATCCGGGCACACTCCTGCACTGCTAAACCCTTTTTTCTGTTGAGAGATTCTGGTTTGAATTGTGCTGTATACGAATTTCAGACAGAGCATGAAATAGGTTGACTTTGGGAAAGAGATCTCCTGTCCTCTCTTCCTGGTCTCACCCATGCCTAGGTGCGCCACGGAAAGCTGCCCACCCTGTGGGAACCTGCGGCGTCAAAAGAGTGGGGAAGTTTTTCCAGAAACTCTGCCCTCACAGCAATATGCCAGCTACCACAGTGTGACAGACAGATGGATGTCAGGGGCTCAAATCACCCCATGATTTCCTCTGAGATGAGATCCATGGCTCCACAAATGAAGACTCGGCTGACGCTGGGCCATACAGACAAGGACTAGGACCTGTGAGCCTGGCCATTGCAGATGCTCTGCTGACGGGATCCATTCCTCGTACAACGGTTACTTCCTTAACATGCCGGGTCCGTTATCTTTAGTCACTTCTCCCTCCAGTACCAGTACCAGGTACTGCGAGACTGCATTTCAGATGCTGTGGGGCTAAGTGATCCCCTCATTTTATCAAGGATACACAACATGCGTGTTTGGAATTATGACCCATGCATACACTGACATGGCAATACATAAGATTGGCAGGGCTAGTGTGGCCAAGGGCTAGAGCCCATTCTAACCTTCCTCTTTCTCCTGCCCCTCTCACTGATTCTGCACAGCTTCTGGAACACAACAAGGACGAACATCGAATACCCAGCTACCTTGGGGTAAACATCTGCATTGTGACACTGTCCACAGTCCATTGCCAGATGGCCAGCTACCCATTAATAAGAACGAAGATGCAAGCTGAGAGGCAGCCTGGCCTCTATGCTGCCCATCTTATACACCCACTAAAAGTCCTCCAATAGCCGGCCCACTGCACCCAATTCTCTATACTTGAGTCTGGCCTCCTATGCTTTCCACCGACATCCTCCAAGTCATACATACCCCCAAATCTGAACTTCTGCCCAGTTTCATGATCTGTGGCTTTGCCTTCAGGCACGTCAAAACACCCCCCTCCATTCCAACAATGGTGTGGGCAATAACTTGGCCTCGTTCCCCTAATTACTATCGAGGGCGAATCCCACTGTGAAATAACTCGTCTGGTACATCCTGGCAGAGCAGTCCTGGCATGGACTATACAGAATCCTGAACCCACCTTACTCATGGTCATTCCTGCACGAGGAATCAGCTATGCGGTATAAGAGCAAAGGAAGACCACCATCAGAGTTTAGGTCAGAGCTCAACCACAGGCACAGGGTCAGAAAGAGACCCAAGGGCTGAGTCCAGTGAGTCCCCCTCGGCCCCAAATCGTGCTGCTTCATCTGTGTGGAACAGTTGTGGAAAGAGAGTGTGCTGGAGCTCTAGGCCTGGAAGATGCTGTAGCCTCTATCGCTGGAGTACAGGCCGGGACTGCAGTCTGGATCCTGCCAGGAATAAAAAGACATGCTGTGGACTCTAGAGCAAATGGGGAATTGGGAATCAGTTGGCAACTAAAGGGTGAGCTTGGCCGGGTATGCGTGGGATGCCGGGGCTGGGAGGGGAGCTGTGATTTCCAGTGGCACTGTCAGGTAAACACAGGCCTCCTAACTCCATGGTCAGTGGTTCACAGACCTCACATGCGCTTTGAGAGAAAGAGGAGACTGTCTGCTCCTATTAAGTTGGATAGCCTGGGTAACCCCATAGAGGGCATTTGTAAGTTACTATCTACTGGAAACCCTGGTTTTCATGCTTTTAGAAAGGGCCCTGGGCCCTGGAATTCTTGAGTCTGGAAAGAGAATGGGGACATTTTAATCACTGATTCTAAGAGACGAACAAGCATCCCCAGGTCCAGAAGGAGGAGACCTTGTGATTCCTGAGTCTAATCAGGGAGCATGGATCCTCAGGTGTCCAGGGGGAGGGACCTGGGATCCCCAAATGTAAAAGGGAATGCCCCAGGAATCCCCAAATCAAAGCTGGCAGCTGAGATTTCCAATTCCAAAAGAGGAATGAGGTACTAGGGATCGCTAGGATTAGAAAGGATGCAAGGTTACCTGTACCCTGTATCTTGAAGACAGTAGAACATCATGACGTTGCCAGGGTTCTGCAGATAAGACGGAGGCTAGGATCAGATTTGTGACCTCCAGGCCTTACAGTAAGGGGGGCGGATGGCTTTTCATGAATCAGAAACTCAGATTCCACACTTCTTGGAAGTTCCCAGAGCCCTCGGTCTTTGAATTCGGCAGGGAAGCCCGCAGCATGGAATTCTATGCTACTTGGGAGAAAAGCGGGTGAAGTGTGTTTTCACCCAAGGAGGCATGTCAGAGGGAGGAATCCAGGATGACATAGGACAGCTCTAGTTTTCCTTTACTCTGTGACCGTCATATTCTAGAAAGACCTTGAACCTCAAGCCCACCGAGTGCCAGGCCTGCCTAGCTGGATCATGAGGGTGGTAAACCAAAAAGTCAAGCCTGATTTTCCATATCCCATAACCAAGGACCACGTCGCCTGCCTTTTCCATCTCCCACCACCAATCCAGTTCCCCATCTTATGTGAGATCATGCCCATTGCAGCCTGGTTTTCCTTGGCTCCCACGGAAAGCAAGCACTGGATCACCTCCCTTGCCATTTCTTCCCAATGGTGTCAGGCATCCAGGTTCAGCCGCTCACCTCAGCCATTGGCTACATTTAGAAGTCAAGTCTAGAAAAGGATTCAGGTCACAGTGAAAGCAATCCAGTCTGTCCAATAGCATCCAGACGAGTTCGCCATGGACTGATTGCAGCCAGTTCGGGCCTTCACAAGGCCGCCCTCCATTGGTGGTGGTCGCGACCATCGCACCAGCACCCGCCAAGTCTGTTCACAGAAGCCTTCGAAAGCCTTGGGCTCAGCATGCTTGACCCCTCGAAGCCTTCGCTCTGGTCCCAGAGCCTCCCAGCGAGCCGGGAGCTCCCGATTCGTTTGGCGCCATGCTCCCAGGTCACTTCGGTTTGCCAGCCAACGATGGCTGCTCGCAACCCGTTGGCTCTCCGAGATGTCCAGTGCCCTGTGCTCATGCCTACTGACCGTCGCTGCTTTCCGATTGGCGGTTGACATTGAATTCTCGAAATTGGTGGCCAGTGAGCAAGGGCCGTCTCCCATTGGTCGCGCTCCTCTATCAGTTATGGTGACGGCAGGAGGGGGCGGTGCCTCCCCTCAGCATGGCCTTTCCTTGTGGAGCCAGGCCTCCTCCACAGGAGTCCGCTCCTCCTGCTGGACTTCTGCCTCCGCGTCAGGCCGGCCCTGCCTCGCCAGTGGGAATACAGCTCCGGGGGACGCTGCCTGCACACGGCCGCCTGCAAGCGGGTCCGGAGCCCCAGGGAGCTCCCTGCCTGGCCCCAGGGTGCGGGCCCTTTGGGCTTTTAAACCTTCAGCTATCTCTGTTTTGTTCTTGTCTCCTCTTTTTTGGCTGGCCTGCCCTCCTAAGTTATGAGATAGCCCAGAGGAAGGCTACTTGTCTGGGGCAGGGTGGTTGGTGTATGTTCCTGGGTCTAGACACCTTCTGGGGTTCTGCTGCAGACATTTGACAGCTTTGTGCAGGCCTGTGGAATCACCCACGGTGAATAGCCAAAGAAGAGACCCATGCCCCATCTGAACCAGGTCTGAGTGGCCATCGCCCACCACCATCATCGTGTGCTTCTTATAATGTGCAGTGTAATTGGACTGTTTGTGGCAGGACGGGGAAGCTATTGTCCCCCCATGCATGGTCACTTCTAGGGACCTCTCAGAGCCCAGTGGAAGAAAGGCCTGTTGGTCTGCTTGCTTAAAGTTGAGATGTCACCGAAACCAGTCAAGATGATGCCCAGGTAAGCAGCGCTTACTGAGAGGTCTTTTGAGCACGGTGGGTCTGGTGTCCAGGCAGCCTAGTGGAAGGATTCTGCTGAGTGAGAGGACCTCCTGGGTCTATAACCCCCTCCCACACATCTGTCCTGAGCTTAGGCCCCGGAGATCTTGTATCTGGTTCTTGGGACATCTCAGCCAACTGCACTGAGCTGGTGCAGTGCTTCACCACTACCACAGCCACCGCTGTCAGAGGTTGACCTATCTGACCCCCAGCCATGGGCTCCACGCCAGGTGTTGCTTGACTGCCTCGCCGAGACACACAGCTGTGGGGGGTACTCCCGGAAGCAGCTGCCTACTCATGGTGCTCCACTTTGAGTGCCACTTCCCGAGTTCCCCTGTCTGTGTGGAACTAAACTTCGGCTGGCAGGGTCCCTCCTTCCATTCACCCAGGACCCGGAAAATTAACCTGCAATTTACCAGTAGCAGGTTAGATGACATGCGACTCAGAGTGACCCACCCTCATTGTTGTCTTGTACCCCTCTACAAAGATGGGTTTGAGGCTGGAAGGCCCAGGAGCTGTGCTCACCTTCCTCTCTCCTCGCTCGGGACCTCAGTGTAAAGCTCACTTCGGGGAGTCCTCAAACCCCATCTTCCAGGAGGATGTCTTGGCGGGGTCTCTGGCGGTGGCCGTTACTCATACGCTCATCAACCCCTTGGAGGTAAGTGAGAGCCTGCTCAGCGGGCAGCCTCACGCAATGAAGCGACTGCAGCCCCTACCTACTGAGCAATGACTCCTGTGCCCCAGGCATCCTGCACAAAGCACCATGTTCGACCCTCACCAGGATCCGCCACATGCTCTGCCGGCTCCATTTGGTTGGTTGTTGCTGTCAGATTGGTTCTGATGCTTGGTAACCTGGCCATGGCATTCTTGGGCACCTCCTATGCACGTGACAGCTGGACTTTGACTGAGAAAGACTGAAGAAGCATCGATGCCCTTGAACGATGGTGCTGGTGAGGGATATGGTCGGTTCCCCGGACTGTCAAATGAACTCCCAGATTTGCCAGAATGCTCTGAGAGGCAAGGATGGTGTGACTTTGGATTCCAAATTTGCTCACGTACCTGGAGAAGGCCTTCTTGCTAGGCAAAATGGAGGGCTGCGAACCAGAACAGGGCCTCAAGGAGATTGGTGGACAAAGCGGCCGCAACCCCTGCAGAAACATCAGAAGCGCAGTTAAGATGATGTATGATGGGGGTTGGTTCCTGCTGCTCCACTGAGTCCCTGTGAGTCAGAACCGAGTCCCCAGCACCTCACAGGAACCACTCGCATGACAGCAGGGAACACTGCGCGGACAGACACACCCAGTCCCCTTTGGGGATACTGTTAATCCATCTCTGGGAAGCTGGCCCTTGTGTTTTACTGACCTCCTCCTTTCGCAACCAGGACATCTTTTTTTATCACCACTGGGTCTCATGGTCACTCAGCCAAAGTCTTGCTGTCCTCACATCTGAGAAGCCTCTGCTGGCATGGCCCTAGGCCGAGCTCCTCCTTTGGGGATCCCATCGTCCAGATACTGTTCTTGCCAATACCGTCCTTCTTAGGCATAGACTGATTGCCCAACTGTTACGTGCATATGACGTCACCATGGCTTCCAGCTGAGTCCTGCCTGTGGCATTGTGGCTCTTGGACACTTCTCAAGAGGGGTGTTGCACAAGTGCCCAAGGCAGCCTGTCCCTTGAGTGCCTGATTGCGGCTCCAGTGGGAGCTAGTGGCAGATCTGAGCCAGACGGAAACCCTTGACTGCTTTGCTCTTTGCTCTTTGCGTCACTCTGTTGTTTCTTGGTCCAGTTCTGAGGTCGTTGGTTTCCTCTGTGTTGGGGTGCCATCCATCCTGACGGCTGTAGTCTTTGATCTTCATCGGTAAGTACTTCCAGTCAACTTTCCTCCCAGCCAGCAAGGCTGTGTCCTTGGCACCCGGCAGGCTGCTCAATGGCCTTGCTCGGCTCCTGATTCCACGTAATTGTTGGCATCGCCCAGCATCTGGGATCACTGTCTGCACACAGGATGGAATCCTGAAGACAGAGAGGGGATCCAACCTTGAAGCACAACTTCCCTGGTTTGAAACCATGCAGTCTTCCTGCCTC
The DNA here is from genome assembly GCF_050624435.1 of Tenrec ecaudatus. Lineage (NCBI taxonomy): Eukaryota > Metazoa > Chordata > Mammalia > Afrosoricida > Tenrecidae > Tenrec > Tenrec ecaudatus. The sequence goes on along the minus strand of NC_134530.1, from coordinate 14,640,697 downwards.
TGCTCATGTGTTCATATGAATGTGGGGACACAGCTGGTCTGGTACAAGGAGCGTGAACATCAATTGTTTTGTGTTTCTGGTGTCCCGCGTGGGACCTTGAAGGTTTTCACTCCCTGTGTGTATTTGACGAGGCCAGGGATGGCTGGGGATACAATCCCAGACAGTGCACCTGAGGCACAGTTACCACCCGTCAGTCAGGGAGGCTGGCATGGGACTGGAATTGTTTCAGCAGAGCTTCTAGATCAAAGCTTCCCAGTGTGGGTGGGCTTGAGCCTGGAGGGAGCAGGGAGGGAGGCGGGCTGAGAAGACCCAGTGAGGCTGCAGAAGCAGATCCCTACACATTATGTGGCATCATTGGCTTTAGTACTAAAGTCTTGCATTGACAGCGGGTCATGATTTTGTTCTGAAAGGGGGCAGAAGGCAAAGTAATCTTGGGCACAACTATTGTACCGGATAGACTAAGAAGCAAGCGCTGGCCATCTACTTGCCACACTCGTGTATAAAACCCTGGGGGTTTGCCTCCTGACAGGTGAGGTTAACAACTCTGGGGAGTGTCTGTTTCCCTGGGGTGGGTGTTTGATATGAGGCAGGGCTGGCTCCAGGGCACTTAGCTCCATATGTCCCACTCACTGCACTTATACGGGCCCCAGAGTAGGGGTGCCCATAGGGCTTCTGAGGACCCTCCTCACCAGTGTCCCCTTGACGACTGTGGACAATCTCACCGACCTCTGAGGACCTGGAGGCCCACCCCATTTTTCAGATGTGCCAACAGGGCTCCTTGCACAGGAACAGGTCATGAGTCCCACATGAGACCACTGACAGAAGCTCCCTGGCCTACCTGCCTCCACAGGTGCTGAAGACCCGCCTGACGCTGGGACGCACAGGCCAGTACCATGGGCTAGGTGATTGCGTCTGCCAGATGCTTCGACGCGAAGGCCCAGCCGCGTTTATAGGGGATATATGCCCAACATGCTTGGCATCCTTCCGTACGCATGCACTGACCTGGCTGTGAATAAGGTTGGCAGAGGTGGGTGTGAGGTTGCTGTAGGCGGCATTGACGTGGCCCAGGAATAGGGCCAATTCTGAGCCTTCTCTGGCCCCGGGAACCTTGCAGATGATGAACAACATACGGGTAAAGAGCAGAGGGGATAACGAAGAACACAGCCAGGCTGACAACATCTACACGCAAACAGTGTCCACAGTGTGCGGCCAGATGGCCAGCTATCCCCTGACGCTAGTACGGACCAAGCTCCAAGCAAAAGGTCTGCCTGCCCCTGATGAGACCCACTTTGTGGCCCCACCAAATGCCCTCAGCACATCCCACACCCCCATTCTCCTTACTTGGCCCTGACCTCTTAGGCTGCCATCCAAATGCCTAGAACTCATACTTCCCCAAAAATCTTAACATCCTGTGCCATTTTCCCTCAGTCCCAAAGGTGATCTAGTGCCGGCCGACACACACCCCGACCCCCCCCCCCCACCCACCCACCCCGTGCCTGTTTTCCTCCTGACCTTGTGACACACTACTTGCTGAGCAGATGGTGGCCAACTTACACATTCCCGTGTAGGGGGGATCGTGGGAAACCTGAGGGCTTTCCAAGGGGCCCTTTTGGGGAAGGCCATCTGTAGGCCTTCACTCCCAAACATCTGTTTGGGGGCTTTAAACTTCTGATTAGCAGCTGAGCCAATGTCCAAAGGATAAACCACCCAGGGAACCCAGGACACAGGACCCACACCCCCAAAGATGCCAGCTTGCTCAAATACACTTAGAAAACGAATGGTCGCATAATTACTCCCCACACTTGTCAGGTAGACCTGCACCATACATTCTATCCAGGGATTCACACTGACACAAATGGACAGAGCAGAATGACTCCTTATGGTCTGTTGAGTTGTCCATACTCATGGGAGCAGAAAGCTTCAGCATTCACCACTCGACACTGACTCGGGAACTCTAGAAGATGGGATGCAACTGCCATTGTGGGTGTCTGGGACTGTACCTCAACCATTATGGGAGTAGACAGCCTTGTCTTTTTCCCTCAGAGGTGCTGGTGGGTACACACTGCTGGCTTTCAGGTGAGTAGACCAGACTCAACGAACTGGGCCACTTGGGCTCACTTCACCGTTAGCAGCTCCTCCTCACCAGTGTCCCCAAAACAACTCCTCAGATCTAATTCCCCAACTACCTGATAACCACACCCCAACCCATCTGAAACTTTCAAAACAGACCAGAGCTCACTCCCTGACGTTGACAAAGCCTCTCTCCACATGTCCCCTTAATACATGCCCAAGGCCCTAGCCAAACATAGGCATCCTCACCACAGTCACCTCTTTCAGGGGAATTGTCCAGAAACCCTTTCCCTACACGGGCGCCTGAAAACTCCCTGAATGAAGTCTTTTTGCTGCCACCTTCACACTAGCTCATTTCCTCTGCAAACCTTCCAGACCCCTGGCTTTTCCTATCAGCACCCCAACACCCCCACTTCCTTTATTCTATGTGTAATAACTTGGCCTAATTCCTCATAGAGATTGTGGAGGGCTGAAAACCCAGCATGGGAGCCGTTTTCAGACACATCGTGGCCGAGCAGGGCTGGCTGGGGCTCTTCTGAGGCCTAAACCCACTCTATTAAAAGTTATCCCGGCTGTGGGCATCAGCGACACGGTCTATACATCAATGAAAAGCACACTGGGAATTTAGGTGGGAGCCAGACCACAGGTAGATAGGGGTGATTAGGTGGGGTCAGTCCCTTCAACAGTACATGATGTGACACCCGCTCCTCCTGACAGGCCCTCCTGGGGAGGACATCATTGTGTCCATGGAGGTGCCTGAAAATTCTAGGAGCAGGAGTAGAAGGCCAGCATGTGGTGGGAAACGCTGGTGGCAGCCTGGTGGCCAGTTCCCTGACATGCACTGGCAGAGGCCCAGGAACCAACCCAACAACTTCATGCAGGTGAGGGGCTTTGGAGAGAACTGCCATCTCCCCAGGAATATATGAACTTTGGATGAAAGGGTGCCAAGTGGCGGTTGTGAAATTGGGTCAATTGAAAGAGACATCAGACAAAAGGAGGCATTCAATTGCTCACCTCTCAGACGTCCAGGATCTCAGCAGTCAGATCCGTGCAGAGAGGGGGGATATATTTCAGGTAGGGCTTATATACACTTTGGGGACATGCAAGCCCCCATGGTTCCATTGTAACTGGGAGGGGTTGTACCTTCGGCATGCTTGCAATAGGAAGGGACAGGCAAGGGGTGTACACGCCACAGTAAGAGCAGGTACTAAGAGTATCCATGTGACAAGATTGGCGACCTCTAAGGACCAGAAGGCAGCCAAATCTTGTACCTCCTGGAGTTGGCTTCACCTGGCTTTGGGGCTGTCCTTCAGGGGAACAATCCACTGTCCCACTGATCAGGGAGTGGGCCACATCTCAGGTGGGACAGACTATATAGTCTGAATGCTCTAGATGGCCATAGCCCTCAGGCAGGAAACCTTCAAGCAGTTCACCTCCAAGTGACTAGCCATTGACCATGTGTTAGCAAGCAGCATCTTAGGTTTGGATAAAATATGGGGGAACAACCTGGGGAATAACCTACCTGTGTGCGACACATTCCCAGCACCCTTGTGTCCCTGCCCAGGTCTTCTCCTGCAAAACCAACAACCTGGATATACTGGGGGACCTGTGGAGCATGGTCAATGCAGGTGCGGTCCACTCATTGAGCTGTGGCAATGACATGAACGTCCTCAAGGGCAAAGCAAGAGGGCACACATGTTGATCAAGTTCATGGCTCATGAACAGGAGGGAGCTGTGAGCAGGCATGGCATGGTAGGTAGCAGTGGGGCCTAGGGGCTTGGAGGTGAAGGGGCACTGCCAAGGCCCTGACACACGTGCCTCCCACCCACAGGTTACATGGGCCATCCTGCGCCAGTGGGACATTCTGTGTGGACCGGAGAGCTCAATGGCTGGCTGCCTGGCTAGTGCCAGAAATCAAACCTATATTCCAGAAAAGAAAGCATCATTGATACAATGGAGGTGAGGAGGAGCTTGGGCCAACAGCACGGTGGGGGCCCCATAGCTGCTCCTGAGCAGCACTCCTTTTAGAGTGTGTCAATGAGAGGTAGGGTTTCCAGAGAGAGTGACCAAGTGCCACCCTGTTGGCACCAACTCCTCACGCACATTGATGGGATATTTTTTTCTCAGTCTTTGATGCCTGATACCTGTCACTGTCTACACTTCATGATCAAACAGGTTGGTGTGTGTCTGCCTTGTGGACGTTGATGCTTCTCAGCTAGATGGCTGCTTGCTTCTCTTCAAGCCTTTAAGACCCCACGTGCTAGATCATTTGATACACAGGCACCATCAGCTTTCTTCATCACATTTCTGATGCACCTACATTGACTTCAGCCATCCTGTCAGGAATGTGAGCATCATGGAATGCCTGGTTGTTAGAACAACGTGTTCTCGTGTCAAGGGAGGAATTGAGTAGAGACCCAGTGTCCACCTGGTAGCTTAACACTTAACATATAAATAAATGTGCAGAGATCTCTCTCCCTATCGTTACATATAGTATACTTACATGTGAACATGCTGTGTTAAGGCCTTTCTAAATGTCCTTTGCGTCCTAGTTCTTAACTCTACTTCCTTTCACTTTCCTCTTGTCCCACTATCATGCAGGACCTTCATTCAGGGTTCAGTAATTGCTCTGGTTTGCACTGCCCTTCATTAAGTCCCAGCAGGCATCATACACCCTCCGTGCCATTGATTTCAGATCACTTGCTCCCTTTTCCCTAGGTCTGATCACACCCACTGCCTTTATACTGCTATCCTCTCATCGGAGTACCCCTGGAACCGTGGGTCCCTCTTCTCTCCAGATTGTTCATCCGGACTATCTAATCTTGATAGACATGGGGAGACAATATGTAGTCCTAAAAACCAGGTAGAGCAAAACAAAACAAACAAGAACCAACCACGCAAAAAAGAAATCTATAAATGCTTCCAGGTCTGTTTGTTGAACTTTGGTGTGTTTTGTAGGCTTTTCTGATGGGGTACCAAGGCCTGAGCCCCAACGCCTATTTTGATATTCTTCTGGGCCCTCATTGCTTTGCTCCCCTGGCAGCTGTGTTATGCACCATTAGTGTTGTGCCCCCGGGTGTTGGGGTCACATCTGACACAATCCCAGCACTGTGTTTCCAGTGTGGTTCCCCTTAGCGCTATGGATCAGTGAGGCATGACATGTCTCATGATGGGGCTGGTTGTCTGGTCCTCTCTGTGCATTGGATGTTTTGAGCACGAATACCTTCCCAAGGACTTGGTGCACGAGGATGCTTTCCACACTCTCTCCTTCCCTCTTGCTTTGCTCCTATGTGCCCTGACCCCAATTGTCCTCTCCCTGAAGTGTAGCTTCAGTGCTGTCCTCTGACGTGAATTCTATGGGGGATGAGTGTCAGGTTATTCCAAGTTGTTGGAATCGGGATTGGGGGCGACCCCACAGACCTCCTGGTTCCTTGATGCAGACCAGTATATTTCATTCACATCTTCACACACCAGGTTGAACTCTGGTACCTCTCTCCCCCTCCTCTGGAGGTATGAACAACTCCGACCCCTTGGGTGGCCTACTACTCTGCTCCCAACTACCCATGTGTTTCTTTCCCCCTACTTTTTAGTTCACTGCCATATGCATCCCAGGATTGGGTCTGGGCCCTGGCGAGGGACCTGGACCACCCCACAGGAATGGATGTGTACAGGGACACAGCAGAGCACAGTTGGAATGTAAAGGTGACGGCTGTCTTTGGTATCCCCACACCCATATATTTAAGTGTTCACAGGCTGCAGGGGCAGTGGGAGCATCGAAGGTAAGTGGTTTTCAATTGAATGGTTGCAAGGGTACCTGGTTTACAAGGGGAGAGTCTACATGAAGTGGCAGTGTTTTCGGGGTGAACACTTTCCTGATTCTCTCAATTTCAGAAGACCTTGCTGACCCAGCACGACACGGTCCAGTACAACAGGCTGCAGAACTACGTGCAGCAGATGCTGGGGAACCCCAGGTTACTACAAAAATTTATATGCCCAATGGGCTGGGCTTCATTCCCTACCCAGGCTTTGACCTGGCCAACTATGAGGTCTGGGGTCTGCTCTGACCTCCACATCACTTCCTCTTTCCGTAGCTGTCTGCCTCTCATGGAGTCGGCTGGAAAGGACAAGGCTGTGGAGGTGCAGAGCCCCAAGTCCTTGAATCCCTGGGCTGTGGTCACAAAGGGCAACCGGGAGGCACTTCACTGGCAAAAGTGACTTCCACAATTCAGGATGTTGGATGCTCTCCTGGCTCTTGGACCCAGTCTGACATGGCTCTTTCTCAAACAAGTATCTGTGTTTCTGATTGACATGGTTCTATAGAGAGACAAAACCAGGACACTTAGGATTGTATAAAGATTGACATACAGAAATACACAATGCATGAAACAAACAACTCATTAGTCTACAGGGCAGTACAAATGGCCCACTGCAATTAACGATTAAGAGTCAGCTACTATACTAGAAGTTCAAGTGCTGCCGGTGTAAGTCAAAGAAGCAGGCTCTCTGACCAAAAGCACCAATCAGCACGGCAGGTCACCAACAGTCAACAAGATGACAGGGTTTGACAGTCCCCAGCGAAATGAATGTATACTCCAGTAGCATGGTGAAGCAGGCCTTGAAGGAACCTCAAACTACAGTGCCACAGTCCACAGGTTAGGTGACTCATAAGGAGTGTAGCTTGCAGGTTGAGGCAGAGAACCAGCTAAGGCAACCACACATTGGTCTGATCAGCAAAGAGCAAGAGACAGGAAAGACAAGACTCTCCTAGCTGTTTATCTCTCCCCCCTTTAATTATTCCCACATGTTCATTGGCCACGTTGGCACGATAAACCTATGCCTATCACAGTGTCTCTCATCCTCTGCCTAGAACTCAGAAAGTCATGAGGTTTAGGAGCCACCCTCTTCCTCGATGGATTACGTGATGTTCCCTTGCATTTGAGAAGCTGGTAGCAAGAGGAGCCTTTATGGTATGATGCGTTACTAACTTAAGACTTAGCAGTTCAAAGTGACGAGCTGCTCCCCGGCAGAAAGACGATCCTTTCTATTCCTGGGAGGAGTTACACTCTCAGAAATACCGTGTCCTGGAGGAGTAGCTAAGAGTCCGGATGGATCGAATCGATGGCATGGTGGGAGTCCAGTGAGAGCATCAGTGGGCATTATTAAACCAAATCCAGGGTTGGTGAGTCGACTTGGGACTCACAGGTTTTCTGAGTCTGTGAATCTTTCTGGGAGCCACAAGTCTTCCTTTCTTTCCAAGAAGAGTTTGAACTGTCAACCTTGCAGTTAGTAGTGGAAACGCCTCCCCGCAGCGTCACAAGGCTTCCTTGGATCCATCGTGGCAAGTAATTGTATCACATGTGAGATCACTCGGGGGCAGTGGCAGAAAGCGTTCCTCCCATGTGTGTGACCCAGGATCCATACATTCCGGAGCTCCTACACCCCCCGGCTCCCCACAGCCTCCCCGGACAGTTAACCCCTTCTATCAGTGGAGGACTTCTGGTTTCTACTGTGCTGCGGAATGGGTTTCAGCCGGACCATGAGATAGGCTGAATTTGGGAAAGAGATCACCTGGCCTCTCTTCCTGGTCTCACACAAGCCTGGATGCTCCCCTCAAAGCTGCCCACCATAGGGGCCCCTGAGGGGTCAAAAGAGTGGGGAAGCTTTTGCAGAAGCTCTGCCCTCACAGCATTATGCCAGCTACTACAGTGTGACAGACAGTTGGATAACAGGGGCTCAAAACACCCCTAAGAACCTCTGAGAGGAGAACAATGGCCTCCCAAGTGCTGAAGACTCGCCCGACAATGGCTCGCACAGGCCATTACAAGGGGTAGGTGACTATGTCTGCCAGATGCTTCAACACCAGGACTTTGCCTCGTTTTACTGAGGACATGCGCCCAACATACTTGGTCATACGCCTGCACAGACCTGGCCGTAACAATGTTGGCAGAGGTGGGGGTGTGCTTGCTGTAGGAGGATGTGGTGTGGCCCTGGAGTAGGGCCCATTCTGAGCCTTCTTTGGACCCCTGCTCCTTGCAGATGATGAACGAAATGTGGAAAATGAGATCAATGGATAACCAAGAGCCTAGCATGGCTGAGAACATCTGTACCAAAACAGTCTCCATAGTGTGCAGCCAGATGGCCAGTTATTACCTGACATTAATAAGGACAAAGATGCAAGTGATAGGACTGCCTACCCCTGATGAGGCCCACTTTGTGGCCTCCCCAAATGTTCTCATCCCCTCTCACACCCAAATTTTCTCTACTTGGCCCTGGCTTCTGATGCCGCAAACCAAATGAACTCATACTTACCCACAAATCTAAACATTCTGTCCCATTTTCACTCAGTCCCAAATTTGATCTAGGCCCGGGGTACACACAAACAACCCTCCATGCACGACTTCCCCGACCTTGTGACACAACACATGCCCAAGACTTGATGGCCAACTTACACATTCCCATGTCGGAGGTAACGTGGGCAACATGAGGACGTTGCAAGGACCCGGTTAGAGTAAGTCCATTTCTAGGCCTTTCCTCCCTAGCATCTCTCGGTGGACTTCAAACTTCCGATTAGCAGCTGAGCCATTGTCCCAAGTATAGACAACCCAGGGACCCCAGGACACAGGACTCACACCGCCAAAGAGGCCAGCATTCTCAAATAGACTTAGCCAACGAATGGTCCCATAATTACTCCCCACAATTGTCAGGACACACCTGCACCATATAGTCCACCTGGGGATTCACATCGACCCTAGTAGACAGAGCAGAACGACTCCTTAAGGTCTCTGAAGTTGTCCATTCTCATGGGAGCAGACAGCTTCAGCATTCATCAGTGGACTTTGAAGATGTGGTGGAACTGCAATTGTGGGTGTCTGGGATTTTAACTCAACCATTATGGGAGTAGACAGCCTTGTCTTTTTCCCTCAAAGGTGCTGGTGGGTACACACTGCTGGCTTTGAAGTTAGCAGACCAGACTCAACACAATGGGCCACCTGGGCTCACTTCACCTTTAGCAGCTCCTCCTCCCCAGTGTCCCCCAAAAAACTCCTCAGTTCTAATTCCCCAACTAACTTAATAACCACAACCCAACCCATCTGAAACTCTCAAAACAGACCAGAGCTCACTCCCTGAACTTGACAAAGACTCTATCCACAAGCCCACTGAACACATACCCAAGGCCCTAGCCAAACATAGGCATCCTTACCACTGTCACCTCTTTGAGGGGAATTGTCTGGAAACACAGCCCCTACACAGACCCTTGAAAACTCCCTGAATGAAGTCCTTTGCTGCCGCCGCAACACTACCTAATTTCCACTGCAAACCTTCCAGCGCCTGTCTTTGCCTATCAGCACCTCAACACCCCCACTTCCTTTACTCTATGTGCAATAACTTGACCTCATTCCTCATAGATACTGTGAAGGGCTCAAAACATACCATGCGGAGTGTTTTCAGTCAAATCCTCGCTGAGCAGGGTTGGCCAGAGCTTTTTGGAGGCCAAACCACCACATTAAAATTTTCCCGGGTATTGGCATCAGCTACACTGTGTATAATACAATGAAGGGTTCCCTGGAAATTTGGGTGACAGCCAGACCACAGGTAGACAGCGATGATTAGGTGGGGTCAGTCCATTCCACACTACATGATGTGACACCCCCCCCCCCACATGACAGGTCCCCATGTGTAGGACATCAGTGTGTGCAAGAAGGTGTGAGAAAATTCCCAGAGCAGGAGTTTAAGCCCAGCATGTGGTGGCAGCCGATGGGGGCAGTCTGGTGGCCATTTCACTGGCATGCACTGGCAAAGTTCTTGCCATGTGTGTGACCCAGGATCCATACCATCCGGACACACTCCTGCACTGCTACCCTCTTCTTTCAGTTGAGAGCTTCTGGTTTGTACTGTGCTGTGAACGTGTTTCAGACGGAGCATGAGATAGGTTGACTTTGGGAAAGAGCTCTCCTGTCCTCGCTTCATGGTCTCACCCATGCCTGGGTGTGCTACTCAAAGCTGCCCACAATGGGGGACCCTGCGGGGTCAAAAGAGGGGGAAGCTTTTCCAGAAGCTCTGGCCTTACAGCAATATGCCAGGTACCACAGTGTGACAGACAGATGGTTGTCAGGGACTCCAATCACCCCATGACTTCCTCTGAGATGAGATCCATGGCTTCCCAGGTCCTGAAGACCTGGCTGACGCTGGGCCATCCAGACCAGGACTAGGACCTGTGAGCCTGGCCATTGCAGATGCTCTGCTGACAGGGGATCCACTCCTTGTATAACGGTTACTTCCTTAACATGCTGGGTCCGTTACCTTTAGTCACTTCTCCCTCCAGTACCAGTAACAGGCACTGCGAGACTGTGCATTTCAGATGCTGTGGGGCTGTGATCCCCTCATTCTATCATGGATACACACCATACGTGTTTGGAATTATGCCTCATGCATACACTGACATGGCCATACATAAGATTGGCAGGGCTGGTGTGGCCCAGGGCTAGGGCCCATTCTGACCTTCCTCTTCCTCCTGCCCCTCTCACTGATTCTGCACAGTTTCTGCAACACAAGGACGAACATTGCATACTCAGCAACCTGGGGGCAAACATCTGCATTGTGACACTGTCTACAGTCCATTGCCAGACAGCCAGCCACCCATTAATAAGAACGAAGATGCAAGCTGAAGGGCAGCCTGGCCTCTATGCTGCCCATCTTATACACCCACTAAAATCCTCCAATTGCCGGCCCACTGCACCCAATTCTCTATACTTGAGTTTGGCCTCGTATGCTTTCCACCGACATCCGCCAAGTCATACATACCCCCAAATCTGAACTTCTGCCCAGTTTCATGGTCCGTGGCTTTGACTTCAGGCACGAAAATACATCCCCCTCCGTTCCAACAATGGTGTGGGCAATAACTTGGCCTCGTTCCCCTAATTACTGTCGAGGGCGGTTTCCACAATGAAAGTACTCATCTGGTGAATCCTGGCACAGCAAGCTTGGCATGGACTAAACAGAATCCTGAACCCACCTTACTCAAGGTCATTCCTGCACGAGCAATCAGCTATTCGGTATAAGAGCAAAGGAAGACCACCATCAGAGTTTAATTCAGAGCTCAACCACAGGCACAGGGTCAGAAAGAGACAAAAGGGCGGAGTGGACTGAGTCCCCCTGGTCCTCAAATCTTGCTGTTTCATCTGTGTGGAACAGTTGTGGAAAGAGAGTGTGCTGGAGCTCTAGGTCGGGAGGGTGCTGGAGCCTCTAACGCTGGAGTTCAGGTCAGGATTGCAGTCTGGATCCTGCCAGGAATCAAAAGACATGCTGTGGACTCAAGAGCAAATGGGGAATTGGGAATCAGTTGGCAACTAAAGGGTGAGCTTGGCCGGGTGTGCCTGGGATGCCGGGCCTAGGAGGGGAGCTGTGACTTCCAGTGGCACTGTCAGGTATACGCTAGCCTCCTAACAGCATGGTCAGTGGTTCACAGACCTCACATGCTCTTTGAGAGAAAGAGGAGGCTGTCTGCTCCTATTAAGTTGGATAGCCTGGGTAACCCCATAGAGGGCATTTGTAAGTTACTATCTACTGGAAACCCTGGTTTTCATGCTTTTAGAAAAGGACCCGGGCCCTGGAATTCTGGAGTCTGGAAAGAGAATGGGGACATTTTAATCACTGATTCTAAGAGACGAACAAGCATCCCCAGGTCCAGAAGGAGGAGTCCTTGTGATTCCTGAGTCTAATTGGGGAGCATGGATCCTTAGGTTTGAGGGGGCTGGTGGTAGGACAATGCGGTACCCAAATGTTAAAGGGAATGCCCTAGGGATCCCCATATCGAGGCTGGCAGCTGAGATTTCCAATTCCAAAACAGGAATGAGGTACTGGGGAATCTCTAGGATTAGAAAGGATGCCAGGGTACCTGTACCCTGAATCTTGAAGGCAGTAGAACATCATGACGTTGCCAGGGTTCCGCAGAGAAGATGGAGGCTAGGATCAGATTTGTGACCTCCAGGCCTTACAGTAAGGGGGGCGGGTGGCTTTACAGGAATCAGAAACTCGGATCCCACACTTCTTGGAAGTTCCCTGAGTCCTCGGTCTTTGAATTTGGCAGGGAAGCCCGCAGCATGGAATTCTATGCGACTTGGGAGAAAAGCGGGTGAAGTGTATTTTCACCCAAGGAGGCATGTCAGAGGGAGGAATCCAGGATGACATAGGACAGCTCTAGTTTTCCTTTACTCTGTGACCGTCATATTCTGGAAAGACCTGAACCTCAAGCCCACCGAGTGCCAGGCCTGCCTAGTTGGATCACGAGGGTGGTAAACCAAAAAGTCAAGCCTGATTTTCCATATCCCATAACCAAGGACAATGTCGCCTCCCTTTCCCATCTCCTACAAACAATCCAGTTCCCCCTCTTCTGTGAGATCGCACCCACTGTAGCCGGGATTTCCTTGGCTCCCACCAAAAGCAAGCACTGGATCACTTCCATTGCCATTTCTTCCCAATGGTGTCAGGCATCCAGGTGGAGGCGCTCACCTCAGCCATTGGCTGCATTTAGAAGTCAAGTCTAGAAAAGGATTCTGGTCACGGGGAAGGCAATCCAGTCTCAGTGCAATAGCATCCAGACGACTTCTCCGTGGACTGGTTACAGCCAGTTCGGGTCTTCACAAGACCGCCCTCCATTGGTGGGGGTCGCGACCATCGCACCAGCACCCGCCAAGTGTGTTCACAGAGGCCTTCGAAAGCCTTGGGCTCAGCACACGTGAGCCCTCGAAGCCTTCGCTCTGGTCCCAGAGCGCGAGCTCCCGCTTCATGTGGCGCCATGCTCCCAGGTCAGGTCGGTTTGCCCGCCAACGACGGCTGCTCGCAACCCATTGGCTCTCAGAGATGTCAGGTCCCCCGTGCTCCCGCCTTCTGACCCTCGCTGCTTTCTGATTGGCGGTTGGCCTTGAAGGGTCGGGATTGCTGGCCGTGAGCGAGGGCCGTCTCCCATTGGTTGCGCTCCGCAGTCCGTTATGGTGACGGCGGGAGGGGGCGGTGCCTCCCTTCAGCTTGGACTTTCCTTGTGGATCCAGGCCTCCTCCAGCGGGATTCCCTCCTTCTGCTGGACTTCTGCCTCAGCTTCAGGCCGGTCCTGCCGCGCCACGTGGGAATACAGCCCCGGGGGACGCTGCCCGGACATGGCCGCCTGCAAGCGGGTCCAGAGCCCCCGGAGCTCCCTGCCTGGCCCCAAGGTGCGGCCCAGGACGCTGAGGTCGCGGTGGCGGTGGCTGGGGTGCAGTGGGCCAGGCTTTTCTCAGCCGCCCAGCGAGGGTGTCCAGGGACCCGAGGGGACACCTTAGCTGTGTGACCGCCAGGAGAGGAGTCTTTGGTTCCTGGGGGGCGCTTGCTGCTTGGCGTGCAGGGGAGGAGTCAGGAGTAAGGTCGCGAGCCAGGGGTCGCCTTTGGGGGTGGGGTCCTAGGTCATGCGTGGGAGGAGTTGCATCACGCATGATCCTCTCAGAGTGACCCCGCGGCACAGGGAAGGGAGAGTCCGGGGTCCCGTCATCAAATTCGTGACAATCAGGGGACCCTCTCCTCGGACAGTTTAACCCCTGTCCTGGAAGCAAGAGGTCCTACTGGGCATGTCTGCAGTGTCTCTCCCCCCAATCAGTGTTGAGCTTACCCCTCTTTTCTGTGATGTCTCTCTCCTGCCCCTATGGGGCTTACTTACATGAGAGTCAAAAGTTCTTCAGGTCTGCACAGTAGTGAGGGAGCAAGGACTCAGCGACACTGCAGGACAGGGTGGAATTGCCCTGCTGATTTTGAGACTGCAATTCTGTATGGGAACAAAAAGCCTCCTCTTTCTCCCATGGCCCAACGCGTGGTTTTGAGCCACTCATCTAGCAGGTAGCTGCCCAACACGTACCACTGCACCTGGGGCATGTGCCACAACCACTGGACTCTGCTTGTCTCATGGTTGAGGACAAAACAGTGGGGAAGCCTTGGTTCCTGTCCTCCTTCTGGGGCTCTGGTGTACAAGGGATGGCGGCTGTCAGGGACCTGGAGCTGAGCCCCAGAGCACGGCCTAGTGGGTTGGTAACCCAGTGATCCTGCTTATTTCTAGATTGCAGTAAAGACGGGAGGCTACTGGTCCACTGCCCTCAACAGCAGTACACCCAAGTTTGGGTTTGGTGGCCAAAAGCGACACAGTGGGCATAAGGAGGTCACTTGTGGCCCCAGTGCAGTAGGAAGAGAGCTTTCAGGGGCTGAGCGTCCAGTGCTTTTCTTTGGAGTTGGCTCAGAGTTGGGGACCGCTGCCCTTTGGGCTTTAAACCCTTCAGCAATCTCTTCTTTGTTCTTGTCTCCTCTTTTTTGTCAGCCTGCCCTCTAAGCTTCTTGTGACTCCCATGGTGCTCTACTGAAATCTCCTTCATTTAAGAACAGGAGGGCGTTATCACCTACCTCAGCAGCAGCCTGCAGTTCAACCAAAGGTCCCCACCCCAATAGAGCACTCAGTGTGAACTCCCTTGAAAGAAAATATGTAAAACTATTAATAATCTGAAACCACAGGAGAATATCGGTGATGTGTGATGGTTACCATGGCTTCCCATTAGAAGACACACCTATCAAATAAAAACAAGATTTTTTATCTTTCAATAAGAAACACAAAGCATATTCTGTAGTCTTTTTTAGACATGACAATAGTTGTGGTAGTTACATAATCTCCTGTCAACTGGTGGTTAGTAAGAAATAAGGGGTGCAATTTAGCCTGGCAATCAGGTCACAGTTGGATGACCTCATTAAGAGGTGCCACAGAGGTAAGTGGCTCACTGGAGGTCAGATCCACACTCTCTGTGCTACACATTCCTGTTGATAAGGCACGTGGAGCCACACTTTTGACAGACAGAGCCCTTGAGATGCATCCAGCACCATTGGATCCACAGGACTTTCCACCCACTTGTCTCTGATCTTCTTGTATTCTGCACTATTGCCTGTGTTGCATGAGGCTGAGGAGGAATTTCGGGACTGGTATCAGACATATGGGCTAATGGAAGACTTAAGGATTTGACCTAGTGTGGGCTGGGAGGGTTTCCTAATATTCAATTACTCATTGATATAAAGTGGTTTTTGCATTTAAAGATGAACTGAAATATATACCCAGGACTGAAAAAAATCACTTTGATATTCTGGCAGACTGGTTATAACCAAATAAAGGCTCTTTAAATTTACAACACATTTTAGTGGCTGTCGCTTTTTTAACCCATAATAGTGTCTCAGATATTTTTATATGCTCAATTTTCATTCTCATATGCTTCAAGGAATATTTTGACTTTACTCTTTATTTCCTCAAACACTCAGTGGTTTTTAAGTAACGTTTGGCTTATTTCTATGTATTGGACTATTGGAAGGTGATGATTCTATACTTAATCTGATTTTTTATACTTAATAAAATTATTTAATGGTAATTTATCATGTGCTAGGGCAATAAGTTATGCAGGTTTTATGGTCTTCTATTATTTTTAATCATTTTATTGGGGGTCAAACAACTCTTATCATAATCCATCCATCCATCCATTCAGGAAGGAGATGAGCCAGTCAGGGTGCAGTGTGGCAAGGGTGAAACATACAGCTTTCCTCTAGTTTTTGAATGCTTCCCCCCTCCCCAGTACCATGATACCGATTCTACCTTAAAATCCGGCTAGAGCAGAGGATGCACATGGGTAGAGATAGGAACTGGAAACACAGGGAATTCAGGACAGATGACCCCCCAGGACCAGTGATGAGAGCGGTGATACTGGGAGGGTGGAGGGTAGGTGGGATAGAAAGGAGAACTGACTACAAGGATCTCCATGTAACCCCCTCCGTGGGGGGCAGACAACAGAAAAGTGTCTGAATGGAGACGTCGGACAGTGTCAGACATGACAAAATAATAACAATTTATAAATTATCAAGGGTTCATTAGGGAGGGGAACAAACGAGGAGCAGATACCAAGGGCTCAAGTAGAAAGAAAATATTTTAAGAATGACGATGGCAACAAATGTACCATTGTGCTTGACATAATTCTGACTTTACACCATTGTAAGCTGAAAACTGTTTGTAGTATCTTCATATTTCAAATTGTGTCGACGGTGATTAATGGCATTAACTTAAGATGTTGTAACTTTCTGTAGATTTGGGGGATTATCCCTTTATCTAATGTATTATCACTGAGTACTTTTTCCCAATCTAGGGGTCCTCTGTTGACTGTTTGCATGAAATAGTTTGATGTGCATAAATCATTCATTTTCAGTAGTTCCCAGTATTTTATTTTCAATTTCCATGTATTCTAAGGTTTGGAGTTAATCATTCTCTGGTTGATTTCTAAATTTATGGCATTGCGATTGACATGATGGTTTGTAGTACATCAATGTTTTTTTTTAATTTACCGATGCTTCTTTCATGACCTAAAATATGACCTGTTGTGGAATAGCTACCATAAATGCCAGAGAGATAGTGAATGGAATTGCTGTGAGTGAGCTTTTCTCGATATACCTGAGATCAACTTTGTCGGTTTCCCTTGTATTTTGGCTGGTATTCTTTAGAGTTGATCAGTCTTTGGTTGAAAGTGAAGTATTGAAGTCTCCCAGGATGGTATAATTTGATCTATTTTTCTCTTCATTTCTGTAAGAATTTGATGGATATGTTTTTATGCTTTTTCATTTGGTGCTTTTATGTTCATGAAAGTTATGGTTTCTTGGTCAGTTAAGGCTTTCATAATTGAATAGTGACCCTATTTGTCATTTATTATATCATTAATCTAGATGTCTATTTTGTCAGAGATTAATAGTGCTACTATATTTTACTTGTGATTACTGATAGCTTGGTATGTTTTCCCCATCCTTTGATTTTTGAGTCTATGCTTATCTATGCTTTATGGCATTAAATGTGACCGAATCTGGAGTAGGCTTCATGTGTACTAAAAAAAAGAAAAGGTATAATGTGTTTTGTTGGGTGAAGTTTTCCTTCTTGTGTCTAAGAGATCAAGTTGATTGTATTGCTTAGTTCTTCTTTATGTTCCTTAATTTTCTAGATAATTTTGTCATTTGCAAAATTGATGGGAAATGGGATAATTGGTTCCCATTTGCTGTGTTGATCACAAGATCAATTCTACAGACCATGGGCCATTCGTTGAGGGCGAGCTTGGTGTCAGTGGTCTTTAGTGCTATTGTGGATCATCTAGGGCATGGTCAGCAACCTTTTTGGCTCTCACAGGATCCTCTTTTTGGGGATTTACAAGAAAACCCAAAGGAAATTTTTAACTAACTGCCACACTGTCTTTTCTGATTCTACCATCCTCAGCACATTAGAAGAACTTCTATCTCCTCAGTATAGATGGATACAGACCAGCATGAGGTCGTTCCAGAGCCTTGCTCTCCCTCTTCCCTGGTGAAATCACTGCAGGTAACAGTGGAAGAAGTTGCCTAGATATATCTTTCTTGTCCTTTTCAAAAATGTTTCTTCCTTGTTGAGAACATCCACATCAAAACACTCATTTATCCAGTAACGACTTCATGTACAAGCAATTGTCGCTGACGCATGATGTCCCTCCAGTGCTGTGACCATTCTCACCTACCTTTCCCCAGATATCCTCCTCCATTCTCATTAATTCATTATATTCAAGTTTCCTATCGAATAAGTACCTGTCACTGCACGAATACCTGGCTGTGGTGACAACAATGGCTTTATACTAGGTTTTGAGGTGAGATACTGCAAGACCACCAGCTTCGTTTTTCTTCTCAAGGAGTTCTTTGCCTATCCTGTTTTTCTCCCTTGTGGACCAGAGAAAAAAGTATTCAAAATACAAACAGGAAAAATAATGCACAGTAAGAAGCTCAGGGTCGTTATTTTATGTCTGCTTCTGTTCTAAGCTTTGTCCATCAGCTTTGACTCTGATGTGGACATTAACTTGTGGATTGATGAGATGTTGCCACTAGAGGACACAGAAAGTCAATGGAAAGCAAAGAGAGAAAATAATCATATTTCTCCCTCGTCATTACTTGTCCCACAGTTGTTTAAGAAGTCTTATTAAAGATTTATTATAAGAATAGTGCACAGCACAAAGAGGGAGAGGTTATAGGAGTGTTAGAACACAGAGCAACAGCCATGCCAACAGAAGATGGCTGGATCGATCTCTTGTCTTTGGCGGAAATCAGGACTCTGAGGAGCAGAGAAGTTTTGAGCAGTTGGGGGCAGTTTCGGGTCATATATTATTTACTACCTTGTGGTCTTTTATGATGTCAGGTTGGGGTAGAGATTAAGGTAAAGGGAAGTATTGGGGTGTCTGATACACCTGAGAGACCTATAGTCTTATGATTAGGTTAATGATCATGAAGGATAAGATCTCAGATGGCCTAGGTCACAGGGAATGGGATTTTCACGTCATGGGTGATGGAGGTGATCACGTGGTGGTGAGGAGTGTAGTCTATCCATGCCATCTACCTGGATGGTGGAAAGAGACAAATGAAGCAATGACCTACTCAGAGGCAGGATGCTTACCAAAGTGGCTTTGTGTGCTGTCCAGGGGGTAGTGACATGGGACAGCTGGAGAATAGTTATGGCCATCCAATATGTCAGTCAGCAGAGGGTTCAGTCATCTTTGCTCCTTTGGCCTAATGTCAGCAAAGAAATTGTATTATATTTAACTTTCATCAAAATGATAGATCTTCATTTTGTTTAGACCTGTCTGTGTGCATCCATGATGATCAAATTCATCAGGGGATTTGAAAAGTACTTTCTATACATTATAATTGAGGTGAAGCAACAGTTAAGCTCTGCCTACTACCCAAATGGTTCGTCGTAGTAACCTACACTGGTTCCACCAGAAGCAGTTCTTGGAATTGCTAGCTCTGGGGCTGTTTTCCTTTGGTGTTTAGGGTCATTAAGACTTAGGATCTCTTGGGCCCTTTTGAGGCAGGATCTCTCAACAGAATTCAATGCATGTTATCCAATAGTAGTGCTGTCTACGGTAATATGATTCATTCTTACAACCCAAGTGAACTATTATCAATCGCTCTCTTCTTATGGATGTCACACTCGGTGTGTAGCACAAGCTATTACCCAGGATTCATAGGAATCTGTCAGAAATGGAAGCATATTTGCTGCTTTGATTGTATTTTGTTCCCAGTGAGGAGAATGTATAATCAAACGCAGATAAACTGAAAAAAAAAAAAAAGCAAAACTGAGCTAATCTCACTTCTTATCTGGCTATAGGAGTGTCTGGATGGCTCAGTTTTGTCCTGCTCCTCTCCCTCCTCCATTGCATCCTTTGCCACGTACACCTCATTGACTGTCACAACACAGCCTCATTCAAATCACCTTCGATGTTGTCTTCACTGTGCCCGTTTTCACAGTTCTGGCTCAAACCTTGACTTGATTGTGTTAGAGAGGGTTCTCTAGGGAAGCAAAACATGGATTCTTTTGAATATTTATATATATGTGATATGACAGCTAATCAGTCCACATAGCAGTACAGAGGGCTCAGTCCAACTCACTTCTGTTTGTGAAGTCCTTTTGTAAACATAGACACACACTCAGGATTCTCACTTTCCCTTCTACAGTGTCCTGGGATACCTGGCGTACCTGGCCAAAAACCTGCCCGACACCTTCCGTGAGGCCAAGTTCCTGATAGCATACCGGTGTTCTCTAGTGTCTGGGCCATCTTCCTCCCAAGGGAGCTCATGGTCGTTGTGGATATTTCCATCTTGGCCTCCAAGTGTGGGGCATGTAGGCTTCATCTTTGCACAACAGTGCTATATGATCTCCCTAAGGCCAACTAGAAACACATCGAATGGGTTAAGGAATAAAATATGCTTGGGAAGAAAGTGATCCACAGCTCTGTGAGCTTTTCTCATAGATTTTACAAAAACAATAAGCATAAGTCGAAATATAAACGATGCCTTCCCCAGTCAGTTTTTATGCCATGAACGCATCAGCTTTTGTTTTCCATGGCTTGTTGATTTCAAGTTCTGGGAGTGAGTTCCAATCCATAGGAACCTCGGGTACAAAAGAAGAAGGCCCGAGCCGGGCCTGTGCATTCTCACAGTTTGTGGACACTTGACTCTTGCATCCAGTTTTCCAGTCCTCTCGCTGGGGTCACTTTCTTACTGCTTTCTTTCCTACACCTAACATGTCATCCTTTCCCAGCTACTGGTCCCTCTTGTTAGTAAGTCCAAAATAAATGAGACAACTCCTCACAATCTGAGTATGCTTCTCACAGAACTGATTTGCTTGTTCTACATCTCTAAACAGGAAGTAAAGGGAGGAGCCAACATCCTTGGGCGGGTCCAGCAGTGAACTCGCTGGCATTGAGGCCACCGGGAAGAGGGGCTTTGGTAGAAAGTCCTTGCGATCCATGTCTGAAAGATGATGAAAGAGCTGGTGACTACGCCAACCCCCCATCCCAGCAGCCACTTCCATCCATCTGCAAACCACCTTGCCCCCGGTCAGGTCGCTGTGACAGTCCTTGTCGGACAGAAAAACTGCGGGGAGCAGCTAGCCTAAAAATCAGCAGCAGGTGCGCTTCACCACCATGTAGCTCTTCAAGCTGTCAGAAACGGGGTGGCCTAGCCTTCACTTCTGTAACTCGCCTCTCGGTACTTTCAAACCGGGCACTTTTTAGTGAATAAACCAGGCTTTGACCGGTTCCCAAGGACAAAATCCTGTGGCATACTTCCTCCTCGGGAACCAGTGAGGACGCCATGCGTGGGGCCGGACTCCAGGTTGGAGGACGAGCCCCAAAGTGGGCAGGGAGACAAGCCTGGAGATCTGCTTCTGCCCAGAGACCTACAAGAAAGTCCTTTAAAGCACAGTTCTACTCGCTACCGCTGGGGGCGCAGCGGGCCAGTCTGACAACCCTCTTTATGGGTTTGTTTTCCCTGTAACACATTAGTAGGTTTGGGGCGCCAGGTAGGGGCCCCGATGGGGCACGTGGGCAAGGGTTCAGCTGTGAACCTAAAGTGTGAGGCTTCAAGCCACCAGCCCTTCCGGAGAGCGATGTGAGCACCCTTGGGGCCTGGTGGGCTTGCCGCCGCGGGGTGGCTCTCAGCTGGGGCTGTGGGCTTTCCTGCCACACACCAGGGGCTCACAAGGACCTCTGTGACCTCACTGGCTCCAGGAGGACTTAAGGCCCTGCAGACAGCTCTTACTTTGAGACGACAATGGCGACTCTACCTGACAAGAAGCAACAGCGTTGCTCTTGGGCAAACACCCAATTGCAAAGATTCACGACATTTTTATTCCCCGAAAATCCAGCCCCGCGTCCGTCCCCACCGCCTCGCATCATGCCCCCGCCCCCATCACCCTCGCAGGACTGGAATCCCCCGAACACTCTCCTTCCCGGGCCTGTGTTCAGCCAGGTGGCTGACCACAAACAAAAGCCTGCCACCTACCAGCAGGTAAGACTGGGGACTCAGCACACATTGTGGGGGAGGGCGAAAGCAGCCTGTGCCCTGCCTTTAGCTCCCTAGGTCCGTGTCAAAAGGGGGGCTTTGCCAGTCAGGCACCGACCTATTCTCTCACAGTTAGGAGGCCGAGGGCATTCCTCCAACACAGAATGAGCCTATGGGGCAGAGGGGGTTTCTGAGGCTAGCGGGCTTTCAGAGAGCAGGCAGCCTCAACATTCTCTTTAAAAAAGGGCTGGTGAGGAGGAACAACTGACCTTACTGTTAACAGTTCAACACATAACCTGTGACACCACCAAGGAACCCAGTTAGGAGTTCAAATTCAGAGTTCTCTCTCTCTGTCCTCTGTCTCTCTCTGTCTCTCTCTCTCTCCCTGTCTCCTTTTTCATCCATTTATGCTTCATGTGGTCTCTTAGAGCTCAAAAGAGATGGGCTCAGAAACCTCTCTGCACTCATGTCGGAAACTCACTGCCAAAAATCCCTGCTGACTCACAGTGACCCCACAGGACTTGGTAGAAGTGCCCCTTGGTGTCCGGAGACTGGAGCACTTTAAGGGAGTAGAAAGCCTCATCTTTCTGTGGAGCGTGTGGAGGGCTGGGATTAGTCACTGCTGACTTCCTGGTTAGCAGACCAAATGCATGACCCCCGGGAGGCCATCAGGGCCCCTCTCACAAGTGTGGTGGTTGGCAGCATGTTGAGAATGTGAGGCAAGACAGAAAAGGCCGACTATCACACAAAGGTGGGCCATCTCAAAAAACTCCCAAATCAAGAAAATTTTAAATTATCATTCAAAAAAGATCGACCCACTCGGGAACTTGCCGGGCCAGTTCTACTTTGCGGGTAGGGCAACTGTTGGTCGGAGTTGGCCCGATGACAGTGGGTTTGGCTGGGTTTGGCCTGGTCCTCTGTAGGCTTCCAGTCTGCTCAGCCCTGAAAGACTCCACGCAGGAGAATGCGTCTGTCACATCTGTCTTCTCTTGCTGGTTGATGTGGACTGCTGACCATTGGGCGAGCAGTGGGTTGCTTACCTACCGCAATTAAGACGCTGGTTAAGAGTTGCCACGAGTATCTCTTGGGTAGAATACCTCAATTGCTAAGCCCCTCTAGGCGAGCCCAGTGTCCCGAACCAAGCAGAATGGATTGGCATGAGCTTCCGACCTGGGCAAGGAGAGGAGAGCCCATGACATTGGGTGGGGATCTCTATCTGGCCCACAGCTGTTGGATAATGGAGAAGTCCTGATGGTCCCCATTGGGGACGCAAGGATGGACAAGGAGGGGGCCTGGTGGAAGATTCTGCTCTCTGGAGCCGTCGCGGGAACCGTGTCCCGCACCAGCACCGCCCCTCTGGACCGGACCCGAGTGCACATGCAGGTGTGGGCGTGGGGCCTCCACTGCAGCCAATGGGCATTAGTGGGCGGGGCTTTCCCGGTTTCAGGGTGGGGCTCTAGGGTATTGTTGGGGATACAGGAAGGAGATTGTGGTTTTGGTGGATGGGGACAAGGGCGAGAAATGGAGCCCAGAGGTGAGGGGGAAGCTTGGAGTGACGGGGGGAGCCTGATTTTTTCATTGGCGCTGGCTGCACCCAGATCCGAGGAGCTGGGAGCTGCAGGTGGGGCTGGGTTGAGAATGGAGAGGGCATCGGGGAGGGGTTTGTCCAAGGGTCAGGTCTTTTCCACCCTCAGGTTTACTCTTCCAAAAAACACCTTATGAACCTGCTGGAGGGGTTACGGAGCCTGATCCAGGAGGGAGGCTTCCGCTCGCTGTGGCGCGGCAATGGTATAAACGTGCTCAAGATCGCCCCTGAGTATGGGATCAAGTTTCTCGTCTTCGAAGAGGTAGGAAGTGATAGGTGTCTACAGCCCCGCCCTCCGGATCACACGAGCCCGCCTTCCCAGCCCTCTGTCTCCTGTCCGAGTCCTCAGGCCCTCTCCAAGGTGGGCTTGAGGCTGGAAGGCCCCGGAGCTGTGCTCACCTTCCTCTCTCCTCGCTCGGGCCCGCAGTGTAAAGCTCACTTCGGGGAGTCCTCAAACCCCATCTTCCAGGAGGATGTCTTGGCGGGGTCTCTGGCGGTGGCCGTTTCCCAGACGCTCATCAACCCCTTGGAGGTAAGTGAGAGCCTGCTCAGTGGACGGCCTCGCACAATGAAGCGACTGCAGCCCCTACCTACTGCGCAATGACTCGTGTGCCCCAGGCATCCTGCACAAAGCACCGTGTTCGACCCTCACCAGGACCCGCCACATGATCTGCCGGCTCCATTTGGTTGGTGGTTACTGTCAGATTGGCTGTGATGCTAGGTAACCTGGCCATGGCATTCTTGGGCACCTCCTATGCACGTGACAGCTGGACTTTGACTGAGAAAGACTGAAGAAGCATCGATGCCCTTGAACGATGGTGCTGGTGAGGGATGTGGTCGGTTCCCCGGACTGTCAAATGAACTCCCAGATCTGCCAGAATGCTCTGAGAGGCAAGGATGGCGAGACTTTGGCTCCCAGACTTTGGCCATGTTCCTGTCCAGTGAGCAGGACCCACAAGGAGATGGGTGGATACAGTGGCTGCAACCCCGGCAGAAACATCAGAAGCACAGTTAAGATGATGTACGATTGGGTTGGTTCCTGCTGCTCCACTGAGTCCCTGTGAGTCAGAACCGAGTCCCCAGCACCTCACAGGAACCAGTGCGCATGACAGCAGGGAACACTGCTCGGACAGAGACACTCAGTGCCCTTTGGGGATACTGTTAATCCATCACTGGGAAGCTGGCCCTTATGTTTTACTGACCTCCTCCTTTCGCAACCAGGACATCTTTTTTTATCACCACTGGGTCTCCTGGTCACTCAGCCAAAGTCTTGCTGTCCTCACATCTCAGAAGCCTCTGCTGGCATTGCCCTAAGCCGGGCTCCTCCTTCGGGGATCCCATCGTCCAGATACTGTTCTTGCCAATACCGTCTTTCTTAGGCATAGACTGATTGCCCAACTGTTACGTGCATATGACGTCACCATGGCTTCCAGCTGAGTCCTGCCTGTGGCATTGTGGCTCTTGGACACTTCTCAAGAGGGATGTTGCACAAGTGCCCAAGGCAGCCTGTCCCTTGAGTGCCTGATTGCGGCTCCAGTGGGAGCTAGTGGCAGATCTGAGCCAGACGGAAACCCTTGACTGCTTTGCTCTTTGCTCTTTGCGTCACTCTGTTGTTTCTTGGTCCAGTTCTGAGGTCGTTGGTTTCCTCTGAGTTGGGGTGCCATCCATCCTGACGGCTGTAGTCTTTGATCTTCATCGGTAAGTACTTCCAGTCAACTTTCCTCCCAGCCAGCAAGGCTGTGTCCTTGGCACACGGCAGGCTGCTCAATGGCCTTGCTCGGCTCCTGATTCCACGTACTTGTTGGCATCGCCCAGCATCTGGGATCACTGTCTGCACACAGGATGGAATCCTGAAGACAGGGAAGGGGATCCGACGTTGAAGCACAACTTCCCTGGTTTGAAACCCTGCGGTCTTCCTGCCTCTGCTCATGTGTTCATATGAATGTGGGGACACAGCTGGTGTGGTTCAGGGAGCGTGAACATCAATTGTTTTGTGTTTCTAGTGTCCAGCATGTAGTTGACGAGACCAGATATGGCTGGGGATACAATCCCAGACAGTACACCTGAGGCACAGTTACCACCCTTCAGTCAGGAAGGCTGGCACGGGACGGGAATGGTTTCAGCAGAGCTTCTAGACCAAAGCTTCCCAGAGTGGGTGGGCTTGAGCCTGGAGGGAGCACGGAGGGAGGCGTGCTGAGAAGACCCAGTGAGGCTGCAGAAACAGATCCCTACACATTATGTGGTACCATTGGCTTTAGTAGTAAAGTGTTGCATTGCCAGCGGGTCATGATTTTGTTCTGAAAGGGGGTAGAAAGCAAAGTAAAATTGGGCACAACTCTTGTACCGGATAAACCAGGAAGCAAGGGCTGGCCATCTACTTGCCACACTCGTGTATAAAACCCTGGGGGGTTGCCTCCTGACAGATGAGTTTAACAAACCTGGAGAGTGAGTGTCTGTTTCCCTGGGGCGGGTGTTTGATTTGAGGCAGGGCTGGCTCCAGGGCACTTAGCCCCATATGTCCCACTCACTGCACTTCTCCGGGCCCCAGAACAGGGATGCCCATAGGGGTTCTGAGGACCCTCCTCACCAGTGTCCCCTTGACGACCGTGGACAGTCTCACCGACCTCTGAGGGCCTGGAGACCCACCCCGTTGTTGAGCTGTGCCAACAGGGCTCCTTGCACAGGGACAGGGCATGAGTCCCCCATGAGACTACTGACAGGAGCTCCCTGGCCTCCCTGCCTCCACAGGTGCTGAAGACCCGCCTCACGCTGGGACGCACAGTACAGTACGATGGCCTAGGGGACTGCGTCGGCCAGATTCTTCGCCGCGAAGGCCCGGCCGCGTTCTATAGGGGTTATGCGCCCAACATGCTTGGCATCATCCCGTATGCCTGCACTGACCTGGCTGTCAATAAGGTTGGCAGAGGTGGGGGTGAGGTTGCTGTAGGCGGCATTGACGTGGCCCAGGACTAGGGCCAATTCTGAGCCTTCTCTGGCCCCCTACCCCTTGCAGATGATGAACAACATACGGGTAAAGAGCAGAGGGGATAACGAAGAACACAGCCAGGCTTACAACATCTACACACAGACGGTGTCCACAGTGTGTGGCCAGATGGCTAGCTATCCCCTGATGCTATTAAGGACCAAGCTCCAAGAAAAGGTCTGCCTGCCCCTGATGAGACCCACTTTGTGGCCCCACCAAATGCCCTCAGCACATCCCACACCCCCATTCTCCTTACTTGGCCCTGACCTCTTAGGCTGCCATCCAAATGCCTAGAACTCATACTTCCCCAAAAATCTTAACATCCTGTGCCATTTTCCCTCAGTCCCAAAGGTGATCTAGTACTGGGTGACACACACCTCGACCCCGCCCCCACCCCGTGCATGTTTTCCTCCTGACCTTGTGACACAACACTTGCTGAGGAGATGGTGGCCAACTTACACATTCCCGTGTCAGAGGGAAGTTGGGAAACCCGGGGGTGTTTCAAGGGCCCCGTTTGGGGAAGGGCATCTCTAGGCCTTCCTTCCCTAGCATATATCGGTGGACTTCAAACTTCCAATTAGCAGCTGAGCCAATTTCCCAAGGATAGACCACGCAGGGACCCCAGGACACAGGACTCACACCCCCAAAGAGGCCAGCTTGCTGAAATAGACTCATGTCACACCTGCACCATACATTCTATCCGGAGATTCACATTGACCCAAATGGATAGAGCAGAATGACTCCTTAAGGTCTCTGAAGTTGTCCATCCTCACGGGAGCAGAGAGCTTCAGCATTCATCACTTGACACTGACTCGGGAACCCTAGGAGATGGGGTGGAATGCCATTGTGGGTGTCTGGGATTGTACCTCAACCATTATGGGAGTAGACAGCCTTGTCTTTTTCCCTGAGAGGCACTGGTGGGTACACACGGCTGGCTTTGAGCGGAGCAGACTAGACTCAACGCACTGGGCCACCTGGGCTCACTTCACCTTTATCAGCTCCTCCTCACCAGTGTCCCCAAAACAACTCCTCAGATCTAATTCCCCAACTACCTTAATCACCACAACCCAACCCATCTGAAACTCTCAAAACAGACCAGAGCTCACTCCCTGACCTTGACAAAGCCTCTCTCCACAAGCCCCCTGAACACATGCCCAAGGCCCTAGCCAAACATAGGCATCCTCACCACAGTCACCTCTTTCAGGGGAATTGTCCAGAAACCCTTTCCCTACAAGAGCGCCTGAAAACACCCTGAATGAAGTCTTTTGTTGCCGCCTCCACACTAGCTCATTTCCTCTGTAACATTCCAGACTCCAGGCTTTTCCTATCAGCACCCCAACACCCCCACTTCCTTTATTCTATGTGTAATAACTTGGCCTCATTCCTCATAGATACTGTGGAGGGCTCAAAGCCCAGCATGCGGGCCATTTTCAGAGACATCGTGGCTGAGCAGGGCTGGCCGGGGCTCTTCCGAGGCCTAACACCCACTCTATTAAAAGTTATCCCGGCTGTGGCCATCAGCTGCACGGTCTATACAACAATGAAAAGCACCCTGGGAGTTTAGGTGAGAGCCAGACCACAGGTAGATAGGGGTGATTAGGTGGGGACAGTACCTTCAACAGTACATGATGTGACACCCGCTCCTCCTGACAGGCTCTCCTGGGGAGGACATGATTGTGTCCATGGAGGTGCCTGAAAACTCCAGGAGCAGGAGTAGAAGGCCAGCATGTGGTGGAAACCGCTGTTGGCAGACTGGTGGCCAGTTCCCTGACATGCACTGGCACAGGCCCAGGAACCAACCCAACAACTTCATGCAGGTGAGGGGCTTTGGAGAGAACTGCCATCTCCCCAGGAGTATATGAACTTTGGATGAAAGGGTGCCAAGTGGCGGTTGTGTAATTATGTCAATTGAAAGAGATATCAGACAAAATGAGGCATTCAATTGCTCACCTCTCAGACGTCCAGGATCTCAGCTGTCAGATCCGTGCAGGGAGGGGGGATATATTTCAGGTCAGGGCTTATATACACTTTGGGGACATGCAAGCCCCCCTGGTTCCATTGTAAATGGGAGGGGTTGTACCTTCGGCATACTTGCAATAGGAAGGGACAGGCAAGGGGTGTACACGCCACAGAAAGTGCAGGTACTAAGAGTATCCATGTGACAAGATTGGCGGCCTCTAAGGACCAGAAAGCAGCCAGATCTTGTACCTCCTGGAGTTGGCTTCACCTGGCTTTGGGGCTGTCCTTCAGGGGAACAATCCACTGTCCCACTGGTCAGGGAGGGGGCCGCATCTCAGGTGGGACAGACTATATAGTCTGAATGCTCTAGATGGCCATAGCCCTCAGGCAGGAAACCTTGAAGCAGTTCACCTCCAAGTGACTAGCCATTGACCATGTGTTAGCAAGCAGCATCTTAGGTTTGGATAAAATATGGGGGAACAACCTGGGGAATAACCTACCTGTATGCGACACATTCCCAGCACCCTTGTGTCCCTGCCCAGGTCTACTCCTACAAAACCAACAACCTGGATATCCTGGGGGACCTGTGGAGCATGGTCAATGCAGGTGCAGTCCACTCATTGAGCTGTGGCAATGACATGAACGTCCTCAAGGGAGAAACTAGAGGGCACACAAGTTGATCAAGTTCATGGCCCATGAACAGGAGGGAGCTGTGAGCAGGCATGGCATGGTAGGTAGCAGTGGGGGCTGGGCTCTTGGAGGTGAAGGGGCACTGCTAAGGTCCTGACACCTGTGCCTCCCACCCACAGGTTACATGGGCCATCCTGTGCCAGTAAGACATTCTGTGTGGACAGGAGAGCTCAATGGCTGGCTGCATGGCTAGTGCCAGAAATCAAACCTATATTCCAGAAAAGAAAGCATCATTGATCCAATGGAGGTGAGGAGGAGCTTGGGCCAACAGCAGGGGGAGCCCCCATAGGTGCTCCTGAGGCAGCACTCCTTTTGGAGTGTGGCAATGGGAGGTAGGGTTTCCAGAGAGAGTGATCAAGTGCCACCCTGTTGGCACCAACTCCTTGGATCCCAGAAGCCACAGAACAAGCCTTGCCTGTTCCCATGTCTTGGCCTCTGTGCTCCATAGCTATCTCATTGGCAGGCTTGCGAGAATAGGTTAGCAGGCATTTCTTCCTCTTCTTAGATTGGAAACTCTGCTGACCACAGTCTAGCCTGAAGTCCCCACTGCCAGATAGGTGGCAGCTTCTTATGATGTCTCTTGTCTTAGAATGGTCCCGGTACTCTCCAGGTGCTGAAAACGAAGTTGACCCTGTGCCGGATGGGCCAGTACATGGGACTGCAGGACTGCTACCAGAAGATCATGGGGAACTGGGGTCCTGGGCCTTCTACCGCAATTAACTGACCAAAGTGCTGGGGGTCTTCCCCTATGCAGCCATCGACCTGGTCCTCTCTGAGGTCCTGGGGCTGCTCATCCCTGTCCGCCGAGTATGCCGCAGGCCTGCATCAAGGATACTTCCTGTTCCAAAGCGTCCAGGACTCTCCTCCTGGCTCCCTACCTCTGACAGGGACGCCTCTCAGCCTTACCAGGCCACTTCCTGGCTGTGGGGGACAGAGGGGAATGAGGAGCCGCCCTTCTCTGTCCAGACCCCTGCAGTTTGACACATCATGGGACATGCTTTGTCCAATCCTCCCAGGGACTGTCTTGTGGGTTGCCTCCCGGTCAATCTCACTGAATTAGGACTGGCTCCGGATAACTGCCCTAAAGGTCTGATCCATTTCCGTAACCAAGTGGGGCCACAATACGAATTCAACAAGGATCGCGTTGGCCAGAAAATGGGACTTTCCATTCCCATATTCTCCGCGACGTTCACAACTCCGGTCATGAAACCTCAGAATGGTCTGAGATTCTGTACGTTCATCCCATCTTTTCCTCTGCTCTCATCCCCCTTTCTGTGCCTCCTGCCAAACCAGCCAACGTCCTCCTTTCTCAATCCCCTGTGGTGGACTCTTCCAAACTCCGGAACCTCCCACCACCGCACACACTTCCCATCCTTCTGATAGCTTGGATGTTTTGTTCTTCACACTTCCCGATCCTCCACCCTAGTCCCTACCATCTCCTATGAGTCTGGAACCAACCCCACCAACTTCTCAGCCTTCAGAGCTCCCCAAACATCTGTCTCCCCCTCCGGACCCCCTTCACTCCCCTGTTGTTTGGAGTGGAAGACCCTATCCCAGTTCAAGCGCTCTTCTCCATGATGGATCTTTCGCAAATAGAAAAATGCTTACGGACATTTTCTAAGGACCCCACTACTTGTTTTAAAGACTTTCAAACCTCACACAAACGTATGACTTAACATGGATGATCTTTATATCGTCGTTACGTCTACTCTTAACCCTGATGAGCGAGAGCAGGTTTTTTCAACGGCACAGCAGCATGCAGACAGGTCCACCTCACAGGTGCCACCATGCCCGTAGGCCCCCAGGCGGTCCGTAGGGGGACCTGACCTGATCTTATCAAACAGATACCCATGCTGGATGAGAGGGCAGAGCTGGCCGAGACCGCTTGATACAATGTTTGTTGGCCGGCTTACACGCCATCTCTCATAAAGCAGTTAAGTTTGACAAGCTAGGAGAAATTACCCAGCAGCCAAATGAAAACCTCGCACCTTTCCCTTCACACTTCACTGAAGCCTTAACACAGTATACTTGGTTGCACCCCACCTCTCCAGCCAGGGCTAATGTTTTAGACACTCGTTTTATAATGCACTTGGCAATATTCAAAAGAAACTTAACACTGCAGAGAATGGCCCTCAGCCCCACATCCGTGACCTGCTCAACATGGCCTTTAATGTTTTTAATGTCTGAGAGGTACAGGCTGAGGGAGTACATGAGTCCCAAGCCCACCAACAGACTAGTTGGCAAGCCCAGGCTTTGGTTGCCGCTTTAAGACCCCAGCTGAGCATTTAACCTTCCACCATCTCGCCGCCGCTTTAAATATAGCCAGGAAGGGCATTGGGCTAAACACTGTCCACAGCTGTGAGCAACGAGCAAGACTTGCCTGGGGTGCGGTCACAAGGGACACTGGAGAAGTGACTGCCCCTCAGCGCCTATCATCAGAGGGACTCTCTCTCCAAGCCCTGACCTGCCCTTGGCACTGTTCGACCTGGCCAATGACAACGACTGAAGATGCGTGGACTCAACGACCCCAGTGACCCTGGATGAGTCTCAAGTGACTATCAAGGTAGCGTGCAAAGCAGTCTCCTTTTTGGTAGACACAGGAGCTACCTTCTCATTACTTCTTTCCTTCTCGGGCCCCACCTCTCCTTCCCAAATTATGGTTGTCGGTATAGATGACAACCCATCAAAACCTTTGCTCACCCCTCCTCGGGTATTAGATATAGGAAAGTCCTCTCTTTGCTATTCCTTCTAAATGATGCCTTCATGGCCTGCGCCGTGGCTGGGTAGGGAATCTCCTGTCTAAGCTGGGAGTTACTCTCCAATAGAAATGCTTCCTACCCACCTCTCCTTCCCCAGCAACCTTTTTGCTAAAGCTCTCCACCATTGAGCCTCCACCCACGCCCTCCACTGCTCCACTGCCACACCACATAAACCCTGAGGTGTGGGACACTTCCCGACAGCTTGTCGCAAAATATCATCCCCTTAAAGACCCTTCCACGATCCAATCTCACCCCTAGTTTCCAATCTCCCTCACTCACGGCAGAGGCCTGAAACCCATCATGCAGCGCCTCCTATGTATCCAACATATTGTGCCTGCACACCCTGCGTGCAACACCGCTGTCTTGGCCGTCAAGATGGCAGATGGGTCCTACTGCCCAGTACAGAACTTGCACCTTATTAATGAGGCTGTAGTCCCCACCTACCCAGATGTCCATCACCCTGCACTATCCTGTATTGTAGTCCTCCTGACAACACCCATTTTACCATATTGGACCTGAAGGACGCTTTCTTTACTGTCCCACTGGACGCTTCCTGCTAGTTTATCTTCACATGGGAGGTCCCGACACCACAACCGCCTGCCAATATGCCTGGTCCGTTTTGCCCTATGGGTACCACGACTTGCTCTGTTTGTTCAGCCAGGCGCTAACCACTGACCCTCTGCACTGTCCCCTCTCACCGTCCATTCTGCTTCAGTAGGTAAAGGACCTCCTGCTGTGCAGCACATCTGAAGCCTGCTCTCTGGAACATCCTGCCCAACTCGTGTGCTTCTTAACTACGGAAGGCTATGGAGTCTCAGGAGCTAACGCCCAGCTCTCATGTAAAACCATTATCTACTTGGGGATGCAGCTCACTCCCACCACATGGGGACTGATAACAGAAGGTCGCCAGGCAGTGAGCGAACTCCAAACTCCTCAAACCGCAGACCAAATACATTCTTCCCAAGGCTTCGGAGGACGTTTCAGACATTGGTTTCCTCATTTCCCCCGTTACCAAACCCCTTGTACAAAGCGGCTAGGGCCACCCCTCCTGGCCACCTTGACTCTGCCCACCTTGACTCTGCCCATGGTCTCCTTCGCTTCCCACCTTTGCATATACCAAAGCCCACGAAACCTTTTTAAATTTACACTCACGAAAAGCAAGGTATATGAGTTGAAGTCCAGACTCAGTCCCGTGGGCCTGCTCTGTCCTCTGTGGCTTATTTGTGTAAACAACTGGATAGGATGATCAGGGATTGGCCACCTAGCCTCCGGGCTCTGTCAGCAGTTACCTCCCTAACTAAAGGAGCCTTCAAGTTAACACTGGGAGAGCCTATCCAGACGTTATATCCCACAGACTGCAGGACATCCTCTCACATCACGTTCTTTCTCTACTCTCTACAAGCCACTTGGAACAAATCCACCTTGTTTATTGAAAACCCTAACATGACCCTACGCCAGGCTCCCGCTTTGAACCAGGCAACTCTTTTGCCCCAACTCCCAGACTCGCTGGAGCCTAGATGTCACGTTTGCCCACAGGCAATTGAGGAACTAATGATGCGCCGTCCCAAACTCTCTGATCCACCGTACACTATTCCACATCTAACCTTGTTTGTTAATGGCCGCCTGTGCTGTCATCTCACTTGGTTGAGTCTGGGAAACAGCACACCTCCCCATCGGAACACCTTCGCCAAAGTAAGAATTATCACTCTCATTTGAGCTCTCTCTTTAACTAAAGGGAAAACATCTAATATAAATTTTTTGTTTTCAGATTCTAAGTATGTGTTCCTTACAGCTCATTGTCACGCCACCATCTGGGAAAAGTGCGGATTTATGACCACCAAAGGGTCCCACATTGGAAACTGTCAATTAATAGCCAATCTCTTACAGGTTTTTCAGCCACTGAGAAAAGTAGCTACTATTCATTGCAGAGGACATCACACCGATACCTCTCCTGTCACCCAGGGAAACCACCAGGCAAATGCTACTGCATGAAACCGCACCGACAACCCGACTAACGCAGCCCCAAGTCTCTCGTTCACCATCCCCGACATGCAACCCTCTTACACACCCCAGGAAGAAGCCACCCTGAAGGAAAAGGGAAGACAACTCAAGAAGGGTTGTTAGTTCTCCAAAGTCAAATAACACTAGCCACACAACAAGCTGAAGACTTCTTCAACTGAATGCATTACTCTTTACACATTGGGCCCCGTGCCTTGTCCCAATTCTTGCCACCAATCTTATATCAACCTCAACGAACCCAGATCGTCCAAAATGGTAGTTCCTCTTGCTCCATTTGCAAAGCGGTCTATACCCTGCGTGCCCATAAACCAACTACGTGGCCTACTGCCAAGATGGTCAGATCGATCTTACTCAGATGACTAAACGCAAAAATTTCCGAATCCTCGCATGTGGAGATACCTTTATAGGTTGGGTCGAAGCTTCCCAACTACACGAGAGACAAGATATAGGTACAGACATTCTACTCACCCAAATCACACCCAGGTCCTCCCCAACTCCACACAGTCAGATAATGTTCCATGATTCAGAACCTAAATCACAAAGATCTAACTTTCTCTGAACATTAAATGACATTTGCATATTCCATACAGGCCTCAAACTTCAGGAAAGGTGGACAGAATGAACGGAAGTATAAAATATATTCTGTCTAAACCAGGGATTCCCAAAGATTTAAAGAGAGGTCACTTCACTGTCCCTCAGACCTGTTGGAGGGCCAGACGATAGTTAAAAAAAAAACTATGAATAAATTCCTATGCACATGTACATACCTTATTTTGAAGTAAAAATAACAAGGCAAAAACCCTTGGCAGACCAGATAACGGTCCTTGGCCGGCAACACATAGCTCACGGGCATTAGTTTGAGGAATTCTGGTCTAAGCATTCCCAGGAACTTCAGGGCCTGTGGGTACACTTACTCCTTCTTGCCTTAACTCAAATCTGAAGCACCACCCCAATACCACACTCTCCTTCTTTTGTAAGCCCATTTGAACTTTTGTGTGGCAAAGTCGTCCCCATCAACCACAACCTAACAACCCAAGCACCACCACTAGGATACCATTAACCTTTTCTTTCTCTTCTAAGAAACTGTTCCAGCAGCATGCAGACCGGTGTCTGCCCTCACCCCCCTACTCCTACACGACCTGACTTGCGAGGAATCAGTCCGATAGACTCTGTTCTGCTAAAAGAACTTGATTCTCAGCCTTGACAACCTACGTGGACAGGGCCATACTCCCTAATCCTCACTACTCCCAGCACAGTCAACGTCCTTGGTGACCCTATCTGGCATAGGCTCACCAGCATAAGGTTAACCCAACACAAGTCATGACTGGTATTCAACCCAGATTGTGGGACCTACTACCCTATGCTTTCTGAGGGGACCTCCTGCTTCTCATACCTAGCATGTGCTCTGACGGTTCTCCGTGTAGACCCACACATACAACCTTTGGTGCGTCCTACTCTGCTCCACGCCAGGTCTTGCACGTGTGGCAGTTCTTCCTCCATGGCCGCGGTGGAACTCCTAACGGCCTAAGGCATGCCATCAGTAGAGCCCATTGCGGCCAGCGTGGGTGGCGGCGGTCCGTTTGCCTTCGCTTCAACATCACCTTTCTTCGTCCATTAATCCCAGGGGCCCCACACAAATTCAGCGAGCAAAACAACCTGGTCCTCTGCTCTCTACATGAACAAAGCAGTGTTGTAAACAGTTCCCAGAAACAGACTTGGTGTCTGCATATTGTTCCTAGTTGCAGCATCCGTGTAATGCACACCACTACTCTATCCTTCAGAGTTACACCCTTCCCAGAAACCAATGTGGAGAGTATCAAATATATATTGCAGACCCCACGGATCCAAGGTGGGGAAAAGGCATCACGGCCTGTTTGTATCCACACCGCACCGCTGCAAAGCCCTCCGCCATCCTATCAATCCATAGCAGTAGATTCAATTTCCCCACCCACCAAAGAGCATTGATGAAGTAGCTAAAGACAACCATGGTAATGAACTTAACCTATTAGCCTAACTTACACACCAGGACTACAACACTAACCCCTTCCAGTGGGTAAATCTGATCCAAGAATCAGCCCTTTAGTTAAATGCCTCTGGAATAGAAAATGACTCTTGGTTCATCTGCGCCTCCCTGCAATGTCCACTGTTGGCTGCAGTTCCGGTAAGCTCCCTCCCTTCAGCCAAAACCAGCAACCCTTGTCCTGCCCCATTCCTAAGATACCATTGTTTGCACCTGAACGTCAGGTTGGCATCAGCTAACCCCTGTGTTATTTATCATCCACAAGACAGGTGTCGAGCCTACCCTGCAATCACAAGGAGACCATTAAAGGCTCACTTCAAGCCCCCTAAGAATCATCCTCTGGTGCAATGGAGCCCTAACAAAATGCCTCAATTCTTCCAGCAGTGCCTACTACCTCCCAGTAACAGTAGTGCACAACTCACCATGTAGAGCCAAGAGGAAGTCTAATGACTGTGGGACCTGCACGTGCTCTGTGGCTCTAACACCAATTGAGAAATTTATCAACCAGTCCTGGGAGATCCAGCCTCATTTCCTCCTTCCCCACAGCTGTCGTGACTCTAGAAGCTATAGGACAAATCATCATTCAGCCCCAAACCTGTAAGGACAAAGTACAATTCATGATGGATTCCACTTCTAACTCGCTGGCTTCCCTCTACAAACAATTAACGTCCTTAGCCCAAGTCACCCTACAAAGTCACCGAACCCCTGACTTATTAACAGCAGAGAAAGGGGGGACCTGCATGTTTTTTAAGAATATTTTTACTACATTAATGAATCAGGTACGGTTGGGGAGAACATTCAAGTGCTCTACATCATGTCGAGGATTAGACAAAAGGGCTCCACGGGCACTTCCTCATGTTTTTCAAACTTCTGTCATGTCATGATTTATACTCCTTGTTGGGCCCTTGGCAATAATTTGTGTACTGTTACAGTTGCCTCCCTGCGTGTTTGCAAATTTGCAGGACGGGATGAAAGCCATTTCCAACCTGATCTTCAGCCAAATCCTGCTTTACCCTTAGAGTCTGCTGCTGGCTGGTCCGGGCCCCAGATTTTAAAACTCTTAGATCTCCTCGTCGTCCCGCCTCAGCATGATGTAGTTCACGATCAAAGATGATGCCCATTACCACTATGAAGACTTTGGGAAGTTTGGCCAGGTACAGGCTAGGCAGCCTCTTGTACCAGCTTCTGAAGAAGACAAAAAGCCTGCTGAACTTTGTAACTTTTGCCTCCAGAATTTCACAGAGCCCATCTAACAGGCAGGGGTCACACAGCCCTCTCTACTGAGCATTCTCAGAAGCACGTTTGCAAAGAACAAGATGATTTGCCAACAGGTCATCCCCAGACCCAAAACGTGCAACCCCCGCCAAAACCTGCAAACAAACACAGCACAGGAAACCTCCCTCCCACTTATAAGCCCACATGCCTTTGTCTCACACCCTATATATCTCCGTCCGCCCCAACACCCTGACCTAACACACTGGGTTGTGGAACTCACCCAGGAATCTTCCCTCACCTCAATAATAACTCACCTCTCTATTCTTCTCACTCCTGAATAAGCCTTGCACCCTCCTGTGCCTCCATCTCCAACTTTTCACTCTTCCTCTCCCCTCCTGTGTTTGCCCCTCCTGGGGTGGGCTGGGGAGGACACGGCTCTGGAGAAGCAGAGCCCAAAGGGCTTTATCGTGTGGTGCTGTAACCACAGAAGGGGGCAGGGCTTGGCACTTGAAGGGCCACCACAGTCTTCCTCAATTTAGGATGTTGGGTGCTTGCCCAGTTGTTGGCCCCAGGCTGGGCTTGGCACCTTCCTCTAACAAGTGTGTCTGTGCCTCTCCTCATCTCCCCTAAACTCAGTCTTTAGGTTTAGGACCCACCCTCTACCTAGATGGATTGATTACATGATGTCTCCTTGCATTTGGAAATATGTGAGCCACGAGGTGCCTTGGTAACGTAGTGGGTTACTCACCGCAAACTTAGTTCAAAACTGCCAGCAGCACCTCAGGAGTCATGAGGAAGGGGGGAAGCAAGGGCCTGATTGGAGAGCTCAAAGTTTCCTTTTCTCTGGGACCACCATTACCTAGAAGCACCTGAACCTCACGCCCACCAGGGGTAGGGCCTGTCCAGCCAGACCCTGAGGGCGTTAAACCCAAAGTTATGCCTTGCTGTATCTTGTGACGATTGCACATGTCACATGCCAATGTGTAGGTTCCTGCCAATCCAGTTCTCCCTGTCTCTTAGGGGCCAATCTAACCCACAGCAGCTGTGTTTTCTGTCTTTCTTTCTTTTCTTCTCCTTCTTTTTCTTCGTCAATTTATAGGGGCTCATACAGCTTTTATTACAATCTATCCATTGGTTCAAGCATATTTGCATATTGAATGCTATTATATGCAAAACATTTTCTTTCTACTTGAGCCCTTGGTATCTCTCCTCATTTCTTTTTCCTTTCCTCCTGCATAAACTCTGGAAAATTTATGATTTTTTTTTTTGCCTCTTGCATTGACTGGGTTTTCCCTTCATCCACTTTGGTATTTTCTATGCACCTGGGAGTTTGTCATAGGTAGATCATTGTGATCAGATCCACTTTCCTCCTCCCAGCTAACCTTTTCCCTACTGGTATGATTACTCTCATTATTGGTCCTGAGGGGTTTATCTGTCCTGCATTCTCTGTATTTCCAGATCTCACCGCTACCGATGTACATGCTCTGGTCTAGCCAGACTTGTGAGGTAGAACTGTGGTCATGATAGTGGGGGGAGAGGGAAAAGGAGGAAGCCATCAAGAACTAGAGGAAAGTTACATGTTTCATCAGTGGTATACTGCACTCTGACTGGCTTGACCTGTCCTTGTAAACCTTCTTTAAAGGGATACCCAATCATGTACAGATGGGCTTTGGGTCTCCACTCCACACTTCTCCTCATGCACATTGATGGGATATTTTTTTCTGAGTCTTTGATGCCTGATACCTGTCACTGTCTACACTTCATGATCAAACAGGGTGGTGTTTGTCTGCCTTGTGGACGTTGATGCTTCTCAGCTAGATGGTCGCTTGCTTCTCTTCAAGCCTTTAAGACCCCACGTGCTAGATCATTTGATACACAGGCACCATCAGCTTTCTTCATCACATTTCTGATGCACCTACTTTGACTTCAGCCATCCTGTCAGGAATGTGAGCATCATGGAATGCCTGGTTGTTAGAACAACGTGTTCTCGTGTCAAGGGAGGAATTGAGTAGAGACCCAGTGTCCACCTGGTAGCTTAACACTTAACATATAAATATATCTGCAGACATCTCTCTCCCTATCGTTACATATAGTATACTCACATGTGAACATGCTGTGTTAAGGCCTTTCTAAATGCCCTTTGCGTCCTAGTTCTTAACTCTACTTCCTTTCACGTTCCTCTTGTCCCACTATCATGCAGGACCTTCATTCAGGGTTCAGTAATTGCTCTGGTTTGCACTGCCCTTCATTAAGTCCCACCAGGCATCATACACCCTCCGTGCCATTGATTTCAGATCACTTGTTCCCTTTTCCATAGGTCTGTTCACACCCACTGCCTTTATCCTGCTGTCCTCTCTACTGAGTACCCCTGGAACAGTGGGTCTCTCTTTTCTCCAGATTGTTCATCCGGACCAACTAATCTTGATAGACACGGGGAGACAATATGTAGTCCTAAAAACCAGGTAGAGCAAAACAAAACAAACAAGAACCAACCACGCAAAAAAGAAGTCTATAAATGCTTCCAGGTCTGTTTGTTGAACTTTGGTGTGTTTTGTAGTCTTGTCTGATGGGGTACAAAGGCCTGCGCCCCTACGTCTATTTTGATATTCTTCTGGGCCCTCATTGCTTTGCTCCCCTGGCAGCTGTGTTGTGCACCATTAGCGTTGTGCCCCCGCGTGTTGGGGTCACATCTGACACAATCCCAGCACTGTGTTTCCAGTGTGGTCCCCCTTAGTGCTATGGATCAGTGAGGCATGACATGTCTCATGATGGGGCTGGTTGTCTGGTCCTCTCTGTGGATTGGATGCTATTAGTAGGAATACCTTCCCCAGGACTTGGTGCACGAGGATGCTTTCTACACTCTCTCCTTCTCTGTTACTTTGCTCCTATGTGCTTTGAACCACAATGGCCTCTCCCTGAACTGTAGCTTCAGTGTTATAAACTGAAGTAAATTTTATGGGGGTTGGGTGTTAGGTTATTCCAAGTTGTTGGAATCGGGATTGGAGGCGACGCCACAGACCTTCTGGTTCCTTGCTTCAGACCAGTATATTTCATTCACATCTTCACACACCAGGTTGAACTCTGGTAACCTTCTCCCTCTCCTGTGGAGGTATGAACAACACACTCCCCTTGGGTGGCCTAGTGCTCTGCTACCCAACTACCCATGTGTTTCGTTTCCCCTACTTTTTAGGTGGCTGCTATATGCATCCCTGGATTGGGACTGGGCCCTGGAGTGGGACCTGGACCTCCCCAGAGGAATGGATGTGTACAGGGACACAGAAGAGCACAGTTGGAATGTTAAGGTGACGGATGCCTTTGGTATCCCCACACCCATAGCCATTTCAGTGTTCACAGGCTGCAGGGGCAGTGGGAGCATCAAAGGTAAGTGGTTTTCAATTGAATGGTTGTAAGGGTACCTGGTTTACAAGGGGAGAGTCTACATGAAGTGGCAGTGTTTTCGGGGTGAACACTTTCCTGGTTCTCTCAATTTCGGAAGATCTTGCTGACCCAGCACGACACGGTCCAGTACAACAGGCTACAGAACTATGTGCAGCAGATGCTGGGGAAGCCCCAGGTTTCTACAAACGTTATCTGCTCAATGGGCTGGGCTACATTCCCTACCCAGGCTTTGACCTGGCCAACTATGAGGTCTGGGGTCTGCTCTGACCTCCACATCACTTCCTTTTTCCGTAGCTGTCTGCCTCTCATGGAGTCGGCTGGAAAGGACAAGGCTGTGGAGGAGCAGAGCTCCAAGTCCTTGTCTCTCTGGGCTGTGGTCACAAAAGGCAACCGGGAGGCACTTCACTGGCAAACACTGACTTCCTGAATTCAGGATGTTGGATGCTCTCCTGGTTCGTGAACCCAGCCTGACATGGCATCTTTCTCAAACAAGTATCTGTGTGTCTTTGATTGACATGGTTCTCTAGAGAGACAAAACCAGGACACTTAGAATTTTATAAAGATT
This sequence comes from Tenrec ecaudatus, assembly GCF_050624435.1. NCBI lineage: Eukaryota > Metazoa > Chordata > Mammalia > Afrosoricida > Tenrecidae > Tenrec > Tenrec ecaudatus. Next base: position 14,600,050 of record NC_134530.1, on the reverse strand, counting down.
GACATACAGAAATACACAATGCATGAAACAAAAAGCTCATTAGTCTATAGGGCAGTACAAATGGCCCAATGCAATTAACGCTTAAGAGTCAGCTACTATACTGGAAGTTCAAGCGCTGCCGGTGTAAGTCAAAGAAGCAGGCTCTCTGGCCAAAAGCACCAATCAGCATGGCAGGTCACCAACAGTCAACAAGATGACAGGGTTTGACAGTCCCCAGCGAAATGAATGTATACTCCAGTAGCATGGTGAAGCAGGCCTTGAAGGAACCTCAAACTACAGTGACACAGTCCATAGGTTAGGTGAATCATAAGGAGTGTAGCTTGCAGGATGAGGCAGAAAACCAGCTACGGCAACCACACATTGGTCTGATCAGCAAAGAGCAAGAGACAGGAAAGGCAAGGCTCGGGTAGCCATTTATCTCTCCCCGTTTTAATTAATCCCACGTTCATTTGGCACGTTGGCACGATAAACGTACGCCTATCACAGTGTCTCTCCTCTTCTGCCTAGATCTCAGAAAGTCATGAGGTTTTGGATCCACCCTCTTCCTCGATGGATTACGTGATGTTCCCTTGCATTTGAGAAGCTGGTAGCATGAGGAGCCTTTATGGTATGATGCGTTACTAACTTAAGACTTAGCAGTTCAAATGATGAGCCGATCCCTGGCCGAAACACCATCCTTTCTATTCCTGGGAGGAGTTACACTCTCAGCAATAATGTGTCCTGGAGGAGTAGCTATGAGTCCAGATCAATCGAATCGATGGCATGGTGGAGTTCAGTGAGAGCATCAGTTGGCGTTATTAAACCAAATCCAGGGCTGGTGAGTCGACTTGGGACTCACAGGTTTTCTGAGACTGTGAATCTTTCTGGGAGCCACAAGTCTTGCTTTCTTCCCAAGATGAGTTTGAACTGTCAACCTTGCAATTAGTAGTGGGAACTCCTCACCCAAAGCGTCACCTGGCTTCCTTGGATGCATCGTGGCAGGTGATTGTATCACATGCGAGATCACTTGGGGGCAGTGGCAGAAAGCGTTCCTCCCATGTGTGTGACCCAGGATCCATACCTTCCGGAGCCACGCCCCCCCCCAGGACAGCTAACCCCTTCTATCAGTGGAGGGCTTCTGGTTTGTACAGTGCTGCTGAATGGGTTTCAGCCGGACCATGAGATAGGCTGACTTTGGGAAAGAGATCACCTGGCCTCTCTTCCTGGTCTCACCCAACCTTGGATGCTCCACAGAAAGTGCCCATCAAGAGGGCCCTTGCGGGGTCAAAAGAGTGGGGAAGCTTTTGCAGAAGCTCTGCCCTCACAGCATTATGCCAGCTACTACAGTGTGACAGACAGGTGGATATCAGGGGCTCCAACCACACCCAAGAGTACTTTTGAGGGGAGATCCATGGCCTCCCAGGTGATGAAGACTCGCCTGACACAGGGTCGCACAGGCCATTACCAGGGTCTAGGTGACTGCATCTGCCAAATGCTTCGACACCACGGCTTGGCCTCGTTTAATTAAGGATATGCTCCCAACATACTTGGAATCCTCCCATATGCATGCACAGACCTGGCCGTAAAAAAGGTTGGCAGAGGTGGGGGTGAGCTTGCTGTAGGAGGATGTGGTGTGCCCCAGGACTAGGGCCCATTCTGAGCCTACTCTGGACCCCTGCACCTTGCAGATGATGAACAACATGTGGCAAATGAGAAGAATGGATGACCAAGAGCCTAGCTAGGCTGAGAACATCTGTACCCAAACAGTCTCCATAGTGTGCAGCCAGATGGCCAGTTATTTCCTGACATTAATAAGGACAAAGATGCAAGCAATAAGTCAGCCTTCCCCTGATGAGACCCACTTTGTGGCCTCCCCAAATGTTCTCATCCCTTCTCATCCCCAAATTATTCCTACTTGGCCCTGGCAACTTATGCCGCAAACCAAATGCCTAGAACTCATACTTATCCACAAATCTAAACATCCTGTCCCATTTTCCCTCAGTCCAAAATGTGATCTAGTCCCAGCGTACACACACCCCGCCCCCCATGCACGATTCCCCCGACCTTGTGCCATACCACATGCTCAAGAGTTGATGGCCAACTCACACATTCCCGTGTTGGAGGGAACGTGGGCAACACGAGGACGTTGCAAGGGCCCGGTTAGAGTAAGTCCATTTCTAGGCCTTTCCTCCCTAGCATCTCGTGGTGGGCTTCAAACTTCTGATTAGCAGCTGACCAATGTCCCAAGTGCAGCCCACCCAGGGACCCCAGGACACAGGACTCACACCCCCAAAGAGGCCAGCTTGCTCAAATAGACTTAGCCAACGAATGGTCCCATAATTACTCCCCACACTTGTCAGGTCAGACCTGCACCATATAGTCCAACTGGGGATTCACATCGACCTTATTGGACAGAGCAGGACGGCTCCTTAAGGTCTTTGAAGTTGTCCATCCTCATGGGAGCAGACAGCTTCAACATTCATCACTCGACACTGACTCAGAGACCCTAGAAGATGGGGTGGAACTGCCATTGTGGGTGTCTGGGACTTTACCTCAACCATTATGGGAGTAGACAGCCTTGTCTTTTTCCCTCAGAGGCGCTGGTGGGTACACACTGCTGACTTTGAGGTTGGCAGACCAGACGCAATGCACTGGGCCACCTGGGCTCACTTCACCTTTAGCAGCTCCTCCTCACCAGGGTCCCCAAAACAACTCCTCAGATCTAATTCCCCAACTACCTTAATCACCACACCCCAACCCATCTGAAACTCTCAAAACAGACCAGAGCTCACTCTCTGACCTCGACAAAGCCTCTCTCCACAGTGCCCTCTAAACACATGCCCAAAGCCCTAGCCAATCATAGGCATCCTCACCACAGTCACCTCTTTCAGGGGAATTGTCCAGAAATCCTTTCCCTACACAGGCCCTTGAAAACTCCCCGAATGAAGTCCTTTGCTGCCGCCTCCACACTAGCTCATTTCCTCTGCAAACCTGCCAGACCCCTGGCTTTCCCAATCACCCCCCAACACCCTGACTTCCTTTATTCTATGTGTAATAGCTTGGCCTCATTCATCATAGATACTGTGGAAGGCTCAAAACCCATCATGCGGGCAGTTTTCCGTCACATCCTCGCTGAGCAGGGCTGGCCAGGGCTTTCTGAGGCCTAACCACCACCATATTAAAGGTTGTCACGGCTGCACGGCTGTTGGGATTAGCTACTCTGTGTACAAAACTATGAAGAGCACCCTGGGAATTTAGGTGAGAGCCAGACTACAGGTAGATAGGGGTGATTACGTGGGGTCAGTCCATTCAACACTACATGATATGAAACTGCCCCCACCTTACAGGCCCCCATGTGGAGGACATCATTGTGTGAAAAAGGTGTCAGAAAATTCCCAGAGCAGGAGTGGAAGCCCAACATATGGTGGCAGCCGCTAGTGACAGCCCGGTGGCCTGTTCCCAGGCATGCACTGGCACAGTTCTGGCCATGTGTGTGACCCTGGATCCATACCATCCGGGCACACTCCTGCACTGCTAAACCCTTTTTTCTGTTGAGAGATTCTGGTTTGAATTGTGCTGTATACGAATTTCAGACAGAGCATGAAATAGGTTGACTTTGGGAAAGAGATCTCCTGTCCTCTCTTCCTGGTCTCACCCATGCCTAGGTGCGCCACGGAAAGCTGCCCAGCCTGTGGGAACCTGCGGCGTCAAAAGAGTGGGGAAGTTTTTCCAGAAACTCTGCCCTCACAGCAATATGCCAGCTACCACAGTGTGACAGACAGATGGATGTCAGGGGCTCAAATCACCCCATGATTTCCTCTGAGATGAGATCCATGGCTCCACAGATGAAGACTCGGCTGACGCTGGGCCATACAGACAAGGACTAGGACCTGTGAGCCTGGCCATTGCAGATGCTCTGCTGACGGGATCCATTCCTCGTACAACGGTTACTTCCTTAACATGCCGGGTCCGTTATCTTTAGTCACTTCTCCCTCCAGTACCAGTACCAGGTACTGCGAGACTGCATTTCAGCTGCTGTGGGGCTAAGTGATCCCCTCATTTTATCAAGGATACACAACATGCGTGTTTGGAATTATGACCCATGCATACACTGACATGGCAATACATAAGATTGGCAGGGCTAGTGTGGCCAAGGGCTAGAGCCCATTCTAACCTTCCTCTTTCTCCTGCCCCTCTCACTGATTCTGCACAGCTTCTGGAACACAACAAGGACGAACATCGAATACCCAGCTACCTTGGGGTAAACATCTGCATTGTGACACTGTCCACAGTCCATTGCCAGATGGCCAGCTACCCATTAATAAGAACGAAGATGAAAGCTGAGAGGCAGCCTGGCCTCTATGCTGTCCATCTTATACACCCACTAAAAGTCCTCCAATTGCCGGCCCACTGCACCCAATTCTCTATACTTGAGTCTGGCCTCCTATGCTTTCCACCGACATCCTCCAAGTCATACATACCCCCAAATCTGAACTTCTGCCCAGTTTCATGATCTGTGGCTTTGCCTTCAGGCACGTCAAAACACCCCCCTCCATTCCAACAATGGTGTGGGCAATAACTTGGCCTCGTTCCCCTAATTACTATCGAGGGCGAATCCCACTGTGAAATAACTCGTCTGGTACATCCTGGCAGAGCAGTCCTGGCATGGACTATACAGAATCCTGAACCCACCTTACTCATGGTCATTCCTGCACGAGGAATCAGCTATGCGGTATAAGAGCAAAGGAAGACCACCATCAGAGTTTAGGTCAGAGCTCAACCACAGGCACAGGGTCAGAAAGAGACCAAAGGGCTGAGTCCAGTGAGTCCCCCTTGGCCCCAAATCGTGCTGCTTCATCTGTGTGGAACAGTTGTGGAAAGAGAGTGTGCTGGAGCTCTAGGCCTGGAAGATGCTGTAGCCTCTATCGCTGGAGTACAGGCCGGGACTGCAGTCTGGATCCTGCCAGGAATAAAAAGACATGCTGTGGACTCTAGAGCAAATGGGGAATTGGGAATCAGTTGGCAACTAAAGGGTGAGCTTGGCCGGGTATGCGTGGGATGCCGGGGCTGGGAGGGGAGCTGTGATTTCCAGTGGCACTGTCAGGTAAACACAGGCCTCCTAACTCCATGGTCAGTGGTTCACAGACCTCACATGCGCTTTGAGAGAAAGAGGAGACTGTCTACTCCTATTAAGTTGGATAGCCTGGGTAACCCCATAGAGGGCATTTGTAAGTTACTATCTACTGGAAACCCTGGTTTTCATGCTTTTAGAAAGGGCCCTGGGCCCTGGAATTCTTGAGTCTGGAAAGAGAATGGGGACATTTTAATCACTGATTCTAAGAGACGAACAAGCATCCCCAGGTCCAGAAGGAGGAGACCTTGTGATTCCTGAGTCTAATCAGGGAGCATGGATCCTCAGGTGTCCAGGGGGAGGGACCTGGGATCCCCAAATGTAAAAGGGAATGCCCCAGGAATCCCCAAATCAAAGCTGGCAGCTGAGATTTCCAATTCCAAAAGAGGAATGAGGTACTAGGGATCGCTAGGATTAGAAAGGATGCAAGGTTACCTGTACCCTGTATCTTGAAGACAGTAGAACATCATGACGTTGCCAGGGTTCTGCAGAGAAGACGGAGGCTAGGATCAGATTTGTGACCTCCAGGCCTTACAGTAAGGGGGGCGGATGGCTTTTCATGAATCAGAAACTCAGATTCCACACTTCTTGGAAGTTCCCAGAGCCCTCGGTCTTTGAATTCGGCAGGGAAGCCCGCAGCATGGAATTCTATGCTACTTGGGAGAAAAGCGGGTGAAGTGTGTTTTCACCCAAGGAGGCATGTCAGAGGGAGGAATCCAGGATGACATAGGACAGCTCTAGCTTTCCTTTACTCTGTGACTGTCATATTCTGGAAAGACCTTGAACCTCAAGCCCACCGAGTGCCAGGCCTGCCTAGCTGGATCACGAGGGTGGTAAACCAAAAAGTCAAGCCTGATTTTCCATATCCCATAACCAAGGACCACGTCGCCTGCCTTTTCCATCTCCTACCACCAATCCAGTTCCCCATCTTATGTGAGATCACGCCCATTGCAGCCTGGTTTTCCTTGGCTCCCACGGAAAGCAAGCACTGGATCACCTCCCTTGCCATTTCTTCCCAATGGTGTCAGGCATCCAGGTTCAGCCGCTCACCTCAGCCATTGGCTACATTTAGAAGTCAAGTCTAGAAAAGGATTCAGGTCACAGTGAAAGCAATCCAGTCTGTCCAATAGCATCCAGACGAGTTCGCCATGGACTGATTGCAGCCAGTTCGGGCCTTCAAAAGGCCGCCCTCCATTGGTGGGGGTCGCGACCATCGCACCAGCACCCGCCAAGTCTGCTCACAGAGGCCTTCGAAAGCCTTGGGCTCAGCATGCTTGACCCCTTGAAGCCTTCGCTCTGGTCCCAGACCCTCCCAGCGAGCCGGGAGCTCCCGATTCGTTTGGCGCCATGCTCCCAGGTCACTTCGGTTTGCCAGCCAACGATGGCTGCTCGCAACCCGTTGGCTCTCCGAGATGTCCAGTGCCCTGTGCTCGTTGCCTACTGACCGTCGCTGCTTTCCGATTGGCGGTTGACATTGAATTCTCGAAATTGGTGGCCAGTGAGCAAGGGCCGTCTCCCATTGTTCGTGCTCCTCTATCAGTTATGGTGACGGCAGGAGGGGGCGGTGCCTCCCCTCAGCATGGCCTTTCCTTGTGGAGCCAGGCCTCCTCCACAGGAGTCCGCTCCTCCTGCTGGACTTCTGCCTCCGCGTCAGGCCGGCCCTGCCTCGCCAGTGGGAATACAGCTACGGGGGACGCTGCCTGCACAAGGCCGCCTGCAAGCGGGTCCGGAGCCCCAGGGAGCTCCCTGCCTGGCCCCAGGGTGCGGGCCCTTTGGGCTTTTAAACCTTCAGCTATCTCTGTTTTGTTCTTGTCTCCTCTTTTTTGGCTGGCCTGCCCTCCTAAGTTATGAGATAGCCCAGAGGAAGGCTACTTGTCTGGGGCAGGGTGGTTGGTGTATGTTCCTGGGTCTAGACACCTTCTGGGGTTCTGCTGCAGACATTTGACAGCTTTGTGCAGGCCTGTGGAATCACCCACGGTGAATAGCCAAAGCAGAGACCCGTGCCCCATCTGAACCAGGTCTGAGTGGCCATCGCCCACCACCATCATCGTGTGCTTCTTATAATGTGCAGTGTAATTGGACTGTTTGTGGCAGGACGGGGAAGCTATTGTCCCCCCATGCATGGTCACTTCTAGGGACCTCTCAGAGCCCAGTGGAAGAAAGGCCTGTTGGTCTGCTTGCTTAAAGTTGAGATGTCACCGAAACCAGTCAAGATGATGCCCAGGTAAGCAGCGCTTACTGAGAGGTCTTTTGAGCACGGTGGGTCTGGTGTCCAGGCAGCCTAGTGGAAGGATTCTGCTGAGTGAGAGGACCTCCTGGGTCTATAACCCCCTCCCACACATCTGTCCTGAGCTTAGGCCCCGGAGATCTTGTATCTGGTTCTTGGGACATCTCAGCCAACTGCACTGAGCTGGTGCAGTGCTTCACCACTACCACAGCCACCGCTGTCAGAGGTTGACCTATCTGACCCCCAGCCATGGGCTCCACGCCAGGTGTTGCTTGACTGCCTCGCCGAGACACACAGCTGTGGGGGGTACTCCCGGAAGCAGCTGCCTACTCATGGTGCTCCACTTTGAGTGCCACTTCCCGAGTTCCCCTGTCTGTGTGGAACTAAACTTCGGCTGGCAGGGTCCCTCCTTCCATTCACCCAGGACCCGGAAAATTAACCTGCAATTTACCAGTAGCAGGTTAGATGACATGCGACTCAGAGTGACCCACCCTCATTGTTGTCTTGTACCCCTCTACAAAGATGGGTTTGAGGCTGGAAGGCCCAGGAGCTGTGCTCACCTTCCTCTCTCCTCGCTCGGGCCCTCAGTGTAAAGCTCACTTCGGGGAGTCCTCAAACCCCATCTTCCAGGAGGATGTCTTGGCGGGGTCTCTGGCGGTGTCCATTACCCAGACGCTCATCAACCCCTTGGAGGTAAGTGAGAGCCTGCTCAGCGGGCGGCCTCACGCAATGAAGCGACTGCAGCCCCTACCTACTGAGCAATGACTCCTGTGCCCCAGGCATCCTGCACAAAGCACCATGTTCGACCCTCACCAGGATCCGCCACATGCTCTGCCGGCTCCATTTGGTTGGTTGTTGCTGTCAGATTGGTTCTGATGCTTGGTAACCTGGCCATGGCATTCTTGGGCACCTCCTATGCACGTGATAGCTGGACTTTGACTGAGAAAGACTGAAGAAGCATCGATGCCCTTGAACGATGGTGCTGGTGAGGGATATGGTCGGTTCCCCGGACTGTCAAATGAACTCCCAGATTTGCCAGAATGCTCTGAGAGGCAAGGATGGTGTGACTTTGGATTCTAAATTTGCTCACGTACCTGGAGAAGGCCTTCTTGCTAGGCAAAATGGAGGGCTGCGAACCAGAACAGGGCCTCAAGGAGATTGGTGGACAAAGCGGCCGCAACCCCGGCAGAAACATCAGAAGCGCAGTTAAGATGACGTATGATGGGGGTTGGTTCCTGCTGCTCCACTGAGTCCCTGTGAGTCAGAACCGAGTCCCCAGCACCTCAGAGGAACCACTCGCATGACAGCAGGGAACACTGCGCGGACAGACACACCCAGTCCCCTTTGGGGATACTGTTAATCCATCTCTGGGAAGCTGGCCCTTGTGTTTTACTGACCTCCTCCTTTCGCAACCAGGACATCTTTTTTTATCACCACTGGGTCTCATGGTCACTCAGCCAAAGTCTTGCTGTCCTCACATCTGAGAAGCCTCTGCTGGCATGGCCCTAGGCCGGGCTCCTCCTTTGGGGATCCCATCGTCCAGATACTGTTCTTGCCAATACCGTCCTTCTTAGGCATAGACTGATTGCCCAACTGTTACGTGCATATGACGTCACCATGGCTTCCAGCTGAGTCCTGCCTGTGGCATTGTGGCTCTTGGACACTTCTCAAGAGGGGTGTTGCACAAGTGCCCAAGGCAGCCTGTCCCTTGAGTGCCTGATTGCGGCTCCAGTGGGAGCTAGTGGCAGATCTGAGCCAGACGGAAACCCTTGACTGCTTTGCTCTTTGCTCTTTGCTCTTTGCGTCACTCTGTTGTTTCTTGGTCCAGTTCTGAGGTCGTTGGTTTCCTCTGTGTTGGGGTGCCATCCATCCTGACGGCTGTAGTCTTTGATCTTCATCGGTAAGTACTTCCAGTAAACTTTCCTCCCAGCCAGCAAGGCTGTGTCCTTGGCACCCGGCAGGCTGCTCAATGGCCTTGCTCGGCTCCTGATTCCACGTAATTGTTGGCATCGCCCAGCATCTGGGATCACTGTCTGCACACAGGATGGAATCCTGAAGACAGAGAGGGGATCCAACCTTGAAGCACAACTTCCCTGGTTTGAAACCATGCAGTCTTCCTGCCTCTGCTCATGTGTTCATATGAATGTGGGGACACAGCTGGTCTGGTACAAGGAGCGTGAACATCAATTGTTTTGTGTTTCTGGTGTCCCGCGTGGGACCTTGAAGGTTTTCACTCCCTGTGTGTATTTGACGAGGCCAGGGATGGCTGGGGATACAATCCCAGACAGTGCACCTGAGGCACAGTTACCACCCGTCAGTCAGGGAGGCTGGCATGGGACTGGAATTGTTTCAGCAGAGCTTCTAGATCAAAGCTTCCCAGTGTGGGTGGGCTTGAGCCTGGAGGGAGCAGGGAGGGAGGCGGGCTGAGAAGACCCAGTGAGGCTGCAGAAGCAGATCCCTACACATTATGTGGCATCATTGGCTTTAGTACTAAAGTCTTGCATTGACAGCGGGTCATGATTTTGTTCTGAAAGGGGGCAGAAGGCAAAGTAATCTTGGGCACAACTATTGTACCGGATAGACTAAGAAGCAAGCGCTGGCCATCTACTTGCCACACTCGTGTATAAAACCCTGGGGGTTTGCCTCCTGACAGGTGAGGTTAACAACTCTGGGGAGTGTCTGTTTCCCTGGGGTGGGTGTTTGATATGAGGCAGGGCTGGCTCCAGGGCACTTAGCTCCATATGTCCCACTCACTGCACTTATACGGGCCCCAGAGTAGGGGTGCCCATAGGGCTTCTGAGGACCCTCCTCACCAGTGTCCCCTTGACGACTGTGGACAATCTCACCGACCTCTGAGGACCTGGAGGCCCACCCCATTTTTCAGATGTGCCAACAGGGCTCCTTGCACAGGAACAGGTCATGAGTCCCACATGAGACCACTGACAGAAGCTCCCTGGCCTACCTGCCTCCACAGGTGCTGAAGACCCGCCTGACGCTGGGACGCACAGGCCAGTACCATGGGCTAGGTGATTGCGTCTGCCAGATGCTTCGACGCGAAGGCCCAGCCGCGTTTATAGGGGATATATGCCCAACATGCTTGGCATCCTTCCGTACGCATGCACTGACCTGGCTGTGAATAAGGTTGGCAGAGGTGGGTGTGAGGTTGCTGTAGGCGGCATTGACGTGGCCCAGGAATAGGGCCAATTCTGAGCCTTCTCTGGCCCCGGGAACCTTGCAGATGATGAACAACATACGGGTAAAGAGCAGAGGGGATAACGAAGAACACAGCCAGGCTGACAACATCTACACGCAAACAGTGTCCACAGTGTGCGGCCAGATGGCCAGCTATCCCCTGACGCTAGTACGGACCAAGCTCCAAGCAAAAGGTCTGCCTGCCCCTGATGAGACCCACTTTGTGGCCCCACCAAATGCCCTCAGCACATCCCACACCCCCATTCTCCTTACTTGGCCCTGACCTCTTAGGCTGCCATCCAAATGCCTAGAACTCATACTTCCCCAAAAATCTTAACATCCTGTGCCATTTTCCCTCAGTCCCAAAGGTGATCTAGTGCCGGCCGACACACACCCCGACCCCCCCCCCCACCCACCCACCCCGTGCCTGTTTTCCTCCTGACCTTGTGACACACTACTTGCTGAGCAGATGGTGGCCAACTTACACATTCCCGTGTAGGGGGGATCGTGGGAAACCTGAGGGCTTTCCAAGGGGCCCTTTTGGGGAAGGCCATCTGTAGGCCTTCACTCCCAAACATCTGTTTGGGGGCTTTAAACTTCTGATTAGCAGCTGAGCCAATGTCCAAAGGATAAACCACCCAGGGAACCCAGGACACAGGACCCACACCCCCAAAGATGCCAGCTTGCTCAAATACACTTAGAAAACGAATGGTCGCATAATTACTCCCCACACTTGTCAGGTAGACCTGCACCATACATTCTATCCAGGGATTCACACTGACACAAATGGACAGAGCAGAATGACTCCTTATGGTCTGTTGAGGTGTCCATACTCATGGGAGCAGAAAGCTTCAGCATTCACCACTCGACACTGACTCGGGAACTCTAGAAGATGGGATGCAACTGCCATTGTGGGTGTCTGGGACTGTACCTCAACCATTATGGGAGTAGACAGCCTTGTCTTTTTCCCTCAGAGGTGCTGGTGGGTACACACTGCTGGCTTTCAGGTGAGTAGACCAGACTCAACGAACTGGGCCACTTGGGCTCACTTCACCGTTAGCAGCTCCTCCTCACCAGTGTCCCCAAAACAACTCCTCAGATCTAATTCCCCAACTACCTGATAACCACACCCCAACCCATCTGAAACTTTCAAAACAGACCAGAGCTCACTCCCTGACGTTGACAAAGCCTCTCTCCACATGTCCCCTTAATACATGCCCAAGGCCCTAGCCAAACATAGGCATCCTCACCACAGTCACCTCTTTCAGGGGAATTGTCCAGAAACCCTTTCCCTACACGGGCGCCTGAAAACTCCCTGAATGAAGTCTTTTTGCTGCCACCTTCACACTAGCTCATTTCCTCTGCAAACCTTCCAGACCCCTGGCTTTTCCTATCAGCACCCCAACACCCCCACTTCCTTTATTCTATGTGTAATAACTTGGCCTAATTCCTCATAGAGATTGTGGAGGGCTGAAAACCCAGCATGGGAGCCGTTTTCAGACACATCGTGGCCGAGCAGGGCTGGCTGGGGCTCTTCTGAGGCCTAAACCCACTCTATTAAAAGTTATCCCGGCTGTGGGCATCAGCGACACGGTCTATACATCAATGAAAAGCACACTGGGAATTTAGGTGGGAGCCAGACCACAGGTAGATAGGGGTGATTAGGTGGGGTCAGTCCCTTCAACAGTACATGATGTGACACCCGCTCCTCCTGACAGGCCCTCCTGGGGAGGACATCATTGTGTCCATGGAGGTGCCTGAAAATTCTAGGAGCAGGAGTAGAAGGCCAGCATGTGGTGGGAAACGCTGGTGGCAGCCTGGTGGCCAGTTCCCTGACATGCACTGGCAGAGGCCCAGGAACCAACCCAACAACTTCATGCAGGTGAGGGGCTTTGGAGAGAACTGCCATCTCCCCAGGAATATATGAACTTTGGATGAAAGGGTGCCAAGTGGCGGTTGTGAAATTGGGTCAATTGAAAGAGACATCAGACAAAAGGAGGCATTCAATTGCTCACCTCTCAGACGTCCAGGATCTCAGCAGTCAGATCCGTGCAGAGAGGGGGGATATATTTCAGGTAGGGCTTATATACACTTTGGGGACATGCAAGCCCCCATGGTTCCATTGTAACTGGGAGGGGTTGTACCTTCGGCATGCTTGCAATAGGAAGGGACAGGCAAGGGGTGTACACGCCACAGTAAGAGCAGGTACTAAGAGTATCCATGTGACAAGATTGGCGACCTCTAAGGACCAGAAGGCAGCCAAATCTTGTACCTCCTGGAGTTGGCTTCACCTGGCTTTGGGGCTGTCCTTCAGGGGAACAATCCACTGTCCCACTGATCAGGGAGTGGGCCCCATCTCAGGTGGGACAGACTATATAGTCTGAATGCTCTAGATGGCCATAGCCCTCAGGCAGGAAACCTTGAAGCAGTTCACCTCCAAGTGACTAGCCATTGACCATGTGTTAGCAAGCAGCATCTTAGGTTTGGATAAAATATGGGGGAACAACCTGGGGAATAACCTACCTGTGTGCGACACATTCCCAGCACCCTTGTGTCCCTGCCCAGGTCTTCTCCTGCAAAACCAACAACCTGGATATACTGGGGGACCTGTGGAGCATGGTCAATGCAGGTGCGGTCCACTCATTGAGCTGTGGCAATGACATGAACGTCCTCAAGGGCAAAGCAAGAGGGCACACATGTTGATCAAGTTCATGGCTCATGAACAGGAGGGAGCTGTGAGCAGGCATGGCATGGTAGGTAGCAGTGGGGCCTAGGGGCTTGGAGGTGAAGGGGCACTGCCAAGGCCCTGACACACGTGCCTCCCACCCACAGGTTACATGGGCCATCCTGCGCCAGTGGGACATTCTGTGTGGACCGGAGAGCTCAATGGCTGGCTGCCTGGCTAGTGCCAGAAATCAAACCTATATTCCAGAAAAGAAAGCATCATTGATACAATGGAGGTGAGGAGGAGCTTGGGCCAACAGCACGGTGGGGGCCCCATAGCTGCTCCTGAGCAGCACTCCTTTTAGAGTGTGTCAATGAGAGGTAGGGTTTCCAGAGAGAGTGACCAAGTGCCACCCTGTTGGCACCAACTCCTCACGCACATTGATGGGATATTTTTTTCTCAGTCTTTGATGCCTGATACCTGTCACTGTCTACACTTCATGATCAAACAGGTTGGTGTGTGTCTGCCTTGTGGACGTTGATGCTTCTCAGCTAGATGGCCGCTTGCTTCTCTTCAAGCCTTTAAGACCCCACGTGCTAGATCATTTGATACACAGGCACCATCAGCTTTCTTCATCACATTTCTGATGCACCTACATTGACTTCAGCCATCCTGTCAGGAATGTGAGCATCATGGAATGCCTGGTTGTTAGAACAACGTGTTCTCGTGTCAAGGGAGGAATTGAGTAGAGACCCAGTGTCCACCTGGTAGCTTAACACTTAACATATAAATAAATGTGCAGAGATCTCTCTCCCTATCGTTACATATAGTATACTTACATGTGAACATGCTGTGTTAAGGCCTTTCTAAATGTCCTTTGCGTCCTAGTTCTTAACTCTACTTCCTTTCACTTTCCTCTTGTCCCACTATCATGCAGGACCTTCATTCAGGGTTCAGTAATTGCTCTGGTTTGCACTGCCCTTCATTAAGTCCCAGCAGGCATCATACACCCTCCGTGCCATTGATTTCAGATCACTTGCTCCCTTTTCCCTAGGTCTGATCACACCCACTGCCTTTATACTGCTATCCTCTCATCGGAGTACCCCTGGAACCGTGGGTCCCTCTTCTCTCCAGATTGTTCATCCGGACTATCTAATCTTGATAGACATGGGGAGACAATATGTAGTCCTAAAAACCAGGTAGAGCAAAACAAAACAAACAAGAACCAACCACGCAAAAAAGAAGTCTATAAATGCTTCCAGGTCTGTTTGTTGAACTTTGGTGTGTTTTGTAGGCTTTTCTGATGGGGTACCAAGGCCTGAGCCCCAACGCCTATTTTGATATTCTTCTGGGCCCTCATTGCTTTGCTCCCCTGGCAGCTGTGTTATGCACCATTAGTGTTGTGCCCCCGGGTGTTGGGGTCACATCTGACACAATCCCAGCACTGTGTTTCCAGTGTGGTTCCCCTTAGCGCTATGGATCAGTGAGGCATGACATGTCTCATGATGGGGCTGGTTGTCTGGTCCTCTCTGTGCATTGGATGTTTTGAGCACGAATACCTTCCCAAGGACTTGGTGCACGAGGATGCTTTCCACACTCTCTCCTTCCCTCTTGCTTTGCTCCTATGTGCCCTGACCCCAATTGTCCTCTCCCTGAAGTGTAGCTTCAGTGCTGTCCTCTGACGTGAATTCTATGGGGGATGAGTGTCAGGTTATTCCAAGTTGTTGGAATCGGGATTGGGGGCGACCCCACAGACCTCCTGGTTCCTTGATGCAGACCACTATATTTCATTCACATCTTCACACACCAGGTTGAACTCTGGTACCTCTCTCCCCCTCCTCTGGAGGTATGAACAACTCCGACCCCTTGGGTGGCCTACTACTCTGCTCCCAACTACCCATGTGTTTCTTTCCCCCTACTTTTTAGTTCACTGCCATATGCATCCCAGGATTGGGTCTGGGCCCTGGCGAGGGACCTGGACCACCCCACAGGAATGGATGTGTACAGGGACACAGCAGAGCACAGTTGGAATGTAAAGGTGACGGCTGTCTTTGGTATCCCCACACCCATATATTTAAGTGTTCACAGGCTGCAGGGGCAGTGGGAGCATCGAAGGTAAGTGGTTTTCAATTGAATGGTTGCAAGGGTACCTGGTTTACAAGGGGAGAGTCTACATGAAGTGGCAGTGTTTTCGGGGTGAACACTTTCCTGATTCTCTCAATTTCAGAAGACCTTGCTGACCCAGCACGACACGGTCCAGTACAACAGGCTGCAGAACTACGTGCAGCAGATGCTGGGGAACCCCAGGTTACTACAAAAATTTATATGCCCAATGGGCTGGGCTTCATTCCCTACCCAGGCTTTGACCTGGCCAACTATGAGGTCTGGGGTCTGCTCTGACCTCCACATCACTTCCTCTTTCCGTAGCTGTCTGCCTCTCATGGAGTCGGCTGGAAAGGACAAGGCTGTGGAGGTGCAGAGCCCCAAGTCCTTGAATCCCTGGGCTGTGGTCACAAAGGGCAACCAGGAGGCACTTCACTGGCAAAAGTGTCTTCCACAATTCAGGATGTTGGATGCTCTCCTGGTTCTTGGACCCAGTCTGACATGGCTCTTTCTCAAACAAGTATCTGTGTTTCTGATTGACATGGTTCTATAGAGAGACAAAACCAGGACACTTAGGATTGTATAAAGATTGACATACAGAAATACACAATGCATGAAACAAACAACTCATTAGTCTACAGGGCAGTACAAATGACCCACTGCAATTAACGATTAAGAGTCAGCTACTATACTAGAAGTTCAAGTGCTGCCGGTGTAAGTCAAAGAAGCAGGCTCTCTGACCAAAAGCACCAATCAGCACGGCAGGTCACCAACAGTCAACAAGATGACAGGGTTTGACAGTCCCCAGCGAAATGAATGTATACTCCAGTAGCATGGTGAAGCAGGCCTTGAAGGAACCTCAAACTACAGTGCCACAGTCCACAGGTTAGGTGACTCATAAGGAGTGTAGCTTGTAGGTTGAGGCAGAGAACCAGCTAAGGCAACCACACATTGGTCTGATCAGCAAAGAGCAAGAGACAGGAAAGACAAGACTCTCCTAGCTGTTTATCTCTCCCCCCTTTAATTATTCCCACATGTTCATTGGCCACGTTGGCACGATAAACCTATGCCTATCACAGTGTCTCTCATCCTCTGCCTAGAACTCAGAAAGTCATGAGGTTTAGGAGCCACCCTCTTCCTCGATGGATTACGTGATGTTCCCTTGCATTTGAGAAGCTGGTAGCAAGAGGAGCCTTTATGGTATGATGCGTTACTAACTTAAGACTTAGCAGTTCAAAGTGACGAGCTGCTCCCCGGCAGAAAGACGATCCTTTCTATTCCTGGGAGGAGTTACACTCTCAGAAATACCGTGTCCTGGAGGAGTAGCTAAGAGTCCGGATGGATCGAATCGATGGCATGGTGGGAGTCCAGTGAGAGCATCAGTTGGCATTATTAAACCAAATCCAGGGTTGGTGAGTCGACTTGGGACTCACAGGTTTTCTGAGTCTGTGAATCTTTCTGGGAGCCACAAGTCTTGCTTTCTTTCCAAGAAGAGTTTGAACTGTCAACCTTGCAGTTAGTAGTGGAAACGCCTCCCCGCAGCGTCACAAGGCTTCCTTGGATCCATCGTGGCAAGTAATTGTATCACATGTGAGATCACTCGGGGCAGTGGCAGAAAGCGTTCCTCCCATGTGTGTGACCCAGGATCCATACATTCCGGAGCTCCTACACCCCCCGCCCCCCCAACAGCCTCCCCGGACAGTTAACCCCTTCTATCAGTGGAGGACTTCTGGTTTCTACTGTGCTGCGGAATGGGTTTCAGCCGGACCATGAGATAGGCTGAATTTGGGAAAGAGATCACCTGGCCTCTCTTCCTGGTCTCACACAAGCCTGGATGCTCCCCTCAAAGCTGCCCACCATAGGGGCCCCTGAGGGGTCAAAAGAGTGGGGAAGCTTTTGCAGAAGCTCTGCCCTCACAGCATTATGCCAGCTACTACAGTGTGACAGACAGTTGGATAACATGGGCTCAAAACACCCCTAAGAACCTCTGAGAGGAGAACAATGGCCTCCCAAGTGCTGAAGACTCGCCCGACAATGGCTCACACAGGTCATTACAAGGGGTAGGCGACTATGTCTGCCAGATCCTTCAACACCAGGACTTTGCCTCGTTTTATTGAGGACATGCGCCCAACATACTTGGTCATACGCCTGCACAGACCTGGCCGTAACAATGTTGGCAGAGGTGGGGGTGTGCTTGCTGTAGGAGGATGTGGTGTGGCCCTGGAGTAGGGCCCATTCTGAGCCTTCTTTGGACCCCTGCTCCTTGCAGATGATGAACGACATGTGGAAAATGAGATCAATGGATAACCAAGAGCCTAGCATGGCTGAGAACATCTGTACCAAAGCAGTCTCCATAGTGTGCAGCCAGATGGCCAGTTATTACCTGACATTAATAAGGACAAAGATGCAAGTGATAGGACTGCCTACCCCTGATGAGGCCCACTTTGTGGCCTCCCCAAATGTTCTCATCCCCTCTCACACCCAAATTTTCTCTACTTGGCCCTGGCTTCTGATGCCGCAAACCAAATGAACTCATACTTACCCACAAATCTAAACATTCTGTCCCATTTTCACTCAGTCCCAAATTTGATCTAGGCCCGGGGTACACACAAACAACCCTCCATGCACGACTTCCCAGACCTTGTGACACAACACATGCTCAAGACTTGATGGCCAACTTACACATTCCCATGTCGGAGGGAACGTGGGCAACATGAGGACGTTGCAAGGACCCGGTTAGAGTAAGTCCATTTCTAGGCCTTTACTCCCTAGCATCTCTCGGTGGACTTCAAACTTCCGATTAGCAGCTGAGCCATTGTCCCAAGTATAGACAACCCAGGGACCCCAGGACACAGGACTCACATACGACAAAGAGGCCAGCATTCTCAAATAGACTTAGCCAACGAATGGTCCCATAATTACTCCCCACAATTGTCAGGACACACCTGCACCATATAGTCCACCTGGGGATTCACATCGACCCTAGTAGACAGAGCAGAACGACTCCTTAAGGTCTCTGAAGTTGTCCATTCTCATGGGAGCAGACAGCTTCAGCATTCATCAGTGGACTTTTGAAGATGTGGTGTAACTGCAATGGTGGGTGTCTGGGATTTTAACTCAACCATTATGGGAGTAGACAGCCTTGTCTTTTTCCCTCAGAGGTGCTGGGGGTTACACACTGCTGGCTTTGAAGTTAGCAGACCAGACTCAACACAATGGGCCACCTGGGCTCACTTCACCTTTAGCAGCTCCTCCTCCCCAGTGTCCCCCAAAAAACTCCTCAGTTCTAATTCCCCAACTAACTTAATAACCACAACCCAACCCATCTGAAACTCTCAAAACAGACCAGAGCTCACTCCCTGAACTTGACAAAGACTCTATCCACAAGCCCACTGAACACATGCCCAAGGCCCTAGCCAAACATAGGCATCCTTACCACTGTCACGTCTTTGAGGGGAATTGTCTGGAAACACAGCCCCTACACAGACCCTTGAAAACTCCCTGAATGAAGTCCTTTGCTGCCGCCGCAACACTACCTAATTTCCACTGCAAACCTTCCAGCGCCTGTCTTTGCCTATCAGCACCTCAACACCCCCACTTCCTTTACTCTATGTGCAATAACTTGACTTCATTCCTCATAGATACTGTGAAGGGCTCAAAACATACCATGCGGAGTGTTTTCAGTCAAATCCTCGCTGAGCAGGGTTGGCCAGGGCTTTTTGGAGGCCAAACCACCACATTAAAATTTTCCCGGGTATTGGCATCAGCTACACTGTGTATAATACAATGAAGGGTTCCCTGGAAATTTGGGTGACAGCCAGACCACAGGTAGACAGCGATGATTAGGTGGGGTCAGTCCATTCCACACTACATGATGTGACACCCCCCCCACATGACAGGTCCCCATGTGTAGGACATCAGTGTGTGCAAGAAGGTGTGAGAAAATTCCCAGAGCAGGAGTTGAAGCCCAGCATGTGGTGGCAGCCGCTGGGGGCAGTCCGGTGGCCATTTCACTGGCATGCACTGGCAAAGTTCTTGCCATGTGTGTGACCCAGGATCCATACCATCCGGACACACTCCTGCACTGCTACCCTCTTCTTTCAGTTGAGAGCTTCTGGTTTGTACTGTGCTGTGAACGTGTTTCAGACGGAGCATGAGATAGGATGACTTTGGGAAAGAGCTCTCCTGTCCTCGCTTCATGGTCTCACCCATGCCTGGGTGTGCTACTCAAAGCTGCCCACAATGGGGGACCCTGCGGGGTCAAAAGAGGGGGAAGCTTTTCCAGAAGCTCTGGCCTTACAGCAATATGCCAGGTACCACAGTGTGACAGACAGATGGTTGTCAGGGACTCCAATCACCCCATGACTTCCTCTGAGATGAGATCCATGGCTTCCCAGGTCCTGAAGACCTGGCTGACACTGGGCCATCCAGACCAGGACTAGGACCTGTGAGCCTGGCCATTGCAGATGCTCTGCTGACAGGGGATCCACTCCTTGTATAACGGTTACTTCCTTAACATGCTGGGTCCGTTACCTTTAGTCACTTCTCCCTCCAGTACCAGTAACAGGCACTGCGAGACTGTGCATTTCAGATGCTGTGGGGCTGTGATCCCCTCATTCTATCATGGATACACACCATACGTGTTTGGAATTATGCCTCATGCATACACTGACATGGCCATACATAAGATTGGCAGGGCTGGTGTGGCCCAGGGCTAGGGCCCATTCTGACCTTCCTCTTCCTCCTGCCCCTCTCACTGATTCTGCACAGTTTCTGCAACACAAGGACGAACATCGCATACTCAGCAACCTGGGGGCAAACATCTGCATTGTGACACTGTCTACAGTCCATTGCCAGACAGCCAGCCACCCATTAATAAGAACGAAGATGCAAGCTGAAGGGCAGCCTGGCCTCTATGCTGCCCATCTTATACACCCACTAAAATCCTCCAATTGCCGGCCCACTGCACCCAATTCTCTATACTTGAGTTTGGCCTCGTATGCTTTCCACCGACATCCGCCAAGTCATACATACCCCCAAATCTGAACTTCTGCCCAGTTTCATGGTCCGTGGCTTTGACTTCAGGCACGAAAATACATCCCCCTCCGTTCCAACAATGGTGTGGGCAATAACTTGGCCTCGTTCCCCTAATTACTGTCGAGGGCGGTTTCCACAATGAAAGTACTCATCTGGTGAATCCTGGCACAGCAAGCTTGGCATGGACTAAACAGAATCCTGAACCCACCTTACTCAAGGTCATTCCTGCACGAGCAATCAGCTATTCGGTATAAGAGCAAAGGAAGACCACCATCAGAGTTTAATTCAGAGCTCAACCACAGGCACAGGGTCAGAAAGAGACAAAAGGGCGGAGTCGACTGAGTCCCCCTGGTCCTCAAATCTTGCTGTTTCATCTGTGTGGAACAGTTGTGGAAAGAGAGTGTGCTGGAGCTCTAGGTCGGGAGGGTGCTGGAGCCTCTAACGCTGGAGTTCAGGTCGGGATTGCAGTCTGGATCCTGCCAGGAATCAAAAGACATGCTGTGGACTCAAGAGCAAATGGGGAATTGGGAATCAGTTGGCAACTAAAGGGTGAGCTTGGCCGGGTGTGCCTGGGATGCCGGGCCTGGGAGGGGAGCTGTGACTTCCAGTGGCACTGTCAGGTATACGCTAGCCTCCTAACAGCATGGTCAGTGGTTCACAGACCTCACATGCTCTTTGAGAGAAAGAGGAGGCTGTCTGCTCCTATTAAGTTGGATAGCCTGGGTAACCCCATAGAGGGCATTTGTAAGTTACTATCTACTGGAAACCCTGGTTTTCATGCTTTTAGAAAAGGACCCGGGCCCTGGAATTCTGGAGTCTGGAAAGAGAATGGGGACATTTTAATCACTGATTCTAAGAGACGAACAAGCATCCCCAGGTCCAGAAGGAGGAGTCCTTGTGATTCCTGAGTCTAATTGGGGAGCATGGATCCTTAGGTTTGAGGGGGCTGGTGGTAGGACAATGCGGTACCCAAATGTTAAAGGGAATGCCCTAGGGATCCCCATATCGAGGCTGGCAGCTGAGATTTCCAATTCCAAAACAGGAATGAGGTACTGGGGAATCTCTAGGATTAGAAAGGATGCCAGGGTACCTGTACCCTGAATCTTGAAGGCAGTAGAACATCATGACGTTGCCAGGGTTCCGCAGAGAAGATGGAGGCTACGATCAGATTTGTGACCTCCAGGCCTTACAGTAAGGGGGGCGGGTGGCTTTACAGGAATCAGAAACTCGGATCCCACACTTCTTGGAAGTTCCCTGAGTCCTCGGTCTTTGAATTTGGCAGGGAAGCCCGCAGCATGGAATTCTATGCGACTTGGGAGAAAAGCGGGTGAAGTGTATTTTCACCCAAGGAGGCATGTCAGAGGGAGGAATCCAGGATGACATAGGACAGCTCTAGTTTTCCTTTACTCTGTGACCGTCATATTCTGGAAAGACCTGAACCTCAAGCCCACCGAGTGCCAGGCCTGCCTAGTTGGATCACGAGGGTGGTAAACCAAAAAGTCAAGCCTGATTTTCCATATCCCATAACCAAGGACAATGTCGCCTCCCTTTCCCATCTCCTACAAACAATCCAGTTCCCCCTCTTCTGTGAGATCGCACCCACTGTAGCCGGGATTTCCTTGGCTCCCACCAAAAGCAAGCACTGGATCACTTCCATTGCCATTTCTTCCCAATGGTGTCAGGCATCCAGGTGGAGGCGCTCACCTCAGCCATTGGCTGCATTTAGAAGTCAAGTCTAGAAAAGGATTCTGGTCACGGGGAAGGCAATCCAGTCTCAGTGCAATAGCATCCAGACGACTTCTCCGTGGACTGGTTACAGCCAGTTCAGGCCTTCACAAGGCCGCCCTCCATTGGTGGGGGTCGCGACCATCGCACCAGCACCCGCCAAGTGTGTTCACAGAGGCCTTCGAAAGCCTTGGGCTCAGCACACGTGAGCCCTCGAAGCCTTCGCTCTGGTCCCAGAGGGCGAGCTCCCGCTTCATGTGGCGCCATGCTCCCAGGTCAGGTCGGTTTGCCCGCCAACGACGGCTGCTCGCAACCCATTGGCTCTCAGAGATGTCAGGTCCCCCGTGCTCCCACCTTCTGACCGTCGCTGCTTTCTGATTGGCGGTTGGCCTTGAAGGGTCGGGATTGCTGGCCGTGAGCGAGGGCCGTCTCCCATTGGTTGCGCTCCGCAGTCCGTTATGGTGACGGCGGGAGGGGGCGGTGCCTCCCTTCAGCTTGGACTTTCCTTGTGGATCCAGGCCTCGTCCAGCGGGATTCCCTCCTTCTGCTGGACTTCTGCCTCAGCTTCAGGCCGGTCCTGCCGCGCCACGTGGGAATACAGCCCCGGGGGACGCTGCCCGGACATGGCCGCCTGCAAGCGGGTCCAGAGCCCCCGGAGCTCCCTGCCTGGCCCCAAAGTGCGGCCCAGGACGCTGAGGTCGCGGTGGCGGTGGCTGGGGTGCAGTGGGCCAGGCTTTTCTCAGCCGCCCAGCGAGGGTGTCCAGGGACCCGAGGGGACACCTTAGCTGTGTGACCGCCAGGAGAGGAGTCTTTGGTTCCTGGGGGGCGCTTGCTGCTTGGCGTGCAGGGGAGGAGTCAGGAGTAAGGTCGCGAGCCAGGGGTCGCCTTTGGGGGTGGGGTCCTAGGTCATGCGTGGGAGGAGTTGCATCACGCATGATCCTCTCAGAGTGACCCCGCGGCACAGGGAAGGGAGAGTCCGGGGTCCCGTCATCAAATTCGTGACAATCAGGGGACCCTCTCCTCGGACAGTTTAACCCCTGTCCTGGAAGCAAGAGGTCCTACTGGGCATGTCTGCAGTGTCTCTCCCCCCAATCAGTGTTGAGCTTACCCCTCTTTTCTGTGATGTCTCTCTCCTGCCCCTATGGGGCTTACTTACATGAGAGTCAAAAGTTCTTCAGGTCTGCACAGTAGTGAGGGAGCAAGGACTCAGCGACACTGCAGGACAGGGTGGAATTGCCCTGCTGATTTTGAGACTGCAATTCTGTATGGGAACAAAAAGCCTCCTCTTTCTCCCATGGCCCAACGCGTGGTTTTGAGCCACTCATCTAGCAGGTAGCTGCCCAACACGTACCACTGCACCTGGGGCATGTGCCACAACCACTGGACTCTGCTTGTCTCATGGTTGAGGACAAAACAGTGGGGAAGCCTTGGTTCCTGTCCTCCTTCTGGGGCTCTGGTGTACAAGGGATGGCGGCTGTCAGGGACCTGGAGCTGAGCCCCAGAGCACGGCCTAGTGGGTTGGTAACCCAGTGATCCTGCTTATTTCTAGATTGCAGTAAAGACGGGAGGCTACTGGTCCACTGCCCTCAACAGCAGTACACCCAAGTTTGGGTTTGGTGGCCAAAAGCGACACAGTGGGCATAAGGAGGTCACTTGTGGCCCCAGTGCAGTAGGAAGAGAGCTTTCAGGGGCTGAGCGTCCAGTGCTTTTCTTTGGAGTTGGCTCAGAGTTGGGGACCGCTGCCCTTTGGGCTTTAAACCCTTCAGCAATCTCTTCTTTGTTCTTGTCTCCTCTTTTTTGTCAGCCTGCCCTCTAAGCTTCTTGTGACTCCCATGGTGCTCTACTGAAATCTCCTTCATTTAAGAACAGGAGGGCGTTATCACCTACCTCAGCAGCAGCCTGCAGTTCAACCAAAGGTCCCCACCCCAATAGAGCACTCAGTGTGAACTCCCTTGAAAGAAAATATGTAAAACTATTAATAATCTGAAACCACAGGAGAATATCGGTGATATGTGATGGTTACCATGGCTTCCCATTAGAAGACACACCTATCAAATAAAAACAAGATTTTTTATCTTTCAATAAGAAACACAAAGCATATTCTGTAGTCTTTTTTAGACATGACAATAGTTGTGGTAGTTACATAATCTCCTGTCAACTGGTGGTTAGTAAGAAATAAGGGGTGCAATTTAGCCTGGCAATCAGGTCACAGTTGGATGACCTCATTAAGAGGTGCCACAGAGGTAAGTGGCTCACTGGAGGTCAGATCCACACTCTCTGTGCTACACATTCCTGTTGATAAGGCACGTGGAGCCACACTTTTGACAGACAGAGCCCTTGAGATGCATACAGCACCATTGGATCCACAGGACTTTCCACCCACTTGTCTCTGATCTTCTTGTATTCTGCACTATTGCCTGTGTTGCATGAGGCTGAGGAGGAATTTCGGGACTGGTATCAGACATATGGGCTAATGGAAGACTTAAGGATTTGACCTAGTGTGGGCTGGGAGGGTTTCCTAATATTCAATTACTCATTGATATAAAGTGGTTTTTGCATTTAAAGATGAACTGAAATATATACCCAGGACTGAAAAAAATCACTTTGATATTCTGGCAGACTGGTTATAACCAAATAAAGGCTCTTTAAATTTACAACACATTTTAGTGGCTGTCGCTTTTTTAACCCATAATAGTGTCTCAGATATTTTTATATGCTCAATTTTCATTCTCATATGCTTCAAGGAATATTTTGACTTTACTCTTTATTTCCTCAAACACTCAGTGGTTTTTAAGTAACGTTTGGCTTATTTCTATGTATTGGACTATTGGAAGGTGATGATTCTATACTTAATCTGATTTTTTATACTTAATAAAATTATTTAATGGTAATTTATCATGTGCTAGGGCAATAAGTTATGCAGGTTTTATGGTCTTCTATTATTTTTAATCATTTTATTGGGGGTCAAACAACTCTTATCATAATCCATCCATCCATCCATTCAGGAAGGAGATGAGCCAGTCAGGGTGCAGTGTGGCAAGGGTGAAACATACAGCTTTCCTCTAGTTTTTGAATGCTTCCCCCCTCCCCAGTACCATGATACCGATTCTACCTTAAAATCCGGCTAGAGCAGAGGATGCACATGGGTAGAGATAGGAACTGGAAACACAGGGAATTCAGGACAGATGACCCCCCAGGACCAGTGATGAGAGCGGTGATACTGGGAGGGTGGAGGGTAGGTGGGATAGAAAGGAGAACTGACTACAAGGATCTCCATGTAACCCCCTCCGTGGGGGGCAGACAACAGAAAAGTGTCTGAATGGAGACGTCGGACAGTGTCAGACATGACAAAATAATAACAATTTATAAATTATCAAGGGTTCATTAGGGAGGGGAACAAACGAGGAGCAGATACCAAGGGCTCAAGTAGAAAGAAAATATTTTAAGAATGACGATGGCAACAAATGTACCATTGTGCTTGACATAATTCTGACTTTACACCATTGTAAGCTGAAAACTGTTTGTAGTATCTTCATATTTCAAATTGTGTCGACGGTGATTAATGGCATTAACTTAAGATGTTGTAACTTTCTGTAGATTTGGGGGATTATCCCTTTATCTAATGTATTATCACTGAGTACTTTTTCCCAATCTAGGGGTCCTCTGTTGACTGTTTGCATGAAATAGTTTGATGTGCATAAATCATTCATTTTCAGTAGTTCCCAGTATTTTATTTTCAATTTCCATGTATTCTAAGGTTTGGAGTTAATCATTCTCTGGTTGATTTCTAAATTTATGGCATTGCGATTGACATGATGGTTTGTAGTACATCAATGTTTTTTTTTAATTTACCGATGCTTCTTTCATGACCTAAAATATGACCTGTTGTGGAATAGCTACCATAAATGCCAGAGAGATAGTGAATGGAATTGCTGTGAGTGAGCTTTTCTCGATATACCTGAGATCAACTTTGTCGGTTTCCCTTGTATTTTGGCTGGTATTCTTTAGAGTTGATCAGTCTTTGGTTGAAAGTGAAGTATTGAAGTCTCCCAGGATGGTATAATTTGATCTATTTTTCTCTTCATTTCTGTAAGAATTTGATGGATATGTTTTTATGCTTTTTCATTTGGTGCTTTTATGTTCATGAAAGTTATGGTTTCTTGGTCAGTTAAGGCTTTCATAATTGAATAGTGACCCTATTTGTCATTTATTATATCATTAATCTAGATGTCTATTTTGTCAGAGATTAATAGTGCTACTATATTTTACTTGTGATTACTGATAGCTTGGTATGTTTTCCCCATCCTTTGATTTTTGAGTCTATGCTTATCTATGCTTTATGGCATTAAATGTGACCGAATCTGGAGTAGGCTTCATGTGTACTAAAAAAAAGAAAAGGTATAATGTGTTTTGTTGGGTGAAGTTTTCCTTCTTGTGTCTAAGAGATCAAGTTGATTGTATTGCTTAGTTCTTCTTTATGTTCCTTAATTTTCTAGATAATTTTGTCATTTGCAAAATTGATGGGAAATGGGATACTTGGTTCCCATTTGCTGTGTTGATCACAAGATCAATTCTACACACCATGGGCCATTCGTTGAGGGCGAGCTTGGTGTCAGTGGTCTTTAGTGCTATTGTGGATCATCTAGGGCATGGTCAGCAACCTTTTTGGCTCTCACAGGATCCTCTTTTTGGGGATTTACAAGAAAACCCAAAGGAAATTTTTAACTAACTGCCACACTGTCTTTTCTGATTCTACCATCCTCAGCACATTAGAAGAACTTCTATCTCCTCAGTATAGATGGATACAGACCAGCATGAGGTCGTTCCAGAGCCTTGCTCTCCCTCTTCCCTGGTGAAATCACTGCAGGTAACAGTGGAAGAAGTTGCCTAGATATATCTTTCTTGTCCTTTTCAAAAATGTTTCTTCCTTGTTGAGAACATCCACATGAAAACACTCATTTATCCAGTAACGACTTCATGTACAAGCAATTGTCGCTGACGCATGATGTCCCTCCAGTGCTGTGACCATTCTCACCTACCTTTCCCCAGATATCCTCCTCCATTCTCATTAATTCATTATATTCAAGTTTCCTATCGAATAAGTACCTGTCACTGCACGAATACCTGGCTGTGGTGACAACAATGGCTTTATACTAGGTTTTGAGGTGAGATACTGCAAGACCACCAGCTTCGTTTTTCTTCTCAAGGAGTTCTTTGCCTATCCTGTTTTTCTCCCTTGTGGACCAGAGAAAAAAGTATTCAAAATACAAACAGGAAAAATAATGCACAGTAAGAAGCTCAGGGTCGTTATTTTATGTCTGCTTCTGTTCTAAGCTTTGTCCATCAGCTTTGACTCTGATGTGGACATTAACTTGTGGATTGATGAGATGTTGCCACTAGAGGACACAGAAAGTCAATGGAAAGCAAAGAGAGAAAATAATCATATTTCTCCCTCGTCATTACTTGTCCCACAGTTGTTTAAGAAGTCTTATTAAAGATTTATTATAAGAATAGTGCACAGCACAAAGAGGGAGAGGTTATAGGAGTGTTAGAACACAGAGCAACAGCCATGCCAACAGAAGATGGCTGGATCGATCTCTTGTCTTTGGCGGAAATCAGGACTCTGAGGAGCAGAGAAGTTTTGAGCAGTTGGGGGCAGTTTCGGGTCATATATTATTTACTACCTTGTGGTCTTTTATGATGTCAGGTTGGGGTAGAGATTAAGGTAAAGGGAAGTATTGGGGTGTCTGATACACCTGAGAGACCTATAGTCTTATGATTAGGTTAATGATCATGAAGGATAAGATCTCAGATGGCCTAGGTCACAGGGAATGGGATTTTCACGTCATGGGTGATGGAGGTGATCACGTGGTGGTGAGGAGTGTAGTCTATCCATGCCATCTACCTGGATGGTGGAAAGAGACAAATGAAGCAATGACCTACTCAGAGGCAGGATGCTTACCAAAGTGGCTTTGTGTGCTGTCCAGGGGGTAGTGACATGGGACAGCTGGAGAATAGTTATGGCCATCCAATATGTCAGTCAGCAGAGGGTTCAGTCATCTTTGCTCCTTTGGCCTAATGTCAGCAAAGAAATTGTATTATATTTAACTTTCATCAAAATGATAGATCTTCATTTTGTTTAGACCTGTCTGTGTGCATCCATGATGATCAAATTCATCAGGGGATTTGAAAAGTACTTTCTATACATTATAATTGAGGTGAAGCAACAGTTAAGCTCTGCCTACTACTCAAATGGTTCGTCGTAGTAACCTACACTGGTTCCACCAGAAGCAGTTCTTTGAATTGCTAGCTCTGGGGCTGTTCTCCTTTGGTGTTTAGGGTCATTAAGACTTAGGATCTCTTGGGCCCTTTTGAGGCTGAATCTCTCAACAGAATCCAATGCATGTTATCCAATAGTAGTGCTGTCTACGGTAATATGATTCATTCTTACAACCCAAGTGAACTATTATCAATCGCTCTCTTCTTATGGATGTCACACTCGGTGTGTAGCACAAGCTATTACCCAGGATTCATAGGAATCTGTCAGAAATGGAAGCATATTTGCTGCTTTGATTGTATTTTGTTCCCAGTGAGGAGAATGTATAATCAAACGCAGATAAACTGAAAAAAAAAAAAGCAAAACTGAGCTAATCTCACTTCTTATCTGGCTATAGGAGTGTCTGGATGGCTCAGTTTTGTCCTGCTCCTCTCCCTCCTCCATTGCATCCTTTGCCACGTACACCTCATTGACTGTCACAACACAGCCTCATTCAAATCACCTTCGATGTTGTCTTCACTGTGCCCGTTTTCACAGTTCTGGCTCAAACCTTGACTTGATTGTGTTAGAGAGGGTTCTCTAGGGAAGCAAAACATGGATTCTTTTGAATATTTATATATATGTGATATGACAGCTAATCAGTCCACATAGCAGTACAGAGGGCTCAGTCCAACTCACTTCTGTTTGTGAAGTCCTTTTGTAAACATAGACACACACTCAGGATTCTCACTTTCCCTTCTACAGTGTCCTGGGATACCTGGCGTACCTGGCCAAAAACCTGCCCGACACCTTCCGTGAGGCCAAGTTCCTGATAGCATACCGGTGTTCTCTAGTGTCTGGGCCATCTTCCTCCCAAGGGAGCTCATGGTCGTTGTGGATATTTCCATCTTGGCCTCCAAGTGTGGGGCATGTAGGCTTCATCTTTGCACAACAGTGCTATATGATCTCCCTAAGGCCAACTAGAAACACATCGAATGGGTTAAGGAATAAAATATGCTTGGGAAGAAAGTGATCCACAGCTCTGTGAGCTTTTCTCATAGATTTTACAAAAACAATAAGCATAAGTCGAAATATAAACGATGCCTTCCCCAGTCAGTTTTTATGCCATGAACGCATCAGCTTTTGTTTTCCATGGCTTGTTGATTTCAAGTTCTGGGAGTGAGTTCCAATCCATAGGAACCTCGGGTACAAAAGAAGAAGGCCCGAGCCGGGCCTGTGCATTCTCACAGTTTGTGGACACTTGACTCTTGCATCCAGTTTTCCAGTCCTCTCGCTGGGGTCACTTTCTTACTGCTTTCTTTCCTACACCTAACATGTCATCCTTTCCCAGCTACTGGTCCCTCTTGTTAGTAAGTCCAAAATAAATGAGACAACTCCTCACAATCTGAGTATGCTTCTCACAGAACTGATTTGCTTGTTCTACATCTCTAAACAGGAAGTAAAGGGAGGAGCCAACATCCTTGGGCGGGTCCAGCAGTGAACTCGCTGGCATTGAGGCCACCGGGAAGAGGGGCTTTGGTAGAAAGTCCTTGTGATCCATGTCTGAAAGATGATGAAAGAGCTGGTGACTACGCCAACCCCCCATCCCAGCAGCCACTTCCATCCATCTGCAAACCACCTTGCCCCCGGTCAGGTCGCTGTGACAGTCCTTGTCGGACAGAAAAACTGCGGGGAGCAGCTAGCCTAAAAATCAGCAGCAGGTGCGCTTCACCACCATGTAGCTCTTCAAGCTGTCAGAAACGGGGTGGCCTAGCCTTCACTTCTGTAACTCGCCTCTCGGTACTTTCAAACCGGGCACTTTTTAGTGAATAAACCAGGCTTTGACCGGTTCCCAAGGACAAAATCCTGTGGCATACTTCCTCCTCGGGAACCAGTGAGGACGCCATGCGTGGGGCCGGACTCCAGGTTGGAGGACGAGCCCCAAAGTGGGCAGGGAGACAAGCCTGGAGATCTGCTTCTGCCCAGAGACCTACAAGAAAGTCCTTTAAAGCACAGTTCTACTCGCTACCGCTGGGGGCGCAGCGGGCCAGTCTGACAACCCTCTTTATGGGTTTGTTTTCCCTGTAACACATTAGTAGGTTTGGGGCGCCAGGTAGGGGCCCCGATGGGGCACGTGGGCAAGGGTTCAGCTGTGAACCTAAAGTGTGAGGCTTCAAGCCACCAGCCCTTCCGGAGAGCGATATGAGCACCCTTGGGGCCTGGTGGGCTTGCCGCCGCGGGGTGGCTCTCAGCTGGGGCTGTGGGCTTTCCTGCCACACACCAGGGGCTCACAAGGAACTCTGTGACCTCACTGGCTCCAGGAGGACTTAAGGCCCTGCAGACAGCTCTTACTTTGAGACGACAATGGCGACTCTACCTGACAAGAAGCAACAGCGTTGCTCTTGGGCAAACACCCAATTGCAAAGATTCACGACATTTTTATTCCCCGAAAATCCAGCCCCGCGTCCGTCCCCACCGCCTCGCATCATGCCCCCGCCCCCATCACCCTCGCAGGACTGGAATCCCCCGAACACTCTCCTTCCCGGGCCTGTGTTCAGCCAGGTGGCTGACCACAAACAAAAGCCTGCCACCTACCAGCAGGTAAGACTGGGGACTCAGCACACATTGTGGGGGAGGGCGAAAGCAGCCTGTGCCCTGCCTTTAGCTCCCTAGGTCCGTGTCAAAAGGGGGGCTTTGCCAGTCAGGCACCGACCTATTCTCTCACAGTTAGGAGGCCGAGGGCATTCCTCCAACACAGAATGAGCCTATGGGGCAGAGGGGGTTTCTGAGGCTAGCGGGCTTTCAGAGAGCAGGCAGCCTCAACATTCTCTTTAAAAAAGGGCTGGTGAGGAGGAACAACTGACCTTACTGTTAACAGTTCAACACATAACCTGTGACACCACCAAGGAACCCAGTTAGGAGTTCAAATTCAGAGTTCTCTCTCTCTGTCCTCTGTCTCTCTCTGTCTCTCTCTCTCTCCCTGTCTCCTTTTTCATCCATTTATGCTTCATGTGGTCTCTTAGAGCTCAAAAGAGATGGGCTCAGAAACCTCTCTGCACTCATGTCGGAAACTCACTGCCAAAAATCCCTGCTGACTCACAGTGACCCCACAGGACTTGGTAGAAGTGCCCCTTGGTGTCCGGAGACTGGAGCACTTTAAGGGAGTAGAAAGCCTCATCTTTCTGTGGAGCGTGTGGAGGGCTGGGATTAGTCACTGCTGACTTCCTGGTTAGCAGACCAAATGCATGACCCCCGGGAGGCCAGCAGGGCCCCTCTCACAAGTGTGGTGGTTGGCAGCATGTTGAGAATGTGAGGCAAGACAGAAAAGGCCGACTATCACACAAAGGTGGGCCATCTCAAAAAACTCCCAAATCAAGAAAATTTTAAATTATCATTCAAAAAAGATCGACCCACTCGGGAACTTGCCGGGCCAGTTCTACTTTGCGGGTAGGGCAACTGTTGGTCGGAGTTGGCCCGATGACAGTGGGTTTGGCTGGGTTTGGCCTGGTCCTCTGTAGGCTTCCAGTCTGCTCAGCCCTGAAAGACTCCACGCAGGAGAATGCGTCTGTCACATCTGTCTTCTCTTGCTGGTTGATGTGGACTGCTGACCATTGGGCGAGCAGTGGGTTGCTTACCTACCGCAATTAAGACGCTGGTTAAGAGTTGCCACGAGTATCTCTTGGGTAGAATACCTCAATTGCTAAGCCCCTCTAGGCGAGCCCAGTGTCCCGAACCAAGCAGAATGGATTGGCATGAGCTTCCGACCTGGGCAAGGAGAGGAGAGCCCATGACATTGGGTGGGGATCTCTATCTGGCCCACAGCTGTTGGATAATGGAGAAGTCCTGATGGTCCCCATTGGGGACGCAAGGATGGACAAGGAGGGGGCCTGGTGGAAGATTCTGCTCTCTGGAGCCGTCGCGGGAACCGTGTCCCGCACCAGCACCGCCCCTCTGGACCGGACCCGAGTGCACATGCAGGTGTGGGCGTGGGGCCTCCACTGCAGCCAATGGGCATTAGTGGGCGGGGCTTTCCCGGTTTCAGGGTGGGGCTCTAGGGTATTGTTGGGGATACAGGAAGGAGATTGTGGTTTTGGTGGATGGGGACAAGGGCGAGAAATGGAGCTCAGAGGTGAGGGGGAAGCTTGGAGTGATGGGGGGAGCCTGATTTTTTCATTGGCGCTGGCTGCACCCAGATCCGAGGAGCTGGGAGCTGCAGGTGGGGCTGGGTTGAGAATGGAGAGGGCATCGGGGAGGGGTTTGTCCAAGGGTCAGGTCTTTTCCACCCTCAGGTTTACTCTTCCAAAAAACACCTTATGAACCTGCTGGGGGGGTTACGGAGCCTGATCCAGGAGGGAGGCTTCCGCTCGCTGTGGCGCGGCAATGGTATAAACGTGCTCAAGATCGCCCCTGAGTATGGGATCAAGTTTCTCATCTTCGAAGAGGTAGGAAGTGATAGGTGTCTACAGCCCCGCCCTCCGGATCACACGAGCCCGCCTTCCCAGCCCTCTGTCTCCTGTCCGAGTCCTCAGGCCCTCTCCAAGGTGGGCTTGAGGCTGGAAGGCCCCGGAGCTGTGCTCACCTTCCTCTCTCCTCGCTCGGGCCCGCAGTGTAAAGCTCACTTCGGGGAGTCCTCAAACCCCATCTTCCAGGAGGATGTCTTGGCGGGGTCTCTGGCGGTGGCCGTTTCCCAGACG
The DNA here is from genome assembly GCF_050624435.1 of Tenrec ecaudatus. Taxonomy (NCBI): domain Eukaryota; kingdom Metazoa; phylum Chordata; class Mammalia; order Afrosoricida; family Tenrecidae; genus Tenrec; species Tenrec ecaudatus. The sequence continues at coordinate 14,567,041 of NC_134530.1, read as the reverse complement.
CTCATCAACCCCTTGGAGGTAAGTGAGAGCCTGCTCAGTGGACGGCCTCGCACAATGAAGCGACTGCAGCCCCTACCTACTGCGCAATGACTCGTGTGCCCCAGGCATCCTGCACAAAGCACCGTGTTCGACCCTCACCAGGACCCGCCACATGATCTGCCGGCTCCATTTGGTTGGTGGTTACTGTCAGATTGGCTGTGATGCTAGGTAACCTGGCCATGGCATTCTTGGGCACCTCCTATGCACGTGACAGCTGGACTTTGACTGAGAAAGACTGAAGAAGCATCGATGCCCTTGAACGATGGTGCTGGTGAGGGATGTGGTCGGTTCCCCGGACTGTCAAATGAACTCCCAGATCTGCCAGAATGCTCTGAGAGGCAAGGATGGCGAGACTTTGGCTCCCAGACTTTGGCCATGTTCCTGTCCAGTGAGCAGGACCCACAAGGAGATGGGTGGATACAGTGGCTGCAAGCCCGGCAGAAACATCAGAAGCACAGTTAAGATGATGTACGATAGGGTTGGTTCCTGCTGCTCCACTGAGTCCCTGTGAGTCAGAACCGAGTCCCCAGCACCTCACAGGAACCAGTGCGCATGACAGCAGGGAACACTGCGCAGACAGAGACACCCATTCCCCTTTGGGGATACTGTTAATCCATCTCTGGGAAGCTGACCCTTGTGTTTTACTGACCTCCTCCTTTCGCAACCAGGACATCTTTTTTTATCACCACTGGGTCACCTGGTCACTCAGCCAAAGTCTTGCTGTCCTCACATCTCAGAAGCCTCTGCTGGCATTGCCCTAAGCCGGGCTCCTCCTTCGGGGATCCCATCGTCCAGATACTGTTCTTGCCAATACCGTCTTTCTTAGGCATAGACTGATTGCCCAACTGTTACGTGCATATGACGTCACCATGGCTTCCAGCTGAGTCCTGCCTGTGGCATTGTGGCTCTTGGACACTTCTCAAGAGGGGTGTTGCACAAGTGCCCAAGGCAGCCTGTCCCTTGAGTGCCTGATTGCGGCTCCAGTGGGAGCTAGTGGCAGATCTGAGCCAGACGGAAACCCTTGACTGCTTTGCTCTTTGCTCTTTGCTCTTTGCGTCACTCTGTTGTTTCTTGGTCCAGTTCTGAGGTCGTTGGTTTCCTCTGTGTTGGGGTGCCATCCATCCTGACGGCTGTAGTCTTTGATCTTCATCGGTAAGTACTTCCAGTCAACTTTCCTCCCAGCCAGCAAGGCTGTGTCCTTGGCACCCGGCAGGCTGCTCAATGGCCTTGCTCGGCTCCTGATTCCACGTACTTGTTGGCATCGCCCAGCATCTGGGATCACTGTCTGCACACAGGATGGAATCCTGAAGACAGGGAGGGGATCCGACGTTGAAGCACAACTTCCCTGGTTTGAAACCCTGCGGTCTTCCTGCCTCTGCTCATGTGTTCATATGAATGTGGGGACACAGCTGGTGTGGTTCAGGGAGCGTGAACATCAATTGTTTTGTGTTTCTAGTGTCCAGCATGTAGTTGACGAGACCAGATATGGCTGGGGATACAATCCCAGACAGTACACCTGAGGCACAGTTACCACCCTTCAGTCAGGAAGGCTGGCACGGGACGGGAATGGTTTCAGCAGAGCTTCTAGACCAAAGCTTCCCAGAGTGGGTGGGCTTGAGCCTGGAGGGAGCACGGAGGGAGGCGTGCTGAGAAGACCCAGTGAGGCTGCAGAAACAGATCCCTACACATTATGTGGTACCATTGGCTTTAGTAGTAAAGTGTTGCATTGCCAGCGGGTCATGATTTTGTTCTGAAAGGGGGTAGAAAGCAAAGTAAAATTGGGCACAACTCTTGTACCGGATAAACCAGGAAGCAAGGGCTGGCCATCTACTTGCCACACTCGTGTATAAAACCCTGGGGGGTTGCCTCCTGACAGATGAGTTTAACAAACCTGGAGAGTGAGTGTCTGTTTCCCTGGGGCGGGTGTTTGATTTGAGGCAGGGCTGGCTCCAGGGCACTTAGCCCCATATGTCCCACTCACTGCACTTCTCCGGGCCCCAGAACAGGGATGCCCATAGGGGTTCTGAGGACCCTCCTCACCAGTGTCCCCTTGACGACCGTGGACAGTCTCACCGACCTCTGAGGGCCTGGAGACCCACCCCGTTGTTGAGCTGTGCCAACAGGGCTCCTTGCACAGGGAGAGGGCATGAGTCCCCCATGAGACTACTGACAGGAGCTCCCTGGCCTCCCTGCCTCCACAGGTGCTGAAGATCCGCCTCACGCTGGGACGCACAGGCCAGTACGATGGCCTAGGTGACTGCGTCGGCCAGATTCTTCGCCGTGAAGGCCCGGCCGCGTTCTATAGGGGTTATGCGCCAAACATGCTTGGCATCATCCCTTATGCCTTCACTGACCTGGCTGTCAATAAGGTTGGCAGAGGTGGGGGTGAGGTTGCTGTAGGCGGCATTGACGTGGCCCAGGACTAGGGCCAATTCTGAGCCTTCTCTGGCCCCCTACCCCTTGCAGATGATGAACAACATACGGGTAAAGAGCAGAGGGGATAACGAAGAACACAGCCAGGCTTACAACATCTACACACAGACGGTGTCCACAGTGTGTGGCCAGATGGCTAGCTATCCCCTGACGCTATTAAGGACCAAGCTCCAAGCAAAAGGTCTGCCTGCCCCTGATGAGACCCACTTTGTGGCCCCACCAAATGCCCTCAGCACATCCCACACCCCCATTCTCCTTACTTGGCCCTGACCTCTTAGGCTGCCATCCAAATGCCTAGAACTCATACTTCCCCAAAAATCTTAACATCCTGTGCCATTTTCCCTCAGTCCCAAAGGTGATCTAGTCCTGGGTGACACACACCTCGACCCCGCCCCCACCCCGTGCATGTTTTCCTCCTGACCTTGTGACACAACACTTGCTGAGGAGATGGTGGCCAACTTACACATTCCCGTGTCGGAGGGAAGTTGGGAAACCCAGGGCTGTTTCGAGGGCCCCGTTTGGGGAAGGGCATCTCTAGGCCTTCCTTCCCTAGCATATATCGGTGGACTTCAAACTTCCAATTAGAAGCTGAGCCAATGTCCCAAGGATAGACCACGCAGGGACCCCAGGACACAGGACTCACACCCCCAAAGAGGCCAGCTTGCTCAAATAGACTCATGACACACCTGCACCATACATTCTATCCGGAGATTCACATTGACCCAAATGGACAGAGCAGAATGACTCCTTAAGGTCTCTGAAGTTGTCCATCCTCACGGGAGCAGAGAGCTTCAGCATTCATCACTTGACACTGACTCGGGAACCCTAGAAGATGGGGTGGAATGCCATTGTGGGTGTCTGGGACTGTACCTCAACCATTATGGGAGTAGACAGCCTTGTCTTTTTCCCAGAGAGGCACTGGTGGGTACACACTGCTGGCTTTGAGGTGAGCAGACTAGACTCAACGCACTGGGCCACCTGGGCTCACTTCACCTTTAGCAGCTCCTCCTCACCAGGGTCCCCAAAACAACTCCTCAGATCTAATTCCCCAACTACCTTAATCACCACACCCCAACCCATCTGAAACTCTCAAAACAGACCAGAGCTCACTCCCTGACCTTGACAAAGCCTCTCTCCACAAGCCCCCTGAACACATGCCCAAGGCCCTAGCCAAACATAGACATCCTCACCACAGTCACCTCTTTCAGGGGAATTGTCCAGAAACCCTTTCCCTACAAGAGCGCCTGAAAACACCCTGAATGAAGTCTTTTGTTGCCGCCTCCACACTAGCTTATTTCCTTGTAACATTCCAGACTCCATGCTTTTCCTATCAGCACCCCAACACCCCCACTTCCTTTATTCTATGTGTAATAACTTGGCCTCATTCCTCATAGATACTGTGGAGGGCTCAAAGCCCACCATGCGGGCCATTTTCAGAGACATCGTGGCTGAGCAGGGCTGGCCGGGGCTCTTCCGAGGCCTAACACCCACTCTATTAAAAGTTATCCCGGCTGTGGCCATCAGCTGCACGGTCTATACAACAATGAAAAGCACCCTGGGAGTTTAGGTGAGAGCCAGACCACAGGTACATAGGGGTGATTAGGTGGGGACAGTCCCTTCAACAGTACATGATGTGACACCCGCTCCTCCTGACAGGCTCTCCTGGGGAGGACATGATTGTGTCCATGGAGGTGCCTGAAAACTCCAGGAGCAGGAGTAGAAGGCCAGCATGTGGTGGAAACCGCTGTTGGCAGACTGGTGGCCAGTTCTCTGACATGCACTGGCAGAGGCCCAGGAACCAACCCAACAACTTCATGCAGGTGAGGGGCTTTGGAGAGAACTGCCATCTCCCCAGGAGTATATGAACTTTGGATGAAAGGGTGCCAAGTGGCGGTTGTGTAATTAGGTCAATTGAAAGAGATATCAGACAAAATGAGGCATTCAATTGCTTACCTCTCAGACGTCCAGGATCTCAGCTGTCAGATCCGTGCAGGGAGGGGGGATATATTTCAGGTCAGGGCTTATATACACTTTGGGGACATGCAAGCCCCCCTGGTTCCATTGTAAATGGGAGGGGTTGTACCTTCGGCATACTTGCAATAGGAAGGGACAGGCAAGGGGTATACACGCCACAGTAAGAGCAGGTACTAAGAGTATCCATGTGACAAGATTGGCGGCCTCTAAGGACCAGAAGGCAGCCAAATCTTGTACCTCCTGGAGTTGGCTTCACCTGGCTTTGGGGCTGTCCTTCAGGGGAACAATCCACTGTCCCACTGATCAGGGAGTGGGCCACATCTCAGGTGGGACAGACTATATAGTCTGAATGCTCTAGATGGCCATAGCCCTCAGGCAGGAATCCTTGAAGCAGTTCACCTCCAAGTGACTAGCCATTGACCATGTGTTAGCAAGCAGCATCTTAGGTTTGGATAAAATATGAGGGAACAACCTGGGGAATAACCTACCTGTATGCGACACATTCCCAGCACCCTTGTGTCCCTGCCCAGGTCTACTCCTGCAAAACCAACAACCTGGATATCCTGGGGGACCTGTGGAGCATGGTCAATGCAGGTGCGGTCCACTCATTGTGCTGTGGCAATGACATGAACGTCCTCAAGGGAGAAACTAGAGGGCACACAAGTTGATCAAGTTCATGGCCCATGAACAGGAGGGAGCTGTGAGCAGGCATGGCATGGTAGGTAGCAGTGGGGGCTGGGCTCTTGGAGGTGAAGGGGCACTGCTAAGGCCCTGACACCTGTGCCTCCCACCCACAGGTTACATGGGCCATCCTGTGCCAGTAAGACATTCTGTGTGGACAGGAGAGCTCAATGGCTGGCTGCATGGCTAGTGCCAGAAATCAAACCTATATTCAAGAAAAGAAAGCATCATTGATCCAATGGAGGTGAGGAGGAGCTTGGGCCAACAGCAGGGGGAGCCCCCATAGCTGCTCCTGAGGCAGCACTCCTTTTGGAGTGTGGCAATGGGAGATAGGGTATCCAGAGAGAGTGATCAAGTGCCACCCTGTTGGCACCAACTCCTTGGATCCCAGAAGCCACAGAACAAGCCTTGCCTGTTCCCATGTCTTGGCCTCTGTGCTCCATAGCTATCTCATTGGCAGGTTTGCGAGAATAGGTTAGCAGGCATATAATCCTCTTCTTAGATTGGAAACTCTGCTGACCACAGTCTACCCTGAAGTCCCCACTGCCAGATAGGTGGCAGCTTCTCATGATGTCTCTTGTCTTAGAATGGTCCCGGTACTCTCCAGGTGCTGAAAACGAAGTTGACCCTGTGCCGGATGGGCCAGTACATGGGACTGCAGGACTGCTACCAGAAGATCCTAGGGAACTGGGGTCCTGGGCCTTCTACCGCAGTTAACTGACCAAAGTGCTGGGGGTCTTCCCCTATGCAGCCATCGACCTGGGCCTCTCTGAGGTCCTGGGGCTGCTCATCCCTGTCCGCCGAGTATGCCGCAGGCCTGCATCAAGGATACTTCCTGTTCCAAAGCATCCAGGACTCTCCTCCTGGCTCCCTACCTCTGACAGGGACGCCTCTCAGCCTTACCAGGCCACTTCCTGGCTGTGGGGGACAGAGGGGAATGAGGAGCCGCCCTTCTCTGTCCAGACCCCTGCAGTTTGACACATCATGGGACATGCTTTGTCCAATCCTCCCAGGGACTGTCTTGTGGGTTGCCTCCCGGTCAATCTCAATGAATTAGGACTGGCTCCGGATAACTGCCCTAAAGGTCTGATCCATTTCCGTAACCAAGTGGGGCCACAATAAGAATTCAACAAGGATCGCGTTGGCCAGAAAATGGGACTTTCCATTCCCATATTCTCCGCGACGTTCACAACTCCAGTCATGAAACCTCAGAATGGTCTGAGATTCTGTACGTTCACGCCATCTTTTCCTCTGCTCTCGTCCCCCTTTCTGTGCCTCCTGCCAAACCAGCCAACGTCCTCCTTTCTCAATCCCCTGTGGTGGACTCTTCCAAACTCCGGAACCTCCCACCACCGCACACACTTCCCATCCTTCTGATAGCTTGGATGTTTTGTTCTTCACACTTCCCGATCCTCCACCCTAGTCCCTACCATCTCCTATGAGTCTGGAACCAACCCCACCACCTTCTCAGCCTTCAGAGCTCCCCAAACATCTGTCTCCCCCTCCGGACCCCCTCCACTCTCCTGTTGTTTGGGGTGGAAGACCCTATCCCAGTTCATGCGCTCTTCTCCCTGATGGATCTTTCTCAAATAGAAAAATGCTTACGGACATTTTCTAAGGACCCCACTACTTGTTTTAAAGACTTTCAAACCTCACACAAACGTATGACTTAACATGGATGATCTTTATATCGTCGTTACGTCTACTCTTAACCCTGATGAGCGAGAGCAGGTTTTTTCAACGGCACAGCAGCATGCAGACCAGGTCCACCTCACAGGTGCCACCATGCCCGTAGGCCCTCAGGCGGTTCGTAGGGGGACCTGACCTGATCTTATCAAACAGATACCCATGCTGGCTGAGAGGGCAGAGCTGGCCGAGACCGCTTGATACATGTTTGTTGGCCAGCTTACACGCCATCTCTCATAAAGCAGTTAAGTTTGACAAGCTAGGAGAAATTACCCAGCAGCCAAATGAAAACCTCGCACCTTTCCCTTCACACTTCACTGAAGCCTTAACACAGTATACTTGGTTGCACCCCACCTCTCCAGCCAGGGCTAATGTTTTAGACACTCGTTTTATAATGCACTTGGCAATATTCAAAAGAAACTTAACACTGCAGAGAATGGCCCTCAGCCCCACATCCGTGACCTGCTCAACATGGCCTTTAATGTTTTTAATGTCTGAGAGGTACAGGTTGAGGGAGGACATGAGTCCCAAGCCCAACAACAGACTAGTTGGCAAGCCCAGGCTTTGGTTTCCGCTTTAAGACCCCAGCTGAGCATTTAACCTTCCACCATCTTGACGCCGCTTTAAATATACCCAAGAAGGGCATTGGGCTAAACACTGTCCACAGCTGTGAGCAACGAGCAAGACTTGCCTGGGGTGCGGTCACAAGGGACACTGGAGAAGTGACTGCCCCTCAGCGCCTATCGTCGGAGGGACTCTCTCTCCAAGCCCTGACCTGCCCTTGGCACTGTTCGACCTGGCCAATGACAAGACTGAAGATGCGTGGACTCAACGACCCCAGTGACCCTGGATGAGTCTCAAGTGACTATCAAGGTAGCGTGCAAAGCAGTCTCCTTTTTGGTAGACACAGGAGCTACCTTCTCATTACTTCTTTCCTTCTCGGGCCCCACCTCTCCTTCCCAAATTATGGTTGTCGGTATACATGACAACCCATCAAAACCTTTGCTCACCCCTCCTCTGGTTTTAGATATAGGAAAGTTCTCTCTTTGCTATTCCTTCTAAATGATGCCTTCATGGCCTGCGCCGTGGCTGGGTAGGGAATCTCCTGTCTAAGCTGGGAGTTAGTCTCCAGTAGAAATGCTTCCTACCCACCTCTCCTTCCCCAGCAAACTTTTTGCTAAAGCTCTCCACCATTGAGCCTCCGCCCACGCCCTCCACTGCTCCACTGCCACACCACATAAACCCTGAGGTGTGGACACTTCCCGACAGCTTGTCGCAAAATATCATCCCCTTAAAGACCCTTCCACGTTCCAATCTCACCCCTAGTTTCCAATCTCCCTCACTCACGGAAGAGGCCTGAAACCCATCATGCAGCGCCTCCTATGTATCCAACATATTGTGCCTGCACACCCTGCGTGCAACACCGCTGTTTGGCCGTCAAGATGGGAGATGGGTCCTACTGCCCAGTACAGAACTTGCACCTTATTAATGAGGCTGTAGTCCCCACCTACCCAGTGGTCCATCACCCCTGCACTATCCTGTCTTGTAGTCCACTTGACAACACCCATTTTACCATATTCGACCTGAAGGACGCTTTCTTTACTGTCCCGCTGGATGCTTCCTGCTAGTTTATCTTCACATGGGAGGTCCCAACACCACAACCGCCTGCCAATATGCCTGGTCCGTTTTCCCCATGGGTACCACGACTCGCTCTGTTTGTTCAGCCAGGCGCTAACCACTGACCCTCTGCACTGTCCCCTCTCACCGTCCATTCTGCTTCAGTAGGTAAAGGACCTCCTGCTGTGCAGCACATCTGAAGCCTGCTCTCTGGAACATCCTGCCCAACTCGTGTGCTTCTTAACTACGGAAGGCTATGGAGTCTCAGGAGCTAACGCCCAGCTCTCATGTAAAACCATTATCTACTTGGGGCTGCAGCTCACTCCCACCACATGGGGACTGACAACAGAAGGTCGCCAGGCAGTGAGCGAACTCCAAACTCCTCAAACCGCAGACCAAATACATTCTTCCCAAGGCTTCGGAGGACGTTTCAGACATTGGTTTCCTCATTTCCCCCGTTACAAAACCCCTTGTACAACGCGGGTAGGGCCACCCCTCCTGGCCACCTTGACTCTGCCCACCTTGACTCTGCCCATGGTCTCCTTCGCTTCCCACCTTTGCATATACCAAAGCCCACCAAACCTTTTTAACTTTACACTCACGAAAAGCAAGGTATATGAGTTGAAGTCCAGACTCAGTCCCGTGGGCCTGCTCTGTCCTCTGTGGCTTATTTGTGTAAACAACTGGATAGGATGATCAGGGATTGGCCATCTAGCCTCCGGGCTCTGTAAGCAGTTACCTCCCTAACTAAAGGAGCCTTCAAGTTAACACTGGGAGAGCCTATCCAGACGTTATATCCCACAGACTGCAGGACATCCTCTCACATCACGTTCTTTCTCTACTCTCTACAAGCCACTTGGAACAAATCCACCTTGTTTATTGAAAACCCTAACATGACCCTACGCCAGGCTCCCGATTTGAAGCAGGCAACTCTTTTGCCCCAACTCCCAGACTCGCTGGAGCCTAGAAGTCACGTTTGCACACAGGCAATTGAGGAACTAATGATGCGCCGTCCCAAACTCTCTGATCCACCGTACACTATTCCACATCTAACCTTGTTTGTTAATGGCCGCCTGTGCTGTCATCTCACTTGGTTGAGTCTGGGAAACAGCACACCTCCCCATCGGAACGCCTTCGCCAAAGTAAGAATTATCACTCTCATTTGAGCTCTCTCTTTAACTAAAGGGAAAACATCTAATATAATTTTTTTGTTTTCAGATTCTAAGTATGTGTTCCTTACAGCTCATTGTCACGCCACCATCTGGGAAAAGTGCGGATTTATGACCACCAAAGGGTCCCACATTGGAAACTGTCAATTAATAGCCAATCTCTTACAGGTTTTTCAGCCACTGAGAAAAGTAGCTACTATTCATTGCAGAGGACATCACACCGATACCTCTCCTGTCACCCAGGGAAACCACCAGGCAAATGCTACTGCATGAAACCGCACCGACAACCCGACTAACGCAGCCCCAAGTCTCTCGTTCACCATCCCCGACATGCAACCCTCTTACACACCCCAGGAAGAAGCCACCCTGAGCGAAAAGGGAAGACAACTCAAGAAGGGTTGTTAGTTCTCCAAAGTCAAATAACACTAGCCACACAACAAGCTGAAGACTTCTTCAACTGAATGGATTACTCTTTACACATTGGGCCCCGTGCCTTGTCCCAATTCTTGCCACCAATCTTATATCAACCTCAACGAACCCAGCTCGTCCAAAATGGTAGTTCCTCTTGCTCCATTTGCAAAGCGGTCTATACCCTGCGTGCCCATAAACCAACTACGTGGCCTACTGCCAAGATGGTCAGATCGATCTTACTCAGATGACTAAACGCAAAAATTTCCGAATCCTCGCATGTGGAGATACCTTTATAGGTTGGGTCGAAGCTTCCCAACTACACGAGAGACAAGATATAGGTACAGACATTCTACTCACCCAAATCACACCCAGGTCCTCCCCAACTCCACACAGTCAGACAATGTTCCATGATTCAGAACCTAAATCACAAAGATCTAACTTTCTCTGAACATTAAATGACATTTGCATATTCCATACAGGCCTCAAACTTCAGGAAAGGTGGACAGAATGAACGGAAGTATAAAATATATTCTGTCTAAACCAGGGATTCCCAAAGATTTAAAGAGAGGTCACTTCACTGTCCCTCAGACCTGTTGGAGGGCCAGACGATAGTTAAAAAAAAAACTATGAATAAATTCCTATGCACATGTACATACCTTATTTTGAAGTAAAAATAACAAGGCAAAAACCCTTGGCAGACCAGATAACTGTCCTTGGCCGGCAACACATAGCTCACGGGCATTAGTTTGAGGAATTCTGGTCTAAGCATTCCCAGGAACTTCAGGGCCTGTGGGTACACTTACTCCTTCTTGCCTTAACTCAAATCTGAAGCACCACCCCAATATCACGCTCTCCTTCTTTTGTAAGCCCATTTGAACTTTTGTGTGGCAAAGTCGTCCCCATCAACCACAACCTAACAACCCAAGCACCACCACTAGGATACCATTAACCTTTTCTTTCTCTTCTAAGAAACTGCTCCAGCAGCATGCAGACCGGTGTCTGCCCTCACCCCCCTACTCCTACACGACCTGATTTGCGAGGAATCAGTCCGATAGACTCTGTTCTGCTAAAAGAACTTGATTCTCAGCCTTGACAACCTACGTGGACAGGGCCATACTCCCTAATCCTCACTACTCCCAGCACAGTCAACTTCCTTGGTGATCCTATCTGGCATAGTCTCACCAGCATAAGGTTAACCCAACACAAGTCATGACTGGTATTCAACCCAGATTGTGGGACCTACTACCCTATGCTTTCTGAGGGGACCTCCTGCTTCTCATACCTAACATGTGCTCTGACGGTTCTCCGTGTAGACCCACACATACAACCTTTGGTTTGTCCTACTCTGCTCCACGCCAGGTCTTGCACGTGTGGCAGTTCTTCCTCCATGGCCGCGGTGGAACTCCTAACGGCATAAGGCATGCCATCAGTAGAGCCCATTGCGGCCAGCGTGGGTGGCGGCGGTCCGTTTGCCTTCGCTTCAACATCACCTTTCTTCGTCCATTAATCCCAGGGGCCCCACACAAATTCAGCGAGCAAAACAACCTGGTCCTCTGCTCTCTACATGAACAAAGCAGTGTTGTAAACAGTTCCCAGAAACAGACTTGGTGTCTGCATATTGTTCCTAGTTGCAGCATCCGTGTAATGCACACCACTACTCTATCCTTCAGAGTTACACCCTTCCCAGAAACCAATGTGGAGAGTATCAAATATATATTGCAGACCCCACGGATCCAAGGTGGGGAAAAGGCATCACGGCCTGTTTGTATCCACACCGCACCGCTGCAAAGCCCTCCGCCATCCTATCAATCCATAGCAGTAGATTCAATTTCCCCACCCACCAAAGAGCATTGATGAAGTAGCTAAAGACAACCATGGTAATGAACTTAACCTATTAGCCTAACTTACACACCAGGACTACAACACTAACCCCTTCCAGTGGGTAAATCTGATCCAAGAATCAGCCCTTTAGTTAAATGCCTCTGGAATAGAAAATGACTCTTGGTTCATCTGCGCCTCCCTGCAATGTCCACTGTTGGCTGCAGTTCCGGTAAGCTCCCTCCCTTCAGCCAAAACCAGCAACCCTTGTCCTGCCCCATTCCTAAGATACCATTGTTTGCACCTGAACGTCAGGTTGGCATCAGCTAACCCCTGTGTTATTTATCATCCACAAGACAGGTGTCGAGCCTACCCTGCAATCACAAGGAGACCATTAAAGGCTCACTTCAAGCCCCCTAAGAATCATCCTCTGGTGCAATGGAGCCCTAACAAAATGCCTCAATTCTTCCAGCAGTGCCTACTACCTCCCAGTAACAGTAGTGCACAACTCACCATGTAGAGCCAAGAGGAAGTCTAATGACTGTGGGACCTGCACGTGCTCTGTGGCTCTAACACCAATTGAGAAATTTATCAACCAGTCCTGGGAGATCCAGCCTCATTTCCTCCTTCCCCACAGCTGTCGTGACTCTAGAAGCTATAGGACAAATCATCATTCAGCCCCAAACCTGTAAGGACAAAGTACAATTCATGATGGATTCCACTTCTAACTCGCTGGCTTCCCTCTACAAACAATTAACGTCCTTAGCCCAAGTCACCCTACAAAGTCACCGAACCCCTGACTTATTAACAGCAGAGAAAGGGGGGACCTGCATGTTTTTTAAGAATATTTTTACTACATTAATGAATCAGGTACGGTTGGGGAGAACATTCAAGTGCTCTACATCATGTCGAGGATTAGACAAAAGGGCTCCACGGGCACTTCCTCATGTTTTTCAAACTTCTGTCATGTCATGATTTATACTCCTTGTTGGGCCCTTGGCAATAATTTGTGTACTGTTACAGTTGCCTCCCTGCGTGTTTGCAAATTTGCAGGACGGGATGAAAGCCATTTCCAACCTGATCTTCAGCCAAATCCTGCTTTACCCTTAGAGTCTGCTGCTGGCTGGTCCGGGCCCCAGATTTTAAAACTCTTAGATCTCCTCGTCGTCCCGCCTCAGCATGATGTAGTTCACGATCAAAGATGATGCCCATTACCACTATAAAGACTTTGGGAAGTTTGGCCAGGTACAGGCTAGGCAGCCTCTTGTACCAGCTTCTGAAGAAGACAAAAAGCCTGCTGAACTTTGTAACTTTTGCCTCCAGAATTTCACAGAGCCCATCTAACAGGCAGGGGTCACACAGCCCTCTCTCCTGAGCATTCTCAGAAGCACGTTTGCAAAGAACAAGATGATTTGCCAACAGGTCATCCCCAGACCCAAAACGTGCAACCCCCGCCAAAACCTGCAAACAAACACAGCACAGGAAACCTCCCTCCCACTTATAAGCCCACATGCCTTTGTCTCACACCCTATATATCTCCGTCCGCCCCAACACCCTGACCTAACACACTGGGTTGTGGAACTCACCCAGGAATCTTCCCTCACCTCAATAATAACTCACCTCTCTATACTTCTCACTCCTGAATAAGCCTTGCACCCTCCTGCGCCTCCATCTCCAACCTTTCACTCTTCCTCTCCCCTCCTGTGTTTGCCCCTCCTGGGGTGGGCGGGGGAGGACACGGCTGTGGAGAAGCAGAGCCCAAAGGGCTTTATCGTGTGGTGCTGTAACCACAGAAGGGGGCAGGGCTTGGCACTTGAAGGGCCACCACAGTCTTCCTCAATTTAGGATGTTGGGTGCTTGCCCAGTTGTTGGCCCCAGGCTGGGCTTGGCACCTTCCTCTAACAAGTGTGTCTGTGCCTCTCCTCATCTCCCCTAAACTCAGTCTTTAGGTTTAGGACCCACCCTCTACCTAGATGGATTGATTACATGATGTCTCCTTGCATTTGGAAATATGTGAGCCACGAGGTGCCTTGGTAACGTAGTGGGTTACTCACCGCAAACTTAGTTCAAAACTGCCAGCAGCACCTCAGGAGTCATGAGGAAGGGGGGAAGCAAGGGCCTGATTGGAGAGCTCAAGGTTTCCTTTTCTCTGGGACCACCATTACCTAGGAGAACCTGAACCTCACGCCCACCAGGGGTAGGGCCTGTCCAGCCAGACCCTGAGGGCGTTAAACCCAAAGTTATGCCTTGCTGTATCTTGTGACGATTGCACATGTCACATGCCAATGTGTAGGTTCCTGCCAATCCAGTTCTCCCTGTCTCTTAGGGGCCAATCTAACCCACAGCAGCTGTGTTTTCTGTCTTTCTTTCTTTTCTTCTCCTTCTTTTTCTTCGTCAATTTATAGGGGCTCATACAGCTTTTATTACAATCTATCCATTGGTTCAAGCATATTTGCATATTGAATGCTATTATATGCAAAACATTTTCTTTCTACTTGAGCCCTTGGTATCTCTCCTCATTTCTTTTTCCTTTCCTCCTGCATAAACTCTGGAAAATTTATGATTTTTTTTTTTGCCTCTTGCATTGACTGGGTTTTCCCTTCATCCACTTTGGTATTTTCTATGCACCTGGGAGTTTGTCATAGGTAGATCATTGTGATCAGATCCACTTTCCTCCTCCCAGCTAACCTTTTCCCTACTGGTATGATTACTCTCATTATTGGTCCTGAGGGGTTTATCTGTCCTGCATTCTCTGTATTTCCAGATCTCACCGCTACCGATGTACATGCTCTGGTCTAGCCAGACTTGTGAGGTAGAACTGTGGTCATGATAGTGGGGGGAGAGGGAAAAGGAGGAAGCCATCAAGAACTAGAGGAAAGTTACATGTTTCATCAGTGGTATACTGCACTCTGACTGGCTTGACCTGTCCTTGTAAACCTTCTTTAAAGGGATACCCAATCATGTACAGATGGGCTTTGGGTCTCCACTCCACACTTCTCCTCATGCACATTGATGGGATATTTTTTTCTGAGTCTTTGATGCCTGATACCTGTCACTGTCTACACTTCATGATCAAACAGGGTGGTGTTTGTCTGCCTTGTGGACGTTGATGCTTCTCAGCTAGATGGTCGCTTGCTTCTCTTCAAGCCTTTAAGACCCCACGTGCTAGATCATTTGATACACAGGCACCATCAGCTTTCTTCATCACATTTCTGATGCACCTACTTTGACTTCAGCCATCCTGTCAGGAATGTGAGCATCATGGAATGCCTGGTTGTTAGAACAACGTGTTCTCGTGTCAAGGGAGGAATTGAGTAGAGACCCAGTGTCCACCTGGTAGCTTAACACTTAACATATAAATATATCTGCAGACATCTCTCTCCCTATCGTTACATATAGTATACTCACATGTGAACATGCTGTGTTAAGGCCTTTCTAAATGCCCTTTGCGTCCTAGTTCTTAACTCTACTTCCTTTCACGTTCCTCTTGTCCCACTATCATGCAGGACCTTCATTCAGGGTTCAGTAATTGCTCTGGTTTGCACTGCCCTTCATTAAGTCCCACCAGGCATCATACACCCTCCGTGCCATTGATTTCAGATCACTTGTTCCCTTTTCCATAGGTCTGTTCACACCCACTGCCTTTATCCTGCTGTCCTCTCTACTGAGTACCCCTGGAACAGTGGGTCTCTCTTTTCTCCAGATTGTTCATCCGGACCAACTAATCTTGATAGACACGGGGAGACAATATGTAGTCCTAAAAACCAGGTAGAGCAAAACAAAACAAACAAGAACCAACCACGCAAAAAAGAAGTCTATAAATGCTTCCAGGTCTGTTTGTTGAACTTTGGTGTGTTTTGTAGTCTTGTCTGATGGGGTACAAAGGCCTGCGCCCCTACGTCTATTTTGATATTCTTCTGGGCCCTCATTGCTTTGCTCCCCTGGCAGCTGTGTTGTGCACCATTAGCGTTGTGCCCCCGCGTGTTGGGGTCACATCTGACACAATCCCAGCACTGTGTTTCCAGTGTGGTCCCCCTTAGTGCTATGGATCAGTGAGGCATGACATGTCTCATGATGGGGCTGGTTGTCTGGTCCTCTCTGTGGATTGGATGCTATTAGTAGGAATACCTTCCCCAGGACTTGGTGCACGAGGATGCTTTCTACACTCTCTCCTTCTCTGTTACTTTGCTCCTATGTGCTTTGAACCACAATGGCCTCTCCCTGAACTGTAGCTTCAGTGTTATAAACTGAAGTAAATTTTATGGGGGTTGGGTGTTAGGTTATTCCAAGTTGTTGGAATCGGGATTGGAGGCGACGCCACAGACCTTCTGGTTCCTTGCTTCAGACCAGTATATTTCATTCACATCTTCACACACCAGGTTGAACTCTGGTAACCTTCTCCCTCTCCTGTGGAGGTATGAACAACACACTCCCCTTGGGTGGCCTAGTGCTCTGCTACCCAACTACCCATGTGTTTCGTTTCCCCTACTTTTTAGGTGGCTGCTATATGCATCCCTGGATTGGGACTGGGCCCTGGAGTGGGACCTGGACCTCCCCAGAGGAATGGATGTGTACAGGGACACAGAAGAGCACAGTTGGAATGTTAAGGTGGCGGATGGCTTTGGTATCCCCACACCCATAGCCATTTCAGTGTTCACAGGCTGCAGGGGCAGTGGGAGCATCAAAGGTAAGTTGTTTTCAATTGAATGGTTGTAAGGGTACCTGGTTTACAAGGGGAGAGTCTACATGAAGTGGCAGTGTTTTCGGGGTGAACACTTTCCTGGTTCTCTCAATTTCGGAAGATCTTGCTGACCCAGCACGACACGGTCCAGTACAACAGGCTACAGAACTATGTGCAGCAGATGCTGGGGAAGCCCCAGGTTTCTACAAACGTTATCTGCTCAATGGGCTGGGCTACATTCCCTACCCAGGCTTTGACCTGGCCAACTATGAGGTCTGGGGTCTGCTCTGACCTCCACATCACTTCCTTTTTCCGTAGCTGTCTGCCTCTCATGGAGTCGGCTGGAAAGGACAAGGCTGTGGAGGAGCAGAGCTCCAAGTCCTTGTCTCTCTGGGCTGTGGTCACAAAAGGCAACCGGGAGGCACTTCACTGGCAAACACTGACTTCCTGAATTCAGGATGTTGGATGCTCTCCTGGTTCGTGAACCCAGCCTGACATGGCATCTTTCTCAAACAAGTATCTGTGTGTCTTTGATTGACATGGTTCTCTAGAGAGACAAAACCAGGACACTTAGGATTTTATAAAGATTGACATACAGAAATACACAATGCATGAAACAAAAAGCTCATTAGTCTATAGGGCAGTACAAATGGCCCAATGCAATTAACGCTTAAGAGTCAGCTACTATACTGGAAGTTCAAGCGCTGCCGGTGTAAGTCAAAGAAGCAGGCTCTCTGGCCAAAAGCACCAATCAGCATGGCAGGTCACCAACAGTCAACAAGATGACAGGGTTTGACAGTCCCCAGCGAAATGAATGTATACTCCAGTAGCATGGTGAAGCAGGCCTTGAAGGAACCTCAAACTACAGTGACACAGTCCATAGGTTAGGTGAATCATAAGGAGTGTAGCTTGCAGGATGAGGCAGAAAACCAGCTACGGCAACCACACATTGGTCTGATCAGCAAAGAGCAAGAGACAGGAAAGGCAAGGCTCGGGTAGCCATTTATCTCTCCCCGTTTTAATTAATCCCACGTTCATTTGGCACGTTGGCACGATAAACGTACGCCTATCACAGTGTCTCTCCTCTTCTGCCTAGATCTCAGAAAGTCATGAGGTTTTGGATCCACCCTCTTCCTCGATGGATTACGTGATGTTCCCTTGCATTTGAGAAGCTGGTAGCATGAGGAGCCTTTATGGTATGATGCGTTACTAACTTAAGACTTAGCAGTTCAAATGATGAGCCGATCCCTGGCAGAAACACCATCCTTTCTATTCCTGGGAGGAGTTACACTCTCAGCAATAATGTGTCCTGGAGGAGTAGCTATGAGTCCAGATCAATCGAATCGATGGCATGGTGGAGTTCAGTGAGAGCATCAGTTGGCGTTATTAAACCAAATCCAGGGCTGGTGAGTCGACTTGGGACTCACAGGTTTTCTGAGACTGTGAATCTTTCTGGGAGCCACAAGTCTTGCTTTCTTCCCAAGATGAGTTTGAACTGTCAACCTTGCAGTTAGTAGTGGGAACTCCTCACCCACAGCGTCACCTGGCTTCCTTGGATGCATCGTGGCAGGTGATTGTATCACATGCGAGATCACTTGGGGGCAGTGGCAGAAAGCGTTCCTCCCATGTGTGTGACCCAGGATCCATACCTTCCGGAGCCACGCCCCCCCCAGGACAGCTAACCCCTTCTATCAGTGGAGGGCTTCTGGTTTGTACAGTGCTGCTGAATGGGTTTCAGCCGGACCATGAGATAGGCTGACTTTGGGAAAGAGATCACCTGGCCTCTCTTCCTGGTCTCACCCAACCTTGGATGCTCCACAGAAAGTGCCCATCAAGAGGGCCCTTGCGGGGTCAAAAGAGTGGGGAAGCTTTTGCAGAAGCTCTGCCCTCACAGCATTATGCCAGCTACTACAGTGTGACAGACAGGTGGATATCAGGGGCTCCAACCACACCCAAGAGTACTTTTGAGGGGAGATCCATGGCCTCCCAGGTGATGAAGACTCGCCTGACACAGGGTCGCACAGGCCATTACCAGGGTCTAGGTGACTGCATCTGCCAAATGCTTCGACACCACGGCTTGGCCTCATTTAATTAAGGATATGCTCCCAACATACTTGGAATCCTCCCATATGCATGCACAGACCTGGCCGTAAAAAAGGTTGGCAGAGGTGGGGGTGAGCTTGCTGTAGGAGGATGTGGTGTGCCCCAGGACTAGGGCCCATTCTGAGCCTACTCTGGACCCCTGCACCTTGCAGATGATGAACAACATGTGGCAAATGAGAAGAATGGATGACCAAGAGCCTAGCTAGGCTGAGAACATCTGTACCCAAACAGTCTCCATAGTGTGCAGCCAGATGGCCAGTTATTTCCTGACATTAATAAGGACAAAGATGCAAGCAATAAGTCAGCCTTCCCCTGATGAGACCCACTTTGTGGCCTCCCCAAATGTTCTCATCCCTTCTCATCCCCAAATTATTCCTACTTGGCCCTGGCAACTTATGCCGCAAACCAAATGCCTAGAACTCATACTTATCCACAAATCTAAACATCCTGTCCCATTTTCCCTCAGTCCAAAATGTGATCTAGTCCCAGCGTACACACACCCCGCCCCCCATGCACGATTCCCCCGACCTTGTGCCATACCACATGCTCAAGAGTTGATGGCCAACTCACACATTCCCGTGTCGGAGGGAACGTGGGCAAAACGAGGACGTTGCAAGGGCCCGGTTAGAGTAAGTCCATTTCTAGGCCTTTCCTCCCTAGCATCTCGCGGTGGGCTTCAAACTTCTGATTAGCAGCTGACCAATGTCCCAAGTGCAGCCCACCCAGGGACCCCAGGACACAGGACTCACACCCCCAAAGAGGCCAGCTTGCTCAAATAGACTTAGCCAACGAATGGTCCCATAATTACTCCCCACACTTGTCAGGTCAGACCTGCACCATATAGTCCAACTGGGGATTCACATCGACCTTATTGGACAGAGCAGGACGGCTCCTTAAGGTCTTTGAAGTTGTCCATCCTCATGGGAGCAGACAGCTTCAGCATTCATCACTCGACACTGACTCGGGAACCCTAGAAGATGGGGTGGAACTGCCATTGTGGGTGTCTGGGACTTTACCTCAACCATTATGGGAGTAGACAGCCTTGTCTTTTTCCCTCAGAGGCGCTGGTGGGTACACACTGCTGACTTTGAGGTTGGCAGACCAGACGCAACGCACTGGGCCACCTGGGCTCACTTCACCTTTAGCAGCTCCTCCTCACCAGTGTCCCCAAAACAACTCCTCAGATCTAATTCCCCAACTACCTTAATCACCACACCCCAACCCATCTGAAACTCTCAAAACAGACCAGAGCTCACTCTCTGACCTCGACAAAGCCTCTCTCCACAGTGCCCTCTAAACACATGCCCAAAGCCCTAGCCAATCATAGGCATCCTCACCACTGTGACCTCTTTGAGGGGAATTGTCCAGAAATCCTTTCCCTACACAGGCCCTTGAAAACTCCCCGAATGAAGTCCTTTGCTACCGCCTCCACACTAGCTCATTTCCTCTGCAAACCTGCCAGACCCCTGGCTTTCCCAATCACCCCCCAACACCCTGACTTCCTTTATTCTATGTGTAATAGCTTGGCCTCATTCATCATAGATACTGTGGAAGGCTCAAAACCCATCATGCGGGCAGTTTTCCGTCACATCCTCGCTGAGCAGGGCTGGCCAGGGCTTTCTGAGGCCTAACCACCACCATATTAAAGGTTGTCACGGCTGCACGGCTGTTGGGATTAGCTACTCTGTGTACAAAACTATGAAGAGCACCCTGGGAATTTAGGTGAGAGCCAGACTACAGGTAGATAGGGGTGATTACGTGGGGTCAGTCCATTCAACACTACATGATATGAAACTGCCCCCACCTTACAGGCCCCCATGTGGAGGACATCATTGTGTGAAAAAGGTGTCAGAAAATTCCCAGAGCAGGAGTGGAAGCCCAACATATGGTGGCAGCCGCTAGTGACAGCCCGGTGGCCTGTTCCCAGGCATGCACTGGCACAGTTCTGGCCATGTGTGTGACCCTGGATCCATACCATCCGGGCACACTCCTGCACTGCTAAACCCTTTTTTCTGTTGAGAGATTCTGGTTTGAATTGTGCTGTATACGAATTTCAGACAGAGCATGAAATAGGTTGACTTTGGGAAAGAGATCTCCTGTCCTCTCTTCCTGGTCTCACCCATGCCTAGGTGCGCCACGGAAAGCTGCCCAGCCTGTGGGAACCTGCGGCGTCAAAAGAGTGGGGAAGTTTTTCCAGAAACTCTGCCCTCACAGCAATATGCCAGCTACCACAGTGTGACAGACAGATGGATGTCAGGGGCTCAAATCACCCCATGATTTCCTCTGAGATGAGATCCATGGCTCCACAGATGAAGACTCGGCTGACGCTGGGCCATACAGACAAGGACTAGGACCTGTGAGCCTGGCCATTGCAGATGCTCTGCTGACGGGATCCATTCCTCGTACAACGGTTACTTCCTTAACATGCCGGGTCCGTTATCTTTAGTCACTTCTCCCTCCAGTACCAGTACCAGGTACTGCGAGACTGCATTTCAGCTGCTGTGGGGCTAAGTGATCCCCTCATTTTATCAAGGATACACAACATGCGTGTTTGGAATTATGACCCATGCATACACTGACATGGCAATACATAAGATTGGCAGGGCTAGTGTGGCCAAGGGCTAGAGCCCATTCTAACCTTCCTCTTTCTCCTGCCCCTCTCACTGATTCTGCACAGCTTCTGGAACACAACAAGGACGAACATCGAATACCCAGCTACCTTGGGGTAAACATCTGCATTGTGACACTGTCCACAGTCCATTGCCAGATGGCCAGCTACCCATTAATAAGAACGAAGATGCAAGCTGAGAGGCAGCCTGGCCTCTATGCTGCCCATCTTATACACCCACTAAAAGTCCTCCAATTGCCGGCCCACTGCACCCAATTCTCTATACTTGAGTCTGGCCTCCTATGCTTTCCACCGACATCCTCCAAGTCATACATACCCCCAAATCTGAACTTCTGCCCAGTTTCATGATCTGTGGCTTTGCCTTCAGGCACGTCAAAACACCCCCCTCCATTCCAACAATGGTGTGGGCAATAACTTGGCCTCGTTCCCCTAATTACTATCGAGGGCGAATCCCACTGTGAAATAACTCGTCTGGTACATCCTGGCAGAGCAGTCCTGGCATGGACTATACAGAATCCTGAACCCACCTTACTCATGGTCATTCCTGCACGAGGAATCAGCTATGCGGTATAAGAGCAAAGGAAGACCACCATCAGAGTTTAGGTCAGAGCTCAACCACAGGCACAGGGTCAGAAAGAGACCAAAGGGCTGAGTCCAGTGAGTCCCCCTTGGCCCCAAATCGTGCTGCTTCATCTGTGTGGAACAGTTGTGGAAAGAGAGTGTGCTGGAGCTCTAGGCCGGGAAGATGCTGTAGCCTCTATCGCTGGAGTACAGGCCGGGATTGCAGTCTGGATCCTGCCAGGAATAAAAAGACATGCTGTGGACTCTAGAGCAAATGGGGAATTGGGAATCAGTTGGCAACTAAAGGGTGAGCTTGGCCGGGTATGCGTGGGATGCCGGGGCTGGGAGGGGAGCTGTGATTTCCAGTGGCACTGTCAGGTAAACACAGGCCTCCTAACTCCATGGTCAGTGGTTCACAGACCTCACATGCGCTTTGAGAGAAAGAGGAGACTGTCTACTCCTATTAAGTTGGATAGCCTGGGTAACCCCATAGAGGGCATTTGTAAGTTACTATCTACTGGAAACCCTGGTTTTCATGCTTTTAGAAAGGGCCCTGGGCCCTGGAATTCTTGAGTCTGGAAAGAGAATGGGGACATTTTAATCACTGATTCTAAGAGACGAACAAGCATCCCCAGGTCCAGAAGGAGGAGACCTTGTGATTCCTGAGTCTAATCAGGGAGCATGGATCCTCAGGTGTCCAGGGGGAGGGACCTGGGATCCCCAAATGTAAAAGGGAATGCCCCAGGAATCCCCAAATCAAAGCTGGCAGCTGAGATTTCCAATTCCAAAAGAGGAATGAGGTACTAGGGATCGCTAGGATTAGAAAGGATGCAAGGTTACCTGTACCCTGTATCTTGAAGACAGTAGAACATCATGACGTTGCCAGGGTTCTGCAGATAAGACGGAGGCTAGGATCAGATTTGTGACCTCCAGGCCTTACAGTAAGGGGGGCGGATGGCTTTTCATGAATCAGAAACTCAGATTCCACACTTCTTGGAAGTTCCCAGAGCCCTCGGTCTTTGAATTCGGCAGGGAAGCCCGCAGCATGGAATTCTATGCTACTTGGGAGAAAAGCGGGTGAAGTGTGTTTTCACCCAAGGAGGCATGTCAGAGGGAGGAATCCAGGATGACATAGGACAGCTCTAGCTTTCCTTTACTCTGTGACTGTCATATTCTGGAAAGACCTTGAACCTCAAGCCCACCGAGTGCCAGGCCTGCCTAGCTGGATCACGAGGGTGGTAAACCAAAAAGTCAAGCCTGATTTTCCATATCCCATAACCAAGGACCACGTCGCCTGCCTTTTCCATCTCCTACCACCAATCCAGTTCCCCATCTTATGTGAGATCACGCCCATTGCAGCCTGGTTTTCCTTGGCTCCCACGGAAAGCAAGCACTGGATCACCTCCCTTGCCATTTCTTCCCAATGGTGTCAGGCATCCAGGTTCAGCCGCTCACCTCAGCCATTGGCTACATTTAGAAGTCAAGTCTAGAAAAGGATTCAGGTCACAGTGAAAGCAATCCAGTCTGTCCAATAGCATCCAGACGAGTTCGCCATGGACTGATTGCAGCCAGTTCGGGCCTTCAAAAGGCCGCCCTCCATTGGTGGGGGTCGCGACCATCGCACCAGCACCCGCCAAGTCTGCTCACAGAGGCCTTCGAAAGCCTTGGACTCAGCATGCTTGACCCCTTGAAGCCTTCGCTCTGGTCCCAGACCCTCCCAGCGAGCCGGGAGCTCCCGATTCGTTTGGCGCCATGCTCCCAGGTCACTTCGGTTTGCCAGCCAACGATGGCTGCTCGCAACCCTTGGCTCTCCGAGATGTCCAGTGCCCTGTGCTCGTTGCCTACTGACCGTCGCTGCTTTCCGATTGGCGGTTGACATTGAATTCTCGAAATTGGTGGCCAGTGAGCAAGGGCCGTCTCCCATTGTTCGTGCTCCTCTATCAGTTATGGTGACGGCAGGAGGGGGCGGTGCCTCCCCTCAGCATGGCCTTTCCTTGTGGAGCCAGGCTTCCTCCACAGGAGTCCGCTCCTCCTGCTGGACTTCTGCCTCCGCGTCAGGCCGGCCCTGCCTCGCCAGTGGGAATACAGCTACGGGGGACGCTGCCTGCACAAGGCCGCCTGCAAGCGGGTCCGGAGCCCCAGGGAGCTCCCTGCCTGGCCCCAGGGTGCGGGCCCTTTGGGCTTTTAAACCTTCAGCTATCTCTGTTTTGTTCTTGTCTCCTCTTTTTTGGCTGGCCTGCCCTCCTAAGTTATGAGATAGCCCAGAGGAAGGCTACTTGTCTGGGGCAGGGTGGTTGGTGTATGTTCCTGGGTCTAGACACCTTCTGGGGTTCTGCTGCAGACATTTGACAGCTTTGTGCAGGCCTGTGGAATCACCCACGGTGAATAGCCAAAGCAGAGACCCGTGCCCCATCTGAACCAGGTCTGAGTGGCCATCGCCCACCACCATCATCGTGTGCTTCTTATAATGTGCAGTGTAATTGGACTGTTTGTGGCAGGACGGGGAAGCTATTGTCCCCCCATGCATGGTCACTTCTAGGGACCTCTCAGAGCCCAGTGGAAGAAAGGCCTGTTGGTCTGCTTGCTTAAAGTTGAGATGTCACCGAAACCAGTCAAGATGATGCCCAGGTAAGCAGCGCTTACTGAGAGGTCTTTTGAGCACGGTGGGTCTGGTGTCCAGGCAGCCTAGTGGAAGGATTCTGCTGAGTGAGAGGACCTCCTGGGTCTATAACCCCCTCCCACACATCTGTCCTGAGCTTAGGCCCCGGAGATCTTGTATCTGGTTCTTGGGACATCTCAGCCAACTGCACTGAGCTGGTGCAGTGCTTCACCACTACCACAGCCACCGCTGTCAGAGGTTGACCTATCTGACCCCCAGCCATGGGCTCCACGCCAGGTGTTGCTTGACTGCCTCGCCGAGACACACAGCTGTGGGGGGTACTCCCGGAAGCAGCTGCCTACTCATGGTGCTCCACTTTGAGTGCCACTTCCCGAGTTCCCCTGTCTGTGTGGAACTAAACTTCGGCTGGCAGGGTCCCTCCTTCCATTCACCCAGGACCCGGAAAATTAACCTGCAATTTACCAGTAGCAGGTTAGATGACATGCGACTCAGAGTGACCCACCCTCATTGTTGTCTTGTACCCCTCTACAAAGATGGGTTTGAGGCTGGAAGGCCCAGGAGCTGTGCTCACCTTCCTCTCTCCTCGCTCGGGCCCTCAGTGTAAAGCTCACTTCGGGGAGTCCTCAAACCCCATCTTCCAGGAGGATGTCTTGGCGGGGTCTCTGGCGGTGGCCATTACCCAGACGCTCATCAACCCCTTGGAGGTAAGTGAGAGCCTGCTCAGCGGGCGGCCTCACGCAATGAAGCGACTGCAGTCCCTACCTACTGAGCAATGACTCCTGTGCCCCAGGCATCCTGCACAAAGCACCATGTTCGACCCTCACCAGGATCCGCCACATGCTCTGCCGGCTCCATTTGGTTGGTTGTTGCTGTCAGATTGGTTCTGATGCTTGGTAACCTGGCCATGGCATTCTTGGGCACCTCCTATGCACGTGACAGCTGGACTTTGACTGAGAAAGACTGAAGAAGCATCGATGCCCTTGAACGATGGTGCTGGTGAGGGATATGGTCGGTTCCCCGGACTGTCAAATGAACTCCCAGATTTGCCAGAATGCTCTGAGAGGCAAGGATGGTGTGACTTTGGATTCTAAATTTGCTCACGTACCTGGAGAAGGCCTTCTTGCTAGGCAAAATGGAGGGCTGCGAACCAGAACAGGGCCTCAAGGAGATTGGTGGACAAAGCGGCCGCAACCCCGGCAGAAACATCAGAAGCGCAGTTAAGATGACGTATGATGGGGGTTGGTTCCTGCTGCTCCACTGAGTCCCTGTGAGTCAGAACCGAGTCCCCAGCACCTCAGAGGAACCACTCGCATGACAGCAGGGAACACTGCGCGGACAGACACACCCAGTCCCCTTTGGGGATACTGTTAATCCATCTCTGGGAAGCTGGCCCTTGTGATTTACTGACCTCCTCCTTTCGCAACCAGGACATCTTTTTTTATCACCACTGGGTCTCATGGTCACTCAGCCAAAGTCTTGCTGTCCTCACATCTCAGAAGCCTCTGCTGGCATGGCCCTAGGCCGGGCTCCTCCTTTGGGGATCCCATCGTCCAGATACTGTTCTTGCCAATACCGTCCTTCTTAGGCATAGACTGATTGCCCAACTGTTACGTGCATATGACGTCACCATGGCTTCCAGCTGAGTCCTGCCTGTGGCATTGTGGCTCTTGGACACTTCTCAAGAGGGGTGTTGCACAAGTGCCCAAGGCAGCCTGTCCCTTGAGTGCCTGATTGCGGCTCCAGTGGGAGCTAGTGGCAGATCTGAGCCAGACGGAAACCCTTGACTGCTTTGCTCTTTGCTCTTTGCTCTTTGCGTCACTCTGTTGTTTCTTGGTCCAGTTCTGAGGTCGTTGGTTTCCTCTGTGTTGGGGTGCCATCCATCCTGACGGCTGTAGTCTTTGATCTTCATCGGTAAGTACTTCCAGTAAACTTTCCTCCCAGCCAGCAAGGCTGTGTCCTTGGCACCCGGCAGGCTGCTCAATGGCCTTGCTCGGCTCCTGATTCCACGTACTTGTTGGCATCGCCCAGCATCTGGGATCACTGTCTGCACACAGGATGGAATCCTGA
Source organism: Tenrec ecaudatus (assembly GCF_050624435.1). NCBI lineage: Eukaryota > Metazoa > Chordata > Mammalia > Afrosoricida > Tenrecidae > Tenrec > Tenrec ecaudatus. Next base: position 14,540,552 of record NC_134530.1, on the reverse strand, counting down.
AGACAGAGAGGGGATCCAACCTTGAAGCACAACTTCCCTGGTTTGAAACCATGCAGTCTTCCTGTCTCTGCTCATGTGTTCATATGAATGTGGGGACACAGCTGGTCTGGTACAAGGAGCGTGAACATCAATTGTTTTGTGTTTCTGGTGTCCAGCGTGGGACCTTGAAGGTTTTCACTCCCTGTGTGTATTTGACGAGGCCAGGGATGGCTGGGGATACACTCCCAGACAGTGCACCTGAGGCACAGTTACCACCCGTCAGTCAGGGAGGCTGGCATGGGACTGGAATTGTTTCAGCAGAGCTTCTAGATCAAAGCTTCCCAGTGTGGGTGGGCTTGAGCCTGGAGGGAGCAGGGAGGGAGGCGGGCTGAGAAGACCCAGTGAGGCTGCAGAAGCAGATCCCTACACATTATGTGGCATCATTGGCTTTAGTACTAAAGTCTTGCATTGACAGCGGGTCATGATTTTGTTCTGAAAGGGGGCAGAAGGCAAAGTAATCTTGGGCACAACTATTGTACCGGATAGACTAAGAAGCAAGCGCTGGCCATCTACTTGCCACACTCGTGTATAAAACCCTGGGGGTTTGCCTCCTGACAGGTGAGGTTAACAACTCTGGGGAGTGTCTGTTTCCCTGGGTTGGGTGTTTGATATGAGGCAGGGCTGGCTCCAGGGCACTTAGCTCCATATGTCCCACTCACTGCACTTATACGGGCCCCAGAGTAGGGGTGCCCATAGGGCTTCTGAGGACCCTCCTCACCAGTGTCCCCTTGACGACTGTGGACAATCTCACCGACCTCTGAGGACCTGGAGGCCCACCCCATTTTTCAGATGTGCCAACAGGGCTCCTTGCACAGGAACAGGTCATGAGTCCCACATGAGACCACTGACAGAAGCTCCCTGGCCTACCTGCCTCCACAGGTGCTGAAGACCCGCCTGACGCTGGGACGCACAGGCCAGTACCATGGGCTAGGTGATTGCGTCTGCCAGATGCTTCGACGCGAAGGCCCAGCCGCGTTTACAGGGGATATATGCCCAACATGCTTGGCATCCTTCCGTACGCATGCACTGACCTGGCTGTGAATAAGGTTGGCAGAGGTGGGTGTGAGGTTGCTGTAGGCGGCATTGACGTGGCCCAGGAATAGGGCCAATTCTGAGCCTTCTCTGGCCCCAGGACCCTTGCAGATGATGAACAACATACGGGTAAAGAGCAGAGGGGATAACGAAGAGCACAGCCAGGTTGACAACATCTACACGCAAACAGTGTCCACAGTGTGCGGCCAGATGGCCAGCTATCCCCTGACGCTAGTACGGACCAAGCTCCAAGCAAAAGGTCTGCCTGCCCCTGATGAGACCCACTTTGTGGCCCCACCAAATGCCCTCAGCACATCCCACACCTCCATTCTCCTTACTTGGCCCTGACCTCTTAGGCTGCCATCCAAATGCCTAGAACTCATACTTCCCCAAAAATCTTAACATCCTGTGCCATTTTCCCTCAGTCCCAAAGGTGATCTAGTGCCGGCCGACACACACCCCGACCCCCCCCCACCCACCCACCCCGTGCCTGTTTTCCTCCTGACCTTGTGACACACTACTTGCTGAGCAGATGGTGGCCAACTTACACATTCCCGTGTAGGGGGGATCGTGGGAAACCTGAGGGCTTTCCAAGGGGCCCTTTTGGGGAAGGCCATCTGTAGGCCTTCACTCCCAAACATCTGTTTGGGGGCTTTAAACTTCTGATTAGCAGCTGAGCCAATGTCCAAAGGATAAACCACCCAGGGAACCCAGGACACAGGACCCACACCCCCAAAGATGCTAGCTTGCTCAAATACACTTAGAAAACGAATGGTCGCATAATTACTCCCCACACTTGTCAGGTAGACCTGCACCATACATTCTATCCAGGGATTCACACTGACACAAATGGACAGAGCAGAATGACTCCTTATGGTCTGTTGAGTTGTCCATACTCATGGGAGCAGAAAGCTTCAGCATTCACCACTCGACACTGACTCGGGAACTCTAGAAGATGGGATGCAAGTGCCATTGTGGGTGTCTGGGACTGTACCTCAACCATTATGGGAGTAGACAGCCTTGTCTTTTTCCCTCAGAGGTGCTGGTGGGTACACACTGCTGGCTTTCAGGTGAGTAGACCAGACTCAACGAACTGGGCCACTTGGGCTCACTTCACCGTTAGCAGCTCCTCCTCACCAGTGTCCCCAAAACAACTCCTCAGATCTAATTCCCCAACTACCTGATAACCACAACCCAACCCATCTGAAACTTTCAAAACAGACCAGAGCTCACTCCCTGACGATGACAAAGCCTCTCTCCACATGTCCCCTGAATACATGCCCAAGGCCCTAGCCAAACATAGGCATCCTCACCACAGTCACCTCTTTCAGGGGAATTGTCCAGAAACCCTTTCCCTACACGGGCGCCTGAAAACTCCCTGAATGAAGTCTTTTTGCTGCCACCTTCACACTAGCTCATTTCCTCTGCAAACCTTCCAGACCCCTGGCTTTTCCTATCAGCACCCCAACACCCCCACTTCCTTTATTCTATGTGTAATAACTTGGCCTAATTCCTCATAGAGATTGTGGAGGGCTGAAAACCCAGCATGTGAGCCGTTTTCAGACACATCGTGGCCGAGGAGGGCTGGCTGGGGCTCTTCTGAGGCCTAAACCCACTCTATTAAAAGTTATCCCGGCTGTGGGCATCAGCGACACGGTCTATACAACAATGAAAAGCACACTGGGAATTTAGGTGGGAGCCAGACCACAGGTAGATAGGGGTGATTAGGTGGGGTCAGTCCCTTCAACAGTACATGATGTGACACCCGCTCCTCCTGACAGGCCCTCCTGGGGAGGACATCATTGTGTCCATGGAGGTGCCTGAAAATTCTAGGAGCAGGAGTAGAAGGCCAGCATGTGGTGGGAAACGCTGGTGGCAGCCTGGTGGCCAGTTCCCTGACATGCACTGGCAGAGGCCCAGGAACCAACCCAACAACTTCATGCAGGTGAGGGGCTTTGGAGAGAACTGCCATCTCCCCAGGAATATATGAACTTTGGATGAAAGGGTGCCAAGTGGCGGTTGTGTAATTGGGTCAATTGAAAGAGACATCAGACAAAAGGAGGCATTCAATTGCTCACCTCTCAGACGTCCAGGATCTCAGCAGTCAGATCCGTGCAGAGAGGGGGGATATATTTCAGGTAGGGCTTATATACACTTTGGGGACATGCAAGCCCCCATGGTTCCATTGTAACTGGGAGGGGTTGTACCTTCGGCATGCTTGCAATAGGAAGGGACAGGCAAGGGGTGTACTCGCCACAGTAAGAGCAGGTACTAAGAGTATCCATGTGACAAGATTGGCGACCTCTAAGGACCAGAAGGCAGCCAAATCTTGTACCTCCTGGAGTTGGCTTCACCTGGCTTTGGGGCTGTCCTTCAGGGGAACAATCCACTGTCCCACTGATCAGGGAGTGGGCCCCATCTCAGGTGGGACAGACTATATAGTCTGAATGCTTTAGATGGCCATAGCCCTCAGGCAGAAAACCTTGAAGCAGTTCACCTCCAAGTGACTAGCCATTGACCATGTGTTAGCAAGCAGCATCTTAGGTTTGGATAAAATATGGGGGAACAACCTGGGGAATAACCTACCTGTGTGCGACACATTCCCAGCACCCTTGTGTCCCTGCCCAGGTCTTCTCCTGCAAAACCAACAACCTGGATATACTGGGGGACCTGTGGAGCATGGTCAATGCAGGTGCGGTCCACTCGGCAATGACATGAACGTCCTCAAGCGCAAAGCAAGAGGGCACACAAGTTGATCAAGTTCATGGCTCATGAACAGGAGGGAGCTGTGAGCAGGCATGGCATGGTAGGTAGCAGTGGGGGCTAGGGGCTTGGAGGTGAAGGGGCACTGCCAAGGCCCTGACACACGTGCCTCCCACCCACAGGTTACATGGGCCATCCTGCGCCAGTGGGACATTCTGTGTGGACCGGAGAGCTCAATGGCTGGCTGCCTGGCTAGTGCCAGAAATCAAACCTATATTCCAGAAAAGAAAGCATCATTGATACAATGGAGGTGAGGAGGAGCTTGGGCCAACAGCACGGTGGGGGCCCCATAGCTGCTCCTGAGCAGCACTCCTTTTAGAGTGTGTCAATGAGAGGTAGGGTTTCCAGAGAGAGTGATCAAGTGCCACCCTGTTGGCACCAACTCCTCACGCACATTGATGGGATATTTTTTTCTCAGTCTTTGATGCCTGATACCTGTCACTGTCTACACTTCATGATCAAACAGGTTGGTGTGTGTCTGCCTTGTGGACGTTGATGCTTCTCAGCTAGATGGCCGCTTGCTTCTCTTCAAGCCTTTAAGACCCCACGTGCTAGATCATTTGATACACAGGCACCATCAGCTTTCTTCATCACATTTCTGATGCACCTACATTGACTTCAGCCATCCTGTCAGGAATGTGAGCATCATGGAATGCCTGGTTGTTAGAACAACGTGTTCTCGTGTCAAGGGAGGAATTGAGTAGAGACCCAGTGTCCACCTGGTAGCTTAACACTTAACATATAAATAAATGTGCAGAGATCTCTCTCCCTATCGTTACATATAGTATACTTACATGTGAACATGCTGTGTTAAGGCCTTTCTAAATGCCCTTTGCGTCCTAGTTCTTAACTCTACTTCCTTTCACTTTCCTCTTGTCCCACTATCATGCAGGACCTTCATTCAGGGTTCAGTAATTGCTCTGGTTTGCACTGCCCTTCATTTAGTCCCACCAGGCATCATACACCCTCCGTGCCATTGATTTCAGATCACTTGCTCCCTTTTCCCTAGGTCTGATCACACCCACTGCCTTTATACTGCTATCCTCTCATCGGAGTACCCCTGGAACCGTGGGTCCCTCTTCTCTCCAGATTGTTCATCCGGACTATCTAATCTTGATAGACATGGGGAGACAAAATGTAGTCCTAAAAACCAGGTAGAGCAAAACAAAACAAACAAGAACCAACCACGCAAAAAAGAAGTCTATAAATGCTTCCAGGTCTGTTTGTTGAACTTTGGTGTGTTTTGCAGGCTTTTCTGATGGGGTACCAAGGCCTGAGCCCCAACGCCTATTTTGATATTCTTCTGGGCCCTCATTGCTTTGCTCCCCTGGCAGCTGTGTTATGCACCATTAGTGTTGTGCCCCCGGGTGTTGGGGTCACATCTGACACAATCCCAGCACTGTGTTTCCAGTGTGGTTCCCCTTAGCACTATGGATCAGTGAGGCATGACATGTCTCATGATGGGGCTGGTTGTCTGGTCCTCTCTGTGCATTGGATGTTTTGAGCACGAATACCTTCCCAAGGACTTGGTGCACGAGGATGCTTTCTACACTCTCTCCTTCCCTCTTGCTTTGCTCCTATGTGCCCTGACCCCAATTGTCCTCTCCCTGAAGTGTAGCTTCAGTGCTGTCCTCTGACGTGAATTCTATGGGGGATGAGTGTCAGGTTATTCCAAGTTGTTGGAATCGGGATTGGGGGCGACCCCACAGACCTCCTGGTTCCTTGATGCAGACCAGTATATTTCATTCACATCTTCACACACCAGGTTGAACTCTGGTACCTCTCTCCCCCTCCTCTGGAGGTATGAACAACTCCGACCCCTTGGGTGGCCTACTACTCTGCTCCCAACTACCCATGTGTTTCTTTCCCCCTACTTTTTAGTTCACTGCCATATGCATCCCAGGATTGGGTCTGGGCCCTGGCGAGGGACCTGGACCACCCCACAGGAATGGATGTGTACAGGGACACAGCAGAGCACAGTTGGAATGTAAAGGTGACGGCTGTCTTTGGTATCCCCACACCCATATATTTAAGTGTTCACAGGCTGCAGGGGCAGTGGGAGCATCGAAGGTAAGTGGTTTTCAATTGAATGGTTGCAAGGGTACCTGGTTTACAAGGGGAGAGTCTACATGAAGTGGCAGTGTTTTCGGGGTGAACACTTTCCTGATTCTCTCAATTTCAGAAGACCTTGCTGACCCAGCACGACACGGTCCAGTACAACAGGCTGCAGAACTACGTGCAGCAGATGCTGGGGAACCCCAGGTTACTACAAAAATTTATATGCCCAATGGGCTGGGCTTCATTCCCTACCCAGGCTTTGACCTGGCCAACTATGAGGTCTGGGGTCTGCTCTGACCTCCACATCACTTCCTCTTTCCGTAGCTGTCTGCCTCTCATGGAGTCGGCTGGAAAGGACAAGGCTGTGGAGGTGCAGAGCCCCAAGTCCTTGAATCCCTGGGCTGTGGTCACAAAGGGCAACCGGGAGGCACTTCACTGGCAAAAGTGACTTCCACAATTCAGGATGTTGGATGCTCTCCTGGCTCTTGGACCCAGTCTGACATGGCTCTTTCTCAAACAAGTATCTGTGTTTCTGATTGACATGGTTCTATAGAGAGACAAAACCAGGACACTTAGGATTGTATAAAGATTGACATACAGAAATACACAATGCATGAAACAAACAACTCATTAGTCTACAGGGCAGTACAAATGACCCACTGCAATTAACGATTAAGAGTCAGCTACTATACTAGAAGTTCAAGTGCTGCCGGTGTAAGTCAAAGAAGCAGGCTCTCTGACCAAAAGCACCAATCAGCACGGCAGGTCACCAACAGTCAACAAGATGACAGGGTTTGACAGTCCCCAGCGAAATGAATGTATACTCCAGTAGCATGGTGAAGCAGGCCTTGAAGGAACCTCAAACTACAGTGCCACAGTCCACAGGTTAGGTGACTCATAAGGAGTGTAGCTTGTAGGTTGAGGCAGAGAACCAGCTAAGGCAACCACACATTGGTCTGATCAGCAAAGAGCAAGAGACAGGAAAGACAAGACTCTCCTAGCTGTTTATCTCTCCCCCCTTTAATTATTCCCACATGTTCATTGGCCACGTTGGCACGATAAACCTATGCCTATCACAGTGTCTCTCATCCTCTGCCTAGAACTCAGAAAGTCATGAGGTTTAGGAGCCACCCTCTTCCTCGATGGATTACGTGATGTTCCCTTGCATTTGAGAAGCTGGTAGCAAGAGGAGCCTTTATGGTATGATGCGTTACTAACTTAAGACTTAGCAGTTCAAAGTGACGAGCTGCTCCCCGGCAGAAAGACGATCCTTTCTATTCCTGGGAGGAGTTACACTCTCAGAAATACCGTGTCCTGGAGGAGTAGCTAAGAGTCCGGATGGATCGAATCGATGGCATGGTGGGAGTCCAGTGAGAGCATCAGTTGGCATTATTAAACCAAATCCAGGGTTGGTGAGTCGACTTGGGACTCACAGGTTTTCTGAGTCTGTGAATCTTTCTGGGAGCCACAAGTCTTGCTTTCTTTCCAAGAAGAGTTTGAACTGTCAACCTTGCAGTTAGTAGTGGAAACGCCTCCCCGCAGCGTCACAAGGCTTCCTTGGATCCATCGTGGCAAGTAATTGTATCACATGTGAGATCACTCGGGGGCAGTGGCAGAAAGCGTTCCTCCCATGTGTGTGACCCAGGATCCATACATTCCGGAGCTCCTACACCCCCCGCCCCCCCAACAGCCTCCCCGGACAGTTAACCCCTTCTATCAGTGGAGGACTTCTGGTTTGTACTGTGCTGCGGAATGGGTTTCAGCCGGACCATGAGATAGGCTGAATTTGGGAAAGAGATCACCTGGCCTCTCTTCCTGGTCTCACACAAGCCTGGATGCTCCCCTCAAAGCTGCCCACCATAGGGGCCCCTGAGGGGTCAAAAGAGTGGGGAAGCTTTTGCAGAAGCTCTGCCCTCACAGCATTATGCCAGCTACTACAGTGTGACAGACAGTTGGATAACATGGGCTCAAAACACCCCTAAGAACCTCTGAGAGGAGAACAATGGCCTCCCAAGTGCTGAAGACTCGCCCGACAATGGCTCACACAGGCCATTACAAGGGGTAGGCGACTATGTCTGCCAGATCCTTCAACACCAGGACTTTGCCTCGTTTTATTGAGGACATGCGCCCAACATACTTGGTCATACGCCTGCACAGACCTGGCCGTAACAATGTTGGCAGAGGTGGGGGTGTGCTTGCTGTAGGAGGATGTGGTGTGGCCCTGGAGTAGGGCCCATTCTGAGCCTTCTTTGGACCCCTGCTCCTTGCAGATGATGAACGACATGTGGAAAATGAGATCAATGGATAACCAAGAGCCTAGCATGGCTGAGAACATCTGTACCAAAGCAGTCTCCATAGTGTGCAGCCAGATGGCCAGTTATTACCTGACATTAATAAGGACAAAGATGCAAGTGATAGGACTGCCTACCCCTGATGAGGCCCACTTTGTGGCCTCCCCAAATGTTCTCATCCCCTCTCACACCCAAATTTTCTCTACTTGGCCCTGGCTTCTGATGCCGCAAACCAAATGAACTCATACTTACCCACAAATCTAAACATTCTGTCCCATTTTCACTCAGTCCCAAATTTGATCTAGGCCCGGGGTACACACAAACAACCCTCCATGCACGACTTCCCCGACCTTGTGACACAACACATGCTCAAGACTTGATGGCCAACTTACACATTCCCATGTCGGAGGGAACGTGGGCAACATGAGGACGTTGCAAGGACCCGGTTAGAGTAAGTCCATTTCTAGGCCTTTACTCCCTAGCATCTCTCGGTGGACTTCAAACTTCCGATTAGCAGCTGAGCCATTGTCCCAAGTATAGACAACCCAGGGACCGCAGGACACAGGACTCACACCGACAAAGAGGCCAGCATTCTCAAATAGACTTAGCCAACGAATGGTCCCATAATTACTCCCCACAATTGTCAGGACACACCTGCACCATATAGTCCACCTGGGGATTCACATCGACCCTAGTAGACAGAGCAGAACGACTCCTTAAGGTCTCTGAAGTTGTCCATTCTCATGGGAGCAGACAGCTTCAGCATTCATCAGTGGACTTTTGAAGATGTGGTGTAACTGCAATGGTGGGTGTCTGGGATTTTAACTCAACCATTATGGGAGTAGACAGCCTTGTCTTTTTCCCTCAGAGGTGCTGGTGGTTACACACTGCTGGCTTTGAAGTTAGCAGACCAGACTCAACACAATGGGCCACCTGGGCTCACTTCACCTTTAGCAGCTCCTCCTCCCCAGTGTCCCCCAAAAAACTCCTCAGTTCTAATTCCCCAACTAACTTAATAACCACAACCCAACCCATCTGAAACTCTCAAAACAGACCAGAGCTCACTCCCTGAACTTGACAAAGACTCTATCCACAAGCCCACTGAACACATGCCCAAGGCCCTAGCCAAACATAGGCATCCTTACCACTGTCACGTCTTTGAGGGGAATTGTCTGGAAACACAGCCCCTACACAGACCCTTGAAAACTCCCTGAATGAAGTCCTTTGCTGCCGCCGCAACACTACCTAATTTCCACTGCAAACCTTCCAGCGCCTGTCTTTGCCTATCAGCACCTCAACACCCCCACTTCCTTTACTCTATGTGCAATAACTTGACTTCATTCCTCATAGATACTGTGAAGGGCTCAAAACATACCATGCGGAGTGTTTTCAGTCAAATCCTCGCTGAGCAGGGTTGGCCAGGGCTTTTTGGAGGCCAAACCACCACATTAAAATTTTCCCGGGTATTGGCATCAGCTACACTGTGTATAATACAATGAAGGGTTCCCTGGAAATTTGGGTGACAGCCAGACCACAGGTAGACAGGGATGATTAGGTGGGGTCAGTCCATTCCACACTACATGATGTGACACCCCCCCACATGACAGGTCCCCATGTGTAGGACATCAGTGTGTGCAAGAAGGTGTGAGAAAATTCCCAGAGCAGGAGTTGAAGCCCAGCATGTGGTGGCAGCCGCTGGGGGCAGTCCGGTGGCCATTTCACTGGCATGCACTGGCAAAGTTCTTGCCATGTGTGTGACCCAGGATCCATACCATCCGGACACACTCCTGCACTGCTACCCTCTTCTTTCAGTTGAGAGCTTCTGGTTTGTACTGTGCTGTGAACGTGTTTCAGATGGAGCATGAGATAGGTTGACTTTGGGAAAGAGCTCTCCTGTCCTCGCTTCATGGTCTCACCCATGCCTGGGTGTGCTACTCAAAGCTGCCCACAATGGGGGACCCTGCGGGGTCAAAAGAGGGGGAAGCTTTTCCAGAAGCTCTGGCCTTACAGCAATATGCCAGGTACCACAGTGTGACAGACAGATGGTTGTCAGGGACTCCAATCACCCCATGACTTCCTCTGAGATGAGATCCATGGCTTCCCAGGTCCTGAAGACCTGGCTGACGCTGGGCCATCCAGACCAGGACTAGGACCTGTGAGCCTGGCCATTGCAGATGCTCTGCTGACAGGGGATCCACTCCTTGTATAACGGTTACTTCCTTAACATGCTGGGTCCGTTACCTTTAGTCACTTCTCCCTCCAGTACCAGTAACAGGCACTGCGAGACTGTGCATTTCAGATGCTGTGGGGCTGTGATCCCCTCATTCTATCATGGATACACACCATACGTGTTTGGAATTATGCCTCATGCATACACTGACATGGCCATACATAAGATTGGCAGGGCTGGTGTGGCCCAGGGCTAGGGCCCATTCTGACCTTCCTCTTCCTCCTGCCCCTCTCACTGATTCTGCACAGTTTCTGCAACACAAGGACGAACATCGCATACTCAGTAACCTGGGGGCAAACATCTGCATTGTGACACTGTCTACAGTCCATTGCCAGACAGCCAGCCACCCATTAATAAGAACGAAGATGCAAGCTGAAGGGCAGCCTGGCCTCTATGCTGCCCATCTTATACACCCACTAAAATCCTCCAATTGCCGGCCCACTGCACCCAATTCTCTATACTTGAGTTTGGCCTCGTATGCTTTCCACCGACATCCGCCAAGTCATACATACCCCCAAATCTGAACTTCTGCCCAGTTTCATGGTCCGTGGCTTTGACTTCAGGCACGAAAATACATCCCCCTCCGTTCCAACAATGGTGTGGGCAATAACTTGGCCTCGTTCCCCTAATTACTGTCGAGGGCGGTTTCCACAATGAAAGTACTCATCTGGTGAATCCTGGCACAGCAAGCTTGGCATGGACTAAACAGAATCCTGAACCCACCTTACTCAAGGTCATTCCTGCACGAGCAATCAGCTATTCGGTATAAGAGCAAAGGAAGACCACCATCAGAGTTTAATTCAGAGCTCAACCACAGGCACAGGGTCAGAAAGAGACAAAAGGGCGGAGTCGACTGAGTCCCCCTGGTCCTCAAATCTTGCTGTTTCATCTGTGTGGAACAGTTGTGGAAAGAGAGTGTGCTGGAGCTCTAGGTCGGGAGGGTGCTGGAGCCTCTAACGCTGGAGTTCAGGTCGGGATTGCAGTCTGGATCCTGCCAGGAATCAAAAGACATGCTGTGGACTCAAGAGCAAATGGGGAATTGGGAATCAGTTGGCAACTAAAGGGTGAGCTTGGCCGGGTGTGCCTGGGATGCCGGGCCTGGGAGGGGAGCTGTGACTTCCAGTGGCACTGTCAGGTATACGCTAGCCTCCTAACAGCATGGTCAGTGGTTCACAGACCTCACATGCTCTTTGAGAGAAAGAGGAGGCTGTCTGCTCCTATTAAGTTGGATAGCCTGGGTAACCCCATAGAGGGCATTTGTAAGTTACTATCTACTGGAAACCCTGGTTTTCATGCTTTTAGAAAAGGACCCGGGCCCTGGAATTCTGGAGTCTGGAAAGAGAATGGGGACATTTTAATCACTGATTCTAAGAGACGAACAAGCATCCCCAGGTCCAGAAGGAGGAGTCCTTGTGATTCCTGAGTCTAATTGGGGAGCATGGATCCTTAGGTTTGAGGGGGCTGGTGGTAGGACAATGCGGTACCCAAATGTTAAAGGGAATGCCCTAGGGATCCCCAAATCGAGGCTGGCAGCTGAGATTTCCAATTCCAAAACAGGAATGAGGTACTGGGGAATCTCTAGGATTAGAAAGGATGCCAGGGTACCTGTACCCTGAATCTTGAAGGCAGTAGAACATCATGACGTTGCCAGGGTTCCGCAGATAAGATGGAGGCTAGGATCAGATTTGTGACCTCCAGGCCTTACAGTAAGGGGGGCGGGTGGCTTTACAGGAATCAGAAACTCGGATCCCACACTTCTTGGAAGTTCCCTGAGTCCTCGGTCTTTGAATTTGGTAGGGAAGCTCGCAGCATGGAATTCTATGCGACTTGGGAGAAAAGCGGGTGAAGTGTATTTTCACCCAAGGAGGCATGTCGGAGGGAGGAATCCAGGATGACATAGGACAGCTCTAGTTTTCCTTTACTCTGTGACCGTCATATTCTGGAAAGACCTGAACCTCAAGCCCACCGAGTGCCAGGCCTGCCTAGTTGGATCACGAGGGTGGTAAACCAAAAAGTCAAGCCTGATTTTCCATATCCCATAACCAAGGACAATGTCGCCTCCCTTTCCCATCTCCTACAAACAATCCAGTTCCCCCTCTTCTGTGAGATCGCACCCACTGTAGCCGGGATTTCCTTGGCTCCCACCAAAAGCAAGCACTGGATCACTTCCATTGCCATTTCTTCCCAATGGTGTCAGGCATCCAGGTGGAGGCGCTCACCTCAGCCATTGGCTGCATTTAGAAGTCAAGTCTAGAAAAGGATTCTGGTCACGGGGAAGGCAATCCAGTCTCAGTGCAATAGCATCCAGACGACTTCTCCGTGGACTGGTTACAGCCAGCTCGGGCCTTCACAAGGCCGCCCTCCATTGGTGGGGGTCGCGACCATCGCACCAGCACCCGCCAAGTGTGTTCACAGAGGCCTTCGAAAGCCTTGGGCTCAGCACACGTGAGCCCTCGAAGCCTTCGCTCTGGTCCCAGAGGGCGAGCTCCCGCTTCATGTGGCGCCATGCTCCCAGGTCAGGTCGGTTTGCCCGCCAACGACGGCTGCTCGCAACCCATTGGCTCTCAGAGAAGTCCAGTCCCCCATGCTCCCGCCTTCTGACCGTCGCTGCTTTCTGATTGGCGGTTGGCCTTGAAGGGTCGGGATTGCTGGCCGTGAGCGAGGGCCGTCTCCCATTGGTTCCGCTCCGCAGTCCGTTATGGTGACGGCGGGAGGGGGCGGTGCCTCCCTTCAGCTTGGACTTTCCTTGTGGATCCAGGCCTCCTCCCGCGGGATTCCCTCCTTCTGCTGGACTTCTGCCTCAGCTTCAGGCCGGTCCTGCCGCGCCACGTGGGAATACAGCCCCGGGGGACGCTGCCCGGACATGGCCGCCAGCAAGCGGGTCCAGAGCCCCTGGAGCTCCCTGCCTGGTCCCAAAGTGCGGGCCCAGGACGCTGAGGTCGCGGTGGCGGTGGCTGGGGTGCAGTGGGCCAGGCTTTTCTCAGCCGCCCAGCGAGGGTGTCCAGGGACCCGAGGGGACACCTTAGCTGTGTGACCGCCAGGAGAGGAGTCTTTGGTTCCTGGGGGGCGCTTGCTGCTTGGCGTGCAGGGGAGGAGTCAGGAGTAAGGTCGCGAGCCAGGGGTCGCCTTTGGGGGTGGCGTCCTAGGTCATGCGTGGGAGGAGTTGCATCAGGCATTATCCTCTCAGAGTGACCCCGCGGCACAGGGAAGGGAGAGTCCGGGGTCCCGTCATCAAATTCGTGACAATCAGGGGACCCTCTCCTCGGACAGTTTAACCCCTGTCCTGGAAGCAAGAGGTCCTACTGGGTATGTCTAGAGTGTCTCTCCCCACAATCAGTGTTGAGCTTACCCCTCTTTTCTGTGATGTCTCTCTCCTGCCCCTATGGGGCTTACTTACATGAGAGTCAAAAGTTCTTCAGGTCTGCACAGTAGTGAGGGAGCAAGGACTCAGCGACACTGCAGGACAGGGTGGAATTGCCCTGCTGATTTTGAGACTGCAATTCTGTATGGGAACAAAAAGCCTCCTCTTTCTCCCATGGCCCAACGCGTGGTTTTGAGCCACTCATCTAGCAGGTAGCTGCCCAACACGTACCACTGCACCTGGGGCATGTGCCACAACCACTGGACTCTGCTTGTCTCATGGTTGAGGACAAAACAGTGGGGAAGCCTTGGTTCCTGTCCTCCTTCTGGGGCTCTGGTGTACAAGGGATGGCGGCTGTCAGGGACCTGGAGCTGAGCCCCAGAGCACGGCCTAGTGGGTTGGTAACCCAGTGATCCTGCTTATTTCTAGATTGCAGTAAAGACGGGAGGCTACTGGTCCACTGCCCTCAACAGCAGTACACCCAAGTTTGGGTTTGGTGGCCAAAAGCGACACAGTGGGCATAAGGAGGTCACTTGTGGCCCCAGTGCAGTAGGAAGAGAGCTTTCAGGGGCTGAGCGTCCAGTGCTTTTCTTTGGAGTTGGCTCAGAGTTGGGGACCGCTGCCCTTTGGGCTTTAAACCCTTCAGCAATCTCTTCTTTGTTCTTGTCTCCTCTTTTTTGTCAGCCTGCCCTCTAAGCTTCTTGTGACTCCCATGGTGCTCTACTGAAATCTCCTTCATTTAAGAACAGGAGGGCGTTATCACCTACCTCAGCAGCAGCCTGCAGTTCAACCAAAGGTCCCCACCCCAATAGAGCACTCAGTGTGAACTCCCTTGAAAGAAAATATGTAAAACTATTAATAATCTGAAACCACAGGAGAATATCGGTGATGTGTGATGGTTACCATGGCTTCCCATTAGAAGACACACATATCAAATAAAAACAAGATTTTTTATCTTTCAATAAGAAACACAAAGCATATTCTGTAGTCTTTTTTAGACATGACAATAGTTGTGGTAGTTACATAATCTCCTGTCAACTGGTGGTTAGTAAGAAATAAGGGGTGCAATTTAGCCTGGCAATCAGGTCACAGTTGGATGACCTCATTAAGAGGTGCCACAGAGGTAAGTGGCTCACTGGAGGTCAGATCCACACTCTCTGTGCTACACATTCCTGTTGATAAGGCACGTGGAGCCACACTTTTGACAGACAGAGCCCTTGAGATGCATCCAGCACCATTGGATCCACAGGACTTTCCACCCACTTGTCTCTGATCTTCTTGTATTCTGCACTATTGCCTGTGTTGCATGAGGCTGAGGAGGAATTTCGGGACTGGTATCAGACATATGGGCTAATGGAAGACTTAAGGATTTGACCTAGTGTGGGCTGGGAGGGTTTCCTAATATTCAATTACTCATTGATATAAAGTGGTTTTTGCATTTAAAGATGAACTGAAATATATACCCAGGACTGAAAAAAATCACTTTGATATTCTGGCAGACTGGTTATAACCAAATAAAGGCTCTTTAAATGTACAACACATTTTAGTGGCTGTCGCTTTTTTAACCCATAATAGTGTCTCAGATATTTTTATATGCTCAATTTTCATTCTCATATGCTTCAAGGAATATTTTGACTTTACTCTTTATTTCCTCAAACACTCAGTGGTTTTTAAGTAACGTTTGGCTTATTTCTATGTATTGGACTATTGGAAGGTGATGATTCTATACTTAATCTGATTTTTTATACTTAATAAAATTATTTAATGGTAATTTATCATGTGCTAGGGCAATAAGTTATGCAGGTTTTATGGTCTTCTATTATTTTTAATCATTTTATTGGGGGTCAAACAACTCTTATCATAATCCATCCATCCATCCATTCAGGAAGGAGATGAGCCAGTCAGGGTGCAGTGTGGCAAGGGTGAAACATACAGCTTTCCTCTAGTTTTTGAATGCTTCCCCCCTCCCCAGTACCATGATACCGATTCTACCTTAAAATCCGGCTAGAGCAGAGGATGCACATGGGTAGAGATAGGAACTGGAAACACAGGGAATTCAGGACAGATGACCCCCCAGGACCAGTGATGAGAGCGGTGATACTGGGAGGGTGGAGGGTAGGTGGGATAGAAAGGAGAACTGACTACAAGGATCTCCATGTAACCCCCTCCGTGGGGGGCAGACAACAGAAAAGTGTCTGAATGGAGACGTCGGACAGTGTCAGACATGACAAAATAATAACAATTTATAAATTATCAAGGGTTCATTAGGGAGGGGAACAAACGAGGAGCAGATACCAAGGGCTCAAGTAGAAAGAAAATATTTTAAGAATGACGATGGCAACAAATGTACCATTGTGCTTGACATAATTCTGACTTTACACCATTGTAAGCTGAAAACTGTTTGTAGTATCTTCATATTTCAAATTGTGTCGACGGTGATTAATGGCATTAACTTAAGATGTTGTAACTTTCTGTAGATTTGGGGGATTATCCCTTTATCTAATGTATTATCACTGAGTACTTTTTCCCAATCTAGGGGTCCTCTGTTGACTGTTTGCATGAAATAGTTTGATGTGCATAAATCATTCATTTTCAGTAGTTCCCAGTATTTTATTTTCAATTTCCATGTATTCTAAGGTTTGGAGTTAATCATTCTCTGGTTGATTTCTAAATTTATGGCATTGCGATTGACATGATGGTTTGTAGTACATCAATGTTTTTTTTTAATTTACCGATGCTTCTTTCATGACCTAAAATATGACCTGTTGTGGAATAGCTACCATAAATGCCAGAGAGATAGTGAATGGAATTGCTGTGAGTGAGCTTTTCTCGATATACCTGAGATCAACTTTGTCGGTTTCCCTTGTATTTTGGCTGGTATTCTTTAGAGTTGATCAGTCTTTGGTTGAAAGTGAAGTATTGAAGTCTCCCAGGATGGTATAATTTGATCTATTTTTCTCTTCATTTCTGTAAGAATTTGATGGATATGTTTTTATGCTTTTTCATTTGGTGCTTTTATGTTCATGAAAGTTATGGTTTCTTGGTCAGTTAAGGCTTTCATAATTGAATAGTGACCCTATTTGTCATTTATTATATCATTAATCTAGATGTCTATTTTGTCAGAGATTAATAGTGCTACTATATTTTACTTGTGATTACTGATAGCTTGGTATGTTTTCCCCATCCTTTGATTTTTGAGTCTATGCTTATCTATGCTTTATGGCATTAAATGTGACCGAATCTGGAGTAGGCTTCATGTGTACTAAAAAAAAGAAAAGGTATAATGTGTTTTGTTGGGTGAAGTTTTCCTTCTTGTGTCTAAGAGATCAAGTTGATTGTATTGCTTAGTTCTTCTTTATGTTCCTTAATTTTCTAGATAATTTTGTCATTTGCAAAATTGATGGGAAATGGGATACTTGGTTCCCATTTGCTGTGTTGATCACAAGATCAATTCTACACACCATGGGCCATTCGTTGAGGGCGAGCTTGGTGTCAGTGGTCTTTAGTGCTATTGTGGATCATCTAGGGCATGGTCAGCAACCTTTTTGGCTCTCACAGGATCCTCTTTTTGGGGATTTACAAGAAAACCCAAAGGAAATTTTTAACTAACTGCCACACTGTCTTTTCTGATTCTACCATCCTCAGCACATTAGAAGAACTTCTATCTCCTCAGTATAGATGGATACAGACCAGCATGAGGTCGTTCCAGAGCCTTGCTCTCCCTCTTCCCTGGTGAAATCACTGCAGGTAACAGTGGAAGAAGTTGCCTAGATATATCTTTCTTGTCCTTTTCAAAAATGTTTCTTCCTTGTTGAGAACATCCACATCAAAACACTCATTTATCCAGTAACGACTTCATGTACAAGCAATTGTCGCTGACGCATGATGTCCCTCCAGTGCTGTGACCATTCTCACCTACCTTTCCCCAGATATCCTCCTCCATTCTCATTAATTCATTATATTCAAGTTTCCTATCGAATAAGTACCTGTCACTGCACGAATACCTGGCTGTGGTGACAACAATGGCTTTATACTAGGTTTTGAGGTGAGATACTGCAAGACCACCAGCTTCGTTTTTCTTCTCAAGGAGTTCTTTGCCTATCCTGTTTTTCTCCCTTGTGGACCAGAGAAAAAAGTATTCAAAATACAAACAGGAAAAATAATGCACAGTAAGAAGCTCAGGGTCGTTATTTTATGTCTGCTTCTGTTCTAAGCTTTGTCCATCAGCTTTGACTCTGATGTGGACATTAACTTGTGGATTGATGAGATGTTGCCACTAGAGGACACAGAAAGTCAATGGAAAGCAAAGAGAGAAAATAATCATATTTCTCCCTCGTCATTACTTGTCCCACAGTTGTTTAAGAAGTCTTATTAAAGATTTATTATAAGAATAGTGCACAGCACAAAGAGGGAGAGGTTATAGGAGTGTTAGAACACAGAGCAACAGCCATGCCAACAGAAGATGGCTGGATCGATCTCTTGTCTTTGGCGGAAATCAGGACTCTGAGGAGCAGAGAAGTTTTGAGCAGTTGGGGGCAGTTTCGGGTCATATATTATTTACTACCTTGTGGTCTTTTATGATGTCAGGTTGGGGTAGAGATTAAGGTAAAGGGAAGTATTGGGGTGTCTGATACACCTGAGAGACCTATAGTCTTATGATTAGGTTAATGATCATGAAGGATAAGATCTCAGATGGCCTAGGTCACAGGGAATGGGATTTTCACGTCATGGGTGATGGAGGTGATCACGTGGTGGTGAGGAGTGTAGTCTATCCATGCCATCTACCTGGATGGTGGAAAGAGACAAATGAAGCAATGACCTACTCAGAGGCAGGATGCTTACCAAAGTGGCTTTGTGTGCTGTCCAGGGGGTAGTGACATGGGACAGCTGGAGAATAGTTATGGCCATCCAATATGTCAGTCAGCAGAGGGTTCAGTCAGCTTTGCTCCTTTGGCCTAATGTCAGCAAAGAAATTGTATTATATTTAACTTTCATCAAAATGATAGATCTTCATTTTGTTTAGACCTGTCTGTGTGCATCCATGATGATCAAATTCATCAGGGGATTTGAAAAGTACTTTCTATACATTATAATTGAGGTGAAGCAACAGTTAAGCTCTGCCTACTACTCAAATGGTTCGTCGTAGTAACCTACACTGGTTCCACCAGAAGCAGTTCTTTGAATTGCTAGCTCTGGGGCTGTTCTCCTTTGGTGTTTAGGGTCATTAAGACTTAGGATCTCTTGGGCCCTTTTGAGGCTGGATCTCTCAACAGAATCCAATGCATGTTATCCAATAGTAGTGCTGTCTACGGTAATATGATTCATTCTTACAACCCAAGTGAACTATTATCAATCGCTCTCTTCTTATGGATGTCACACTCGGTGTGTAGCACAAGCTATTACCCAGGATTCATAGGAATCTGTCAGAAATGGAAGCATATTTGCTGCTTTGATTGTATTTTGTTCCCAGTGAGGAGAATGTATAATCAAACGCAGATAAACTGAAAAAAAAAAAAGCAAAACTGAGCTAATCTCACTTCTTATCTGGCTATAGGAGTCTCTGGATGGCTCAGTTTTGTCCTGCTCCTCTCCCTCCTCCATTGCATCCTTTGCCACGTACACCTCATTGACTGTCACAACACAGCCTCATTCAAATCACCTTCGATGTTGTCTTCACTGTGCCCGTTTTCACAGTTCTGGCTCAAACCTTGACTTGATTGTGTTAGAGAGGGTTCTCTAGGGAAGCAAAACATGGATTCTTTTGAATATTTATATATATGTGATATGACAGCTAATCAGTCCACATAGCAGTACAGAGGGCTCAGTCCAACTCACTTCTGTTTGTGAAGTCCTTTTGTAAACATAGACACACACTCAGGATTCTCACTTTCCCTTCTACAGTGTCCTGGGATACCTGGCGTACCTGGCCAAAAACCTGCCCGACACCTTCCGTGAGGCCAAGTTCCTGATAGCATACCGGTGTTCTCTAGTGTCTGGGCCATCTTCCTCCCAAGGGAGCTCATGGTCGTTGTGGATATTTCCATCTTGGCCTCCAAGTGTGGGGCATGTAGGCTTCATCTTTGCACAACAGTGCTATATGATCTCCCTAAGGCCAACTAGAAACACATCGAATGGGTTAAGGAATAAAATATGCTTGGGAAGAAAGTGATCCACAGCTCTGTGAGCTTTTCTCATAGATTTTACAAAAACAATAAGCATAAGTCGAAATATAAACGATGCCTTCCCCAGTCAGTTTTTATGCCATGAACGCATCAGCTTTTGTTTTCCATGGCTTGTTGATTTCAAGTTCTGGGAGTGAGTTCCAATCCATAGGAACCTCGGGTACAAAAGAAGAAGGCCCGAGCCGGGCCTGTGCATTCTCACAGTTTGTGGACACTTGACTCTTGCATCCAGTTTTCCAGTCCTCTCGCTGGGGTCACTTTCTTACTGCTTTCTTTCCTACACCTAACATGTCATCCTTTCCCAGCTACAGGTCCCTCTTGTTAGTAAGTCCAAAATAAATGAGACAACTCCTCACAATCTGAGTATGCTTCTCACAGAACTGATTTGCTTGTTCTACATCTCTAAACAGGAAGTAAAGGGAGGAGCCAACATCCTTGGGCGGGTCCAGCAGTGAACTCGCTGGCATTGAGGCCACCGGGAAGAGGGGCTTTGGTAGAAAGTCCTTGCGATCCATGTCTGAAAGATGATGAAAGAGCTGGTGACTACGCCAACCCCCCATCCCAGCAGCCACTTCCATCCATCTGCAAACCACCTTGCCCCCGGTCAGGTCGCTGTGACAGTCCTTGTCGGACAGAAAAACTGCGGGGAGCAGCTAGCCTAAAAATCAGCAGCAGGTGCGCTTCACCACCATGTAGCTCTTCAAGCTGTCAGAAACGGGGTGGCCTAGCCTTCACTTCTGTAACTCGCCTCTCGGTACTTTCAAACCGGGCACTTTTCAGTGAATAAACCAGGCTTTGACCGGTTCCCAAGGACAAAATCCTGTGGCATACTTCCTCCTCGGGAACCAGTGAGGACGCCATGCGTGGGGCCGGACTCCAGGTTGGAGGACGAGCCCCAAAGTGGGCAGGGAGACAAGCCTGGAGATCTGCTTCTGCCCAGAGACCTACAAGAAAGTCCTTTAAAGCACAGTTCTACTCGCTACCGCTGGGGGCGCAGCGGGCCAGTCTGACAACCCTCTTTATGGGTTTGTTTTCCCTGTAACACATTAGTAGGTTTGGGGCGCCAGGTAGGGGCCCCGATGGGGCACGTGGGCAAGGGTTCAGCTGTGAACCTAAAGTGTGAGGCTTCAAGCCACCAGCCCTTCCGGAGAGCGATGTGAGCACCCTTGGGGCCTGGTGGGCTTGCCGCCGCGGGGTGGCTCTCAGCTGGGGCTGTGGGCTTTCCTGCCACACACCAGGGGCTCACAAGGACCTCTGTGACCTCACTGGCTCCAGGAGGACTTAAGGCCCTGCAGACAGCTCTTACTTTGAGACGACAATGGCGACTCTACCTGACAAGAAGCAACAGCGTTGCTCTTGGGCAAACACCCAATTGCAAAGATTCACGACATTTTTATTCCCCGAAAATCCAGCCCCGCGTCCGTCCCCACCGCCTCGCATCATGCCCCCGCCCCCATCACCCTCGCAGGACTGGAATCCCCCGAACACTCTCCTTCCCGGGCCTGTGTTCAGCCAGGTGGCTGACCACAAACAAAAGCCTGCCACCTACCAGCAGGTAAGACTGGGGACTCAGCACACATTGTGGGGGAGGGCGAAAGCAGCCTGTGCCCTGCCTTTAGCTCCCTAGGTCCGTGTCAAAAGGGGGGCTTTGCCAGTCAGGCACCGACCTATTCTCTCACAGTTAGGAGGCCGAGGGCATTCCTCCAACACAGAATGAGCCTATGGGGCAGAGGGGGTTTCTGAGGCTAGCGGGCTTTCAGAGAGCAGGCAGCCTCAACATTCTCTTTAAAAAAGGGCTGGTGAGGAGGAACAACTGACCTTACTGTTAACAGTTCAACACATAACCTGTGACACCACCAAGGAACCCAGTTAGGAGTTCAAATTCAGAGTTCTCTCTCTCTGTCCTCTGTCTCTCTCTGTCTCTCTCTCTCTCCCTGTCTCCTTTTTCATCCATTTATGCTTCATGTGGTCTCTTAGAGCTCAAAAGAGATGGGCTCAGAAACCTCTCTGCACTCATGTCGGAAACTCACTGCCAAAAATCCCTGCTGACTCACAGTGACCCCACAGGACTTGGTAGAAGTGCCCCTTGGTGTCCGGAGACTGGAGCACTTTAAGGGAGTAGAAAGCCTCATCTTTCTGTGGAGCGTGTGGAGGGCTGGGATTAGTCACTGCTGACTTCCTGGTTAGCAGACCAAATGCATGACCCCCGGGAGGCCAGCAGGGCCCCTCTCACAAGTGTGGTGGTTGGCAGCATGTTGAGAATGTGAGGCAAGACAGAAAAGGCCGACTATCACACAAAGGTGGGCCATCTCAAAAAACTCCCAAATCAAGAAAATTTTAAATTATCATTCAAAAAAGATCGACCCACTCGGGAACTTGCCGGGCCAGTTCTACTTTGCGGGTAGGGCAACTGTTGGTCGGAGTTGGCCCGATGACAGTGGGTTTGGCTGGGTTTGGCCTGGTCCTCTGTAGGCTTCCAGTCTGCTCAGCCCTGAAAGACTCCACGCAGGAGAATGCGTCTGTCACATCTGTCTTCTCTTGCTGGTTGATGTGGACTGCTGACCATTGGGCGAGCAGTGGGTTGCTTACCTACCGCAATTAAGACGCTGGTTAAGAGTTGCCACGAGTATCTCTTGGGTAGAATACCTCAATTGCTAAGCCCCTCTAGGCGAGCCCAGTGTCCCGAACCAAGCAGAATGGATTGGCATGAGCTTCCGACCTGGGCAAGGAGAGGAGAGCCCATGACATTGGGTGGGGATCTCTATCTGGCCCACAGCTGT
Organism: Tenrec ecaudatus; assembly: GCF_050624435.1. Classification (NCBI taxonomy): domain Eukaryota; kingdom Metazoa; phylum Chordata; class Mammalia; order Afrosoricida; family Tenrecidae; genus Tenrec; species Tenrec ecaudatus. Next base: position 14,517,816 of record NC_134530.1, on the reverse strand, counting down.
TGGATAATGGAGAAGTCCTGATGGTCCCCATTGGGGACGCAAGGATGGACAAGGAGGGGGCCTGGTGGAAGATTCTGCTCTCTGGAGCCGTCGCGGGAACCGTGTCCCGCACCAGCACCGCCCCTCTGGACCGGACCCGAGTGCACATGCAGGTGTGGGCGTGGGGCCTCCACTGCAGCCAATGGGCATTAGTGGGCGGGGCTTTCCTGGTTTCAGGGCGGGGCTCTAGGGTATTGTTGGGGATACAGGAAGGAGATTGTGGTTTTGGTGGATGGGGACAAGGGCGAGAAATGGAGCTCAGAGGTGAGGGGGAAGCTTGGAGTGATGGGGGGAGCCTGATTTTTTCATTGGCGCTGGCTGCACCCAGATCCGAGGAGCTGGGAGCTGCAGGTGGGGCTGGGTTGAGAATGGAGAGGGCATCGGGGAGGGGTTTGTCCAAGGGTCAGGTCTTTTCCACCCTCAGGTTTACTCTTCCAAAAAACACCTTATGAACCTGCTGGGGGGGTTACGGAGCCTGATCCAGGAGGGAGGCTTCCGCTCGCTGTGGCGCGGCAATGGTATAAACGTGCTCAAGATCGCCCCTGAGTATGGGATCAAGTTTCTCGTCTTCGAAGAGGTAGGAAGTGATAGGTGTCTACAGCCCCGCCCTCCGGATCACACGAGCCCGCCTTCCCAGCCCTCTGTCTCCTGTCCGAGTCCTCAGGCCCTCTCCAAGGTGGGCTTGAGGCTGGAAGGCCCCGGAGCTGTGCTCACCTTCCTCTCTCCTCGCTCGGGCCCGCAGTGTAAAGCTCACTTCGGGGAGTCCTCAAACCCCATCTTCCAGGAGGATGTCTTGGCGGGGTCTCTGGCGGTGGCCGTTTCCCAGACGCTCATCAACCCCTTGGAGGTAAGTGAGAGCCTGCTCAGTGGACGGCCTCGCACAATGAAGCGACTGCAGCCCCTACCTACTGCGCAATGACTCGTGTGCCCCAGGCATCCTGCACAAAGCACCGTGTTCGACCCTCACCAGGACCCGCCACATGATCTGCCGGCTCCATTTGGTTGGTGGTTACTGTCAGATTGGCTGTGATGCTAGGTAACCTGGCCATGGCATTCTTGGGCACCTCCTATGCACGTGACAGCTGGACTTTGACTGAGAAAGACTGAAGAAGCATCGATGCCCTTGAACGATGGTGCTGGTGAGGGATGTGGTCGGTTCCCCGGACTGTCAAATGAACTCCCAGATCTGCCAGAATGCTCTGAGAGGCAAGGATGGCGAGACTTTGGCTCCCAGACTTTGGCCATGTTCCTGTCCAGTGAGCAGGACCCACAAGGAGATGGGTGGATACAGTGGCTGCAAGCCCGGCAGAAACATCAGAAGCACAGTTAAGATGATGTACGATAGGGTTGGTTCCTGCTGCTCCACTGAGTCCCTGTGAGTCAGAACCGAGTCCCCAGCACCTCACAGGAACCAGTGCGCATGACAGCAGGGAACACTGCGCAGACAGAGACACCCATTCCCCTTTGGGGATACTGTTAATCCATCTCTGGGAAGCTGACCCTTGTGTTTTACTGACCTCCTCCTTTCGCAACCAGGACATCTTTTTTTATCACCACTGGGTCACCTGGTCACTCAGCCAAAGTCTTGCTGTCCTCACATCTCAGAAGCCTCTGCTGGCATTGCCCTAAGCCGGGCTCCTCCTTCGGGGATCCCATCGTCCAGATACTGTTCTTGCCAATACCGTCTTTCTTAGGCATAGACTGATTGCCCAACTGTTACGTGCATATGACGTCACCATGGCTTCCAGCTGAGTCCTGCCTGTGGCATTGTGGCTCTTGGACACTTCTCAAGAGGGGTGTTGCACAAGTGCCCAAGGCAGCCTGTCCCTTGAGTGCCTGATTGCGGCTCCAGTGGGAGCTAGTGGCAGATCTGAGCCAGACGGAAACCCTTGACTGCTTTGCTCTTTGCTCTTTGCTCTTTGCGTCACTCTGTTGTTTCTTGGTCCAGTTCTGAGGTCGTTGGTTTCCTCTGTGTTGGGGTGCCATCCATCCTGACGGCTGTAGTCTTTGATCTTCATCGGTAAGTACTTCCAGTCAACTCTCCTCCCAGCCAGCAAGGCTGTGTCCTTGGCACCCGGCAGGCTGCTCAATGGCGTTGCTCGGCTCCTGATTCCACGTACTTGTTGGCATCGCCCAGCATCTGGGATCACTGTCTGCACACAGGATGGAATCCTGAAGACAGGGAGGGGATCCGACGTTGAAGCACAACTTCCCTGGTTTGAAACCCTGCGGTCTTCCTGCCTCTGCTCATGTGTTCATATGAATGTGGGGACACAGCTGGTGTGGTTCAGGGAGCGTGAACATCAATTGTTTTGTGTTTCTAGTTTCCAGCATGTAGTTGACGAGACCAGATATGGCTGGGGATACAATCCCAGACAGTACACCTGAGGCACAGTTACCACCCTTCAGTCAGGAAGGCTGGCACGGGACGGGAATGGTTTCAGCAGAGCTTCTAGACCAAAGCTTCCCAGAGTGGGTGGGCTTGAGCCTGGAGGGAGCACGGAGGGAGGCGTGCTGAGAAGACCCAGTGAGGCTGCAGAAACAGATCCCTACACATTATGTGGTACCATTGGCTTTAGTAGTAAAGTGTTGCATTGCCAGCGGGTCATGATTTTGTTCTGAAAGGGGGTAGAAAGCAAAGTAAAATTGGGCACAACTCTTGTACCGGATAAACCAGGAAGCAAGGGCTGGCCATCTACTTGCCACACTCGTGTATAAAACCCTGGGGGGTTGCCTCCTGACAGATGAGTTTAACAAACCTGGAGAGTGAGTGTCTGTTTCCCTGGGGCGGGTGTTTGATTTGAGGCAGGGCTGGCTCCAGGGCACTTAGCCCCATATGTCCCACTCACTGCACTTCTCCGGGCCCCAGAACAGGGATGCCCATAGGGGTTCTGAGGACCCTCCTCACCAGTGTCCCCTTGACGACCGTGGAGAGTCTCACCGACCTCTGAGGGCCTGGAGGCCCACCCCGTTGTTGAGCTGTGCCAACAGGGCTCCTTGCACAGGGAGAGGGCATGAGTCCCCCAGGAGACTACTGACAGGAGCTCCCTGGCCTCCCTGCCTCCACAGGTGCTGAAGATCCGCCTCACGCTGGGACGCACAGGCCAGTACGATGGCCTAGGTGACTGCGTCGGCCAGATTCTTCGCCGTGAAGGCCCGGCCGCGTTCTATAGGGGTTATGCGCCAAACATGCTTGGCATCATCCCTTATGCCTTCACTGACCTGGCTGTCAATAAGGTTGGCAGAGGTGGGGGTGAGGTTGCTGTAGGCGGCATTGACGTGGCCCAGGACTAGGGCCAATTCTGAGCCTTCTCTGGCCCCCTACCCCTTGCAGATGATGAACAACATACGGGTAAAGAGCAGAGGGGATAACGAAGAACACAGCCAGGCTTACAACATCTACACACAGACGGTGTCCACAGTGTGTGGCCAGATGGCTAGCTATCCCCTGACGCTATTAAGGACCAAGCTCCAAGCAAAAGGTCTGCCTGCCCCTGATGAGACCCACTTTGTGGCCCCACCAAATGCCCTCAGCACATCCCACACCCCCATTCTCCTTACTTGGCCCTGACCTCTTAGGCTGCCATCCAAATGCCTAGAACTCATACTTCCCCAAAAATCTTAACATCCTGTGCCATTTTCCCTCAGTCCCAAAGGTGATCTAGTCCTGGGTGACACACACCTCGACCCCGCCCCCACCCCGTGCATGTTTTCCTCCTGACCTTGTGACACAACACTTGCTGAGGAGATGGTGGCCAACTTACACATTCCCGTGTCGGAGGGAAGTTGGGAAACCCAGGGCTGTTTCGAGGGCCCCGTTTGGGGAAGGGCATCTCTAGGCCTTCCTTCCCTAGCATATATCGGTGGACTTCAAACTTCCAATTAGAAGCTGAGCCAATGTCCCAAGGATAGACCACGCAGGGACCCCAGGACACAGGACTCACACCCCCAAAGAGGGCAGCTTGCTCAAATAGACTCATGACACACCTGCACCATACATTCTATCCGGAGATTCACATTGACCCAAATGGACAGAGCAGAATGACTCCTTAAGGTCTCTGAAGTTGTCCATCCTCACGGGAGCAGAGAGCTTCAGCATTCATCACTTGACACTGACTCGGGAACCCTAGAAGATGGGGTGGAATGCCATTGTGGGTGTCTGGGACTGTACCTCAACCATTATGGGAGTAGACAGCCTTGTCTTTTTCCCAGAGAGGCACTGGTGGGTACACACTGCTGGCTTTGAGGTGAGCAGACTAGACTCAACGCACTGGGCCACCTGGGCTCACTTCACCTTTAGCAGCTCCTCCTCACCAGGGTCCCCAAAACAACTCCTCAGATCTAATTCCCCAACTACCTTAATCACCACACCCCAACCCATCTGAAACTCTCAAAACAGACCAGAGCTCACTCCCTGACCTTGACAAAGCCTCTCTCCACAAGCCCCCTGAACACATGCCCAAGGCCCTAGCCAAACATAGACATCCTCACCACAGTCACCTCTTTCAGGGGAATTGTCCAGAAACCCTTTCCCTACAAGAGCGCCTGAAAACACCCTGAATGAAGTCTTTTGTTGCCGCCTCCACACTAGCTTATTTCCTTGTAACATTCCAGACTCCATGCTTTTCCTATCAGCACCCCAACACCCCCACTTCCTTTATTCTATGTGTAATAACTTGGCCTCATTCCTCATAGATACTGTGGAGGGCTCAAAGCCCACCATGCGGGCCATTTTCAGAGACATCGTGGCTGAGCAGGGCTGGCCGGGGCTCTTCCGAGGCCTAACACCCACTCTATTAAAAGTTATCCCGGCTGTGGCCATCAGCTGCACGGTCTATACAACAATGAAAAGCACCCTGGGAGTTTAGGTGAGAGCCAGACCACAGGTACATAGGGGTGATTAGGTGGGGACAGTCCCTTCAACAGTACATGATGTGACACCCGCTCCTCCTGACAGGCTCTCCTGGGGAGGACATGATTGTGTCCATGGAGGTGCCTGAAAACTCCAGGAGCAGGAGTAGAAGGCCAGCATGTGGTGGAAACCGCTGTTGGCAGACTGGTGGCCAGTTCTCTGACATGCACTGGCAGAGGCCCAGGAACCAACCCAACAACTTCATGCAGGTGAGGGGCTTTGGAGAGAACTGCCATCTCCCCAGGAGTATATGAACTTTGGATGAAAGGGTGCCAAGTGGCGGTTGTGTAATTAGGTCAATTGAAAGAGATATCAGACAAAATGAGGCATTCAATTGCTTACCTCTCAGACGTCCAGGATCTCAGCTGTCAGATCCGTGCAGGGAGGGGGGATATATTTCAGGTCAGGGCTTATATACACTTTGGGGACATGCAAGCCCCCCTGGTTCCATTGTAAATGGGAGGGGTTGTACCTTCGGCATACTTGCAATAGGAAGGGACAGGCAAGGGGTATACACGCCACAGTAAGAGCAGGTACTAAGAGTATCCATGTGACAAGATTGGCGGCCTCTAAGGACCAGAAGGCAGCCAAATCTTGTACCTCCTGGAGTTGGCTTCACCTGGCTTTGGGGCTGTCCTTCAGGGGAACAATCCACTGTCCCACTGATCAGGGAGTGGGCCACATCTCAGGTGGGACAGACTATATAGTCTGAATGCTCTAGATGGCCATAGCCCTCAGGCAGGAATCCTTGAAGCAGTTCACCTCCAAGTGACTAGCCATTGACCATGTGTTAGCAAGCAGCATCTTAGGTTTGGATAAAATATGAGGGAACAACCTGGGGAATAACCTACCTGTATGCGACACATTCCCAGCACCCTTGTGTCCCTGCCCAGGTCTACTCCTGCAAAACCAACAACCTGGATATCCTGGGGGACCTGTGGAGCATGGTCAATGCAGGTGCGGTCCACTCATTGTGCTGTGGCAATGACATGAACGTCCTCAAGGGAGAAACTAGAGGGCACACAAGTTGATCAAGTTCATGGCCCATGAACAGGAGGGAGCTGTGAGCAGGCATGGCATGGTAGGTAGCAGTGGGGGCTGGGCTCTTGGAGGTGAAGGGGCACTGCTAAGGCCCTGACACCTGTGCCTCCCACCCACAGGTTACATGGGCCATCCTGTGCCAGTAAGACATTCTGTGTGGACAGGAGAGCTCAATGGCTGGCTGCATGGCTAGTGCCAGAAATCAAACCTATATTCAAGAAAAGAAAGCATCATTGATCCAATGGAGGTGAGGAGGAGCTTGGGCCAACAGCAGGGGGAGCCCCCATAGCTGCTCCTGAGGCAGCACTCCTTTTGGAGTGTGGCAATGGGAGATAGGGTATCCAGAGAGAGTGATCAAGTGCCACCCTGTTGGCACCAACTCCTTGGATCCCAGAAGTCACAGAACAAGCCTTGCCTGTTCCCATGTCTTGGCCTCTGTGCTCCATAGCTATCTCATTGGCAGGTTTGCGAGAATAGGTTAGCAGGCATATAATCCTCTTCTTAGATTGGAAACTCTGCTGACCACAGTCTACCCTGAAGTCCCCACTGCCAGATAGGTGGCAGCTTCTCATGATGTCTCTTGTCTTAGAATGGTCCCGGTACTCTCCAGGTGCTGAAAACGAAGTTGACCCTGTGCCGGATGGGCCGGTACATGGGACTGCAGGACTGCTACCAGAAGATCCTAGGGAACTGGGGTCCTGGGCCTTCTACCGCAGTTAACTGACCAAAGTGCTGGGGGTCTTCCCCTATGCAGCCATCGACCTGGGCCTCTCTGAGGTCCTGGGGCTGCTCATCCCTGTCCGCCGAGTATGCCGCAGGCCTGCATCAAGGATACTTCCTGTTCCAAAGCATCCAGGACTCTCCTCCTGGCTCCCTACCTCTGACAGGGACGCCTCTCAGCCTTACCAGGCCACTTCCTGGCTGTGGGGGACAGAGGGGAATGAGGAGCCGCCCTTCTCTGTCCAGACCCCTGCAGTTTGACACATCATGGGACATGCTTTGTCCAATCCTCCCAGGGACTGTCTTGTGGGTTGCCTCCCGGTCAATCTCAATGAATTAGGACTGGCTCCGGATAACTGCCCTAAAGGTCTGATCCATTTCCGTAACCAAGTGGGGCCACAATACGAATTCAACAAGGATCGCGTTGGCCAGAAAATGGGACTTTCCATTCCCATATTCTCCGCGACGTTCACAACTCCGGTCATGAAACCTCAGAATGGTCTGAGATTCTGTACGTTCACGCCATCTTTTCCTCTGCTCTCGTCCCCCTTTCTGTGCCTCCTGCCAAACCAGCCAACGTCCTCCTTTCTCAATCCCCTGTGGTGGACTCTTCCAAACTCCGGAACCTCCCACCACCGCACACACTTCCCATCCTTCTGATAGCTTGGATGTTTTGTTCTTCACACTTCCCGATCCTCCACCCTAGTCCCTACCATCTCCTATGAGTCTGGAACCAACCCCACCACCTTCTCAGCCTTCAGAGCTCCCCAAACATCTGTCTCCCCCTCCGGACCCCCTCCACTCTCCTGTTGTTTGGGGTGGAAGACCCTATCCCAGTTCATGCGCTCTTCTCCCTGATGGATCTTTCTCAAATAGAAAAATGCTTACGGACATTTTCTAAGGACCCCACTACTTGTTTTAAAGACTTTCAAACCTCACACAAACGTATGACTTAACATGGATGATCTTTATATCATCGTTACGTCTACTCTTAACCCTGATGAGCGAGAGCAGGTTTTTTCAACGGCACAGCAGCATGCAGACAGGTCCACCTCACAGGTGCCACCATGCCCGTAGGCCCTCAGGCGGTTCGTAGGGGGACCTGACCTGATCTTATCAAACAGATACCCATGCTGGCTGAGAGGGCAGAGCTGGCCGAGACCGCTTGATACATGTTTGTTGGCCAGCTTACACGCCATCTCTCATAAAGCAGTTAAGTTTGACAAGCTAGGAGAAATTACCCAGCAGCCAAATGAAAACCTCGCACCTTTCCCTTCACACTTCACTGAAGCCTTAACACAGTATACTTGGTTGCACCCCACCTCTCCAGCCAGGGCTAATGTTTTAGACACTCGTTTTATAATGCACTTGGCAATATTCAAAAGAAACTTAACACTGCAGAGAATGGCCCTCAGCCCCACATCCGTGACCTGCTCAACATGGCCTTTAATGTTTTTAATATCTGAGAGGTACAGGCTGAGGGAGTACATGAGTCCCAAGCCCAACAACAGACTAGTTGGCAAGCCCAGGCTTTGGTTTCCGCTTTAAGACCCCAGCTGAGCATTTAACCTTCCACCATCTTGACGCCGCTTTAAATATACCCAAGAAGGGCATTGGGCTAAACACTGTCCACAGCTGTGAGCAACGAGCAAAACTTGCCTGGGGTGCGGTCACAAGGGACACTGGAGAAGTGACTGCCCCTCAGCGCCTATCGTCGGAGGGATTCTCTCTCCAAGCCCTGACCTGCCCTTGGCACTGTTCGACCTGGCCAATGACAAGACTGAAGATGCGTGGACTCAACGACCCCAGTGACCCTGGATGAGTCTCAAGTGACTATCAAGGTAGCGTGCAAAGCAGTCTCCTTTTTGGTAGACACAGGAGCTACCTTCTCATTACTTCTTTCCTTCTCGGGCCCCACCTCTCCTTCCCAAATTATGGTTGTCGGTATAGATGACAACCCATCAAAACCTTTGCTCACCCCTCCTCTGGTTTTAGATATAGGAAAGTCCTCTCTTTGCTATTCCTTCTAAATGATGCCTTCATGGCCTGCGCCGTGGCTGGGTAGGGAATCTCCTGTCTAAGCTGGGAGTTAGTCTCCAGTAGAAATGCTTCCTACCCACCTCTCCTTCCCCAGCAAACTTTTTGCTAAAGCTCTCCACCATTGAGCCTCCGCCCACGCCCTCCACTGCTCCACTGCCACACCACATAAACCCTGAGGTGTGGACACTTCCCGACAGCTTGTCGCAAAATATCATCCCCTTAAAGACCCTTCCACGTTCCAATCTCACCCCTAGTTTCCAATCTCCCTCACTCACGGAAGAGGCCTGAAACCCATCATGCAGTGCCTCCTATGTATCCAACATATTGTGCCTGCACACCCTGCGTGCAACACCGCTGTTTGGCCGTCAAGATGGGAGATGGGTCCTACTGCCCAGTACAGAACTTGCACCTTATTAATGAGGCTGTAGTCCCCACCTACCCAGTGGTCCATCACCCCTGCACTATCCTGTCTTGTAGTCCACTTGACAACACCCATTTTACCATATTCGACCTGAAGGACGCTTTCTTTACTGTCCCGCTGGATGCTTCCTGCTAGTTTATCTTCACATGGGAGGTCCCAACACCACAACCGCCTGCCAATATGCCTGGTCCGTTTTCCCCATGGGTACCACGACTCGCTCTGTTTGTTCAGCCAGGCGCTAACCACTGACCCTCTGCACTGTCCCCTCTCACCGTCCATTCTGCTTCAGTAGGTAAAGGACCTCCTGCTGTGCAGCACATCTGAAGCCTGCTCTCTGGAACATCCTGCCCAACTCGTGTGCTTCTTAACTACGGAAGGCTATGGAGTCTCAGGAGCTAACGCCCAGCTCTCATGTAAAACCATTATCTACTTGGGGCTGCAGCTCACTCCCACCACATGGGGACTGACAACAGAAGGTCGCCAGGCAGTGAGCGAACTCCAAACTCCTCAAACCGCAGACCAAATACATTCTTCCCAAGGCTTCGGAGGACGTTTCAGACATTGGTTTCCTCATTTCCCCCGTTACCAAACCCCTTGTACAAAGCGGCTAGGGCCACCCCTCCTGGCCACCTTGACTCTGCCCACCTTGACTCTGCCCATGGTCTCCTTCGCTTCCCACCTTTGCATATACCAAAGCCCACCAAACCTTTTTAACTTTACACTCACGAAAAGCAAGGTATATGAGTTGAAGTCCAGACTCAGTCCCGTGGGCCTGCTCTGTCCTCTGTGGCTTATTTGTGTAAACAACTGGATAGGATGATCAGGGATTGGCCATCTAGCCTCCGGGCTCTGTCAGCAGTTACCTCCCTAACTAAAGGAGCCTTCAAGTTAACACTGGGAGAGCCTATCCAGACGTTATATCCCACAGACTGCAGGACATCCTCTCACATCACGTTCTTTCTCTACTCTCTACAAGCCACTTGGAACAAATCCACCTTGTTTATTGAAAACCCTAACATGACCCTACGCCAGGCTCCCGATTTGAAGCAGGCAACTCTTTTGCCCCAACTCCCAGACTCGCTGGAGCCTAGAAGTCACGTTTGCACACAGGCAATTGAGGAACTAATGATGCGCCGTCCCAAACTCTCTGATCCACCGTACACTATTCCACATCTAACCTTGTTTGTAAATGGCCGCCTGTGCTGTCATCTCACTTGGTTGAGTCTGGGAAACAGCACACCTCCCCATCGGAACGCCTTCGCCAAAGTAAGAATTATCACTCTCATTTGAGCTCTCTCTTTAACTAAAGGGAAAACATCTAATATAATTTTTTTGTTTTCAGATTCTAAATATGTGTTCCTTACAGCTCATTGTCACGCCACCATCTGGGAAAAGTGCGGATTTATGACCACCAAAGGGTCCCACATTGGAAACTGTCAATTAATAGCCAATCTCTTACAGGTTTTTCAGCCACTGAGAAAAGTAGCTACTATTCATTGCAGAGGACATCACACTGATACCTCTCCTGTCACCCAGGGAAACCACCAGGCAAATGCTACTGCAAGAAACCGCACCGACAACCCGACTAACGCAGCCCCAAGTCTCTCGTTCACCATCCCCGACATGCAACCCTCTTACACACCCCAGGAAGAAGCCACCCTGAGCGAAAAGGGAAGACAACTCAAGAAGGGTTGTTAGTTCTCCAAAGTCAAATAACACTAGCCACACAACAAGCTGAAGACTTCTTCAACTGAATGCATTCCTCTTTACACATTGGGCCCCGTGCCTTGTCCCAATTCTTGCCACCAATCTTATATCAACCTCAACGAACCCAGATCGTCCAAAATGGTAGTTCCTCTTGCTCAATTTGCAAAGCGGTCTATACCCTACGTGCCCATAAACCAACTACGTGGCCTACTGCCAAGATTGTCAGATCGATCTTACTCACATGACTAAACGCAAAAATTTCCGAATCCTCGCATGTGGAGATACCTTTATAGGTTGGGTCGAAGCTTCCCAACTACACGAGAGACAAGATATAGGTACAGACATTCTACTCACCCAAATCACACCCAGGTCCTCCCCAACTCCACACAGTCAGATATTGTCCATGATTCAGAACCCAAATCACACAGATCTAACTTTCTCTGAACATTAAATGATATTTGCATATTCCATACAGGCCTCAAACTTCAGGAAAGGTGGACAGAATGAACGGAATTATAAAATATATTCTGTCTAAACCAGGGATTCCCAAAGATTTAAAGAGAGGTCACTTCACTGTCCCTCAGACCTGTTGGAGGGCCAGACGATAGTTAAAAAAAAAAACTATGAATAAATTCCTATGCACATGTACATACCTTATTTTGAAGTAAAAACAACAGGGCAAAAACCCTTGGCAGACCAGATAACTGTCCTTGGCCGGCAACACATAGCTCACGGGCATTATTTTTAGGAATTCTGGTCTAAGCATTCCCAGGAACTTCAGGGCCTGTGGGTACACTTACTCCTTCTTGCCTTAACTCAAATCTGAAACACCACCCCAATACCACGCTCTCCTTCTTTTGTAAGCCCATTTGAACTTTTGTGTGGCAAAGTCGTCCCCATCAACCACAACCTAACAACCCAAGCACCACCACTAGGATACCATTAACCTTTTCTTTCTCTTCTAAGAAACTGCTCCAGCAGCATGCAGACCGGTGTCTGCCCTCACCCCCCTACTCCTACACGACCTGACTTGCGAGGAATCAGTCCGATAGACTCTGTTCTGCTAAAAGAACTTGATTCTCAGCCTTGACAACCTACGTGGACAGGGCCATACCCTCTAATCCTCACTACTCCCAGCACAGTCAACGTCCTTGGTGACCCTATCTGGCATAGTCTCACCAGCATAAGGTTAACCCAACACAAGTCATGACTGGTATTCAACCCAGATTGTGGGACCTACTACCCTATGCTTTCTGAGGGGACCTCCTGCTTCTCATACCTAACATGTGCTCTGACGGTTCTTGTGTAGACCCACACATACAACCTTTGGTGCGTCCTACTCTGCTCCACGCCAGGTCTTGCACGTGTGGCAGTTCTTCCTCCATGGCCGCGGTGGAACTCCTAACGGCATAAGGCATGCCATCAGTAGAGCCCATTGCGGCCAGTGTGGGTGGCGGCGATCCGTTTGCCTTCGCTTCAACATCACCTTTCTTCGTCCATTAATCCCAGGGGCCCCACACAACTTCAGGGAGCAAAACAACCTGGTCCTCTGCTCTCTACATGAACAAAGCAGTGTTGTAAACAGTTCCCAGAAACAGACTTGGTGTCTGCATATTGTTCCTAGTTGCAGCATCCGTGTAATGCGCACCACTACTCTATCCTTCAGAGTTACACCCTTCCCAGAAACCAATGTGGAGAGTATCAAATATATATTGCAGACCCCTCGGATCCAAGGTGGGGAAAAGGCATCACGGCCTGTTTGTATCCACACCGCACCGCTGCAAAGCCCTCCGCCATCCTATCAATCCATAGCAGTAGATTCAATTTCCCCACCCACCAAAGAGCATTGATGAAGTAGCTAAAGACAACCATGGTAATGAACTTAACCTATTAGCCTAACTTACACACCAGGACAACAACACTAACCCCTTCCAGTGGGTAAATCTGATCCAAGAAACAGCCCTTTAGTTAAATGCCTCTGGAATAGAAAATGACTCTTGGTTCATCTGCACCTCCCTGCAACGTCCACTGTTGGCTGCAGTTCCGGTAAGCTCCCTCCCTTCAGCCAAAACCAGCAACCCTTGTCCTGCCCCATTCCTAAGGTACCATTGTTTGCACCTGAACGTCAGGTTGGCATCAGCTAACCCCTGTGTTATTTATCATCCACAAGACAGGTGTCGAGCCTACCCTACAATCACAAGGAGACCATTAAAGGCTCACTTCAAGCCCCCTAAGAATCATCCTCTGGTGCAATGGAGCCCTAACAACATGCCTCAATTCTTCCAGCAGTGCCTACTACCTCCCAGTAACAGTAGTGCACAACTCACCATGTAGAGCCAAGAGGAAGTCTAATGACTGTGGGACCTGCACGTGCTCTGTGGCTCTAACACCAATTGAGAAATTTATCAACCAGTCCTGGGAGATCCAGCCTCATTTCCTCCTTCCCCACAGCTGTCGTGACTCTAGAAGCTATAGGACAAATCATCATTCAGCCCCAAACCTTTAAGGACAAAGTACAATTCATGATGGATTCCACTTCTAACTCGCTGGCTTCCCTCTACAAACAATTAACGTCCTTAGCCCAAGTCACCCTACAAAGTCACCGAACCCCTGACTTAACAGCAGAGAAAGGGGGGACCTGCATGTTTTTTAAGAATATTTTTACTACATTAATGAATCAGGTACGGTTGGGGAGAACATTCAAGTGCTCTACATCATGTCGAGGATTAGACAAAAGGGCTCCACGGGCACTTCCTCATGTTTTTCAAACTTCTGTCATGTCATGATTTATACTCCTTGTTGGGCCCTTGGCAATAATTTGTGTACTGTTACAGTTGCCTCCCTGCGTGTTTGTAAATTTGCAGGACGGGATGAAAGCCATCTCCAACCTGATCTTCAGCCAAATCCTGCTTTACCCTTAGAGTCTGCTGCTGGCTGGTCCGGGCCCCAGATTTTAAAACTCTTAGATCTCCTCGTCGTCCCGCCTCAGCATGATGTAGTTCACGATCAAAGATGATGCCCATTACCACTATAAAGACTTTGGGAAGTTTGGCCGGGTACACGCTAGGCAGCCTCTTGTACCAGCTTCTGAAGAAGACAAAAAGCCTGCTGAACTTTGTAACTTTTGCCTCCAGAATTTCACAGAGCCCATCTAACAGGCAGGGGTCACACAGCCCTCTCTACTGAGCATTCTCAGAAGCACGTTTGCAAAGAACAAGATGATTTGCCAACAGGTCATCCCCAGACCCGAAACGTGCAACCCCCGCCAAAACCTGCAAACAAACACAGCACAGGAAACCTCCCTCCCACTTATAAGCCCACATGCCTTTGTCTCACACCCTATATATCTCCGTCCGCCCCAACACCCTGACCTAACACACTGGGTTGTGGAACTCACCCAGGAATCTTCCCTCACCTCAATAATAACTCACCTCTCTATACTTCTCACTCCTGAATAAGCCTTGCACCCTCCTGCGCCTCCATCTCCAACCTTTCACTCTTCCTCTCCCCTCCTGTGTTTGCCCCTCCTGGGGTGGGCTGGGGAGGACACGGCTGTGGAGAAGCAGAGCCCAAAGGGCTTTATCGTGTGGTGCTGTAACCACAGAAGGGGGCAGGGCTTGGCACTTGAAGGGCCACCACAGTCTTCCTCAATTTAGGATGTTGGGTGCTTGCCCAGTTGTTGGCCCCAGGCTGGGCTTGGCACCTTCCTCTAACAAGTGTGTCTGTGCCTCTCCTCATCTCCCCTAAACTCAGTCTTTAGGTTTAGGACCCACCCTCTACCTAGATGGATTGATTACATGATGTCTCCTTGCATTTGGAAATATGTGAGCCACGAGGTGCCTTGGTAACGTAGTGGGTTACTCACCGCAAACTTAGTTCAAAACTGCCAGCAGCACCTCAGGAGTCATGAGGAAGGGGGGAAGCAAGGGCCTGATTGGAGAGCTCAAAGTTTCCTTTTCTCTGGGACCACCATTACCTAGAAGCACCTGAACCTCACGCCCACCAGGGTTAGGGCCTGTCCAGCCAGACCCTGAGGGCGTTAAACCCAAAGTTATGCCTTGCTGTATCTTGTAACGATTGCACATGTCACATGCCAATGTGTAGGTTCCTGCCAATCCAGTTCTCCCTGTCTCTTAGGGGCCAATCTAACCCACAGCAGCTGTGTTTTCTGTCTTTCTTTCTTTTCTTCTCCTTCTTCTTATTCGTCAATTTATAGGGGCTCATACAGCTTTTATTACAATCTATCCATTGGTTCAAGCATATTTGTATATTGAATGCTATTATATGCAAAACATTTTCTTTCTACTTGAGCCCTTGGTATCTCTCCTCATTTCTTTTTCCTTTCCTCCTGCATAAACTCTGGAAAATTTATGATTTTTTTTTTTGCCTCTTGCATTGACTGGGTTTTCCCTTCATCCATTTTGGTATTTTCTATGCACCTGGGAGTTTGTCATAGGTAGATCATTGTGATCAGATCCACTTTCCTCCTCCCAGCTAACCTTTTCCCTACTGGTATGATTACTCTCATTATTGGTCCTGAGGGGTTTATCTGTCCTGCATTCTCTGTATTTCCAGATCTCACCTCTACTGATGTACATGCTCTGGTCTAGCCAGACTTGTGAGGTAGAATTGTGGTCATGATAGTGGGGGGAGAGGGAAAAGGGGGAAGCCATCAAGAACTAGAGGAGAGTTACATGTTTCATCAGTGGTATACTGCACTCTGACTGGCTTGACTCGTCCTTGTAAACCTTCTTTAAAGGGATACCCAATCATGTACAGATGGGCTTTGGGTCTCCACTCCACACCTCTCCTCAAGTACATTGATGGGATATTTTTTTCTGAGTCTTTGATGCCTGATACCTGTCACTGTCTACACTTCATGATCAAACAGGGTGGTGTGTGTCTGCCTTGTGGACGTTGATGCTTCTCAGCTAGATGGTCGCTTGCTTCTCTTCAAGCCTTTAAGACCCCACGTGCTAGATCATTTGATACACAGGCACCATCAGCTTTCTTCATCACATTTCTGATGCACCTACTTTGACTTCAGCCATCCTGTCAGGAATGTGAGCATCATGGAATGCCTGGTTGTTAGAACATCGTGTTCTCGTGTCAAGGGAGGAATTGAGTAGAGACCCAGTGTCCACCTGGTAGCTTAACACTTAACATATAAATATATCTGCAGACATCTCTCTCCCTATCGTTACATATAGTATACTCACATGTGAACATGCTGTGTGAAGGCCTTTCTAAATACCCTTTGTGTCCTAGTTCTTAACTCTACTTCCTTTCACGTTCCTCTTGTCCCACTATCATGCAGGACCTTCATTCAGGGTTCAGTAATTGCTCTGGTTTGCACTGCCCTTCATTTAGTCCCACCAGGCATCATACACCCTCCGTGCCATTGATTTCAGATCACTTGCTCCCTTTTCCCTAGGTCTGTTCACACCCACTGCCTTTATATTGCTGTCCTCTCATCGGAGTACCCCTGGAACCGTGGGTCCCTCTTCTCTCCAGATTGTTCATCCGGACCAACTAATCTTGATGGGGAGACAATATGTAGTCCTGAAAACCAGGTAGAGCAAAACAAAACAAACAAGAACGAACCACGCAAAAAGAAGTCTATAAATGCTTCCAGGTCTGTTTGTTGAACTTTGGTGTGTTTTGTAGTCTTGTCTGATGGGGTACAAAGGCCTGAGCCCCAACGTCTATTTTGATATTCTTCTGGGCCCTCATTGCTTTGCTCCCCTGGCAGCTGTGTTGTGCACCATTAGTGTTGTGCCCCCGGGTGTTGGGGTCACATCTGACACAATCCCAGCACTGTGTTTCCAGTGTGTTTCCCCTTAGCGCTATGGATCAGTGAGGCATGACATGTCTCATGATGGGGCTGGTTGTCTGGTCCTCTCTGTGCATTGGATGTTTTGAGCAGGAATACCTTCCCCAGGACTTGGTGCACGAGGATGCTTTCCACACTCTCTCCTTCCCTCTTGCTTTGCTCCTATGTGCTCTGACCCCAATTGGGCTCTCCCTGAAGTGTAACTTCATTGCTGTCCTCTGACGTGAATTCTATGGGGGATGGGTGTCAGGTTATTCAAGTTGTTGGAATCGGGTTTGGGGGCGATGCCACAGACCTTCTGGTTCCTTGCTTCAGACCAGTATATTTCATTCACATCTTGACACATCAGGTTGAACTCTGGTACCTCTCTCCCTCTCCTGTGGAGGTATGAACAACACCCACCCCTTGTGTGGCCTACTACGCTGCTCCCAACTACCCATGTGTTTCTTTCCCCCTACTTTTTAGTTCACTGCCATATGCATCCCAGGATTGGGTCTGGGCCCTGGCGTAGGACCTGGACCACCCCACAGGAATCGATGTGTACAGGGACACAGCAGAGCACAGTTGGAATGTAAAGGTGACGGCTGTCTTTGGTATCCCCACACCCATACATTTAAGTGTTCACAGGCTGCAGGGGTAGTGGGAGCATCGAAGGTAAGTGGTTTTCAATTGAATGGTTGCAAGGGTACCTGGTTTACAAGGGGAGAGTCTACATGAAGTGGCAGTGTTTTCAGGGTGAACACTTTCCTGCTTCTCTCAATTTCGGAAGACCTAGCTGACACAGCACGACACGGTCCAGTACAACAGGCTGCAGAACTACGTGCAGCAGATGCTGGGGGAACCCCAGGTTACTACAAAATGTTATCTGCCCAATGGGCTGGGCTTCTTTCCCTACCCAGGCTTTGACCTGGCCAACTATGAGGTCTGGGGTCTGCTCTGACCTCCACATCACTTCCTCTTTCCATAGCTGTCTGCCTCTCATGGAGTCAGCTGGAAAGGACAAGGCTGTGGAGGAGCAGAGCCACAAGTCCTTGTCTCCCTGGCCTGTGGTCACAAAAGGCAACCGGGAGGCACTTCACTGGCAAACACTGACTTCCACAATTCAGGATGTTGGATGCTCTGCTGGTTCCTGGACCCAGTCTGACATGGCGTCTTTCTCAAACAAGTATCTGTGTTTCATTGATTGACATGGTTCTATAGAGAGACAAAACCAGGACACTTAGGATTTTATAAAGATTGACATACAGAAATACACAATGCATGAAACAAACAACTCATTAGTCTACAGGGCAGTACAAATGGCCCACTGCAATTAATGCTTAAGAGTCAGCTACTATACTGGAAGTTCAAGCGCTGCCGGTATAAGTCAAAGAAGCAGGCTCTCTGGCCAAAAGCACCAATCAGCACGGCAGGTCACCAACAGTCAACAAGATGACAGGGTTTGACAGTCCCCAGCGAAATGAATGTATACTCCAGTGGCATGGTGAAGCAGGCCTTGAAGGAACCTCAAACTACAGTGCCACAGTCCACAGGTTAGGTGACTCATAAGGAGTGTAGCTTGTAGGTTGAGGCAGAGAACCAGCTAAGGCAACCACACATTGGTCTGATCAGCAAAGAGCAAGAGACAGGAAAGGCAAGACTCTCCTAGCTGTTTATCTCTCCCCCATTTAATTAATCCCACATGTTCATTGGCCACGTTGGCACGATAAACCTATGCCTATCACAGTGTCTCTCGTCCTCTGCCTAGAACTCAGAAAGTCATGAGGATTAGGAGCCACTCTCTTCCGCGATGGATTACGTGATGTTCCCTTGCATTTGAGAAGCTGGTAGCATGAGGCACCTTTATGGTATGATGCGTTACTAACTTAAGACTTAGCAGTTCAAAGTGACGAGCTGCTCCCCGGCAGAAAGACGATGCTTTCTATTCCTGGGAGGAGTTACACTCTCAGAAATACCGTGTCCTGGAGGAGTAGCTAAGAGTCCGGATGGATCGAATCAATGGCATGGTGGGAGTCCAGTGAGAGCATCAGTTGGCATTATTAAACCAAATCCAGGGTTGGTGAATCGACTTGGGGCTCACAGGTTTTCTGAGTCTGTGAATCTTTCTGGGAGCCACAAGTCTTGCTTTCTTTCCAAGATGAGTTTGAACTGTCAACCTTGCAGTTAGTAGTGGAAACGCCTCCCCGCAGTGTCACAAGGCTTCCTTGGATCCATCGTGGCAAGTAATTGTATCACATGTGAGATCACTCGGGGGCAGTGGCAGAAAGCGTTCCTCCCATGTGTGTGACCCAGGATCCATACATTCCGGAGCTCCTACACTCCCCCACCCCCACGGCCTCCCCGGACAGCTAACCCTTTCTATCAGTGGAGGGCTTCTGGTTTGTACTGTGCTGCTGAATGGGTTTCAGCCAGACCATGAGATAGGCTGAGTTTGGGAAAGAGATCACCTGGCATCTCTTCCTGGTCTCACCCAAGCCTGGATGCTCCCCTCAAAGCTGCCCACCATAGGGGCCCCTGGGGGGTCAAAAGAGTGGGGAAGCTGTTGCAGAAGCTGTGCCCTCACAGCATTATGCCAGCTACTACAGTGTGACAGACAGTTGGATAACAGGGGCTCAAAACACCCCTAAGAGTACCTTTGAGAGGAGAACAATGGCCTCCCAGGTGCTGAAGACTCGCCCGACACTGGCTCCCACAGGCCATTACAAGGGGCCAGGCGACTACGTCTGCCAGATGCTTCAACACCAGGACTTTGCCTCGTTTTATTGAGGACATGCGCCCAACATACTTGGTCATACACCTGCACAGACCTGGCCGTAACAATGTTGGCCGAGGTGGGGGTGTGTATGCTGTAGGAGGATGTGGTGTGGCCCAGGAGTAGGGCCCATTCTGAGCCTTCTTTGGACCCCTGCTCCTTGCAGATGGTGAACGACATGTGGAAAATGAGATGAATGGATAACCAAGACCCTAGCAAGGCTGAGAACATCTCTACCAAAACAGTCTCCATAGTGTTCAGCCAGTTGGCCAGTTATTACCTGACATTAATAAGGACAAAGATGCAAGTGATAGGACTGCCTACCCCTGATGAGGCCCACTTTGTGGCCTCCCCAAATGTTCTCATCCCCTCTCACACCCAAATTCTCTCTACTTGGCCCTGGCTTCTTATGCCGCAAACCAAATGAACTCATACTTACCCACAAATCTAAACATTCTGTCCCATTTTCACTCAGTCCCAAATTTGATCTAGGCCCGGGGTACACACAAACAGCCCTCCATGCACGACTTCCCCGACCTTGTGACACAACACATGCTCAAGACTTGATGGCCAACTTACACATTCCCATGTCGGAGGGAACGTGGGCAACATGAGGACGTTGCAAGGACCCGGTTAGAGTAAGTCCATTTCTAGGCCTTTACTCCCTAGCATCTCTCGGTGGACTTCAAACTTCCGATTAACAGCTGAGCCATTGTCCCAAGTATAGACAACCCAGGGACCCCAGGACACAGGACTCACACCGCCAAAGAGGCCAGCATTCTCAAATAGACTTAGCCAACGAATGGTCCCATAATTACTCCCCACAATTGTCAGGACACACCTGCACCATATAGTCCACCTGGGGATTCACATCGACCCTAGTAGACAGAGCAGAACGACTCCTTAAGGTCTCTGAAGTTGTCCATTCTCATGGGAGCAGACAGCTTCAGCATTCATCAGTGGACTTTTGAAGATGTGCTGGAACTGCAATTGTGGGTGTCTGGGATTTTACCTCAACCACTATGGGAGTAGACAGCCTTGTCTTTTTCCCTCAGAGGTGCTGGTGGGTACACACTGCTGGCTTTGAAGTTAGCAGACCAGACTCAACGCACTGGGCCACCTGGGCTCACTTCACCTTTAGCAGCTCCTCCTCCCCAGTGTCCCCCAAAAACTCCTCAGTTCTAATTCCCCAACTAACTTAATAACCACAAACCAACCCATCTGAAACTCTCAAAACAGACCAGAGCTTACTCCCTGACCTTGACAAAGCCTCTATCCACAAGCCCACTGAACACATGCCCAAGGCCCTAGCCAAACATAGGCATCCTTACCACTGTCACCTCTTTGAGGGGAATTGTCTGGAAACACAGCCCCTACACAGACCCTTGAAAACTCCCTGAATGAAGTCCTTTGCTGCCGCCGCAACACTACCTAATTTCCACTGCAAACCTTCCAGCACCTGTCTTTGCCTATCAGCACCCCAACACCCCCACTTCCTTTACTCTATGTGCAATAACTTGACCTCATTCCTCATAGATACTGTGAAGGGCTCAAAACATACCATGCGGAGTGTTTTCAGTCAAATCCTCGCTGAGCAGGGTTGGCCAGGGCTTTTTTGAGGCCAAACCACCACATTAAAAGTTTTCCCGGGTATTGGCATCAGCTACACTGTGTATAATACAATGAAGGGTTCCCTGGAAATTTGGGTGACAGCCAGACCACAGGTAGACAGGGATGATTAGGTGGGGTCAGTCCATTCCACACTACATGATGTGACACCCCCCCACATGACAGGTCCCCATGTGTAGGACATCAGTGTGTGCATGAAGGTGTCAGAAAATTCCCAGAGCAGGAGTGGAAGCCCAGCATGTGGTGGCAGCCGCTGGGGGCAGCCTGGTGGCCATTTCACTGGCATGCACTGGCAAAGTTCTTGCCATGTGTGTGACCCAGGATCCATACCATCCGGACACACTCCTGCACTGCTACCCTCTTCTTTCAGTTGAGAGCTTCTGGTTTGTACTGTGCTGTGAACGTGTTTCAGCTGGAGCATGAGATTGGTTGACTTTGGGAAAGAGCTCTCCAGTCCTCGCTTTATGGTCTCACCCATGCCTGGGTACGCTACTCAAAGCTGCCCTCAATGGGGGACCCTGCGGGGTCAAAAGAGGGGGAAGCTTTTCCAGAAGCTCTGGCCTTACAGCAATATGCCAGGTACCACAGTGTGACAGACAGATGGTTGTCAGGGCCTCCAATCATCCCATGATTTCCTCTGAGATGAGATCCATGGCTTCCCAGGTCCTGAAGACCTGGCTGACGCTGGGCCATCCAGACCAGGACTAGGACCTGTGAGCCTGGCCATTGCAGATGCTCTGCTGACAGGGGATCCACTCCTTGTATAACGGTTACTTCCTTAACATGCTGGGTCCGTTACCTTTAGTCACTTCTCCCTCCAGTACCAGTAACAGGCACTGCGAGACTGTGCATTTCAGATGCTGTGGGGCTGTGATCCCCTCATTCTATCATGGATACACACCATACGTGTTTGGAATTATGCCTCATGCATACACTGACAGGGCCATACATAAGATTGGCAGGGCTGGTGTGGCCCAGGGCTAGAGCCCATTCTGACCTTCCTCTTCCTCCTGCCCCTCTCACTGATTCTGCACAGTTTCTGCAACACAAGGACGAACATCGCATACTCAGCAACCTGGGGGCAAACATCTGCATTGTGACACTGTCTACAGTCCATTGCCAGACAGCCAGCCACCCATTAATAAGAACGAAGATGCAAGCTGAAGGGCAGCCTGGCCTCTATGCTGCCCATCTTATACACCCACTAAAATCCTCCAATTGCCGGCCCACTGCACCCAATTCTCTATACTTGAGTTTGGCCTCGTATGCTTTCCACTGACATCCTCCAAGTCATACATACCCCCAAATCTGAACTTCTGCCCAGTTTCATGGTCCGTGGCTTTGACTTCAGGCACGAAAATACATCCCCCTCCGTTCCAACAATGGTGTGGGCAATAACTTGGCCTCGTTCCCCTAATTACTGTCGAGGGCGATTTCCACAATGAAAGTACTCATCTGGTGAATCCTGGCCCAGCAAGCCTGACATGGACTAAACAGAAACCTGAACCCACCTTACTCAAGGTCATTCCTGCACTAGCAATCAGCTATTCGGTATAAGAGCAAAGGAAGACCACCATCAGAGTTTAAGTCAGAGCTCAACCACAGGCACAGGGTCAGAAAGAGACAAAAGGGCAGAGTCGACTGAGTCCCCCTCGTCCTCAAATCTTGCTGTTTCATCTGTGTGGAACAGTTGTGGAAAGAGAGTGTGCTGGAGCTTTAGGCCTGGAAGATGCTGGAGCCTCTAACGCTGGAGTTCAGGTCGGGACTGCAGTCTGGATCCTGCCAGGAATCAAAAGACATGCTGTGGACTCAAGAGCAAATGGGGAATTGGGAATCAGTTGGCAACTAAAGGGTGAGCTTGGCCGGGTGTGCCTGGGATGCCGGGCCTAGGAGGGGAGCTGTGACTTCCAGTGGCACTGTCAGGTAAACGCTGGCCTCCTAACTGCATGGTCAGTGGTTCACAGACCTCACATGCTCTTTGAGAGAAAGAGGAGGCTGTCTGCTCCTATTAAGTTGGATAGCCTGGGTAACCCCATAGAGGGCATTTGTAAGTTACTATCTACTGGAAACCCTGGTTTTCATACCTTTAGAAAGGGACCCGGGCCCTGGAATTCTTGAGTCTGGAAAGAGAATGGGGACATTTTAATCACTGATTCTAAGAGACCAACAAGCATCCCCAGGTCAAGAAGGAGGAGTCCTTGTGATTCCTGGGTCTAATTGGGGAGCATGGATCCTTAGGTTTGAGGGGGCTGGTGGTAGGCCCCTGCGGTCCCCAAATGTTAAAGGGAATGCCCTAGCATTCCCCAAATCGAGGCTGGCAGCTGAGATTTCCAATTCGAAAACAGGAATGAGGTACTGGGGAATCTCTAGGATTAGAAAGGATGCCAGGGTACCTGTACCATGAATCTTGAAGGCAGTAGAACATCATGACGTTGCCAGGGTTCCGCAGATAAGATGGAGGCTAGGATCAGATTTGTGACCTCCAGGCCTTACAGTAAGGGGGGCGGGTGGCTTTACAGGAATCAGAAACTCGGATCCCACACTTCTTGGAAGTTCCCTGAGCCCTCGGTCTTTGAATTTGGCAGGGAAGCCCGGAGCATGGAATTCTATGCGACTTGGGAGAAAAGCGGGTGAAGTGTATTTTCACCCAAGGAGGCATGTCGGAGGGAGGAATCCAGGATGACATAGGACAGCTCTAGTTTTGCTTTACCCTGTGACCGTCATGTTCTGGAAAGACCTGATCCTCAAGCCCACCGAGTGCCAGGCCTGCCTACCTGGATCACGAGGGTGGTAAACCAAAAAGTCAAGCCTGAATTTCCATATCCCATAACCAAGGACCTTGTCGCCTCCCTTTCCCATCTCCTACAACCAATCCAGTTCCCCCTCTTCTGTGAGATCGCACCCACTGTAGCCGGGTTTTCCTTGGCTCCCACCAAAAGCAAGCACTGGATCACTTCCATTGCCATTTCTTCCCAATTGTGTCAGGCATCCAGGGGCAGGCGCTCACCTCAGCCATTGGCTGCATTTAGAAGTCAAGTCTAGAAAAGGATTCTGGTCACGGGGAAGGCAATCCAGTCTCAGTCCAATCGCATCCAGACGACTTCTCCGTGGACTGGTTACAGCCAGCTCGGGCCTTCACAAGGCCGCCCTCCATTGGTGGGGGTCGCGACCATCGCACCAGCACCCGCCAAGTTTGTTTACAGAGGCCTTCGAAAGCCTTGGACTCAGCACACGTGAGCCCTCGAAGCCTTCGCTCTGGTCCCAGAGCGCGAGCTCCCGCTTCATGTGGCGCCATGCTCCTAGGTCAGGTCGGTTTGCCAACCAAGGATGGCTGCTCGCAACCCATTGGCTCTCAGAGATGTCAGGTCCCCCGTGCTCCCGCCTTCTGACCGTCGCTGCTTTCTGATTGGCGGTGGGCCTAGAAGGCTCGCGATTGGTGGCCGTGAGCGAGGGCCGTCTCCCATTGGTTGCGCTCCGCAGTCCGTTATGGTGACGGCGGGAGGGGGCGGTGCCTCCCTTCAGCTTGGACTTTCCTTGTGGAGCCAGGCCTCCTCCAGCGGGATTCCCTCCTTCTGCTGGACTTCTGCCTCAGCGTCAGGCCGGTCCTGCCGCGCCACGTGGGAATACAGCTCCGGGGGACGCTGCCCGGACATGGCTGCCTGCAAGCGGGTCCAGAGCCCCCGGAGCTCCCTGCCTGGCCCCAAAGTGCGGGCCCAGGACGCTGAGGTCGCGGTGGCGGTGGCTGGGGTGCAGTGGGCCAGGCTTTTCTCAGCCGCCCAGCGAGGGTGTCCAGGGACCCGAGGGGACACCTTAGCTGTGTGACCGCCACGAGAGGAGTCTTTGGTTCCTGGGGGGCGCTTGCTGCTTGGCGTGCAGGGGAGGAGTCAGGAGTAAGGTCGCGAGCCAGGGGTCGCCTTTGGGGGTGGGGTCCTAGGTCATGCGTGGGAGGAGTTGCATCAGGCATTATCCTCTCAGAGTGACCCCGCGGCACAGGGAAGGGAGAGTCCGGGGTCCCGTCATCAAATTCGTGACAATCAGGGGACCCTCTCCTCGGACAGTTTAACCCCTGTCCTGGAAGCAAGAGGTCCTACTGGGTATGTCTGCAGTGTCTCTCTCCCCAATCAGTGTTGAGCTTACCCCTCTTTTCTGTGATGTCTCTCTCCTGCCCCTATGGGGCTTACTTACATGAGAGTCAAAAGTTCTTCAGGTCTGCACAGTAGTGAGGGAGCAAGGACTCAGCGACACTGCAGGACAGGGTGGAATTGCCCTGCTGATTTTGAGACTGCAATTCTGTATGGGAACAAAAAGCCTCCTCTTTCTCCCATGGCCCAACGCGTGGTTTTGAGCCACTCATCTAGCAGGTAGCTGCCCAACACGTACCACTGCACCTGGGGCATGTGCCACAACCACTGGACTCTGCTCGTCTCATGGTTCAGGACAAAACAGTGGGGAAGCCTTGGTTCCTGTCCTCCTTCTGGGGCTCTGGTGTACAAGGGATGGCGGCTGTCAGGGACCTGGAGCTGAGCCCCAGAGCACGGCCTAGTGGGTTGGTAACCCAGTGATCCTGCTTATTTCTAGATTGCAGTAAAGACGGGAGACTACTGGTCCACTGCCCTCAACAGCAGTACACCCAAGTTTGGGTTTGGTGGCCAAAAGTGACACAGTGGGCATAAGGAGGACATTTGTGGCCCCAGTGCAGTAGGAAGAGAGCTTTCAGGGGCTGAGCGTCCAGTGCTTTTCTTTGGAGTTGGCTCAGAGTGGGGGACCGCTGCCCTTTGGGCTTTTAACCCTTCAGCAATCTCTGCTTTGTTCTTGTCTCCTCTTTTTTGTCAGCCTGCCCTCTAAGCTTCTTGTGACTCCCATGGTGCTCTACTGAAATCTCCTTCATTTAAGAACAGGAGGGCGTTATCACCTACCTCAGCAGCAGCCTGCAGTTCAACCAAAGGTCCCCACCCCAATAGAGCACTCAGTGTGAACTCCCTTGAAAGAAAATATGTAAAACTATTAATAATCTGAAACCACAGGAGAATATCGGTGATATGTGATGGTTACCATGGCTTCCCATTAGAAGACACACATATCAAATAAAAACAAGATTTTTTATCTTTCAATAAGAAACACAAAGCATATTCTGTAGTCTTTTTTAGACATGACAATAGTTGTGGTAGTTACATAATCTCCTGTCAACTGGTGGTTAGTAAGAAATAAGGGGTGCAATTTAGCCTGGCAATCAGGTCACAGTTGGATGACCTCATTAAGAGGTGCCACAGAGGTAATTGGCTCACTGGAGGTCAGGTCCACACTCTCTGTGCTACACATTCCTGTTGATAAGGCACGTGGAGCCACACTTGACAGATAGAGCCCTTGAGATGCATCCAGCACCATTGGATCCACAGGACTTTCCATCCACTTGTCTCTGATCTTCTTGTATTCTGCACTATTGCCTGTGCTGCATGAGGCTGAGCAGGAATTTAGGGACTGGTATCAGACATATGGGCTAATGGAAGACTTAAGGATTTGACCTAGTGTGGGCTGGGAGGGTTTCCTAATATTCAATTACTCATTGATATAAAGTGGTTTTTGCATTTAAAGATGAACTGAAATATATACCCAGGACTGAAAAAAAATCACTTTGATATTCTGGCAGACTGGTTATAACCAAATAAAGGCTCTTTAAATGTACAACACATTTTAGTGGCTGTCGCTTTTTTAACCCATAATAGTGTCTCAGATATTTTTATATGCTCAATTTTCATTCTCATATGCTTCAAGGAATATTTTGACTTTACTCTTTATTTCCTCAAACACTCAGTGGTTTTTAAGTAAAGTTTGGCTTATTTCCATGTATTGGACTATTGGAAGGTGATGATTCTATGCTTAATCTGATTTTTTATAATTAATAAAATTATTTAATGGAAATTTATCATGTGCTAGGGCAATAAGTTATGCAGGTCT
Organism: Tenrec ecaudatus; assembly: GCF_050624435.1. Classification (NCBI taxonomy): domain Eukaryota; kingdom Metazoa; phylum Chordata; class Mammalia; order Afrosoricida; family Tenrecidae; genus Tenrec; species Tenrec ecaudatus. Next base: position 14,490,767 of record NC_134530.1, on the reverse strand, counting down.
TATGGTCTTCTATTATTTTTAATCTTTTATTGGGGGTCAAACAACTCTTATCATAATCCATCCATCCATCCATTCAGGAAGGAGATGAGCCAGTCAGGGTGCAGTGTGGCAAGGGTGAAACATACAGCTTTCCTCTAGTTTTTGAATGCTTCCCCCCTCCCCAGTACCATGATACCGATTCTACCTTAAAATCCGCCTAGAGCAGAGGATGCACACGGGTAGAGATAGGAACTGGAAACACAGGGAATTCAGGACAGATGACCCCCCCAGGATCAATGATGAGAGCGGTGATACTGGGAGGGTGGAGGGTAGGTGGGATAGAGAGGAGAACTGACTACAAGGATCTCCATGTAACCCCCTCCGTTGGGGGCAGACAACAGAAAAGTGTCAGAATGGAGACGTCGGACAGTGTCAGACATGACAAAATAATAACAATTTATAAATTATCAAGGGTTCATTAGGGAGGGGAACAAACGAGGAGCAGATACCAAGGGCTCAAGTAGAAAGAAAATATTTTAAGAATGACGATGGCAACAAATGTACCATTGTGCTTGACATAATTCTGACTTTACACCATTGTAAGCTGAAAACTGTTTGTAGTATCTTCATATTTCAAATTGTGTCGACGGTGATTAATGGCATTAACTTAAGATGTTGTAGCTTTCTGTAGATTTGGGGGATTATCCCTTTATCTAATGTATTATCACAGTACTTTTTCCCAATCTAGGGGTCCTCTGTTGACTGTTTGCATGAAATAGTTTGATGTGCATATATCATTCATTTTCAGTAGTTCCCTGTATTTTATTTTCAATTTCCATGTATTATAATGTTTGGAGTTAATCATTCTCTGGTTGATTTCTAAATTTATGGCATTGCGATTGACGTGATGGTTTGTAGTACATCAATGTTTTTTTTTAATTTACCGATGCTTCTTTCATGACCTAAAATATGACCTGTTGTGGAATAGCTACCATAAATGCCAGAGAGATCGTGAATGGAATTGCTGTGGGTGAGCTTTTCTCGATATACCTGAGATCAACTTTGACGGTTTCCCCTGTATTTTTGCTGGTATTCTTTAGAGTTGATCAGTCTTTAGTTGAAAGTGAAGTATTGAAGTCTCCCAGGATGGTAAAATTTGATCTATTTTTCTCTTCATTTCTGTAAGAATTTGATGGATATGTTTTTATGCTTTTTCATTTGGTGCTTTTATGTTCATGAAAGTTATGGTTTCTTGGTAAGTTAAGGCTTTCATAATTGAATAGTGACCCTATTTGTCATTTATTATATCATTAATCTAGATGTCTATTTTGTCAGAGATTAATAGTGCTACTATATTTTACTTGTGATTACTGATAGCTTGGTATATTTTCCCCATCCTTTGATTTTTGAGTCTATGCTTATCTATGCTTTATGGCATTAAATGTGACCGAATCTGGGGTAGGCTTTATGTGTACTAAAAAAAAGAAAAGGTATAATGTGTTTTGTTGGGTGAAGTTGTCCTTCTTGTGTCTAAGAGATCAAGTTGATTGTATTGCTTAGTTCTTCTTTATGTTCCTTAATTTTCTAGATAATTTTGTCATTTGCAAAATTGATGGGAAATGGGATAATTGGTTCCCATTTGCTGTGTTGGTCACAAGATCAATTCTACAGACCATGGGCCATACATTGAGGGCGAGCTTGGTGTCAGTGGTCTTTAGTGCTATTGTGGATCATCTAGGGCATGGTCAGCAACCCTTTTGGCTCTCACAGGATCCTCTTTTTGGGGATTTACAAGAAATCCCAAAGGAAATTTTTAACTAACTGCCACACTGTCTTTTCTGATTCTACCATCCTCAGCTCATTAGAAGAACTTCTATCTCCTCAGTATAGATGGATACAGACCAGCATGAGGTCGTTCCAGAGCCTTGCTCTCCCTCTTCCCTGGTGAAATCACTGCAGGTAACAGTGGAAGAAGTTGCCTAGATATATCTTTCTTGTCCTTTTCAAAAATGTTTCTTCCTTGTTGAGAACATCCACATCAAAACACTCATTTATCCAGTAACGACTTCATGTACAAGCAATTGTCGCTGATGCATGATGTCCCTCCAGTGATGTGACCATTCTCACCTACCTTTCCCCAGATATCCTCCTCCATTCTCATTAATTCATTATATTCAAGTTTCCTATCGAATAAGTACCTGTCACTGCACGAATACCTGGCTGGGGTGACAACAATGGCTTTATAGTAGGTTTTGAGGTGAGATACTGCAAGACCACCAGCTTCGTTTTTCTTCTCAAGGAGTTCTTTGCCTATCCTGTTTTTCTCTCTTGTGGACCAGAGAAAAAAGTATTCAAAATACAAACAGGAAAAATAATGCACAGTAAGAAGCTCAGGAGTCGTTATGTCTGCTTGGGTTCTAAACTTTGTCCAGCATCTTTGACTCTGATGTGGACATTAACTTGTGGATTGATGAGATGTTGCCACTAGAGGACACAGAAAGTCAATGGAAAGCAAAGAGAGAAAATAATCATATTTCTCCCCCGTCATTACTTGTCCCACAGTTTAAGAATTCTTATTAAAGATTTATTACAAGAATAGTACACAGCACAAAGAGGGGGAGGTTATAGGAGTGTTAGAACACAGAGCAACAGTCATGCCAACAGAAGATGGCTGGATCGATCTCTTGTCTTTGGCGGAAATAAGGATTCTGAGGAGCAGAGAAGTTTTGAGCTGTTGAGGGCAGTGTCCGGTCGTATATTATTTACTACCTTGTCATCTTTTATGATGTCAGGTTGGGGTAGAGATTAAGGTAAAGGGAAGTATTGGGGTGTCTGATACACCTGAGAGACCTATAGTCTTATGATTAGGTTAATGATCATGAAGGATGAGATCTCAGATGGCCTAGGTCACAGGGAATGGGATTTTCGCGTCATGGGTGCTGGAGGTGATCACGTGGTGGTGAGGAGTGTAGTCTATCCATGCCATCTACCTGGATGGTGGAAAGAGACAAATGAAGCAATGACCTACTCAGAGGCAGGATGCTTACCAAAGTGGCTTTGTGTGCTGTCCAGGGGGTAGTGACATGGGACAGCTGGAGAATAGTTATGGCCATCCAATATGTCAGTCAGCAGAGGGTTCAATCATCTTTGCTCCTTTGGCCTAATGTCAGCAAAGAAATTGTATTATATTTAACTTTCATCAAAATGATAGATCTTCATTTTGTTTAGACCTGTCTGTGTGCATCCATGATGATCAAATTCATCAGGGGATTTGAAAAGTACTTTCTATACATTATAATTGAGGTGAAGCAACAGTTAAGCTCTGCCTACTACCCAAATGGTTCGTCGTAGTAACCTACACTGGTTCCACCAGAAGCAGTTCTTGGAATTGCTAGCTCTGGGGCTGTTCTCCTTTGGTGTTTAGGGTCATTATGAGTTAGGATCACTTGGGCCCTTTTGAGGCAGGATCTCTCAACAAAATCCAATGCATGTTATCCAACAGTAGTGCTGTCTAAGGTAATATGATTCATTCTTACAACCCACGTGAACTATTTATTATCAATGGCTCTCTTCTTATGGATGCCACACTCAGTGTGTAGCACAAGCTATTACTCAGGATTCACAGGAATCTGTCAGAAGTGGAAGCATATTTGCTGCTTTGATTGTATTTTGTTCCCAGTGAGGAAAATGTATAATCAAACGCAGATAAACTGAAAAAAAAAAAAAAAAAAAAGCAAAACTGAGCTAATCTCACTTCTTATCTGGCTATAGGAGTCCCTGGATGGCTCAGTTTTGTCCTGCTCCTCTCCCTCCTCCATTGCATCCTTTGCCACTTACACCTCATTGACTGTCACAACATAGCCTCATTCAAATCACCTTCGATGTTGTCTTCACTGTGCCCGTTTTCACAGTTCTGGCTCAAACCTTGACTTGATTGTGTTAGAGAGGGTTCTCTAGGGAAGCACAACACGGATTCTTTTGAATATTTATATAAATGTGATATGACAGCTAATCAGTCCACAAAGCAGTACAGAGGGCTCAGTCCAACTCACTTCTGCTTGTGAAGTCCTTTTGTAAACATAGACACACACTCAGTGTTTTCACCTTCCCTTCTACAGTGTCCTGGGATACCTGGCGTACCTGGCCAAAAACCTGCCCGACACCTTCCGTGAGGCCAAGTTTCTGATAGCATGCCGGTGTTCTCTAGTGTCTGGGCCATCTTCCTCCCAAGGGAGCTCATGGTCGTTGTGGATATTTCCATCTTGGCCTCCAAGTGTGGGGCATGTAGGCTTCATCTTTGCACAACAGTGCTATAAGATCTCCCTAAGGCCAACTAGAAACACATCGAATGGCTTAAGGAATAAAATATGCTTGGGAAGAAAGTGATCCACAGCTCTGTGAGCTTTTCTCATAGATTTTACAAAAATAATAAGCATAAGTCGAAATATAAACGATGCCGTACCCAGTCAGCTTTTATGCCATGGATGCATCAGCTTTTGTTTTCCATGGCTTGTTGATTTCAAGTTCTGGGAGTGAGTTCCAATCCATAGGAACCTCGGGTACAAAAGAACAAAGCCCGAGCCGGGCCTGTGCATTCTCACAGTTTGGGGACACTTGACTCTTGCATCCAGTTTTCCAGTCCTCTCGCTGGGGTCACTTTCTTACTGCTTTCTTTCCTACACCTAACATGTCATCCTTTCCCAGATACTGGTCCCTCTTGTTAGTAAGTCCAAAATAAATGAGACAACTCCTCACAATCTGAGTATGCTTCTCACAGAACTGATTTGCTTGTTCTACATCTCTAAACAGGAAGTAAAGGGAGGAGCCAACATCCTTGGGCGGGTCCAGCAGTGAACTCGCTGGCATTGAGGCCACCGGGAAGTGGGGCTTTGGTAGAAAATCCTTGCGATCCATGTCTCAAAGATGATGAAAGAGCTGGTGACTACGCCAACCCCCCATCCCAGCAGCCACTTCCATCCATCTGCAAACCACCTTGCCCCCGGTCAGGTCGCTGTGACAGTCCTTGTCGGACAGAAAAACTGCGGGGAGCAGCTAGCCTAAAATCAGCAGCAGGTGCGCTTCACGACCATGTAGCTCTTCAAGCTGTCAGAAACGGGGTGGCCTAGGCTTCTCTTCTGTAACTCGCCTCTCGGTACTTTCAAACCGGGCACTTTTCAGTGAATAAACCAGGCTTTGACCGGTTCCCATGGACAAAATCCTGTGCCATACTTCCTCCTCGGGAACCAGTGAGGACGCCATGCGTGGGGCCGGACTCCAGGTTGGGGGACGAGCCCCAAAGTGGGCAGGGAGACAAGCCTGGAGATCTGCTTCTGCCCAGAGACCTACAAGAAAGTCCTTTAAAGCACAGTTCTACTCGCTACCGCTGGGGGCGCAGCGGGCCAGTCTGACAACCCTCTTTATGGGTTTGTTTTCCCTGTAACACATTGGTAGGTTTGGGGCGCCAGGTAGGGGCCCCGATGGGGCACGTGGGCAAGGGTTCAGCTGTGAACCTAAAGTGTGAGGCTTCAAGCCACCAGCCCTTCCGGAGAGCGAAGTGAGCACCCTTGGGGCCTGGTGGGCTTGCCACCGCGGGGTGGCCCTCACCTGGGGCTGTGGGCTTTCCTGCCACACACCAGGGGCTCACAAGGACCTCTGTGACCTCACTGGCTCCAGGAGGACTTAAGGCCCTGCAGACGGCTCTTACTTTGAGACGACAATGGCGACTCTACCTGACAAGAAGCAACAGCGTTGCTCTTGGGCAAACACCCAATTGCAAAGATTCACGACATTTTTATTCCCCGAACATCCAGCCCCGCGTCCGTCCCCACCGCCTCGCATCATGCCCCCGCCCCCATCACCCTCGCAGGACTGGAATCCCCCGAACACTCTCCTTCCCGCGCCTGTGTTCAGCCAGGTGGCTGACCACAAGCAAAAGCCTGCCACCTACCAGCAGGTAAGACTGGGCACTCAGCACACATTGTGGGGGAGGGCGAAAGCGGCCTGTGCCCAGCCTTTAGCTCCCTAGGTCCGTGTCAAAAGGGGGGCTTGGCCAGTCAGGCACCGACCTATTCTCTCACAGTTAGGAGGCCGAGGCCATTCTTCCAACACAGAATGAGCCTATGGGGCAGAGGGGGTTTCTGAGGCTAGCGGGCTTTCAGAGAGCAGGCAGCCTCAACTTTCTCTTTAAAAAAGGGCTGGTGAGGAGGAACAACTGACCTTACTGTTAACAGTTCAACACATAACCTGTGACACCACCAAGGAACCCAGTTAGGAGTTCAAATTCAGAGCACTCTCTCTCTCTCTCTCTCTCTCTCTCTCTCTCTCTCTCTCTCTCTCTCTCTCTCTCTCTCTCTCTCTCTCTGTCTCCTTTTTCATCCATTTATGCTTCATGTGGTCTCTTAGAGCTCAAAAGAGATGGGCTCAGAAACCTCTCTGCACTCATGTCGGAAACTCACTGCCATAAATCCCTGCTGACCCACAGTGACCCTACAGGACTTGGTAGAAGTGCCCCTTGGTGTCCGGAGACTGGAGCGCTTTAAGGGAGTAGAAAGCCTCATCTTTCTGTGGAGCGTGTGGAGGGCTGGGATTACTCACTGCTGACTTCCTGGTTAGCAAACCCAATGCATGACCCCCGGGAGGCCAGCAGGGCCCCTCTCACAAGTGTGGTGGTTGACAGCATGTTGAGAATGTGAGGCAAGACAGAAAAGGCCGACTATCACACAAAGGTGGGCCATCTCAAAAAACTCCCAAATCAAGAAAATTTTAAATTATCATTCAAAAAAGATCGACCCACTCGGGAATTTGCCGGGGCAGTTCTACTCTGTGGGTAGGGCGACTGTTGGACGGAGTTGGCCCGATGACAGAGGGTTTGGCTGGGTTTGGCCTGGTCCTCTGTAGGCTTCCAGTCTGCTCAGCCCTGAAAGACTCCACGCAGGAGAATGCGTCTGTCACATCTGTCTTCTCTTGCTGGTTGACGTGGACTGCTGACCATTGGGTGAGCAGTGGGTTGCTCACCTACCGCAATTAAGACGCTGGTTAAGAGTTGCCACGAGTATCTCTTGGTAGAATACCTCAATTCCTAAGCCCCTCTAGGCGAGCCCAGTGTCCCGAACCAAGCAGAATGGATTGGCATGAGCTTCCGACCTGGGCAAGGAGAGGAGAGCCCATGACATTGGGTGGGGATCTCTATCTGGCCCACAGCTGTTGGATAATGGAGAAGTCCTGATGGTCCCCATTGGGGACGCAAGGATGGACAAGGAGGGGGCCTGGTGGAAGATTCTGCTCTCTGGAGCCGTCGCGGGAACCGTGTCCCGCACCAGCACCGCCCCTCTGGACCGGACCCGAGTGCACATGCAGGTGTGGGCGTGGGGCCTCCACTGCAGCCAATGGGCATTAGTGGGCGGGGCTTTCCCGGTTTCAGGGTGGGGCTCTAGGGTATTGTTGGGGATACAGGAAGGAGATTGTGGTTTTGGTGGATGGGGACAAGGGCGAGCAATGGAGCCCAGAGGTGAGGGGGAAGCTTGGAGTGACGGGGGGAGCCTGATTTTTTCAATGGCGCTGGCTGCACCCAGATCCGAGGAGCTGGGAGCTGCAGGTGGGGCTGGGTTGAGAATGGAGAGGGCATCGGGGAGGGGTTTGTCCAAGGGTCAGGTCTTTTCCACCCTCAGGTTTACTCTTCCAAAAAACACCTTATGAACCTGCTGGGGGGGTTACGGAGCCTGATCCAGGAGGGAGGCTTCCGCTCGCTGTGGCGCGGCAATGGTATAAACGTGCTCAAGATCGCCCCTGAGTATGGGATCAAGTTTCTCGTCTTCGAAGAGGTAGGAAGTGATAGGTGTCTACAGCCCCGCCCTCCGGATCACACGAGCCCGCCTTCCCAGCCCTCTGTCTCCTGTCCGAGTCCTCAGGCCCTCTCCAAGGTGGGCTTGAGGCTGGAAGGCCCCGGAGCTGTGCTCACCTTCCTCTCTCCTCGCTCGGGCCCGCAGTGTAAAGCTCATTTCGGGGAGTCCTCAAACCCCATCTTCCAGGAGGATGTCTTGGCGGGGTCTCTGGTGGTGGCCGTTTCCCAGACGCTCATCAACCCCTTGGAGGTAAGTGAGAGCCTGCTCAGTGGACGGCCTCGCACAATGAAGCGACTGCAGCCCCTACCTACTGCGCAATGACTCTTGTGCCCCAGGCATCCTGCACAAAGCACCGTGTTCGACCCTCACCAGGACCCGCCACATGATCTGCCGGCTCCATTTGGTTGGTGGTTACTGTCAGATTGGCTGTGATGCTAGGTAACCTGGCCATGGCATTCTTGGGCACCTCCTATGCACGTGACAGCTGGACTTTGACTGAGAAAGACTGAAGAAGCATCGATGCCCTTGAACGATGGTGCTGGTGAGGGATGTGGTCGGTTCCCCGGACTGTCAAATGAACTCCCAGATCTGCCAGAATGCTCTGAGAGGCAAGGATGGCGAGACTTTGGCTCCCAGACTTTGGCCATGTTCCTGTCCAGTGAGCAGGACCCACAAGGAGATGGGTGGATACAGTGGCTGCAAGCCCGGCAGAAACATCAGAAGCACAGTTAAGATGATGTACGATTGGGTTGGTTCCTGCTGCTCCACTGAGTCCCTGTGAGTCAGAACCGAGTCCCCAGCACCTCACAGGAAGCACTCGCATGACAGCAGGGAACACTGCTCGGACAGAGACACTCAGTGCCCTTTGGGGATACTGTTAATCCATCTCTGGGAAGCTGGCCCTTGTGTTTTACTGACCTCCTCCTTTCGCAACCAGGACATCTTTTTTTATCACCACTGGGTCTCCTGGTCACTCAGCCAAAGTCTTGCTGTCCTCACATCTCAGAAGCCTCTGCTGGCATTGCCCTAAGCCGGGCTCCTCCTTCGGGGATCCCATCGTCCAGATACTGTTCTTGCCAATACCGTCTTTCTTAGGCATAGACTGATTGCCCAACTGTTACGTGCATATGATGTCACCATGGCTTCCAGCTGAGTCCTGCCTGTGGCATTGTGGCTCTTGGACACTTCTCAAGAGGGGTGTTGCACAAGTGCCCAAGGCAGCCTGTCCCTTGAGTGCCTGATTGCGGCTCCAGTGGGAGCTAGTGGCAGATCTGAGCCAGACGGAAACCCTTGACAGCTTTGTTCTTTGCTCTTTGCGTCACTCTGTTGTTTCTTGGTCCAGTTCTGAGGTCGTTGGTTTCCTCTGTGTTGGGGTGCCATCCATCCTGACGGCTGTAGTCTTTGATCTTCATCGGTAAGTACTTCCAGTCAACTTTCCTCCCAGCCAGCAAGGCTGTGTCCTTGGCACCCGGCAGGCTCCTCAATGGCCTTGCTCGGCTCCTGATTCCACGTACTTGTTGGCATCGCCCAGCATCTGGGATCACTGTCTGCACACAGGATGGAATCCTGAAGACAGGGAGGGGATCCGACGTTGAAGCACAACTTCCCTGGTTTGAAACCCTGCGGTCTTCCTGCCTCTGCTCATGTGTTCATATGAATGTGGGGACCCAGCTGGTGTGGTTCACGGAGCGTGAACATCAATTGTTTTGTGTTTCTGGTGTCCAGTGTGTAGTTGACGAGACCAGATATGGCTGGGGATACAATCCCAGACAGTACACCTGAGGCACAGTTACCACCCTTCAGTCAGGAAGGCTGGCACGGGACGGGAATGGTTTCAGCAGAGCTTCTAGACCAAAGCTTCCCAGAGTGGGTGGGCTTGAGCCTGGAGGGAGCACGGAGGGAGGCGTGCTGAGAAGACCCAGTGAGGCTGCAGAAACAGATCCCTACACATTATGTGGTACCATTGGCTTTAGTAGTAAAGTGTTGCATTGCCAGCGGGTCATGATTTTGTTCTGAAAGGGGGTAGAAATCAAAGTAAAATTGGGCACAACTCTTGTACCGGATAAACCAGGAAGCAAGGGCTGGCCATCTACTTGCCACACTCGTGTATAAAACCCTGGGGGGTTGCCTCCTGACAGATGAGTTTAACAAACCTGGAGAGTGAGTGTCTGTTTCCCTGGGGCGGGTGTTTGATTTGAGGCAGGGCTGGCTCCAGGGCACTTAGCCCCATATGTCCCACTCACTGCACTTCTCCGGGCCCCAGAACAGGGATGCCCATAGGGGTTCTGAGGACCCTCCTCACCAGTGTCCCCTTGACGACCGTGGACAGTCTCACCGACCTCTGAGGGCCTGGAGGCCCACCCCGTTGTTGAGCTTTGCCAACAGGGCTCCTTGCACAGGGAGAGGGCATGAGTCCCCCATGAGACTACTGACAGGAGCTCCCTGGCCTCCCTGCCTCCACAGGTGCTGAAGACCCGCCTCACGCTGGGACGCACAGGCCAGTACGATGGCCTAGGTGACTGCGTCGGCCAGATTCTTCGCCGTGAAGGCCCGGCCGCGTTCTATAGGGGTTATGCGCCCAACATGCTTGGCATCATCCCGTATGCCTGCACTGACCTGGCTGTCAATAAGGTTGGCAGAGGTGGGGGTGAGGTTGCTGTAGGCGGCATTGACGTGGCCCAGGACTAGGGCCAATTCTGAGCCTTCTCTGGCCCCCTACCCCTTGCAGATGATGAACAACATACGGGTAAAGAGCAGAGGGGATAACGAAGAACACAGCCAGGCTTACAACATCTACACACAGACGGTGTCCACAGTGTGTGGCCAGATGGCTAGCTATCCCCTGACGCTATTAAGGACCAAGCTCCAAGCAAAAGGTCTGCCTGCCCCTGATGAGACCCACTTTGTGGCCCCACCAAATGCCCTCAGCACATCCCACACCCCCATTCTCCTTACTTGGCCCTGACCTCTTAGGCTGCCATCCAAATGCCTAGAACTCATACTTCCCCAAAAATCTTAACATCCTGTGCCATTTACCCTCAGTCCCAAAGGTGATCTAGTCCTGGGTGACACACACCTCGACCCCGCCCCCACCCCGTGCATGTTTTCCTCCTGACCTTGTGATACAACACTTGCTGAGGAGATGGTGGCCAACTTACACATTCCTGTGTCGGAGGGAAGTTGGGAAACCCGGGGCTGTTTCAAGGGCCCCGTTTGGGGAAGGGCATCTCTAGGCCTTCCTTCCCTAGCATATATCGGTGGACTTCAAACTTCCAATTAGAAGCTGAGCCAATGTCCCAAGGATAGACCACGCAGGGACCCCAGGACACAGGACTCACACCCCCAAAGAGGCCAGCTTGCTCAAATAGACTCATGACACACCTGCACCATACATTCTATCCGGAGATTCACATTGACCCAAATGGACAGAGCAGAATGACTCCTTAAGGTCTCTGAAGGTGTCCATCCTCACGGGAGCAGAGAGCTTCAGCATTCATCACTTGACACTGACTCGGGAACCCTAGAAGATGGGGTGGAATGCCATTGTGGGTGTCTGGGACTGTACCTCAACCATTATGGGAGTAGACAGCCTTGTCTTTTTCCCAGAGAGGCGCTGGTGGGTACACACTGCTGACTTTGAGGTGAGCAGACTAGACTCAACGCACTGGGCCACCTGGGCTCACTTCACCTTTAGCAGCTCCTCCTCACCAGGGTCCCCAAAACAACTCCTCAGATCTAATTCCCCAACTACCTTAATCACCACAACCCAACCCATCTGAAACTCTCAAAACAGACCAGAGCTCACTCCCTGACCTTGACAAAGCCTCTCTCCACAAGCCCCCTGAACACATGCCCAAGGCCCTAGCCAAACATAGACATCCTCACCACAGTCACCTCTTTCAGGGGAATTGTCCAGAAACCCTTTCCCTACAAGAGCGCCTGAAAACACCCTGAATGAAGTCTTTTGTTGCCGCCTCCACACTAGCTTATTTCCTTGTAACATTCCAGACTCCATACTTTTCCTATCAGCACCCCAACACCCCCACTTCCTTTATTCTATGTGTAATAACTTGGCCTCATTCCTCATAGATACTGTGGAGGGCTCAAAGCCCACCATGCGGGCCATTTTCAGAGACATCGTGGCTGAGCAGGGCTGGCCGGGGCTCTTCCGAGGCCTAACACCCACTCTGTTAAAAGTTATCCCGGCTGTGGCCATCAGCTGCACGGTCTATACAACAATGAAAAGCACCCTGGGAGTTTAGGTGAGAGCCAGACCACAGGTAGATAGGGGTGATTAGGTGGGGTCAGTCCCTTCAACAGTACATGATGTGACACCCGCTCCTCCTGACAGGCTCTCCTGGGGAGGACATGACTGTGTCCATGGAGGTGCCTGAAAACTCCAGGAGCAGGAGTAGAAGGCCAGCATGTGGTGGAAACTGCTGTTGGCAGACTGGTGGACAGTTCTCTGACATGCACTGGCAGAGGCCCAGGAACCAACCCAACCACTTCATGCAGGTGAGGGGCTTTGGAGAGAACTGCCATCTCCCCAGGAGTATATGAACTTTGGATGAAAGGGTGCCAAGTGGCGGTTGTGTAATTAGGTCAATTGAAAGAGATATCAGACAAAATGAGGCATTCAATTGCTCACCTCTCAGACGTCCAGGATCTCAGCTGTCAGATCCGTGCAGGGAGGGGGGATATATTTCAGGTCAGGGCTTATATACACTTTGGGGACATGCAAGCCCCCCTGGTTCCATTGTAAATGGGAGGGGTTGTACCTTCGGCATACTTGCAATAGGAAGGGACAGGCAAGGGGTGTACACGCCACAGTAAGAGCAGGTACTAAGAGTATCCATGTGACAAGATTGGCGGCCTCTAAGGACCAGAAGGCAGCCAAATCTTGTACCTCCTGGAGTTGGCTTCACCTGGCTTTGGGGCTGTCCTTCAGGGGAACAATCCACTGTCCCACTGATCAGGGAGTGGGCCACATCTCAGGTGGGACAGACTATATTGTCTGAATGCTCTAGATGGCCATAGCCCTCAGGCAGGAAACCTTGAAGCAGTTCACCTCCAAGTGACTAGCCATTGACCATGTGTTAGCAAGCAGCATCTTAGGTTTGGATAAAATTTGGGGGAACAACCTGGGGAATAACCTACCTGTATGCGACACATTCCCAGCACCCTTGTGTCCCTGCCCAGGTCTACTCCTACAAAACCAACAACCTGGATATCCTGGGGGACCTGTGGAGCATGGTCAATGCAGGTGCGGTCCACTCATTGTGCTGTGGCAATGACATGAACGTCCTCAAGGGAGAAACTAGAGGGCACACAAGTTGATCAAGTTCATGGCCCATGAACAGGAGGGAGCTGTGAGCAGGCATGGCATGGTAGGTAGCAGTGGGGGCTGGGCTCTTGGAGGTGAAGGGGCACTGCTAAGGCCCTGACACCTGTGCCTCCCACCCACAGGTTACATGGGCCATCCTGTGCCAGTAAGACATTCTGTGTGGACAGGAGAGCTCAATGGCTGGCTGCATGGCTAGTGCCAGAAATCAAACCTATATTCCAGAAAAGAAAGCATCATTGATCCAATGGAGGTGAGGAGGAGCTTGGGCCAACAGCAGGGGGAGCCCCATTAGCTGCTCCTGAGGCAGCACTCCTTTTGTAGTGTGGCAATGGGAGGTAGGGTTTCCAGAGAGAGTGATCAAGTGCCACCCTGTTGGCACCAACTCCTTGGATCCCAGAAGCCACAGAACAAGCCTTGCCTGTTCCCATGTCTTGGCCTCTGTGCTCCATAGCTATCTCATTGGCAGGTTTGCGAGAATAGGTTAGCAGGCATTTTTTCCTCTTCTTAGATTGGAAACTCTGCTGACCACAGTCTACCCTGAAGTCCCCACTGCCACATAGGTGGCAGCTTCTCATGATGTCTCTTGTCTTAGAATGGTCCCAGTACTCTCCAGGTGCTGAAAACGAAGTTGACCCTGTGCCGGATGGGCCAGTACATGGGACTGCAGGACTGCTACCAGAAGATCCTGGGGAACTGGGGTCCTGGGCCTTCTACCGCAGTTAACTGACCAAAGTGCTGGGGGTCTTCCCCTATGCAGCCATCGACCTGGGCCTCTCTGAGGTCCTGGGGCTGCTCATCCCTGTCCGCCGAGTATGCCGCAGGCCTGCATCAAGGATACTTCCTGTTCCAAAGCGTCCAGGATTCTCCTCCTGGCTCCCTACCTCTGACAGGGACGCCTCTCAGCCTTACCAGGCCACTTCCTGGCTGTGGGGGACAGAGGGGAATGAGGAGCCGCCCTTCTCTGTCCAGACCCCTGCAGTTTGACACATCATGGGACATGCTTTGTCCAATCCTCCCAGGGACTGTCTTGTGGGTTGCCTCCCGGTCAATCTCAATGAATTAGGACTGGCTCCGGATAACTGCCCTAAAGGTCTGATCCATTTCCGTAACCAAGTGGGGCCACAATACGAATTCAACAAGGATCGCGTTGGCCAGAAAATGGGACTTTCCATTCCCATATTCTCCGCGACGTTCACAACTCCGGTCATGAAACCTCAGAATGGTCTGAGATTCTGTACGTTCATGCCATCTTTTCCTCTGCTCTCGTCCCCCTTTCTGTGCCTCCTGCCAAACCAGCCAACGTCCTCCTTTCTCAATCCCCTCTGGTGGACTCTTCCAAACTCCGGAACCTCCCACCCCCGCACACACTTCCCATCCTTCTGATAGCTTGGATGTTTTGTTCTTCACACTTCCCGATCCTCCACCCTAGTCCCTACCATCTCCTATGAGTCTGGAACCAACCCCACCACCTTCTCAGCCTTCAGAGCTCCCCAAACATCTGTCTCCCCCTCCGGACCCCCTTCACTCCCCTGTTGTTTGGAGTGGAAGACCCTATCCCAGTTCAAGCGCTCTTCTCCATGATGGATCTTTCGCAAATAGAAAAATGCTTACGGACATTTTCTAAGGACCCCACTACTTGTTTTAAAGACTTTCAAACCTCACACAAACGTATGACATAACATGGATGATCTTTATATCGTCGTTACGTCTACTCTTAACCCTGATGAGCGAGAGCAGGTTTTTTCAACGGCACAGCAGCATGCAGACAGGTCCACCTCACAGGTGCCACCATGCCCATAGGCCCCCAGGCGGTCCGTAGGGGGACCTGACCTGATCTTATCAAACAGGTACCCATGCTGTATGAGAGGGCAGAGCTGGCCGAGACCGCTTGATACAATGTTTGTTGGCCGGCTTACACGCCATCTCTCATAAAGCAGTTAAGTTTGACAAGCTAGGAGAAATTACCCAGCAGCCAAATGAAAACCTCGCACCTTTCCCTTCACACTTCACTGAAGCCTTAACACAGTATACTTGGTTGCACCCCACCTCTCCAGCCATGCACTTGGCATAATGCACTTGGCAATATTCAAAAGAAACTTAACACTGCAGAGAATGGCCCTCAGCCCCACATCCGTGACCTGCTCAACATGGCCTTTAATGTTTTTAATGTCTGAGAGGTACAGGCTGAGGGAGTACATGAGTCCCAAGCCCACCAACAGACTAGTTGGCAAGCCCAGGCTTTGGTTGCCGCTTTAAGACCCCAGCTGAGCATTTAACCTTCCACCATCTCGACGCCGCTTTAAATATAGCCAGGAAGGGCATTGGGCTAAACACTGTCCACAGCTGTGAGCAACGAGCAAGACTTGCCTGGGGTGCGGTCACAAGGGACACTGGAGAAGTGACTGCCCCTCAGCGCCTATCGTTGGAGGGACTCTCTCTCCAAGCCCTGACCTGCCCTTGGCACTGTTCGACCTGGCCAATGACAACGACTGAAGATGCGTGGACTCAACGACCCCAGTGACCCTGGATGAGATCAAGTGACTATCAAGGTAGTGTGCAAAGCAGTCTCCTTTTTGGTAGATACAGGAGCTACCTTCTCATTACTTCTTTCCTTCTCGGGCCCCACCTCTCCTTCCCAAATTATGGTTGTCAGTATAGATGACAACCCATCAAAACCTTTGCTCACCCCTCCTCGGGTATTAGATATAGGAAAGTCCTCTCTTTGCTATTCCTTCTAAATGATGCCTTCATGGCCTGCGCCGTGGCTGGGTAGGGAATCTCCTGTCTAAGCTGGGAGTTAGTCTCCAATAGAAATGCTTCCTACCCACCTCTCCTTCCCCAGCAACCTTTTTGCTAAAGCTCTCCACCATTGAGCCTCCACCCACGCCCTCCACTGCTCCACTGCCACACCACATAAACCCTGAGGTGTGGGACACTTCCCGACAGCTTGTCGCAAAATATCATCCCCTTAAAGACCCTTCCACGTTCCAATCTAACCCCTAGTTTCCAATCTCCCTCACTCACGGCAGAGGCCTGAAACCCATCATGCAGCGCCTCCTATGTATCCAACATATTGTGCCTGCACACCCTGCGTGCAACACCGCTGTCTTGGCCGTCAAGATGGCAGATGGGTCCTACTGCCTAGTACAGAACTTGCACCGTATTAATGAGGCTGTAGTCCCCACCTACCCAGATGTCCATCACCCTGCACTATCCTGTATTGTAGTCCACTTGACAACACCCATTTTACCATATTGGACCTGAAGGACGCTTTCTTTACTGTCCCACTGGACGCTTCCTGCTAGTTTATCTTCACATGGGAGGTCCCGACACCACAACCGCCTGCCAATATGCCTGGTCCGTTTTGCCCCATGGGTACCACGACTTGCTCTGTTTGTTCAGCCAGGCGCTAACCACTGACCCTCTGCACTGTCCCCTCTCACCGTCCATTCTGCTTCAGTAGGTAAAGGACCTCCTGCTGTGCAGCACATCTGAAGCCTGCTCTCTGGAACATCCTGCCCAACTCGTGTGCTTCTTAACTACGGAAGGCTATGGAGTCTGAGGAGCTAACGCCCAGCTCTCATGTAAAACCATTATCTACTTGGGGCTGCAGCTCACTCCCACCACATGGGGACTGATAACAGAAGGTCGCCAGGCAGTGAGCGAACTCCAAACTCCTCAAACCGCAGACCAAATACATTCTTCCCAAGGCTTCGGAGGATGTTTCAGACATTGGTTTCCTCATTTCCCCCGTTACCAAACCCCTTGTACAAAGCGGCTAGGGCCACCCCTCCTGGCCACCTTGACTCTGCCCACCTTGACTCTGCCCATGGTCTCCTTCGCTTCCCACCTTTGCATATACCAAAGCCCACCAAACCTTTTTAACTTTACACTCACGAAAAGCAAGGTATATGAGTTGAAGTCCAGACTCAGTCCCGTGGGCCTGCTCTGTCCTCTGTGGCTTATTTGTGTAAACAACTGGATAGGATGATCAGGGATTGGCCACCTAGCCTCCAGGCTCTGTCAGCAGTTACCTCCCTAACTAAAGGAGCCTTCAAGTTAACACTGGGAGAGCCTATCCAGACGTTATATCCCACAGACTGCAGGACATCCTCTCACATCACGTTCTTTCTCTACTCTCTACAAGCCACTTGGAACAAATCCACCTTGTTTATTGAAAACCCTAACATGACCCTACGCCAGGCTCCCGATTTGAACCAGGCAACTCTTTTGCCCCAACTCCCAGACTCTCTGGAGCCTAGAAGTCACGTTTGCCCACAGGCAATTTCCGAACTAATGATGCCCCGTCCCAAACTCTGATCCACCGTACACTATTCCACATCTAACCTTGTTTGTTAATGGCCGCCTGTGCTGTCATCTCACTTGGTTGAGTCTGGGAAACAGCACACCTCCCCATCGGAACACCTTCGCCAAAGTAAGAATTATCACTCTCATTTGAGCTCTCTCTTTAACTAAAGGGAAAACATCTAATATAAATTTTTTGTTTTCAGATTCTAAATATGTGTTCCTTACAGCTCATTGTCACGCCACCATCTGGGAAAAGTGCAGATTTATGACCACCAAAGCGTCCCACATTGGAAACTGTCAATTAATAGCCAATCTCTTACAGGTTTTTCAGCCACTGAGAAAAGTAGCTACTATTCATTGCAGAGGACATCACACCGATACCTCTCCTGTCACCCTGGGCAACCACCAGGCAAATGCTACTGCAAGAAACCGCACCGACAACCCGACTAATGCAGCCCCAATTCTCTCGTTCACCATCCCCGACATGCAACCCTCTTACACACCCCAGGAAGAAGCCACCCTGAGCGAAAAGGGAAGACAACTCAAGAAGGGTTGTTAGTTCTCCAAAGTCAAATAACACTAGCCACACAACAAGCTGAAGACTTCTTCAACTGAATGCATTCCTCTTTACACATTGGGCCCCGTGCCTTGTCCCAATTCTTGCCACCAATCTTATATCAACCTCAACGAACCCAGCTCGTCCAAAATGGTAGTTCCTCTTGCTCCATTTGCAAAGCGGTCTATACCCTACGTGCCCATAAACCAACTACGTGGCCTACTGCCAAGATGGTCAGATCGATCTTACTCAGATGACTAAACGCAAAAATTTCTGAATCCTCGCATGTGGAGATACCTTTATAGGTTGGGTCGAAGCTTCCCAACTACACGAGAGACAAGATATAGGTACAGACATTCTACTCACCCAAATCACACCCAGGTCCTCCCCAACTCCAGTCAGATAATGTTCCATGATTCAGAACCCAAATCACACAGATCTAACTTTCTCTGAAAATTAAATGACATTTGCATATTCCATACAGGCCTCAAACTTCAGGAAAGGTGGACAGAATGAACGGAAGTATAAAATATATTCTGTCTAAACCAGGGATTCCCAAAGATTTAAAGAGAGGTCACTTCACTGTCCCGCAGACCTGTTGGAGGGCCAGACGATAGTTAAAAAAAAACTATGAATAAATTCCTATGCACATGTACATACCTTATTTTGAAGTAAAAATAACAGGGCAAAAACCCTTGGCAGACCAGATAACTGTCCTTGGCCGGCAACACATAGCTCACGGGCATTAGTTTGAGGAATTCTGGTCTAAGCATTCCCAGGAACTTCAGGGCCTGTGGGTACACTTACTCCTTCTTGCCTTAACTCAAATCTGAAGCACCACCCCAATACCATGCTCTCCTTCTTTTGTAAGCCCATTTGAACTTTTGTGTGGCAAAGTCGTCCCCATCAACCACAACCTAACAACCCAAGCACCACCACTAGGATACCATTAACCTTTTCTTTCTCTTCTAAGAAACTGCTCCAGCAGCATGCAGACCGGTGTCTGCCCTCACCCCCCTACTCCTACATGACCTGACTTGCCAGGAATCAGTCCGATAGACTCTGTTCTGCTAAAAGAACTTGATTCTCAGCCTTGACAACCTACGTGGACAGGGCCATACCCCCTAATCCTCACTACTCCCAGCACAGTCAACGTCCTTGGTGACCCTATCTGGCATAGTCTCACCAGCATAAGGTTAACCCAACACAAGTCATGACTGGTATTCAACCCAGATTGTGGGACCTACTACCCTATGCTTTCTGAGGGGACCTCCTGCTTCTCATACCTAGCATGTGCTCTGACGGTTCTCCATGTAGACCCACACATACAAACTTTGGTGCGTCCTACTCTGCTCCACGCCAGGTCTTGCACGTGTGGCAGTTCTTCCTCCATGGCCGCGGTGGAACTCCTAACGGCATAAGGCATGCCATCAGTAGAGCCCATTGCGGCCAGCGTGGGTGGCGGCGGTCCGTTTGCCTTCGCTTCAACATCACCTTTCTTCGTCCATTAATCCCAGGAGCCCCACACAAATTCAGCGAGCAAAACAACCTGGTCCTCTGCTCTCTACATGAACAAAGCAGTGTTGTAAACAGTTCCCAGAAACAGACTTGGTGTCTGCATATTGTTCCTAGTTGCAGCATCCGTGTAATGCGCACCACTACTCTATCCTTCAGAGTTACACCCTTCCCAGAAACCAATGTGGAGAGTATCAAATATATATTGCAGACCCCTCGGATCCAAGGTGGGGAAAAGGCATCACGGCCTGTTTGTATCCACACCGCACCGCTGCAAAGCCCTCCGCCATCCTATCAATCCATAGCAGTAGATTCAATTTCCCCACCCACCAAAGAGCATTGATGAAGTAGCTAAAGACAACCATGGTAATGAACTTAACCTATTAGCCTAACTTACACACCAGGACAACAACACTAACCCCTTCCAGTGGGTAAATCTGATCCAAGAAACAGCCCTTTAGTTAAATGCCTCTGGAATAGAAAATGACTCTTGGTTCATCTGCGCCTCCCTGCAACGTCCACTGTTGGCTGCAGTTCCGGTAAGCTCCCTCCCTTCAGCCAAAACCAGCAACCCTTGTCCTGCCCCATTCCTAAGGTACCATTGTTTGCACCTGAACGTCAGGTTGGCATCAGCTAACCCCTGTGTTATTTATCATCCACAAGACAGGTGTCGAGCCTACCCTGCAATCACAAGGAGACCATTAAAGGCTCACTTCAAGCCCCCTAAGAATCATCCTCTGGTGCAATGGAGCCCTAACAACATGCCTCAATTCTTCCAGCAGTGCCTACTACCTCCCAGTAACAGTAGTGCACAACTCACCATGTAGAGCCAAGAGGAAGTCTAATGACTGTGGGACCTGCACGTGCTCTGTGGCTCTAACACCAATTGAGAAATTTATCAACCAGTCCTGGGAGATCCAGCCTCATTTCCTCCTTCCCCACAGCTGTCGTGACTCTAGAAGCTATAGGACAAATCATCATTCAGCCCCAAACCTTTAAGGACAAAGTACAATTCATGATGGATTCCACTTCTAACTCGCTGGCTTCCCTCTACAAACAATTAACGTCCTTAGCCCAAGTCACCCTACAAAGTCACCGTACCCCTGACTTACTAACAGCAGAGAAAGGGGGGACCTGCATGTTTTTTAAGAATATTTTTACTACATTAATGAATCAGGTACGGTTGGGGAGAACATTCAAGTGCTCTACATCATGTCGAGGATTAGACAAAAGGGCTCCACGGGCACTTCCTCATGTTTTTCAAACTTCTGTCATGTCATGATTTATACTCCTTGTTGGGCCCTTGGCAAAAATTTGTGTACTGTTACAGTTGCATCCCTGCGTGTTTGCAAATTTGCAGGACGGGATGAAAGCCATCTCCAACCTGATCTTCAGCCAAATCCTGCTTTACCCTTAGAGTCTGCTGCTGGCTGGTCCGGGCCCCAGATTTTAAAACTCTTAGATCTCCTCGTCGTCCCGCCTCAGCATGATGTAGTTCACGATCAAAGATGATGCCCATTACCACTATGAAGACTTTGGGAAGTTTGGCCGGGTACAGGCTAGGCAGCCTCTTGTACCAGCTTCTGAAGAAGACAAAAAGCCTGCTGAACTTTGTAACTTTTGCCTCCAGAATTTCACAGAGCCCATCTAACAGGCAGGGGTCACACAGCCCTCTCTCCTGAGCATTCTCAGAAGCACGTTTGCAAAGAACAAGATGATTTGCCAACAGGTCATCCCCAGACCCGAAACGTGCAACCCCCGCCAAAACCTGCAAACAAACACAGCACAGGAAACCTCCCTCCCACTTATAAGCCCACATGCCTTTGTCTCACACCCTATATATATCCGTCCGCCCCAACACCCTGACCTAACACACTGGGTTGAGGAACTCACCCAGGAATCTTCCCTCACCTCAATAATAACTCACCTCTCTATACTTCTCACTCCTGAATAAGCCTTGCACCCTCCTGCGCCTCCATCTCCAACTTTTCACTCTTCCTCTCCCCTCCTGTGTTTGCCCCTCCTGGGGTGGGCTGGGGAGGACACGGCTGTGGAGAAGCAGAGCCCAAAGGGCTTTATCGTGTGGTGCTGTAACCACAGAAGGGGGAAGGGCTTGGCACTTGAAGGGCCACCACTGTCTTCCTCAATTTAGGATGTTGGGTGCTTGCCCAGTTGTTGGCCCCAGGCTGGGCTTGGCACCTTCCTCTAACAAGTGTGTCTGTGCCTCTCCTCATCTCCCCTAAACTCAGTCTTTAGGTTTAGGACCCACCCTCTACCTAGATGGATTGATTACATGATGTCTCCTTGCATTTTGAAATATGTGAGCCACGAGGTGCCTTGGTAACGTAGTGGGTTACTCACCCCAAACTTAGTTCAAAACTGCCAGCAGCACCTCAGGAGTCATGAGGAAGGGGGGAAGCAAGGGCCTGATTGGAGAGCTCAAAGTTTCCTTTTCTCGGTGACCACCATTACCTAGAAGCACCTGAACCTCACGCCCACCAGGGGTAGGGCCTGTCCAGCCAGACCCTGAGGGCGTTAAACCCAAAGGTATGCCTTGCTGTATCTTGTGACGATTGCACATGTCACATGCCAATGTGTAGGTTCCTGCCAATCCAGTTCTCCCTGTTTCTTAGGGGCTAATCTAACACACAGCAGCTGTGTTTTCTGTCTTTCTTTTCTTTTCCGTCTTCTTCTTCGTCAATTTATAGGGGCTCATACATCTTTTATTACAATCCATACATTGGTTCAAGCATATTTGTATATTGAATGCTATTATATGCAAAACATTTTCTTTCTACTTGAGCCCTTGGTATCTCTCCTCATTTCTTTTTCCTTTCCTCCTGCATAAACTCTGGAAAATTTATGATTTTTATTTTGCCTCTTGCATTGACTGGGTTTTCCCTTCATCCACTTTGGTATTTTCTATGCACCTGGGAGTTTGTCATAGGTAGATCATTGTGATCAGATCCACTTTCCTCCTCCCAGCTAACCTTTTCCCTACTGGTATGATTACGCTCATTATGTGTCCTGCATTCTCTGTGTTTCCAGATCTCACCTCTACCGATGTACATGCTCTGGTCTAGCCAGACTTGTGAGGTAGAATTGTGGTCATGATAGTGGGGGGAGAGGAGAAGGGGGGAAGCCATCAAGAACTAGAGGAAAGTTACATGTTTCATCAGTGGTATACTGCACTCTGACTGGTTGACTCGTCCTTGTAAACCTTCTTTAAAGGGATACCCAATCATGTACAGATGGGCTTTGGGTCTCCACTGCACACTTCTCATGCACATTGATGGGATAATTTTTTCTGAGTCTTTGATGCCTGATACCTGTCACTGTCTACACTTCATGATCAAACAGGGTGGTGTGTGTCTGCCTTGTGGACGTTGATGCTTCTCAGCTAGATGGTCGCTGGCTTCTCTTCAAGCCTTTAAGACCCCACGTGCTAGATCATTTGATACACAGGCACCATCAGCTTTCTTCATCACATTTCCTATGCACCTACTTTGACTTCAGCCATCCTGTCAGGAATGTGAGCATCATGGAATGCCTGGTTGTTAGAACAACGTGTTCTCGTGTCAAGGGAGGAATTGAGTAGAGACCCAGTGTCCACATGGTAGCTTAACACTTAACATAAATATATCTGCAGACATCTCTCTCCCTATCGTTACATATAGTATACTCACATGTGAACATGCTGTATTAAGGCCTTTCTAAATGCCCTTTGAGTCCTAGTTCTTAACTCTACTTCCTTTCACTTTCCTCTTGTCCCACTATCATGCAGGACCTTCATTCAGGGTTCAGTAATTGCTCTGGTTTACACTGCCTTCATTAAGTCCCAGTAGGCATCATACACCCTCCGTGCTATTGATTTCAGATCACTGGTTCCCTTTTCCATAGGTCTGTTCACACCCACTGCCTTTATCCTGCCGTCCTCTCTACTGAGTACCCCTGGAACAGTGGGTCTCTCTTTTCTCCAGATTGTTCATCCGGACCAACTAATCTTGATAGACATGGGGAGACAATATGTAGTCCTAAAAACCAGGTAGAGCAAAACAAAACAAACAAGAACCAACCACGCAAAAAAGAAGTCTATAAATGCTTCCAGGTCTGTTTGTTGAACTTTGGTGTGTTTTGTAGTCTTGTCTGATGGGGTACAAAGGCCTGCGACCCTACGTCTATTTTGATATTCTCCTGGGCCCTCATTGCTTTGCTCCCCTGGCAGCTGTGTTGTGCACCATTAGTGTTGTGCCCCCGCGTGTTGGGGTCACATCTGACACAATCACAGCACTGTGTTTCCAGTGTGGTCCCCCTTAGTGCTATGGATCAGTGAGGCATGACATGTCTCATGATGGGGCTGGTTGTCTGGTCCTCTCTGTGGATTGGATGCTTTTAGCAGGAATACCTTCCCCAGGACTTGGTGCACGAGGATGCTTTCCACACTCTCTCCTTCTCTCTTACTTTGCTCCTATGTGCTTTGAACCACAATGGCCTGTCCCTGAACTGTAGCTTCAGTGTTATCCACTGAAGTAAATTTTATGGGGGTTGGGTGTTAGGTTATTCCAAGTTGTTGGAATCGGGATTGGAGGCGACGCCACAGACCTTCTGGTTCCTTGCTTCAGACCAGTATATTTCATTCACATCTTCACACACCAGGTTGAACTCTGGTAACCTTCTCCCTCTCCTGTGGAGGTATGAACAACACCCTCCCCTTGGGTGGCCTAGTGCTCTGCTCCCCAACTACCCATGTGTTTCGTTTCCCCTACTTTTTAGGTGGCTGCCATATGCATCCCTGGATTGGGTCTGGGCCCTGGAGTGGGACCTGGACCTCCCCAGAGGAATGGATGTGTACAGGGACACAGAAGAGCACAGTTGGAATGTTAAGGTGACGGATGCCTTTGGTATCCCCACACCCATAGCCATTTCAGTGTTCACAGGCTGCAGGGGCAGTGGGAGCATCAAAGGTAAGTGGTTTTCAATTGAATGGTTGTAAGGGTACCTGGTTTACAAGGGGAGAGTCTATTTTATGAAGTGGCAGTGTTTTCGGGGTGAACACTTTCCCGGTTCTCTCAATTTCGGAAGATCTTGCTGACCCAGCACGACACGGTCCAGTACAACAGGCTACAGAACTATGTGCAGCAGATGCTGGGGAAGCCCCAGGTTTCTACAAACGTTATCTGCTCAATGGGCTGGGCTTCATTCCCTACCCAGGCTTTGACCTGGCCAACTATGAGGTCTGGGGTCTGCTCTGACCTCCACATCACTTCCTCTTTCCGTAGCTGTCTGCCTCTCATGGAGTCGGCTGGAAAGGACAAGGCTGTGGAGGAGCAGAGATCCAAGTCCTTGTCTCTCTGGGCTGTGGTCACAAAAGGCAACCGGGAGGCACTTCACTGGCAAACACTGACTTCCTGAATTCAGGATGTTGGATGCTCTCCTGGTTCGTGAACCCAGCCTGACATGGCATCTTTCTCAAACAAGTATCTGTGTGTCTTTGATTGACATGGTTCTCTAGAGAGACAAAACCAGGACACTTAGGATTTTGTAAAGATTGATATACAGAAATACACAATGCATGAAACAAAAAGCTCATTAGTCTATAGGGCAGTACAAATGGCCCAATGCAATTAACGCTTAAGAGTCAGCTACTATACTGGAAGTTCAAGCGCTGCCGGTATATGTCAAAGAAGCAGGCTCTCTGGCCAAAAGCACCAATCTGCACGGCAGGTCACCAACAGTCAACAAGATGACAGGGTTTGACAGTCCCCAGTGAAATGAATGTATACTCCAGTAGCATGGTGACGCAGGCCTTGAAGGAACCTCAAAGTACAGTGACACAGTCCATAGGTTAGGTGAATCATAAGGAGTGTAGCTTGCAGGATGAGGCAGAAAACCAGCTACGGCAACCACACATTGGTCTGATCAGCAAAGAGCAAGAGACAGGAAAGGCAAGGCTCGGGTAGCCATTTATCTCTCCCCGTTTTAATTAATCCCACGTTCATTTGCCACGTTGGCACGATAAATGTACGCCTATCACAGTGTCTCTCCTCTTCTGCCTAGATCTCAGAAAGTCATGAGGTTTTGGATCCACCCTCTTCCTCGATGGATTACGTGATGTTCCCTTGCATTTGAGAAGCTGGTAGCAAGAGGAGACTTTATGGTATGATGCGTTACTAACTTAAGACTTAGCAGTTCAAATGATGAGCCGATCCCTGGTCAAAACACAATCCTTTCTATTCCTGGGAGGAGTTACACTCTCAGCAATAATGTGTCCTGGAGGAGTAGCTGTGAGTCCAGATGAATCGAATCCATGGCATGGTGGGAGTTCAGTGAGAGCATCAGTTGGCGTTATTAAACCAAATCCAGGGCTGGTGAGTCGACTTGGGACTCACAGGTTTTCTGAGACTGTGAATCTTTCTGGGAGCCACAAGTCTTGCTTTCTTCCCAAGATGAGTTTGAACTGTCAACCTTGCAGTTAGTAGTGGGAACTCCTCACCCACAGCGTCACCTGGCTTCCTTGGATGCATCGTGGCAGGTGATTGTATCACATGCGAGATCACTTGGGGGCAGTGGCAGAAAGCGTTCCTCCCATGTGTGTGACCCAGGATCCATACCTTCCGGAGCCACGCCCCCCCAGGACAGCTAACCCCTTCTATCAGTGGAGGGCTTCTGGTTTGTACAGTGCTGCTGAATGGGTTTCAGCCGGACCATGAGATAGGCTGACTTTGGGAAAGAGATCACCTGGCCTCTCTTCCTGGTCTCACCCAACCTTGGATGCTCCACAGAAAGTGCCCATCAAGAGGGCCCTTGCGGGGTCAAAAGAGTGGGGAAGCTTTTGCAGAAGCTCTGCCCTCACAGCCTTATGCCAGCTACTACAGTGTGACAGACAGGTGGATGTCAGGGGCTCCAACCACCCCCAAGAGTACTTTTGAGGGGAGATCCATGGCCGCCCAGGTGCTGAAGACTCGCCTGACACAGGGTCGCACAGGCCATTACCAGGGTCTAGGCGACTGCATCTGCCAAATGCTTCGACACCACGGCTTGGCCTCGTTTAATTAAGGATATGCTCCCAACATACTTGGCATCCTCCCGTGTGCATGCACAGACCTGGCCGTAAAAAAGGTTGGCAGAGGTGGGGGTGAGCTTGCTGTAGGAGGATGTGGTGTGCCCCAGGACTAGGGCCCATTCTGAGCCTACTCTGGACCCCTGCTCCTTGCAGATGATGAACAACATGTGGCAAATGAGAAGAATGGATGACCAAGAGCCTAGCTAGGCTGAGAACATCTGTACCCAAACAGTCTCCATAGTGTGCAGCCTGATGGCCAGTTATTTCCTGACATTAATAAGAACAAAGATGCAAGCAATAAGTCTGCCTTCCCCTGATGAGACCCACTTTGTGGCCTCCCCAAATGTTCTCATCCCTTCTCATCCCCAAATTATTCCTACTTGGCC
This sequence comes from Tenrec ecaudatus, assembly GCF_050624435.1. Classification (NCBI taxonomy): domain Eukaryota; kingdom Metazoa; phylum Chordata; class Mammalia; order Afrosoricida; family Tenrecidae; genus Tenrec; species Tenrec ecaudatus. The sequence continues at coordinate 14,463,775 of NC_134530.1, read as the reverse complement.
CTGGCAACTTATGCCGCAAACCAAATGCCTAGAACTCATACTTATCCACAAATCTAAACATCCTGTCCCATTTTCCCTCAGTCCAAAATGTGATCTAGTCCCAGCGTACACACACCCCGCCCCCCATGCACGATTCCCCCGACCTTGTGCCATACCACATGCTCAAGAGTTGATGGCCAACTCACACATTCCCGTGTCGGAGGGAACGTGGGCAACACGAGGACGTTGCAAGGGCCCGGTTAGAGTAAGTCCATTTCTAGGCCTTTCCTCCCTAGCATCTCGCGGTGGGCTTCAAACTTCTGATTAGCAGCTGACCAATGTCCCAAGTGCAGCCCACCCAGGGACCCCAGGACACAGGACTCACACCCCCAAAGAGGCCAGCTTGCTCAAATAGACTTAGCCAACGAATGGTCCCATAATTACTCCCCACACTTGTCAGGTCAGACCTGCACCATATAGTCCAACTGGGGATTCACATCGACCTTATTGGACAGAGCAGGACGGCTCCTTAAGGTCTTTGAAGTTGTCCATCCTCATGGGAGCAGACAGCTTCAGCATTCATCACTCGACACTGACTCGGAGACCCTAGAAGATGGGGTGGAACTGCCATTGTGGGTGTCTGGGACTTTACCTCAACCATTATGGGAGTAGACAGCCTTGTCTTTTTCCCAGAGAGGCGCTGGTGGGTACACACTGCTGGCTTTGAGGTGGGCAGACCAGACGCAATGCACTGGGCCACCTGGGCTCACTTCACCTTTAGCAGCTCCTCCTCACCAGGGTCCCCAAAACAACTCCTCAGATCTAATTCCCCAACTACCTTAATAACCACACCCCAACCCATCTGAAACTCTCAAAACAGACCAGAGCTCACTCTCTGACCTCGACAAAGCCTCTCTCCACAGTGCCCTCTAAACACATGCCCAAAGCCCTAGCCAATCATAGGCATCCTCACCACTGTGACCTCTTTGAGGGGAATTGTCCAGAAATCCTTTCCCTACACAGGCCTTTGAAAACTCCCCGAATGAAGTCCTTTGCTGCCGCCTCCACACTAGCTCATTTCCTCTGCAAACCTGCCAGACGACTGGCTTTCCCAATCACCCCCCAACATCCTGACTTCCTTTATTCTATGTGTAATAGCTTGGCCTCATTCATCATAGATACTGTGGAAGGCTCAAAACCCATCATGCGGGCAGTTTTCCGTCACATCCTCGCTGAGCAGGGCTGGCCAGGGCTTTCTGAGGCCTAACCACCACCATATTAAAGGTTGTCACGGCTGCACGGCTGTTGGGATTAGCTACTCTGTGTACAAAACTATGAAGAGCACCCTGGGAATTTAGGTGAGAGCCAGACTACAGGTAGATAGGGGTGATTACGTGGGGTCAGTCCATTCAACACTACATGATATGAAACTGCTCCCACCTTACAGGCCCCCATGTGGAGGACATCATTGTGTGAAGAAGGTGTCAGAAAATTCCCAGAGCAGGAGTGGAAGCCCAACATATGGTGGCAGCCGCTGGTGACAGCCCGGTGGCCTGTTCCCAGGCATGCACTGGCACAGTTCTGGCCATGTGTGTGACCCTGGATCCATACCATCCGGGCACACTCCTGCACTGCTAAACCCTATTTTCTGTTGAGAGATTCTGGTTTGAATTGTGCTGTATACGAATTTCAGACAGAGCATGAAATAGGTTGACTTTGGGAAAGAGATCTCCTGTCCTCTCTTCCTGGTCTCACCCATGCCGAGGTGCGCCACGGAAAGCTGCCCACCCTGTGGGAACCTGCGGCGTCAAAAGAGTGGGGAAGTTTTTCCAGAAACTCTGCCCTCACAGCAATATGCCAGCTACCACAGTGTGACAGACAGATGGATGTCAGGGGCTCAAATCACCCCATGATTTCCTCTGAGATGAGATCCATGGCTCCACAGATGAAGACTCGGCTGACGCTGGGCCGTACAGACAAGGACTAGGACCTGTGAGCCTGGACATTGCAGATGCTCTGCTGACGGGATCCATTCCTCGTACAACGGTTACTTCCTTAACATGCCGGGTCCGTTATCTTTAGTCACTTCTCCCTCCAGTACCAGTACCAGGTACTGCGAGACTGCATTTCAGATGCTGTGGGGCTAAGTGATCCCCTCATTTTATCAATGATACACACCATACGTGTTTGGAATTATGACCCATGCATACACTGACATGGCAATACATAAGATTGGCAGGGCTGGTGTAGCCAAGGGCTAGAGCCCATTCTAACCTTCCTCTTCCTCCTGCCCCTCTCACTGATTCTGCACAGCTTCTGGAACACAACAAGGACAAACATCGAATACCCAGCAACCTTGGGGTAAACATCTGCATTGTGACACTGTCTACAGTCCATTGCCAGATGGCCAGCTACCCATTGATAAGAATGAAGATGCAAGCTTAAGGGCAGCCTGGCCTCTATGCTGCCCATCTTATACACCCACTAAAAGTCCTCCAATTGCCGGCCCACTGCACCCAATTCTCTATACTTGAGTCTGGCCTCCTATGCTTTCCACCGACATCCTCCAAGTCATACATACCCACAAATCTGAACTTCTGCCCAGTTTCATGATCTGTGGCTTTGCCTTCAGGCACGTCAATACACCCCCCTCCATTCCAACAATGGTGTGGGCAATGACTTGGCCTCGTTCCCCTAATTACTATTGAGGGCGAATCCCACTGTGAAATAACTCGTCTGGTACATCCTGGCACAGCAGGCCTGGCATGGACTATACAGAATCCTGAACCCACCTTACTCATGGTCATTCCTGCACGAGGAATCAGCTATGCGGTATAAGAGCAAAGGAAGACCACCATCAGAGTTTAGGTCAGAGCTCAACCACAGGCACAGGGTCAGAAAGAGACCAAAGGGCTGAGTCCAGTGAGTCCCCCTCGGCCCCAAATCGTGCTGCTTCATCTGTGTGGAACAGTTGTGGAAAAAGAATGTGCTGGAGCTCTAGGCCTGGAAGATGCTGGAGCCTCTATCGCTGGAGTACAGGTCGGGATTGCAGTCTGGATCCTGCCAGGAATAAAAAGACATGCTGTGGACTCAAGAGCAAATGGGGAATTGGGAATCAGTTGGCAACTAAAGGGTGAGCTTGGCCGGGTGTGCCTGGGATGCCGGGCCTGGGAGGGGAGCTGTGACTTCCTGTGGCACTGTCAGGTAAACACAGGCCTCCTAACTCCATGGTCAGTGGTTCACAGACCTCACATGCGCTTTGAGAGAAAGAGGAGACTGTCTGCTCCTATTAAGTTGGATAGCCTGGGTAACCCCATAGAGGGCATTTGTTAAGTTACTATCTACTGGAAACCATGGTTTTCATGCTTTTAGAAAGGGACCTGGGCCCTGGAATTCTTGAGTCTGGAAAGAGAATGGGGACATTTTAATCACTGATTCTAAGAGACGAACAAGCATCCCCAGGTCCAGAAGGAGGAGTCCTTGTGATTCCTGAGTCTAATCAGGGAGCATGGATCCTCAGGTTTCCAGTGGGGAGGGACCTGGGATCCCCAAATGTAAAAGGGAATGCCCCAGGAATCCCCAAATCAAAGCTGGCAGCTGAGATTTCCAATTCCAAAAGAGGAATGAGGTACTAGGGATCGCTAGGATTAGAAAGGATGCCAGGGTACCTGTACCCTGTATCTTGAAGACAGTAGAACATCATGACGTTGCCAGGGTTCCGCAGATAAGATGGAGGCTAGGACCAGATTTTTGACCTCCAGGCCTTACAGTAAGGGGGGCGGGTGGCTTTTCATGAATCAGAAACTCAGATTCCACACTTCTTGGAAGTTCGCTGAGCCTTCGGTCTTTGAATTCAGCAGGGAAGCCCGGAGCATGGAATTCTATGCTACTTGGGAGATAAGCGGGTGTAGTGTGTTTTCACCCAAGGAGGCATGTCGGAGGGAGGAATCCAGGATGACATAGGACAGCTCTAGTTTTCCTTTAATCTGTGACCGTCATATTCTGGAAAGACCTGAACCTCAAGCCCACCGAGTGCCAGGCTTGACTACCTGGATCACGAGGGTGGTAAACCAAAAAGTCAAGCCTGATTTTCCATATCCCATAACCAAGGACCACGTCGCCTGCCTTTTCCATCTCCTACCACCAATCCAGTTCCCCATCTTATGTGAGATCATGCCCATTGCAGCCTGGTTTTCCTTGGCTCCCACCGAAAGCAAGCACTGGATCACCTCCCTTGCCATTTCTTCCCAATGGTGTCAGGCATCCAGGTTCAGCCGCTCACCTCAGCCATTGGCTACATTTAGAAGTCAAGTCTAGAAAAGGATTCAGGTCACAGTGAAAGCAATCCAGTCTGTCCAATAGCATCCAGACGAGTTCGCAATGGGCTGATTGCAGCCAGTTCGGGCCTTCACAAGGCCGCCCTCCATTGGTGGGGGTCGCGACCCATCGCACCAGCACCCGCCAAGTCTGTTCACAGAGGCCTTCGAAAGCCTTGGGCTCAGCATGCTTGACCCCTCGAAGCCTTCGCTCTGGTCCCAGAGCCTCCCAGCGAGCCGGGAGCTCCTGCTTCGTTTGGCGCCATGCTCCCAGGTCACGTCGGTTTGCCAGCCAACGATGGCTGCTCGCAACCCGTTGGCTCTCCGAGATGTCCAGTGCCCTGTGCTCGTGCCTACTGACCGTCGCTGCTTTCCGATTGGCGGTTGACCTTGAATTCTCGAAATTGGTGGCCAGTGAGCGAGGGCCGTCTCCCATTGGTCGCGCTCGGCTATCCGTTATGGTGACGGCGGGAGGGGGCGGTGCCTCCCCTCAGCTTGGCCTTTGCTCTTGGAGCCAGGTCCCCTCCGCAGGGGTCCGATCCTCCTGCTGGACTTCTGTCTCAGAGTCAGGCCGGTCCTGCCACGCCAGTGGGAATACAGCCCCTGGGCACGCTGCCGGGACATGGCCTCCTGCAAGCGGGTCCGGAGCCCCAGGGAGCTCCCTGCCTGGCCCCAGGGTGCGGGCCCTTTGGGCTTTTAAACCTTCAGCTAGCTCTGTTTTGTTCTTGTCTCCTCTTTTTTGGCTGGCCTGCCCTCCTAAGTTATGAGATAGCCCAGAGGAAGGCTACTTGTCTGGGGCAGGGTGGTTGGTGTATGTTCCTGGGTCTACACACCTTCTGGGGTTCTGCTGCAGACATTTGACAGCTTTGTGCAGGCCTGTGGAATCACCCACGGTGAATAGCCAAAGCAGGGACCCGTGCCCCATCTGAACCAGGTCTGAGTGGCCATCGCCCACCACCATCATTGTGTGCTTCTTATAATGTGCAGTGTAATTGGACTGTTTGTGGCAGGACGGGGAAGCTATTGTCCACCCATGCATGGTCTCTTCTAGGGACTTCTCAGAGCCCAGTGGAAGAAAGGCCTGGTGGTCTGCTTGCTTAAAGTTGAGATGTCACCGAAACCAGTCAAGATGATGCCCAGGTGAGCAGCGCTTACTGAGAGGTCTTTTGAGCGCGGGGGGTCTGGTGTTCAGGCAGCCTAGTGGAAGGATTCTGCTGAGTGAGAGGACCTCCTGGGTCAATAACCCCCTCCCACACATCTGTCCTGAGCTTAGGCCTTGAGATCTGGTATCTGGTAATTGGGACATTTCAGCCAACTGCGCTGAGCTGGTGCAGTGCTTCACCACTACCACAGCCACCGCTGTCAGAGGTTGACCTATCTGACCCCCAGCAATGGGCTCCACGCCAGGAGTTGCTTGACTGCCTCGCCGAGACACACAGCTGTGGGTGGTATCCCCTGAATCAGCTGCCTACTCATGGTGCTCCAATTTGAGTGCCACTTCCCGAGTTCCCCTGTCTGTGTGGAACTAAACCTCGGCTGGCAGTGTCTCTCCTTCCAGTCACTCAAGACCCGGGAAATTAACCTGCAGTCTACCAGTAGCAGGTTAGATGACATGCGACTCAGAGTGACCCACCCTCATTGTTGTCTTGTACCCCTCTACAAAGATAGGTGTGAGGCTGGAAAGCCCAGGAGCTGTGCTCACCTTCCTCTCTCCTCGCTCGGGCCCGCAGTGTAAAGCTCACTTCAGGGAGTCCTCAAACCCCATCTTCCAGGAGGATGCCTTGGCGAGGTCTCTGGCGGTGGCCATTTCCCAAAAACTCATCAACCCCTTGGAGGTAAGTGAGAGCCTGGTCAGCGGGCGGCCTCACGCGATGAAGCGACTGCAGTCCCTACCTACTGAGCAATGACTCGTGTGCCTCAGGCATCCTGCACAAAGCACCATGTTCGACCCTCACCAGGACCCGCCACATGCTGTGCCGGCTCCATTTGGTTGGTGGTTGCTGTCAGATTGGTTCTGATGCTTGGTAACCTGACCATGGCATTCTTGGGCACCTCCTATGCATGGGACAGCTGGACTTTGACTGAGAAAGACTGAAGAAGCATCGATGCCCTTGAATGATGGTGCTGGTGAGGGATGTGGTCGGTTCCCCGGACTGTCAAATGAACTCCCAGATCTGCCAGAATGCTCTGAGAGGCAAGGATGGCGTGACTTTGGATTCCGAATTTGCTCATGTACCTGGAGAAGGCCTTCTTGCTTGGCAAAATGGAGGGCTGCGAACCAGAGCAGGGCCTCAAGGAGATGGGCGGACAAAGCGGCCGCAACCCCGGCAGAAACATCAGAAGCACAGTTAAGATGAAGTACGATGGGGGTTGGTTCCTGCTGCTCCACTGAGTCCCTGTGAGTCAGAACCGAGTCCCCAGCACCTCACAGGAACCACTCGCATGACATCAGGGAACACTGCGTGGACAGAGACACTCAGTGCCCTTTGGGGATACTGTTAATCCATCTCTGGGAAGCTGGCCCTTGTGTTTTACTGACCTCCTCCTTTCGCAACCAGGACATCTTTTTTTTATCACCACTGGGTCTCATGGTCGCTCAGCCAAAGTCTTGCTGTCCTCACATCTGAGAAGCCTCTGCTGGCATTGCCCTAAGCCGGGCTTCTCCTTCTACGATCCCATCGTCCAGTTATTGTTCTTGCCAATACCGTCTTTCTAAGGCATCGGCTGATTGCACAACTGTTACGTGCATATGACGTCACCATGGCTTCCACCTGAGTCCTGCCTTGGCATTGTGGCTCTTGGACACTTCTCAAGAGGGGTGTTGCACAAGTGCCCAAGGCAGCCTGTCCCTTGAGTGCATGATTGCGGCTCCAGTGGGAGCTGGTGGCAGATCTGAGCCAGACGGAAACCCTTGACTGCTTTGCTCTTTGCTCTTTGTGTCACTCTGTTGTTTCTCGGTCCAGTTCTGAGGTCGTTGGTTTCCTCTGTGTTGGGGTGCCATCCATCCTGACGGCTGTAGTCTTTGATCTTCATCGGTAAGTACTTCCAGACTACTTTTCTCCCAGCCAGCAAGGCTGTAACCTTGGCACCGGCAGGCTGCTCAATGGCCTTGCTCGGCTCTGGATTCCACGTACTTGTTGGCATCGCCCAGCATCTGGGATCACTGTCTGCACACAGGATGGAATCCTGAAGACAGGGAGTGGATCCGACGTTGAAGCACAACTTTCCTGGTTTGAAACCATGCGGTCTTCCTGCCTCTGCTCATGTGTTCATATGAATGTGGGGACACAGCTGGTCTGGTTCAGGGAGCGTGAACATCAATTGTTCTGTGTTTCTGGTGTCCAGCGTGGAGTTGATGAGGCCCGGGATGGCTGGGGATACAATCCCAGACAGTGTACCTGAGGCAGAGTTACCACCAGTCAGGGAGGCTGGCACGGGACTGAAATGGTTTCAGCAGAGCTTCTAGACCAAAGCTTCCCAGAGTGGATGGGCTTGAGCCTGGAGGGAGCAGGGAGGGAGGCGTGCTGAGAAGACCCAGTGAGGCTGCAGAAACAGATCCCTACACATTATGTAGCATCATTGGCTTTAGTACTAAAGTGTTGCATTGACAGCGGGTCATGATTTTGTTCTGAAAGGGGGCAGATACAGGAGTAAAATTGGGCACAAATATTGTACCGGATAAACTAGGAAGCAAGGGCTGGCCATCTACTTGACCCACTCATGAATAAAACCCTGGGTGTTTGCCTCCTGGCAGGTGAGGTTAACAAACCTGGGGAGTGTCTGTTTCCCTGGGGCGGGTGTTTGACTTGAGGCAGGGCTGGCTCCAGGGCACTTAGCCCCATATGTCCACTCACTACACTTCTCCAGGCCCCAGAGCAGAGGTGCCCTTAGGGGTTCTGAGGACCCTCCTCACCAGTGTACCCTTGACGGCCGTGGACAGTCTCACCGTCCTCTGAGGGCCTGGAGGCCCACCCTGTTTTTGAGCTGTGCCAACAGAGCTCCTTGCACAGGGACAGGGCATGAGTCCCCCGTGAGACCACTGACAGGAGCTTCTGGCCTCCCTGCCTCCACAGGTGCTGAAGACCCGCCTGACACTGGGACACACAGGCCAGTACCATGGGCTAGGTGACTGCGTCTGCCAGATGCTTCAACGTGAAGGCCTGGCTGCGTTCTGTAAGTCTTATGGACCCAACATTCTTGGCATCCTCCCATATGCCTGCACTGACCTGGCTGTGAATAAGGTTAGCACAGGTGGGGGTGAAGTTGCTGTAAGCGGCATTGATGTGGCCCAGGGCTAGCACCCATTCTGAGCCTTCTCTGGCCCCTGAACCTTGCAGATGATGAACACCATATGGAAAATGAGCAGAGGGTTTAACGAAGAGCCAAGCCAGGCTTACAACATCTACACGCAAACAGTGTGCACAGTGTGCAGCCAGATTGCCAGTTATCCCCTGACGTTAGTACGGACCAAGATGCAAGCAACAGGTCTGCCTGCCCCTGATGAGACCCAATTTGTGGCACCACCAAATGCCCTCAGCACCTCCCACACCCCCATTCATCCTACCTGGCGCTGGCTTCTTAGGCCGCCATCCAAACGCCTGGAACTCATACTTTTCCGCAAATCTTAACATCCTGTCCCATTTCCTTCGGTCCAAAAGGTGAGCTAGTGCCGGTCGACACACACCACGACACCCCCCCCCCAACCACCCCGTGAATGTTTTGCTCCTGACCTTGTGACACACCACTTGCACAGGATATAGTGACCAACTTACACATTCCCGTGTCGGGGGATTGTGGGAAACCCGAGGGCGTTCCAAGGGGCCCGTTTGGGGAAGGCCATCTGTACGCCTTCTCTCCCTAGCACCTGTCGGTGGGCTTCAAACTTCCGATTAGCAGCAGAGCCAATGTCCCAAGGATAGACCACGCAGGGACTCCAGGACATAGGACCCACACCCCCGAAGAGGCCAGCTTGCACAAATAGACTTAGCCTACGAATAGTCCCATATTTACTCCTTGCACTTGTCAGATCAGACCTGCATCATACAGTCTATCCGGGGATTCACATTGACCCAAATGGACAGAGCAGAATGACTCTTTAAGGTGTCTGAAGTTGTCCATCCTCATGAGAGCAGACAGCTTCAGCATTCATCAGTGGACCTTAGAAGATGGGGTGGAATGCCATTGTGGGTGTCTGGGACTGTACCTCAACCATTATGGGAGTAGACAGCCTTGTCTTTTTCCCAGAGAGGCACTGGTGGGTACACACTGCTGGCTTTGAGGTGAGCAGACTAGACTCAACGCACTGGGCCACCTGGGCTCACTTCACCTTTAGCAGCTCCTCCTCACCAGGGTCCCCAAAACAACTCCTCAGATCTAATTCCCCAACTACCTTAATCACCACAACCCAACCCATCTGAAACTCTCAAAACAGACCAGAGCTCACTCTCTGACCTTGACAGAGCCTCTCTCCACAAGCCCCCTGAACACATGCCCAAGGCCCTAGCCAAACATAGGCATCCTCACCACAGTCACCTCTTTCAGGGGAATTGTCCAGAAACCCTTTCCCTACACGGGTACCTGAAAACACCCTGAATGAAGTCTTTTGTTGCCGCCTCCACACTAGCTCATTTCCTCTGTAACATTCCAGACCCCAGGCTTTGCCTATCAGCACCCCAACACCCCCACTTCCTTTATTCTATGTGTAATAACTTGGCCTCATTCCTCATAGATACTGTGGAGAGCTCAAAACCCAGCATGCGGGCCATTTTCAGACACATCGTGGCTGAGCAGGCCTGCCCGGGGCTCTTCTGAGGCCTAACCCCCACCACATTAAAGGTCGTCCTGGCTGTGGGCATCAACTACACAGTGTATAATACAATGAAGAGCACCCTGGGAATTTAGGAGAGTGCCAGACCACAGGTAGATAGGGGTGATTAGGTGGGGTCAGTCTCTTCAACAGTACATGATGTGACACCCGCTCCTCCTGACAGGCCCTCCTGGGGAGGACATCATTGTGTCCATGGAGGTGCCTGAAAACTCCAGGAGCAGGAGTAAAGGCCAGCATGTGGTGGAAACCGCTGTTGGCAGACTGGTGGCCAGTTCCCTGACATGCACTGGCACAGGCCCTGGAACCAACCCAACAACTTCATGCAGGTGAGGGGCTTTGGAGAGAACTGCCATCTCCCCAGGAGTATATGAACTTTGGATGAAAGGGTGCCAAGTGGGGGTTGTGTAATTGGGTCAATTGAAAGAGACATCAGACAAAATGAGGCATTCAATTGCTCACCTCTTAGAGGGCAAGGATCTCAGCAGTCAGATCCGTGCAGAGAGGGAGGATATATTTCAGGTCAGGGCTTATATACACTTTGGGGACATGCAAGCCCCCCTGGTTCCATTGTAACTGGGAGGGGTTGTACCTTCGGCATACTTGCAATAGGAAAGGACAGGCAAGGGGTGTACATGCCACAGTAAGCGCAGGTACTAAGAGTATCCATGTGACAAGACTGGGGGCCTATAAGGACCAGATGGCAGCCAAATCTTGTACCTCCTGGAGTTAGCTTCACCTGGCTTTTGGGCTGTCCTTCAGGGGAACAATCCACTGTCCCGATGAGCAGGGAGTGGGCCCCATCTCAGGTGGGACAAACTATATAGTCTGAATGCTCTAGATGGCCATAGCCCTCAGGCAGGAAACCTTGAAGCAGTTCACCTCCAAGTGACTAGCCATTGACCATGTGTTAGCAAGCAGCATCTTAGGTTTGGATAAAATATGGGGGAACAACCTGGGGAATAACCTACCTGTATGCGACACATTCCCAGCACCCTTGTGTCCCTGCCCAGGTCTACTCCTGCAAAACCAACAACCTGAATATCCTGGGGGAACTGTGGAGCAAGGTCAATGCAGGTGTGGTCCACTCATTGAGCTGTGGCAATGACATGAACGTCCTCAAGGGCAAAACAAGAGGGCACACAAGTTGATCAAGTTCATGGCCCATGAACAAGAGGCATGGCATGGAGGTAGCAGTAGGGGACGGGCACTTGGAGGTGAAGGGGAACTGCCAAGGCCCTGACACCTATGCCTCCCACTCACAGGTTACGTGGGCCATCCTGCGCCAGTAGGACATTCTGTGTGGACCGGAGAGCTTAATGGCTGGCTGCCTGGCTAGTGCCAGAAATCAAACCTATATTCAAGAAAAGAAAGCATCATTGATCCAATGGAGGTGAGGAGGAGCTTGGGCCAACAGCAGGGGGAGCCCTCATAGCTGCTCCTGAGGCAGCACTCCTTAGAGTGTGGCAATGGGAGGTAGGGTTTCCAGAGAGAGTGATCAAGTGCCACCCTGTTGGCACCAACTCCTTGGATCCCAGAAGCCACAGAACAAGCCTTGCCTGTTCCCATGTCTTGGCCTCTGTGCTCCATAGCTATCTCATTGGCAGGATTGCGAGAATAGGTTGGCAGGCATTTATTCCTCTTCTTAGATTGGAAACTCTGCTGACCACAGTCTACCCTGAAGTCCCCACTGCCAGATAGGTGGCAGCTTCTCATGATGTCTCTTGTCTTAGAATGGTTCCGGTACTCTCCAGGTGCTGAAAATGAAGTTGACCCTGTGCCGGATGGGCCAGTACATGGGGCTGCAGGACTGCTAGCAGAAGATCCTGGGGAACTGGGGTCCTGGGCCTTCTACCGCTGTTAACTGACCAAAGTGCTGGGGGTCTTCCCCAATGCAGCCATCGACCTGGGCCTCTCTGAGGTCCTGGGGCTGCTCATCCCTGCCCGCCGGGTATGCCACAGGCCTGCATCAAGGATACTTCCTGTTCCAAAGCATCCAGGACTCTCCTCCTGGCTCCCTACCTCTGACAGGGACGCCTCTCAGCCTTACCAGGCCACTTCCTGGCTGTGGGGGACAGAGGGGAATGAGGAGCCGCCCTTCTCTGTCCAGACCCCCTGCAGTTTGAGACATCATGGGACATGCTCTGTCCAATCCTCCCAGGGACTGTCTTGTGGGTTACCTCCCGGTCAATCTCACTGAATTAGGACTGGCTCCGGATAATTGCCCTAACGGTCTGATACATTTCCGTAACCTAGTGGGGCCACAATACGAATTCAACAAGGATCGCGTTGACCAGAAAATGGGACTTTCCATTCCCATATTCTCCGCGACGTTCACAACTCCGGTCATGAAACCTCAGAATGGTCTGAGATTCTGTACGTTCATGCCATCTTTTCCTCTGCTCTCGTCCCCCTTTCTGTGCCTCCTGCCAAACCAGCCAACGTCCTCCATTCTCAATCCCCTCTGGTGGACTCTTCCAAACTCCGGAACCTCCCACCACCGCACACACACTTCCCATCCTTCTGATAGCTTGGATGTTTTGTTCTTCACACTTCCCGATCCTCCACCCTAGTCCCTACCATCTCCTATGAGTCTGGAACCAACCCCACCACCTTCTCAGCCTTCAGAGCTCCCCAAACATCTGTCTCCCCCTCCGGACCCCCTCCACTCACCTGTTGTTTGGGGTGGAAGACCCTATCCCAGTTCATGCGCTCTTCTCCCTGATGGATCTTTCTCAAATAGAAAAAATGCTTACGGACATTTTCTAAGGGCCCCACTACTTGTATTAAAGACTTTCAAACCTCACACAAACGTATGACTTAACATGGATGATATTTATATAGTCGTTACGTCGACTTTTAACCCTGATGAGCGAGAGCAGTTTTTTTCAACGGCACAGCAGCATGCAGACCAGGTCCACTCACAGGTGCCACCATGCCCGTAGGCCCTCAGGCGGTCCGTGTGGGGACCTGACCTGAACTTATCAAACAGATACCCATGCTGGATGAGAGGGCAGAGCTGGCCAAGACCGCATGATACAATATTTGTTGGCCGGCTTACACGCCATCTCTCATAAAGCAGTTAAGTTTGACAAGCTGGGAGAAATTACCCAACAGCCAAATGAAAACCTCGCACCTTTCCCTTCACACTTCACTGAAGCCTTAACACAGTATACTTGGTTGGACCCCACCTCTCCAGCCAGGGCTACAGTTTTAGACACTCATTTTATAATGCACTTGGCAATATTCAAAAGAAACTTAGCACTGCAGAGAATGGCCTTCAGCCCCACATCCGTGACCTACTCAACATGGCCTTTAATGTTTTTAATGCCTGAGAGGTACAGGCTGAAGCACTACGTGAGTCCCAAGCCCACCAACAGACTAGTTGGCAAGCCCATGCTTTGGTTGCTGCTTTAAGACTCCAGCTGAGCATTTAACCTTCCACCACCTTGACGCCGCTTTAAATATAGCCAGGAAGGGCATTGGGCTAAACACTGTCCACAGCTGTGAGCAACAAGCAAGACTTGCCTGGAGTGCGGGCACAAGGGACACTGGAGAAGTGACTGCCCCTCAGCGCCTATCCTCGGAGGGACTGTCTCTCCAACCCTGACCGGCCCTTGGCACTGTTCGACCTGGCCAATGACAACGACTGAAGATGCGTGGACTCAACGACCCCAGTGACCCTGGATGAGTCTCAAGTGACTATCAAGGTAGCATGCAAAGCAGTCTCCTTTTTGGTAGACACAGGAGCTACCTTCTCATTACTTCTTTCCTTCTCGGTCCCCACCTCTCCTTCCCAAATTATGGTTGTTGGTATAGATGACAACCCATCAAAACCTTTGCTCACCCCTCCTCTGGTTTTAGATATAGGAAAGTCCTCTCTTTGCTATTCCTTCTAAATGATGCCTTCATGGCCTGCGCCGTGGCTGGGTAGGGAACCTCCTGTCTAAGCTGGGAGTTAGTCTCCAGTAGAAATGCTTCCTACCCACCTCTCCTTCCCAAGCAACCTTTTTGCTAAAGCTCTCCACCATTGAGCCTCCACCCACGCCCTCCACTGCTCCACTGCCACACCACATAAACCCTGAGGTGTGGGACACTTCCCGACAGCTTGTCGCAAAATATCATCCTCTTAAAGACCCTTCCACGTTCCAATCTCACCCCTAATTTCCAATCTCCCTCACTCACGGCAGAGGCCTGAAACCCATCATCCAGCGCCTCCTATGTATCCAACATGTTGTGCCTGCACACTCTGCGTGCAACAGCTCTATCTTCGCCGTCAAGATTACAGATGGGTCCTACTGCCTAGTACAGAACTTGCACTTTATTAATGAGGCTGTAGTCCCCACCTACCCTGTGGTCCATTACCCCTGCACACTTCTGTCTTGTAGTCCACCTGACAGCACCCCTTTTACCATATTCGACCTGAAGGACGCTTTCTTTACTGTCCCACTGGAAGCTTCCTGCTAGTTAGTTTGTCTTCACATGGGAGGCCCCGACACCACAACTGCCTGCCAATATGCCTGGTCCGTTTTGCCCCATGGGTACCATGACTCGCTCTGTTTGTTCAGCCAGGCGCTAACCACTGACCCTCTGCACTGTCCCCTCTCACCGTCCATTCTGCTTCAGTAGGTAAAGGACCTCCTGCTGTGCATCCCATCTGAAGCCTGCTCTATGGAACATCCTGCCCAACTCGTGTGCTTCTTAACTACTGAAGGCTATAGAGTCTCAGGAGCTAATACACAGCTCTCATGTAAAACCATTATCTACTTGGGGCTGCATCTCGCTCCCACCACATGGGAATTGACTACAGAAGATCGCCAGGCAGTGAGCGAACTCCAAACTCCTCAAGCCACAGATCAAATACATTCCTCCCAAGGCTTCGTTGGACGTTTCAGACATTGGTTTCCTCATTTTCCCTGTTACCTAACCCCTTGTCCAAAACTGCTAGGGCCACCCGTCTTGGCCACCTTGTCTCTGTCCAGTTAGTCAGGGCTGCCTTTCACAAAACCAGCATGGTCTCCTTCACTTCCCACCTTTGCATATACCAAAACCCACCAAACCTTTTTAACTTTACACTCACAAAAAGCAAGGCATATCAGTTGAAGTCCTGACTCAGTCCCGTGGGTCTGCTCTGTCCCCTGTGGCCTATTCGTGTAAACAACTGGATAGGATGGTCAGGGATTGGCCACCAAGCCTCCGGGCCAAGTCAGCAGTTACCTCCCTAACTAAAGGAGCCTTCAAGTTAACACTGGGAGAGCCCATCCAGACGTTATCTCCCACAGACTGCAGGACATCCTCTCATGTCACGTTCTGTGTCTACTTTCTCGAAGACATTTGCATGAAATCCACCTTGTTTATTGAAAACCCTAAAGACCCTACGCCAGGCTCCCACTTTGAACCAGGCAACTCTTTTGCCCCAACTCCTAGACTCGCTGGAGCCTAGCACTCATGCCTGCCCACAGGCAGTTGAGGAACTCATGATGCCCCGACCCAAATTCTCTGATCAACCGTATCCTATTCCAGATCTAACCTTGTTTGTTAATGGCCGCCTGTGCTGTCATCTCACTTGGTTGAGTCTGGGAAACAGCAGACCTCCCTGTCAGAACACCTTTGCCAAAATAAGAATTATCACTCTCATTTGAGCTCTCTATTTATCTAAAGGACAACATCTAATATATATATTTTTTCAGATTCTAAATATGTGTACCTTATAGCACATTGTCACGCCACCATCTGGGAAAAGTGCGGATTTCTGACTACCAAAGGGTCCCACATTGGAAACTGTCAATTAATAGCCAATCGCTTACAGGCTCTTCAGCCACTGAGAAAAGTAGCTACTATCCATTGCAGAGGACATCACACCGATACCTCTCCTGTCACCCAGGGCAACCACCGGGCAAATGCTACTGCAAGAAACCTCACCGCCAATCCCACTAACACAGCCCCAAGACTCTAGTTCACCATCCCCGACATGCAACCCCCTTACCCCAGGAAGAAGACACCCTGAGTGACAAGGGAAGACAACTCAAGAAAGGTTGATAATTCTCCAAAGTCAAATAGCACTAGCCACACAACAAGCTGAAGACTTCTTCAACTGAATGCATTCCTCTTTACACATTGGGCCCCGTGCCTTGTCCCAAATCTTGCAAGCAATCTTATATCAACCGAAACGAACCCAGCTCGTCCAAAATGGTAGTTCCTCCTTCTCCATTTGCAAAGCGGTCTATACCCTACGCGCCCATACACCAACTACGTGGCCTACTGCCAAGATTGTCAGATCGATCTTACTCAGATAACTAAACACAAAAAATTTAGAATCCTCGCATGTGGAGATACCTTTACAGGTTGGGTTGAAGCTTCCCGACTACACGAGAGACAAGATATAGGTACAGACATTCTACTCACCCAAATCACACCCAGGTTTGTCCTCCCCAACTCCACACAGTCAGATAATCTTCCATGATTCTGAACCCAAATCACACAGATCTAACTTTCTCTGAACAGTAAATGGCATTTGCATATTCCATACAGGCCTCAAACTTCAGGAAAGGTGGACAGAATGAACGGAATTATAAAATATATTCTGTCTAAACCAGGGATTCCCAAAGATTTAAAGAGAGGTCACTTCACTGTCCCTCAGACCTGTTGGAGGGTTAGATGATAGTTAAAAAAACTATGAATAAACTCCTATGCACATGTACATACCTTATTTTGAAGTAAAACTAATGAAAGGGCAAAAACCCTTGGCGGACCAGATAACAGTCCTTGGCCGGCAACACATAGCTCACGGGCATTAGTTTGAGGAATTCTGGTCTAAGCATTCCCAGGAACTTCAGGGCCTGTGGGTACACTTACTCCTTCTTGCCTTAACTCAAATCTGAAGCACCACCCCAATACAACGCTCTCCTTTTGTAAGCCCATTTGAACTTTATGTGGCAAAGCCATCCCCATCAAACACGACCTACCAATCCTATCACCACCACTAGGATACAATTAACCGTTTCTTTCTCTTCTAAGGAAACTGCTCCAGCAGCATGCAGACCAGTGTCTGCCCCCACCCCCCTATTCCTACAAGACCTGACTTGCCAGGAATCAGCCTGATAGACTCTGTTCTGCTAAAAGAACTCCATTCTCAGCCTTGATGACCTACATGGACAGGGCCCAAACCCCTATTCCTCACTACACCCAGCACAGTCAACTTCCTTGGTGACCCTATCTGGCATAGTCTCACCAGCATAAGGTTAGCCCAACACAAGTCATGACTGGTATTCAACCCAGATTGTGGGACCTACTACCCTATGCTTTCTGAGGTGACCTCCTGCTTCTCATACCTAGCATGTGCTCTGACGGTTTTCCGTGTAGGCCCACACATACAACCTTGGGTCCGTCCAACTCTGCTACACGCCAGGTCTACTAACGGCATAAGGCACGCCATCAGTAGAGCCCATTGCGGCCAGCTTGGGTCGCGGCGGTCATTTTGCCTTTGCTTCAACATCACCTTTCTTCGACCATTAAACCCAGCGGCACCATACAACTTCAGCGAGCAAAACAATCTGGCCCTTGGCTCTCTACATGAAGAAAGCAGTGTTGTAAACAGTGCCCAGAAACAGACTTGGTGTCTGCATATTGTTCCTAGTTGCAGCATCCGTGCAATGCGCACCACTACTCTATCCTTCAGAGTTACACCCTTCCCAGAAACCAATGTGGAGAGTATCAAATATATGTTGCAGACCCCTGGGATATAAGGTGGGGAAAAGGCATCACGGCCTGTTTGTATCCACACCGCACCGCTGCAAAGCCCTCCGCCATCCTATCAATCCATAGCAGTAGATTCAACTTCCCAACCCACCAAAGAGCATTGATGAAGTAGCTAAAGACAACCATGATAATGAACTTAACTTATTAGCCTAACTTACACATCAGGATAACAACCCTAACCCCTTCCAGTGGGTAAATCTGATCCAAGAAACAGCCCTTTAGTTAAATGCCTCTGGAATAGAAAACGACGCTTGGTTCATCTACGCCTCCCTGCAACGTCCACTGTTGGCTGAAGTTCCGGTAAGCTCCCTCCCTTCAGCCAAAACCAGCAACCCTTGTCCTGCCCCATTCCTAAGGTACCATTGTTTGCACCTGAAGGTCAGGTTGGCATCAGCTAACCCCTGTGTTATTTATCATCCCCAAGACAGGTGTCGAACCTACCCTGCAATCACAGGGAAACCATTAAAGGCTCACTTCAAGCCCCCTAAGAATCTTCCTCTGGTGCAATGGAGCCCTAACAATGTGCCTCAATACTTCCAGCAGTGCCTCCTACCTCCCAGTAACAGTAGTGCACAACTCACCATGTAGAGCCAAGAGGAAGTCTAATGACTGTGGGACCTGCACGTGCTCTGTGGCTCTAACACCAAGTGAGAAATTTATCAACCAGTCCTGGGGGATCCAGCCTCATTTCCTCCTTCCCCACAGCTGTCTTGACTGTAGAAGCTATAGGACAAATCATCATTCAGCTCCAAACTGTTAATGACAAAGTACATCATGATGGATTCCACTTCTAACTCACTGGCTTCCCTCCACAAACAATTAACATCCTTAGCCCAAGTCACCCTACAAAGTCACCGAACACTTGACCTACCAACAGTAGATAAAGGGGGAACCTACATGTTTTTGGAGAATATTTTTACTACATTAATGAATCAGGTACGGTTGGGGAGAACATTCAAGTGCTCTACATCCTGCCGAGGATTAGACAAAAGGGCACCACCTGCCCTTCCTCATGTTTTTCAAACTTCTGTCATGTCATGGTTTATACCCCTTGTTGAGCCCTTGGCAATAATTTGTGTACTGTTACAGTTGCCTCCCTGCGTGTTTGCAAATTTGCAGGACGGGATGAAAGCCATCTCCAACATGATCTTCCGCCAACTCTTGCTTTACCCTTAGAGTCTGCTACCGGCTGGCCCGGGCCCCAGATTTTCAAACTCTTAGATCGCCTCATCGTCCCACCTCATCAGGATGTGGTTCACGATCAAAGATGATGCCCATTACCACTATGAAGACTTTGGGAAGTTTGGCCGGGTACAGGCTAGGCAGCCTCTTGTACCAGCTTCTGAAGAAGACAAAAAGCCTGCTGAACTTTGTAACTTTTGCCTCCAGAATTTCACAGAGCTCATCTCCCAGGCAGGGGTCACACAGCCCCCTCTCCTACTCTCCTGATCATTCTGAGAAGCAAGGGCTGGCCATCTACTGCCCCACTCGTGTATAAAACCCTGGGGGTTTGCCTCCTGACAGGTGAGGTTAACAAATCTGGTCAGGACTGTGGAGTTTCTGTTTCCATGGGTGGGTGTTTGACTTGAGGCAGGGCTGGCTCCAGGGCACTTAGCCCCATATGTCCCACTCACTGCACTTCTCTGGGCCCCAGAGCACAGGTGCCCATAGGGGTTCTGAGGACCCTCCTCACGAGGGTCCACTTGATGGCAGTGTACTGTCTCAACGTCCTCTGAGGGCCTGGAGGGCCACCCTGTTGTTGAGCTGTGCCAACAGGGCTCCTTGCACAGGGACAGGGCATGAGTCCCCCATGAGACTACTGACAGGAGCTCCCTGGCCTCCCTGCCTCCACAGGTGCTGAAGATCCACATGACGATGGGCCGCACAGGCCAGTACAAGGGGCTAGGCGACTGCGTGTGCCAGATGCTTCAACGTGAAGGCCCGGCCTCTTTTTATCGAGGATATGCTCTCAACATGCTTGGGATCCTTCCATATGTCTGCACTGAACGGGCCGTAAACACGGTTTGCAGAGGTGGGAGTTAGGTTGCTGTAGGGGTGCAGTGATGTTGCCCAGGGCTAGGGCCCATATTGAGCCTTCTCTGGACCTGTGCCCCTTGCAGATGATGAACAACATGTGAAAATGACAAGAAAGACAATCAAGAGTCCAGCAAGTAGAGAACATCTGACTCCAAACAGTCTCCACAGTGTGCGGCCAGATGGCCAGTTATCCCCTGACATTACTACTGTCCAAGATGGAAGTTCAAAGTCTGCCTGATCCCAATGAGTCCCACTTTGTCGCCCCACCAAATGCCCTCAGCACCTTCCACACCCCCATTCTCCCTACTTGGCTCTGGCTTCTTATGCCACCAACCAAACGCCTAGAACTCATACTTACTCCTCAGCCGCCCATGCACGTTTCCCTCCTGACCTTGTGACACACCACTTCCTGAAGGGATGGTGACCACCTTGCACATTCCCGTGTTGGAGGGAACATAGGCAACCCGAGGGTGCTGCAAGGGCCCCGTTTGGGGAAGGCCATCTCTCGTCCTTCCCTCCCTAGCATCTGTCAGTGTGCTTCAAACTTCTGATTAACAGCTGAGCCACTTTCCCTAGGATAGACCACGCAGGGACCCCAGGACACAGGACTCACACCCCCAAAGAGGCCAGCATTCTCAAATAGACTTAGCCTACGAATGGTCCCATAATTACTCCCTACACTTGTCAGGACACACCTGCACCATATAGGACATCCGGGGATTCACATCGACCCTAATGGACAGAGCAGAATGACTCCTTCAGGTCTCTGAAGTTGACCATCCTCACGGGAGCAGAGAGCGTCAGCATTCATCACTTGACACTGACTCGGGAACCCTAGAAGATGGGGTGGAACTGCCATTGTGGTTGTCTGGGACTTTACCTCAACCATTATGGGAGTAGACAGCCTTGTCTTTTTCCCAGAGAGGCACTGGTGGGTACACACTGCTGGCTTTGAGGTGAGTAGACTAGACTCAACGCACTGGGCCACCTGGGCTCACTTCACCTTTAGCAGCTCCTCCTCACCAGGGTCCCCAAAACAACTCCTCAGATCTAATTCCCCAACTACCTTAATCACCACAACCCAACCCATCTGAAACTCTCAAAACAGACCAGAGCTCACTCCCTGACCTTGACAAAGCCTCTCTCCACAAGCCCCCTGAACACATGCCCAAGGCCCTAGCCAATCATAGGCATCCTCACCACTGTCACCTCTTTGAGGGGAATTGTCCAGAAACCCTTTCCCTACACGGGCGCCTGAAAACACCCTGAATGAAATCCTTTGCTGCCGCCTCTACACTAGCTCATTTCCTCTGCAAACCTTCCAGACCCCTGGCTTTGCCTATCAGCACCCCAACACCCCCACTTCCTTTATTCTAAGTGTAATAACTTGGCCTCATTCCTCAAAGATACTGTGGAGGGCTCATAACCCACCATGCAGGCAGTTTTCAGTCGCATCCTCGCTGAGCAGGGCTGGCCGGGGCTCTTCCGAGGCCTAACCCCAACCTTATTAAAGGTTGTCCCAGCTGTTGGAATTAGCTACTGTGTATATGAAAGAATGAACAGCACCATCAGAGTGTAGGTTAGAAGCAGACCACAGTTAGACAGGAGTGATTAGTAGGGTCAGTCCCTTCAACGCTATAGGATGGACACACACCCCACCTGACAGGGCCCCAGGGGAGGGCATCAATGTGTGCATGGAGGTGTCGGAAAATTCCCAGAGCAGGAGTAAAAGTCCAGCATGTGGTGGCAGTCGCTGGTGGCCACCTGGCAGCCAGTTCCCTGGCAGGCACTGGCACAGCCCCTTGAACCAACCCAAAAGCTTCATGCAGGTGAGGGGACCTAGAAAGGCCAGCCATCTCCCCAGGCTTATGTGAACCTGGGTGAAACAGTTCCAAGGGGTGATTGTGTAATAGAGGGGTCAAATGAGAAAGTTCAACAGTTCTGTGTGTTTTTACAAAAATAATAAGCATAAGGCTAAATATAAACAATGCCTTCTCCAGTCAACTTTTATAGAATGGATGCATCAGCTTATGTCTCCCAGTGCTTATTGATTTTAAGTTCTGGGGAGTGAGTTCCAACCGATAGGAACCTCGGGTACAAAAGAAGAAAGCCCGAGCCGGGCCTGTGCATTCTCACAGTTTGGGGACACTTGACTCTTGCATCCAGTTTTCCAGTCCTCTCGCTGGGGTCACTTTCTTACTGCTTTTTCCCCTGTACCTAACATGTCATCCTTTGCCAGAAATTGTTCCCTCTTGTTAGTAAGTCCAAAGTAAATGAGGTGACTCCTCCCCATCTGGGTATGCTTCCACCTAAACAGATTTGCTAATTCTATTGACATGGAACATACTTCATCAACACTGTTCTTCATTAAATGCCTTTAATACACTCAAGGTTTCTGTTTGTTTTCTTTGTCCCATGCTGGTTACGAAATAGGGACTGTCTGAACAATGCCTCACACAGCACTTGTCTATTCCCTGGGAATGTCTGGGTGACAAAATCATCAACACACTTGGCTGGTAACCTTAAGTGTGGGCATTTAATGCACACAAAGAAAGCTCCTAAGAAAGACCTGGCCATCTCTTTCTGAACTATCACACAGCCATGGGAAACCCAGAGGAGCCCCAATCTACTCTGACTCACATGAATAGCACCTTAGTTGGAAGGGGCAGCGTTTGCGGCGTGACCACTGTCATGGTTCTCCAGAGTTCAAGAAAACCTGGCTGAACCAGCGCGAGACACTCCAGTCCAACAGGCTGCGGAAATATGCACAGCAGATGCTGGAGAAGAGGCCCCAGCCTTCTACAAAGGTTATCTGCCCAATGTACTGGCTTTATTCCCTACGCAGGCTTTGACCTGGCCATCTATGAGGTCTGGGGCCAGCTCTGGCCTCCCATCACTTCCTCGTTCCACTGGTGTCTGCCTCTCATGGAGTCGGTTGGGAAGGACAAGGCTGTGTAGGAGCAGAGCCCCAAGTCCTTGTCTCCCAGGGCTGCGGTCACAAAAGGCAACCGGGAGGCACTTCAAGGGCAGACACTGACTTCCTCAATTCAGGATGTTGAATGCTCTCCTGGTTTATGGACCCAGCCTGATATGGCCTCCCTTCCTGGTCTCACCCAAGCCTGGATGCTCTACTGAAAGCTGCCCAACATGGGGACCCTGCTGGGTGGGGTCAAAAGAGTGGAGATGCTTTCTCAGAAGCTCTACCCTCACAGCAACATGCCAGCTACCACAGTGTGACAGACAGGTGGATGTCAGGGTCATGACTCACCCCATGATTTCCTCTGAGATGAGATCCATGGCTTCCCAGGTGCTGAAGACCCGGCTGTTGCTGAGCCATCCAGACCAGGACTAGGACCTGTGAGCCTGGGCATTGCAGATGCTCTGCTGACAGGGGATCCACTCCTTGTACAACAGTTACTTCCTTAACATGCTGGGTCCGTTACCTTTAGTCACTTCTCCCTCCAGTACCAGTAACAGGCACTGCGAGACTGTGCATTTCAGATGCTGTGGGGCTGTGATCCCCTCATTCTATCAAGGATACACACCATGCGTGTTTGGAATTATGCCCCATGCATACACTGACATGGCAATACATAAGATTGGCAGGGCTAGTGTGGCCCAGGGCTAGAGCCCATTCTGACCTTCCTCTTCCTCCTGCCCCTCTCACTGGTTCTGCACAGCTTCTGGAACACAACAAGGATGAACATTGAAGACCCAACAACCTGGAAGTAAACATCTGCACAGTGACACTGTCCACAGTCCATTGCCAGATGGCCAGCTACCCATTATTAAGAATGAAGATGCAAGCTGAAGGGCAGCCTTGCCTCTATGCTGCCCATCTTATACACCCACTAAAAGTCCTCCAATTGCCGGCCCACTGTACCCAATTCTCCAGACTTGAGTCTGGCCTCCTATATTTTGCACTGACATCCTCGAAGTCATTCATACCCCCAAATCTGAACTTCTGCCCAGTCTGCAGGTACCTGGCTTTGTCTTCTGACAACTCAATACATCCGCCACCTCCATTCCCCCTATGGTGTGAGGAATAACTTGTCTTCATTCCCACAAATACTTTCGAGGGCGAATCCCAGAATGAAAGCTGTCTTCCGGTGCATCCTGGCACAGCAGGGTTGGCCTAGTCTATACAGAGTCCTGAACCCGCCTTACTCAAGGTCATTCCTGCACGAGCAATCAGCTATGCGGTATAAGAGCAAAGGAAGACCACCATCAGAGTTTAAGTCAGAGCTCAACCACAGGCACAGGGTCAGAAAGAGACAAAAGGGCGGAGTCCACTGAGTCCCCTCGGCCCCATATCTTGCTGCTTCATCTGTGTGGAACACTTGTGGAAAGAGAGTGTGCTGGAGCTCTAGGCCTGGAAGATGCTGGAGCCTCTATCGCTGGAGTGCAGGTCGGGACTGCAGTCTGGATCCTGCCAGGAATAAAAAGACATGCTGTGGACTCTAGAGCAAATGGGGAATTGGGAATCAATTGGCAACTAAAGGGTGAGCTTGGCCGGGTGTGCCTGGGATGCCGGGCCTAGGAGGGGAGCTGTGACTTCCAGTGGCACTGTCAGGTAAACACTGGCCTCCTAACTCCATGGTCAGAGGTTCAGAGACCTCGCATGCTCTTTGAGAGAAAGAGGAGGCTGACTGCTCCTATTAAGTTGGACAGCCTGGGTAACCCCATAGAGGGCATTTGTAAGTTACTATCTACTGGAAACCCTGGTTTTCCTGCTTTTAGAAAGGGCCCTGGGCCCTGGAATTCTTGGGTCTGGAAAGGGAATGGGGAGCTTGTAATCCTTGATTCTAAGAGAGGAACAAGTATCCCCAGGTCCAGATGGAGGTGTCCTTGGGACTCCTGAGTCGAAGCAGGGAGCATGGATCCTCAGGAGCAGGGCACCTGGAATCCCCATGTCTACAAGGGCATCCCCCAGTTCAGCAGGGAAGCTGGGGTATCCTGTGCCAGAAAAGGAATGAAGTGCTGGACATCCTAGGATTAGAAAGGACGCCAGGAAACCTGGGCCTTGAATCCTGAAGAGAAGTTGAAATCAGGTTGTTTTACAGGTTCGGGAGACAAATGGGGGCTGTGATCAGATCTTGAGATCTCAAGGTTCTAAAGTAAGGCCGTGTGTGTCTGGTAAGCTGGGCATAGAAAGGGTGAGGTGGTGGTACAGGAATAAGAAAGTAGGGTCCCATGGTTCTTAGAAGGATCCAGGGCCTTGGGTCTTTGAGTTCAGCAGGGAAATGTGGAGCCTGCAATTCAAGGCCTCCTGGAAGAGAAGTAGGTTTGGTGTATCTCCATGTCACTGCCTAAAAGGGAAAGGGGAAAGATAGGAACAAATTTGAAGGCTCTAGGTTTCCTTCACACTGGGAACACCATTCCGTGGAAGCACCTGAACCTCGAACCACCACTTGTCATTGCTACCCAGCCTGACACCCAGACCACTAAAGCCAATAATCAGGCCTGATTTTGTGTATCCATAAACCATAGCCCACGTCCCTGGCATTCTCCTCTGCTCCCCACAATGCAGTTCTCCCTCTTATGGACATTGCCAGCCACTGCAGCTGTGTTTTCTTTGGCTCCCACAAAAGGAAGCACCTGTATGTCCTCCATTGACATTGCTTCTCAGTGGTGTCAGTCACCCGGATCCTGCCCCATCCCTTCAACAGTTGGCTGGGTTTAGAGGTCCAGGATGGCAAAGGATTGTGACTAATAGGGACAGTAATCCAGTCTAAATCCAGTCACATCTGCTTGACTTCCCTGGGGATTGGTTTAAGCAATGGTTCTCAGCCATTCTAATGCTACAATAATTTAATACAGTTCCACATGTGGTGTTGACCCCCCAACCATAAAATTTCTGTCACTGCTAATTCATAACTGTAATTTTGCTACTGTTATGAATTGGGTGACCCTGCAAAAGGATGATTCATTCTCCAAAGGGGTCGTGAAACACAGGTGGAATGCCACCGGGTTAAAGCTAGCTAGCATCTTCAGAAGGCAGTGCTCCATCTGTAGCGGTCGTGACCATCCCACCTGACACCAGCCTAGCCTGTTCAAAGGGGTCTGCAGTCTTTATAAGTGAACCGAATGGCAGCCCTCAAGGTCAGCAGTCATTTGCAAACTAAGGTGAGAGGACTGGGAGAATAGATGAAGAGCAACTCAGCCACCACAATGAAAAACACAAGCATCGACACATTGTGATGATGATTTCTAAGGCCACTGAACAACATACATGGAAATTATACAATGGCAACCAAAGTTGCTCTATGAATTTTGAGTGAAAATCACAACAATGACTTTTTGAAGAAAGCAGAAGATTACAGCCAGGAAGGCCGTTGAGCACAATCCTGTGTGACTTGCGGGCATCATGAGTGGTATGAAGCTGAAGCCCACTGCTCGAGGAGGCTGTTGTTGTTTTGAGAGCTGGGAAATCAGGGAATCTCTAGACTCTCTTTGGAGTTTTGAAATGGACGACTGTCCTTAACGGTGTTCAGAAGGCTTTCGGCCAAGCGACTTCTTTACTGTGCGTGAGGACAGCCTGCCTCAAGCATTCCATAGCTTCAGAACCTAAACCAAACACCCACTGCCGTGAAGTCGATTGGCACTCATTATAAAAGAACTCAAAGTTCACTACCATTGAGTTTTTTGCCCACTCCTAGTGACTGTGTAAGGCAGTGTGAAACTTCCCCTGCGGGTTTCTAAGAGAGTAATTCTTTATGGGAGTAGAAAGCCTCATCTTTCTCCCACAGATGGGCTGGTGTGTCTGAACGGTGGACCTTGATGCTACCAGTTTGGTATGTAACTCCCTGCACCACTGGAGCCAGGGTGGTGTTGGGTGCCATCGTGTTTGGTTTCTGACACATACCGACACTCGTGCAAAGGAGGGAAACAGCTGGTCATGCACAATTGTTCATATGCATCCGTTGATTTGGGTTCTTGGTGCTGAGTCCATTAATGCAGCCACTGTGTCCATCCCTCTTGTCGAGGGCCTTGCTCTTTTTGGCTGTTCCTCTAGGAAGCCTGGTGGCTCTCTCCAGGGACTGCTCTATTCCAAACATCATGCCCAAAGTACGTGAGATGTAATCTCAGCACTGTGTACTTCTTCCAAGATAGAATTGTTGGTCTTCCTGCAGTCGATAGAGAGCCTATATAGAGTTGCCAGAGTTATAAATGTTTAAAGGAGCAGACAACCTCAACCTCATCTTTGTCCCAGGGAGAGCTGTGGCTTGGTGCTTCTGTCTGGGAAGCAGCAGGCTGCTTACCACAAGGTCAGTGATTCAAATCCACCAGCAGCCCCACAAGAGAAAGAGGAAGCTGCTCCCATAAAGATCTGTATAGATTCTCTGTGAATTGGAAGAGAGCAAGTGGCAGTGGATGCAGACAGCAATGCAGTCC
Source organism: Tenrec ecaudatus (assembly GCF_050624435.1). NCBI lineage: Eukaryota > Metazoa > Chordata > Mammalia > Afrosoricida > Tenrecidae > Tenrec > Tenrec ecaudatus. The sequence goes on along the minus strand of NC_134530.1, from coordinate 14,436,466 downwards.
AGAAAGGGTGTGTTTTGAGCCAGTGACCAGCTGTGTAGGAGAACCCATCGCATCACAATAGCGAGGTTTTTGTTTTGCTTTGATCATTTTATATTTTGATTGTAACTTGGGTAGATGTAATGGAGCTTTCCACTCAGTGCTTCCTACAGGTACATGACTTCCCTCCCCAAACACAGAAGCATGCTTTCCACTTTCTCTTTCTGTGCCACATCCTTGCCAGACCCTCCTTGTCCTTAGAGCTGTCTCCTGGGCCAATGGTGCCTTTTGACCCCAGGGGCTTCATTAATCCAAAGGGTTTCTCCCTCTCTATGGTGGAATTTTCCAGATCTAGCCCTGGCGGCATAGTTGTTTCATGTCAGTGTGCCACCACAAGGTCAGCAGTTCAAAAACCACCAACTGCTCTGGGGTAGAAAGGTGGGACTTTCTATTCCCTAGGGAGATCTTTTCTCGGGAATACACTGGGGCTGAGCTACCCTGGCTTATAGGGTCCCTGTTAGTCAGAGTGGACTTCAGAGCAGCATATTAAAAGTGATAGAAGACCGTTACCTCACTCCATACACAAGAACGAACTCAAGGTGGATCTCAGACCTAGAAGTAAATCCCTAAACTATCGGGACCATCAAGAAAGTAACTGGGACCAAGCTAAGAATCTTGGCATAGGGAATACATGAGGCTAACTGAAATAGGGAAGGGTCCACCACAGATGAACCCGAAAACAACAAGAGGGGTCTACTAAGTATAAAACACCTGCGGGCTTCCAAAGATTTCAACAAGAGAGTAACAAGGGAACTCACAGACTGGGAGATGGTTTTTAGCCATAACACAACACACAAAGGGCTTATTACTAAAATCTACAATACCCTCCTACCATGCAAGAAGAAGAAGACTTCCATGAAGAATTGTGGAAAGAAGAGAAGTTTGTCTAGTGGGGAGACCTGAATGACCAACAAACATATGAGAATATGCTCCTGATCATTAGACTTCAGAGAAATGCAAATTAAAACAACCATGAGATACTACCTAACACACTTGAAGATAGCCTAAATCAGAAAATCAGAGAGCAAGCAACCAAGGATGGAAGGGCTGTGTCAAGATAGGACTCTCCTCCATTGCTGGTGGTTGTGTAGACAGGTGCAGCACTAGGGGAAGCCATCTGGCAATATTTAAAGCAAACGGATATTGAGTTGCCTTACAACCCAGCAATCGCTCTACTGGACATATATACCCAAAAGAAGTAAGAAATAGACCCCCACTAGTCATCTGACCTCCAATGTTTATTGCAGCGCAATTCACAATTGCAAAGAATTGGAAACAACCTAAATGTCCATCGTTAAATGAGTGCATTAGAAAACTCTAGCACGTAAACTCTGTGGAGCACTATGGATCCCTGAAAAGCACTGATGATCAATGAAACACATCGTCTCATGGGAGGAGGTGGAGAAAATTATGCTAATAGAAGTTAGCCAATCACAAAAGGACAAGTACAACATGAGTCCACAGAGGTAAGTATAATCAGGACAGTAGCTATAGAAGAAAAACACTTGTCTCACACTTTATGCGTTGAGGTACAGGCAATCAGGTACAGAGCAAGCACAAGGAGGTACATGGTATCCCAACGCAAAGAGGGGAGAGTGGCGTTGTGGGAGGGACAGTGGAGAGAAGGTATAAAATTAACACATGGCTTTGGGGGAGCCACTTTTGACTGATCCACCCAGGAGGAGGTACTGTTTATGTAGCCACAGAAATGGGAGTGTGAGTGCAGACTCCACCACAGCATGCCAGATCTTGAGGGCAATGTAACCACAATGAACTACTCATGAACAGACAGGTCTACAGGCTCGTCGCAAATCAGAGCCATACTGACACGGTCCCTAGAAGTACACACTACCGAGGACAACACGAAACCTACCGGTGGGGAGAGCGGATGGCCTTCTGCAACCAGATGGATGTAAACCAGGAATGGAAAAGAGAGAGTGAGGACTGGATCACCAACTGAAACGCCAAGCTCTGAGGAAAACGTCCCTTCACGGAGCGGCTAAGGCACAGAGAGGACTGTCCACAGGAATGTGGCAGCACACTGACAGCCTCCTGGGTTGATGGGCACTGAGGTTCAAGGACCAGTCAAGGAGGAAAGAAAGAGAGCAAAAGCAAGTTCTCCAAAGTCTCTTCTCTGGAAATATCACTGCCTAAGGGAGACAGCATTAGACAGTGACCTGACAGACTGGGCATAAAAGCTCACGGAGATCTCGAGGCCTGGTAGTGAACTGGTTGCACATTGGCCTGCAATCCTCCTGGCCAGCAATTCAAAACCAGCAGCAGCTCCTCAGGAGAAAGACTGGGCTTTCTACTTCCGTAAACAGTAACAATCTCAGGTCCCAAGGATTATCTGGACTGAGACAGATGAGAGAGTTCGGACCGTGTTGCAGCCACCACTTCTCAATTGGAACCACTCACCCAACACCACACCCGGGGCCAGCCAGGTGGCCCATTAAGTCTCCCACAACCGAGGCTACACCCCCTCTTGCAACCGGAGTACTTCAGTTGGAAAAACGTGGTGACTGAGGAAGTAAGGGACAGCTGTACAAGAGTGGTGGACTGTGGTAGGCAGACCACCGAGGTCCTGCTGCAGCCACACACTATATCCTATATTAACTTATGGTTCATTGCAGCAAACTGGAGACATACATTCTGTTTCATTTTCTTTATGCTGATCATAGTAGGATGTATCTTACACATGCTGTGTCATTGGGGTACCCTGTGGAACTTATGTTATTTGTTTTTCTAGTTATTGGTAAATGAACCCCAATGTTGACGATTCTATAAGGACAGCAAATGGATCAAGGGTATAGGGTTGTTGGGAGGTCAAGGGGGGTGTTGGGAGGTAATTGAGAGATGATATTAAGGAGACCAAGAAGGGAAAGTGTGATAGTTTGGGATGATGACTAAAGAATCAAATGCATAGATATTCATATGTGTGTCAGAGAGAACTTTATATTAAAGGGTACTTGTATATCAAAGAAACACCCTAGCCCAGTCCAGATCAAGTTCACAAGTCACTGGTGTTTAAATTCCTCGTCAGACTCGCACAGCACATTCAATGATATCAAATGCAGGAAGATCACAGGCTGGTGGGTGAAAGACTTGTGGATCCCGTATCTCTAGTCTCTCTTATTACTCTCCTGGTGAATATTTTCGAAGTACATAAGTGTTTTATTTTTAGTATGTCCTATTGCACAATCTGTGCCTCCTCCGTGTTGGTGTCCTTCCATATTTCTGATAGCCTATGTAATCCCTGTGCCAAGGTTCTCAGGTTTGTCCCAATTTCCTCATTGATGGCTCAAATAGTTTGGGGTTTTACCTCAAGGTCTGTGATCCACCCTGAGTTTATTCTTGTGCATGGAGTTCGGTAAAGGTCTTGCTCCATCTTTCTGCACTACGTATCCATTTTTCCAGCAAAATGACTTGAAGAAGGCATCTGCTTCCCATTTGATACTTTTGGGCCCCTTATCAAAGATCAGTTGTCCGTACGGTGGTGATTTTATTACTGGGTTTTCAATCCTTTTACATTGGTCTGAGTATCTATCGCTATACCCGTACCACACTGTTTTGACTACTGTGGCTGTGTAGTAGGTGCTAAAGTCGGGTAAAGCAAGCCTTCCGACTTGGTACTTCTACTTGAGGAGTTCTCTGCTAATTCTCGGTTTCTTCCCTCTCCATATGAAGTTGGTAATCTCTTTTCCAACTCTTGAAGAAAGTTGCTGGAAATTGGATAAGGACAGCATTGAAATTATACAGTGCCTTGGGTAGAATGGACATCTTTACAATATTGAGTCTGCCAATCCATGAGCATGGGATCTCCTTCTATTTGTTGAGGTCATCCTTGGATTCTTTTTATAGTGTTTTGTAGTTTTCCTCATACAGATCTTTTGTTTTTTGAGTCAAGTACATCCCTAAATATTTCCATTTGTGTTTGGCTATTGTGAAGGGTATCCCCTTTTTAATCTCCTGTTCTGTGCCCTTTTCCAATGTGTTTAGTAGTGCAATAGACTTCTGTTTGTTGATGTCGTAACCTGCTACTCTGCCATAGTCCTCTATTGCTTCCAGTACTCCTCTTGTGAAACTTTTAGGATTTTCCATATATAAAATCATATCATCTGCGAATAATGATAGTTTCACTTCTTCCTTCCCCAGACGAATATCTTTGATGGCCTTTCTTTGCCTTATATTGTTAGCCAGGACCTCCACCACGATGTCAAATAGGAGTGGGGACAGGGGACATCCTTGTCTAGTCCCCTTTGTCAGAAGAATTGCTCTCATCTTTTCTACATTGACTACCACATTGGCTGTTGGTTTTTCATATATAGCTTGTATTATATTGAGGAATATTCCTTACATTCCTATCTTCTTGAGTATCTTAAACAAGAATTGGTGTTGGATTTTGTCGAATGCTTTTTCTGCATCTATTGATATTATCATGTGGTTCTTATATTTCTTCCTTTCAATGTGACAAATAACACTATTGGTTTTTCATATGTTGAACCATCCCTGCATCCCTGGTATGAATCCCACTTGGTCATGGTGAATTATTTGTTTTATATATATTTGTATTCTCTTGGCTAGTATTTTGTTAAGGATTTTTGCATCAATATTCATTAGGGAAATTGGTCTGTAGTTCTCAATTCTTGTAGGATCCTTTCCCGGTGTAGGTATTAGAGTTATACTAGCTTCATAGAAGGAATTTGGAAGTCTGCCATCTTTTTCTATGGTCTGGAACAGTTTGGGTAGGATTGGTGTCAGTTCTTCCCTGAATGCTTTATTGAATACACCAGTGAATCCGTCTGGACCCGGTGCCTTCTTGGTTCCTAATTTTTTGATAGCCTTGTCTATTTCTTCTATTGATATGGGTCTGTTGAGGCTCTTGGTGGCCATTGGGGATAATCTAGGGAGGAATTGTTTTTCCAAGAATTCATGCATGTCTTCCAGGTTTTGAATTCATTGGAGTACAGTCCTTCATAGTACCTGTAATTATCCTTTTGATTTTACTATGGTCCGTTGTAATATTCACCCTTTCATCCCTCATCCTTGCTATTGAAATGTGTTCCTTCCCTTCTTTGGTCCAAGTCACGAGAGGTTTGTCAATTCGGTTTCTCCGTTCGAAGAACCAACTTTTAGCAGCATTTATTTTTCCCATAGTTTTCTTATGTCCTCTTTCCTGAATCTCAGATCTAATTTTTTTAGAATGATTTTTTATTATTTTTTAAACAATTTATTAGGGTCTCATACAACTCTTATCACAGTCCATACATATACATACATCAATCGTATAAAGCACATCTGTACATTCTTTGCCCTGATCATTTTCTTTTTTTTCCTCCTCTTTCCTTTTTTTACATTTTATTAGGGACTCATACAACTCTTATCACAATCCATACATATACATACATCAATTGTATAAAGCACATCCATACATTCCCTGCCCCAATCCTTCTCAAAGCATTTGCTCTCCACTTAAGCCCTTTGCATCAGGTCCTCTTTTTTCAGATCTAATTCTTATTATTTCTTTTCTTTTTCTGTTGGAAATTCTTGCTGACTCTGCTCTAGTTGGTGTCCAATCCCGCAGGAACTTCAACGTGGATCCTGGAGAATAGAATGGGAATTGGGGGACAAGAGACACAGAGAATGGAGACAAGACGATAGCCTGATCAAGTCTCATTTATTGATCAAAGTGTTACAGCTTATATGGGCCCGCAATGGGGGAAGCACCCGTCGCACATGTAAATTAGGCTACTTTTGCGACGGACCAATCAGGGAGTCGGGAGAGCGCATCCTGTCCGTGAGTCAGTAATGGCTTACAGTCTTAAACCAGGTATGCACAGTGGCATGTTTATGCAAATCAGGAGCAGGCACTAGCTAGAGCGAAGACAATCTTTTACCCAATCAAGGGGAAGCAGGACATAGGTGCTTATCTAAAGAACATCACAACTTGTTTGCTTAAGCTTTACAGGCTGGGTACTTTCTGGAAATGCTGACCATAAAACAGGGTCGTATACACAGATAGAGACTTCCTTATCTATGCCTGGCAAGCTAGGAATGTCAAACGCAGCTGCAGTGCTCTGTCACATAGGCTGGGGTAGTAGAATACCCAGAGCTCAGGCTAATAAATTCCAAGTAATGGCCGAGCCTCATGGCTCCGGACAAGTTGCTGTAAATTTTGTGCCACTGTATCAATTATATGCCTCTCCTTCTTCTGTATGTGTGCATGTAATTCTGTCAGACTTCCTCTGATGACTGCCTTGGCTGTGTCCCATAATTTTTGTATGTCATGTTTTCATTCTTATTGGTTTTTAGAAATTTCCTAATTTCATCTCTGATCTGAGCCGCTATGCTCTACTTTGCAGTAGACAGTTATTCATTCTCCAATAGTTTGCTCTTGATTCTTTATCTTCCTTTAGTTTATTTCTAATCTCATGGCACAGTGGTCAGAGTGAGAGGTCAGTATGATATCAATGTGCTTGTATTTATGTGGCTTTGACTTATACCCTAGCATGTGGTCTTTTTTTGTAAATGTACCATGTGCACTTGACAAGAATGTGAATACATTTTTGTTTGGGTGGAGAGCTCTGTAGGTATCTATCAGGTCAATTTGTCTAATTGTAATGTTCAGATTTTTAGTCCCCTTGTTGAGTTTCTTACCGAATGATCTATCTTTCTAAGAGCGGTGTATTGAAGTAGCCGGCATTAATTGTTGAAGCTGTGATTTCTTTCTTCATCCTTTGCAGTGTTTGCTTGACATATTCAGCTGGATGCTTGTTTGGCAAGTACATGTTTAGAAGCCTTATTGGTTCTTTATGCAATGCCCACTTGAGCATTAAAAAGTGTCCAAATTTACTTCAAAACCACCAGCAGCAACCCAGGAGTCATGAGGAAGGGGGGAAGCAAGGGCCTGATTGGAGAGCTCAAAGTTTCCTTTTCTCTGGGACCACCATTACCTAGAAGCACCTGAACCTCACGCCCACCAGGGGTAGGGCCTGCCCAGCCAGACCCTGAGGGCGTTAAACCCAAAGTTATGCCTTGCTGTATCTTGTGACGATTGCACATGTCACATGCCAATGTGTAGGTTCCTGCCAATCCAGTTCTCCCTGTCTCTTAGGGGCCAATCTAACCCACAGCAGCTGTGTTTTCTGTCTTTCTTTCTTTTCTTCTCCTTCTTTTTCTTCGTCAATTTATAGGGGCTCATACAGCTTTTATTACAATCTATCCATTGGTTCAAGCATATTTGCATATTGAATGCTATTATATGCAAAACATTTTCTTTCTACTTGAGCCCTTGGTATCTCTCCTCATTTCTTTTTCCTTTCCTCCTGCATAAACTCTGGAAAATTTATGATTTTTTTTTTGCCTCTTGCATTGACTGGGTTTTCCCTTCATCCACTTTGGTATTTTCTATGCACCTGGGAGTTTGTCATAGGTAGATCATTGTGATCAGATCCACTTTCCTCCTCCCAGCTAACCTTTTCCCTACTGGTATGATTACTCTCATTATTGGTCCTGAGGGGTTTATCTGTCCTGCATTCTCTGTATTTCCAGATCTCACCGCTACCGATGTACATGCTCTGGTCTAGCCAGACTTGTGAGGTAGAACTGTGGTCATGATAGTGGGGGGAGAGGGAAAAGGAGGAAGCCATCAAGAACTAGAGGAAAGTTACATGTTTCATCAGTGGTATACTGCACTCTGACTGGCTTGACCTGTCCTTGTAAACCTTCTTTAAAGGGATACCCAATCATGTACAGATGGGCTTTGGGTCTCCACTCCACACTTCTCCTCATGCACATTGATGGGATATTTTTTTCTGAGTCTTTGATGCCTGATACCTGTCACTGTCTACACTTCATGATCAAACAGGGTGGTGTTTGTCTGCCTTGTGGACGTTGATGCTTCTCAGCTAGATGGTCGCTTGCTTCTCTTCAAGCCTTTAAGACCCCACGTGCTAGATCATTTGATACACAGGCACCATCAGCTTTCTTCATCACATTTCTGATGCACCTACTTTGACTTCAGCCATCCTGTCAGGAATGTGAGCATCATGGAATGCCTGGTTGTTAGAACAACGTGTTCTCGTGTCAAGGGAGGAATTGAGTAGAGACCCAGTGTCCACCTGGTAGCTTAACACTTAACATATAAATATATCTGCAGACATCTCTCTCCCTATCGTTACATATAGTATACTCACATGTGAACATGCTGTGTTAAGGCCTTTCTAAATGCCCTTTGCGTCCTAGTTCTTAACTCTACTTCCTTTCACGTTCCTCTTGTCCCACTATCATGCAGGACCTTCATTCAGGGTTCAGTAATTGCTCTGGTTTGCACTGCCCTTCATTAAGTCCCACCAGGCATCATACACCCTCCGTGCCATTGATTTCAGATCACTTGTTCCCTTTTCCATAGGTCTGTTCACACCCACTGCCTTTATCCTGCTGTCCTCTCTACTGAGTACCCCTGGAACAGTGGGTCTCTCTTTTCTCCAGATTGTTCATCCGGACCAACTAATCTTGATAGACACGGGGAGACAATATGTAGTCCTAAAAACCAGGTAGAGCAAAACAAAACAAACAAGAACCAACCACGCAAAAAAGAAGTCTATAAATGCTTCCAGGTCTGTTTGTTGAACTTTGGTGTGTTTTGTAGTCTTGTCTGATGGGGTACAAAGGCCTGCGCCCCTACGTCTATTTTGATATTCTTCTGGGCCCTCATTGCTTTGCTCCCCTGGCAGCTGTGTTGTGCACCATTAGCGTTGTGCCCCCGCGTGTTGGGGTCACATCTGACACAATCCCAGCACTGTGTTTCCAGTGTGGTCCCCCTTAGTGCTATGGATCAGTGAGGCATGACATGTCTCATGATGGGGCTGGTTGTCTGGTCCTCTCTGTGGATTGGATGCTATTAGTAGGAATACCTTCCCCAGGACTTGGTGCACGAGGATGCTTTCTACACTCTCTCCTTCTCTGTTACTTTGCTCCTATGTGCTTTGAACCACAATGGCCTCTCCCTGAACTGTAGCTTCAGTGTTATAAACTGAAGTAAATTTTATGGGGGTTGGGTGTTAGGTTATTCCAAGTTGTTGGAATCGGGATTGGAGGCGACGCCACAGACCTTCTGGTTCCTTGCTTCAGACCAGTATATTTCATTCACATCTTCACACACCAGGTTGAACTCTGGTAACCTTCTCCCTCTCCTGTGGAGGTATGAACAACACACTCCCCTTGGGTGGCCTAGTGCTCTGCTACCCAACTACCCATGTGTTTCGTTTCCCCTACTTTTTAGGTGGCTGCTATATGCATCCCTGGATTGGGACTGGGCCCTGGAGTGGGACCTGGACCTCCCCAGAGGAATGGATGTGTACAGGGACACAGAAGAGCACAGTTGGAATGTTAAGGTGACGGATGCCTTTGGTATCCCCACACCCATAGCCATTTCAGTGTTCACAGGCTGCAGGGGCAGTGGGAGCATCAAAGGTAAGTTGTTTTCAATTGAATGGTTGTAAGGGTACCTGGTTTACAAGGGGAGAGTCTACATGAAGTGGCAGTGTTTTCGGGGTGAACACTTTCCTGGTTCTCTCAATTTCGGAAGATCTTGCTGACCCAGCACGACACGGTCCAGTACAACAGGCTACAGAACTATGTGCAGCAGATGCTGGGGAAGCCCCAGGTTTCTACAAACATTATCTGCTCAATGGGCTGGGCTACATTCCCTACCCAGGCTTTGACCTGGCCAACTATGAGGTCTGGGGTCTGCTCTGACCTCCACATCACTTCCTTTTTCCGTAGCTGTCTGCCTCTCATGGAGTCGGCTGGAAAGGACAAGGCTGTGGAGGAGCAGAGCTCCAAGTCCTTGTCTCTCTGGGCTGTGGTCACAAAAGGCAACCGGGAGGCACTTCACTGGCAAACACTGACTTCCTGAATTCAGGATGTTGGATGCTCTCCTGGTTCGTGAACCCAGCCTGACATGGCATCTTTCTCAAACAAGTATCTGTGTGTCTTTGATTGACATGGTTCTCTAGAGAGACAAAACCAGGACACTTAGAATTTTATAAAGATTGACATACAGAAATACACAATGCATGAAACAAAAAGCTCATTAGTCTATAGGGCAGTACAAATGGCCCAATGCAATTAACGCTTAAGAGTCAGCTACTATACTGGAAGTTCAAGCGCTGCCGGTGTAAGTCAAAGAAGCAGGCTCTCTGGCCAAAAGCACCAATCAGCATGGCAGGTCACCAACAGTCAACAAGATGACAGGGTTTGACAGTCCCCAGCGAAATGAATGTATACTCCAGTAGCATGGTGAAGCAGGCCTTGAAGGAACCTCAAACTACAGTGACACAGTCCATAGGTTAGGTGAATCATAAGGAGTGTAGCTTGCAGGATGAGGCAGAAAACCAGCTACGGCAACCACACATTGGTCTGATCAGCAAAGAGCAAGAGACAGGAAAGGCAAGGCTCGGGTAGCCATTTATCTCTCCCCGTTTTAATTAATCCCACGTTCATTTGGCACGTTGGCACGATAAACGTACGCCTATCACAGTGTCTCTCCTCTTCTGCCTAGATCTCAGAAAGTCATGAGGTTTTGGATCCACCCTCTTCCTCGATGGATTACGTGATGTTCCCTTGCATTTGAGAAGCTGGTAGCATGAGGAGCCTTTATGGTATGATGCGTTACTAACTTAAGACTTAGCAGTTCAAATGATGAGCCGATCCCTGGCCGAAACACCATCCTTTCTATTCCTGGGAGGAGTTACACTCTCAGCAATAATGTGTCCTGGAGGAGTAGCTATGAGTCCAGATCAATCGAATCGATGGCATGGTGGAGTTCAGTGAGAGCATCAGTTGGCGTTATTAAACCAAATCCAGGGCTGGTGAGTCGACTTGGGACTCACAGGTTTTCTGAGACTGTGAATCTTTCTGGGAGCCACAAGTCTTGCTTTCTTCCCAAGATGAGTTTGAACTGTCAACCTTGCAGTTAGTAGTGGGAACTCCTCACCCACAGCGTCACCTGGCTTCCTTGGATGCATCGTGGCAGGTGATTGTATCACATGCGAGATCACTTGGGGGCAGTGGCAGAAAGCGTTCCTCCCATGTGTGTGACCCAGGATCCATACCTTCCGGAGCCACGCCCCCCCAGGACAGCTAACCCCTTCTATCAGTGGAGGGCTTCTGGTTTGTACAGTGCTGCTGAATGGGTTTCAGCCGGACCATGAGATAGGCTGACTTTGGGAAAGAGATCACCTGGCCTCTCTTCCTGGTCTCACCCAACCTTGGATGCTCCACAGAAAGTGCCCATCAAGAGGGCCCTTGCGGGGTCAAAAGAGTGGGGAAGCTTTTGCAGAAGCTCTGCCCTCACAGCATTATGCCAGCTACTACAGTGTGACAGACAGGTGGATATCAGGGGCTCCAACCACACCCAAGAGTACTTTTGAGGGGAGATCCATGGCCTCCCAGGTGATGAAGACTCGCCTGACACAGGGTCGCACAGGCCATTACCAGGGTCTAGGTGACTGCATCTGCCAAATGCTTCGACACCACGGCTTGGCCTCGTTTAATTAAGGATATGCTCCCAACATACTTGGAATCCTCCCATATGCATGCACAGACCTGGCCGTAAAAAAGGTTGGCAGAGGTGGGGGTGAGCTTGCTGTAGGAGGATGTGGTGTGCCCCAGGACTAGGGCCCATTCTGAGCCTACTCTGGACCCCTGCACCTTGCAGATGATGAACAACATGTGGCAAATGAGAAGAATGGATGACCAAGAGCCTAGCTAGGCTGAGAACATCTGTACCCAAACAGTCTCCATAGTGTGCAGCCAGATGGCCAGTTATTTCCTGACATTAATAAGAACAAAGATGCAAGCAATAAGTCAGCCTTCCCCTGATGAGACCCACTTTGTGGCCTCCCCAAATGTTCTCATCCCTTCTCATCCCCAAATTATTCCTACTTGGCCCTGGCAACTTATGCCGCAAACCAAATGCCTAGAACTCATACTTATCCACAAATCTAAACATCCTGTCCCATTTTCCCTCAGTCCAAAATGTGATCTAGTCCCAGCGTACACACACCCCGCCCCCCATGCACGATTCCCCCGACCTTGTGCCATACCACATGCTCAAGAGTTGATGGCCAACTCACACATTCCCGTGTCGGAGGGAACGTGGGCAACACGAGGACGTTGCAAGGGCCCGGTTAGAGTAAGTCCATTTCTAGGCCTTTCCTCCCTAGCATCTCGCGGTGGGCTTCAAACTTCTGATTAGCAGCTGACCAATGTCCCAAGTGCAGCCCACCCAGGGACCCCAGGACACAGGACTCACACCCCCAAAGAGGCCAGCTTGCTCAAATAGACTTAGCCAACGAATGGTCCCATAATTACTCCCCACACTTGTCAGGTCAGACCTGCACCATATAGTCCAACTGGGGATTCACATCGACCTTATTGGACAGAGCAGGACGGCTCCTTAAGGTCTTTGAAGTTGTCCATCCTCATGGGAGCAGACAGCTTCAACATTCATCACTCGACACTGACTCGGAGACCCTAGAAGATGGGGTGGAACTGCCATTGTGGGTGTCTGGGACTTTACCTCAACCATTATGGGAGTAGACAGCCTTGTCTTTTTCCCTCAGAGGCGCTGGTGGGTACACACTGCTGACTTTGAGGTTGGCAGACCAGACGCAATGCACTGGGCCACCTGGGCTCACTTCACCTTTAGCAGCTCCTCCTCACCAGGGTCCCCAAAACAACTCCTCAGATCTAATTCCCCAACTACCTTAATAACCACACCCCAACCCATCTGAAACTCTCAAAACAGACCAGAGCTCACTCTCTGACCTCGACAAAGCCTCTCTCCACAGTGCCCTCTAAACACATGCCCAAAGCCCTAGCCAATCATAGGCATCCTCACCACAGTCACCTCTTTCAGGGGAATTGTCCAGAAATCCTTTCCCTACACAGGCCCTTGAAAACTCCCCGAATGAAGTCCTTTGCTGCCGCCTCCACACTAGCTCATTTCCTCTGCAAACCTGCCAGACCCCTGGCTTTCCCAATCACCCCCCAACACCCTGACTTCCTTTATTCTATGTGTAATAGCTTGGCCTCATTCATCATAGATACTGTGGAAGGCTCAAAACCCATCATGCGGGCAGTTTTCCGTCACATCCTCGCTGAGCAGGGCTGGCCAGGGCTTTCTGAGGCCTAACCACCACCATATTAAAGGTTGTCACGGCTGCACGGCTGTTGGGATTAGCTACTCTGTGTACAAAACTATGAAGAGCACCCTGGGAATTTAGGTGAGAGCCAGACTACAGGTAGATAGGGGTGATTACGTGGGGTCAGTCCATTCAACACTACATGATATGAAACTGCCCCCACCTTACAGGCCCCCATGTGGAGGACATCATTGTGTGAAAAAGGTGTCAGAAAATTCCCAGAGCAGGAGTGGAAGCCCAACATATGGTGGCAGCCGCTAGTGACAGCCCGGTGGCCTGTTCCCAGGCATGCACTGGCACAGTTCTGGCCATGTGTGTGACCCTGGATCCATACCATCCGGGCACACTCCTGCACTGCTAAACCCTTTTTTCTGTTGAGAGATTCTGGTTTGAATTGTGCTGTATACGAATTTCAGACAGAGCATGAAATAGGTTGACTTTGGGAAAGAGATCTCCTGTCCTCTCTTCCTGGTCTCACCCATGCCTAGGTGCGCCACGGAAAGCTGCCCACCCTGTGGGAACCTGCGGCGTCAAAAGAGTGGGGAAGTTTTTCCAGAAACTCTGCCCTCACAGCAATATGCCAGCTGCCACAGTGTGACAGACAGATGGATGTCAGGGGCTCAAATCACCCCATGATTTCCTCTGAGATGAGATCCATGGCTCCACAGATGAAGACTCGGCTGACGCTGGGCCATACAGACAAGGACTAGGACCTGTGAGCCTGGCCATTGCAGATGCTCTGCTGACGGGATCCATTCCTCGTACAACGGTTACTTCCTTAACATGCCGGGTCCGTTATCTTTAGTCACTTCTCCCTCCAGTACCAGTACCAGGTACTGCGAGACTGCATTTCAGCTGCTGTGGGGCTAAGTGATCCCCTCATTTTATCAAGGATACACAACATGCGTGTTTGGAATTATGACCCATGCATACACTGACATGGCAATACATAAGATTGGCAGGGCTAGTGTGGCCAAGGGCTAGAGCCCATTCTAACCTTCCTCTTTCTCCTGCCCCTCTCACTGATTCTGCACAGCTTCTGGAACACAACAAGGACGAACATCGAATACCCAGCTACCTTGGGGTAAACATCTGCATTGTGACACTGTCCACAGTCCATTGCCAGATGGCCAGCTACCCATTAATAAGAACGAAGATGCAAGCTGAGAGGCAGCCTGGCCTCTATGCTGCCCATCTTATACACCCACTAAAAGTCCTCCAATTGCCGGCCCACTGCACCCAATTCTCTATACTTGAGTCTGGCCTCCTATGCTTTCCACCGACATCCTCCAAGTCATACATACCCCCAAATCTGAACTTCTGCCCAGTTTCATGATCTGTGGCTTTGCCTTCAGGCACGTCAAAACACCCCCCTCCATTCCAACAATGGTGTGGGCAATAACTTGGCCTCGTTCCCCTAATTACTATCAAGGGCGAATCCCACTGTGAAATAACTCGTCTGGTACATCCTGGCAGAGCAGTCCTGGCATGGACTATACAGAATCCTGAACCCACCTTACTCATGGTCATTCCTGCACGAGGAATCAGCTATGCGGTATAAGAGCAAAGGAAGACCACCATCAGAGTTTAGGTCAGAGCTCAACCACAGGCACAGGGTCAGAAAGAGACCAAAGGGCTGAGTCCAGTGAGTCCCCCTTGGCCCCAAATCGTGCTGCTTCATCTGTGTGGAACAGTTGTGGAAAGAGAGTGTGCTGGAGCTCTAGGCCTGGAAGATGCTGTAGCCTCTATCGCTGGAGTACAGGCCGGGACTGCAGTCTGGATCCTGCCAGGAATAAAAAGACATGCTGTGGACTCTAGAGCAAATGGGGAATTGGGAATCAGTTGGCAACTAAAGGGTGAGCTTGGCCGGGTATGCCTGGGATGCCGGGGATGGGAGGGGAGCTGTGATTTCCAGTGGCACTGTCAGGTAAACACAGGCCTCCTAACTCCATGGTCAGTGGTTCACAGACCTCACATGCGCTTTGAGAGAAAGAGGAGACTGTCTACTCCTATTAAGTTGGATAGCCTGGGTAACCCCATAGAGGGCATTTGTAAGTTACTATCTACTGGAAACCCTGGTTTTCATGCTTTTAGAAAGGGCCCTGGGCCCTGGAATTCTTGAGTCTGGAAAGAGAATGGGGACATTTTAATCACTGATTCTAAGAGACGAACAAGCATCCCCAGGTCCAGAAGGAGGAGACCTTGTGATTCCTGAGTCTAATCAGGGAGCATGGATCCTCAGGTGTCCAGGGGGAGGGACCTGGGATCCCCAAATGTAAAAGGGAATGCCCCAGGAATCCCCAAATCAAAGCTGGCAGCTGAGATTTCCAATTCCAAAAGAGGAATGAGGTACTAGGGATCGCTAGGATTAGAAAGGATGCAAGGTTACCTGTACCCTGTATCTTGAAGACAGTAGAACATCATGACGTTGCCAGGGTTCTGCAGATAAGACGGAGGCTAGGATCAGATTTGTGACCTCCAGGCCTTACAGTAAGGGGGGCGGATGGCTTTTCATGAATCAGAAACTCAGATTCCACACTTCTTGGAAGTTCCCAGAGCCCTCGGTCTTTGAATTCGGCAGGGAAGCCCGCAGCATGGAATTCTATGCTACTTGGGAGAAAAGCGGGTGAAGTGTGTTTTCACCCAAGGAGGCATGTCAGAGGGAGGAATCCAGGATGACATAGGACAGCTCTAGTTTTCCTTTACTCTGTGACTGTCATATTCTGGAAAGACCTTGAACCTCAAGCCCACCGAGTGCCAGGCCTGCCTAGCTGGATCACGAGGGTGGTAAACCAAAAAGTCAAGCCTGATTTTCCATATCCCATAACCAAGGACCACGTCGCCTGCCTTTTCCATCTCCTACCACCAATCCAGTTCCCCATCTTATGTGAGATCACGCCCATTGCAGCCTAGTTTTCCTTGGCTCCCACGGAAAGCAAGCACTGGATCACCTCCCTTGCCATTTCTTCCCAATGGTGTCAGGCATCCAGGTTCAGCCGCTCACCTCAGCCATTGGCTACATTTAGAAGTCAAGTCTAGAAAAGGATTCAGGTCACAGTGAAAGCAATCCAGTCTGTCCAATAGCATCCAGACGAGTTCGCCATGGACTGATTGCAGCCAGTTCGGGCCTTCAAAAGGCCGCCCTCCATTGGTGGGGGTCGCGACCATCGCACCAGCACCCGCCAAGTCTGCTCACAGAGGCCTTCGAAAGCCTTGGGCTCAGCATGCTTGACCCCTTGAAGCCTTCGCTCTGGTCCCAGACCCTCCCAGCGAGCCGGGAGCTCCCGATTCGTTTGGCGCCATGCTCCCAGGTCACTTCGGTTTGCCAGCCAACGATGGCTGCTCGCAACCCGTTGGCTCTCCGAGATGTCCAGTGCCCTGTGCTCGTTGCCTACTGACCGTCGCTGCTTTCCGATTGGCGGTTGACATTGAATTCTCAAAATTGGTGGCCAGTGAGCAAGGGCCGTCTCCCATTGTTCGTGCTCCTCTATCAGTTATGGTGACGGCAGGAGGGGGCGGTGCCTCCCCTCAGCATGGCCTTTCCTTGTGGAGCCAGGCCTCCTCCACAGGAGTCCGCTCCTCCTGCTGGACTTCTGCCTCCGCGTCAGGCCGGCCCTGCCTCGCCAGTGGGAATACAGCTACGGGGGACGCTGCCTGCACAAGGCCGCCTGCAAGCGGGTCCGGAGCCCCAGGGAGCTCCCTGCCTGGCCCCAGGGTGCGGGCCCTTTGGGCTTTTAAACCTTCAGCTATCTCTGTTTTGTTCTTGTCTCCTCTTTTTTGGCTGGCCTGCCCTCCTAAGTTATGAGATAGCCCAGAGGAAGGCTACTTGTCTGGGGCAGGGTGGTTGGTGTATGTTCCTGGGTCTAGACACCTTCTGGGGTTCTGCTGCAGACATTTGACAGCTTTGTGCAGGCCTGTGGAATCACCCACGGTGAATAGCCAAAGCAGAGACCCGTGCCCCATCTGAACCAGGTCTGAGTGGCCATCGCCCACCACCATCATCGTGTGCTTCTTATAATGTGCAGTGTAATTGGACTGTTTGTGGCAGGACGGGGAAGCTATTGTCCCCCCATGCATGGTCACTTCTAGGGACCTCTCAGAGCCCAGTGGAAGAAAGGCCTGTTGGTCTGCTTGCTTAAAGTTGAGATGTCACCGAAACCAGTCAAGATGATGCCCAGGTAAGCAGCGCTTACTGAGAGGTCTTTTGAGCACGGTGGGTCTGGTGTCCAGGCAGCCTAGTGGAAGGATTCTGCTGAGTGAGAGGACCTCCTGGGTCTATAACCCCCTCCCACACATCTGTCCTGAGCTTAGGCCCCGGAGATCTTGTATCTGGTTCTTGGGACATCTCAGCCAACTGCACTGAGCTGGTGCAGTGCTTCACCACTACCACAGCCACCGCTGTCAGAGGTTGACCTATCTGACCCCCAGCCATGGGCTCCACGCCAGGTGTTGCTTGACTGCCTCGCCGAGACACACAGCTGTGGGGGGTACTCCCGGAAGCAGCTGCCTACTCATGGTGCTCCACTTTGAGTGCCACTTCCCGAGTTCCCCTGTCTGTGTGGAACTAAACTTCGGCTGGCAGGGTCCCTCCTTCCATTCACCCAGGACCCGGAAAATTAACCTGCAATTTACCAGTAGCAGGTTAGATGACATGCGACTCAGAGTGACCCACCCTCATTGTTGTCTTGTACCCCTCTACAAAGATGGGTTTGAGGCTGGAAGGCCCAGGAGCTGTGCTCACCTTCCTCTCTCCTCGCTCGGGCCCTCAGTGTAAAGCTCACTTCGGGGAGTCCTCAAACCCCATCTTCCAGGAGGATGTCTTGGCGGGGTCTCTGGCGGTGGCCATTACCCAGACGCTCATCAACCCCTTGGAGGTAAGTGAGAGCCTGCTCAGCGGGCGGCCTCACGCAATGAAGCGACTGCAGCCCCTACCTACTGAGCAATGACTCCTGTGCCCCAGGCATCCTGCACAAAGCACCATGTTCGACCCTCACCAGGATCCGCCACATGCTCTGCCGGCTCCATTTGGTTGGTTGTTGCTGTCAGATTGGTTCTGATGCTTGGTAACCTGGCCATGGCATTCTTGGGCACCTCCTATGCACGTGACAGCTGGACTTTGACTGAGAAAGACTGAAGAAGCATCGATGCCCTTGAACGATGGTGCTGGTGAGGGATATGGTCGGTTCCCCGGACTGTCAAATGAACTCCCAGATTTGCCAGAATGCTCTGAGAGGCAAGGATGGTGTGACTTTGGATTCTAAATTTGCTCACGTACCTGGAGAAGGCCTTCTTGCTAGGCAAAATGGAGGGCTGCGAACCAGAACAGGGCCTCAAGGAGATTGGTGGACAAAGCGGCCGCAACCCCGGCAGAAACATCAGAAGCGCAGTTAAGATGACGTATGATGGGGGTTGGTTCCTGCTGCTCCACTGAGTCCCTGTGAGTCAGAACCGAGTCCCCAGCACCTCAGAGGAACCACTCGCATGACAGCAGGGAACACTGCGCGGACAGACACACCCAGTCCCCTTTGGGGATACTGTTAATCCATCTCTGGGAAGCTGGCCCTTGTGTTTTACTGACCTCCTCCTTTCGCAACCAGGACATCTTTTTTTATCACCACTGGGTCTCATGGTCACTCAGCCAAAGTCTTGCTGTCCTCACATCTGAGAAGCCTCTGCTGGCATGGCCCTAGGCCGGGCTCCTCCTTTGGGGATCCCATCGTCCAGATACTGTTCTTGCCAATACCGTCCTTCTTAGGCATAGACTGATTGCCCAACTGTTACGTGCATATGACGTCACCATGGCTTCCAGCTGAGTCCTGCCTGTGGCATTGTGGCTCTTGGACACTTCTCAAGAGGGGTGTTGCACAAGTGCCCAAGGCAGCCTGTCCCTTGAGTGCCTGATTGCGGCTCCAGTGGGAGCTAGTGGCAGATCTGAGCCAGACGGAAACCCTTGACTGCTTTGCTCTTTGCTCTTTGCTCTTTGCGTCACTCTGTTGTTTCTTGGTCCAGTTCTGAGGTCGTTGGTTTCCTCTGTGTTGGGGTGCCATCCATCCTGACGGCTGTAGTCTTTGATCTTCATCGGTAAGTACTTCCAGTAAACTTTCCTCCCAGCCAGCAAGGCTGTGTCCTTGGCACCCGGCAGGCTGCTCAATGGCCTTGCTCGGCTCCTGATTCCACGTACTTGTTGGCATCGCCCAGCATCTGGGATCACTGTCTGCACACAGGATGGAATCCTGAAGACAGAGAGGGGATCCAACCTTGAAGCACAACTTCCCTGGTTTGAAACCATGCAGTCTTCCTGCCTCTGCTCATGTGTTCATATGAATGTGGGGACACAGCTGGTCTGGTACAAGGAGCGTGAACATCAATTGTTTTGTGTTTCTGGTGTCCAGCGTGGGACCTTGAAGGTTTTCACTCCCTGTGTGTATTTGACGAGGCCAGGGATGGCTGGGGATACACTCCCAGACAGTGCACCTGAGGCACAGTTACCACCCGTCAGTCAGGGAGGCTGGCATGGGACTGGAATTGTTTCAGCAGAGCTTCTAGATCAAAGCTTCCCAGTGTGGGTGGGCTTGAGCCTGGAGGGAGCAGGGAGGGAGGCGGGCTGAGAAGACCCAGTGAGGCTGCAGAAGCAGATCCCTACACATTATGTGGCATCATTGGCTTTAGTACTAAAGTCTTGCATTGCCAGCGGGTCATGATTTTGTTCTGAAAGGGGGCAGAAGGCAAAGTAATCTTGGGCACAACTATTGTACCGGATAGACTAAGAAGCAAGCGCTGGCCATCTACTTGCCACACTCGTGTATAAAACCCTGGGGGTTTGCCTCCTGACAGGTGAGGTTAACAACTCTGGGGAGTGTCTGTTTCCCTGGGTTGGGTGTTTGATATGAGGCAGGGCTGGCTCCAGGGCACTTAGCTCCATATGTCCCACTCACTGCACTTATACGGGCCCCAGAGTAGGGGTGCCCATAGGGCTTCTGAGGACCCTCCTCACCAGTGTCCCCTTGACGACTGTGGACAATCTCACCGACCTCTGAGGACCTGGAGGCCCACCCCATTTTTCAGATGTGCCAACAGGGCTCCTTGCACAGGAACAGGTCATGAGTCCCACATGAGACCACTGACAGAAGCTCCCTGGCCTACCTGCCTCCACAGGTGCTGAAGACTCGCCTCACGCTGGGACGCACAGGCCAGTACCATGGGCTAGGTGATTGCGTCTGCCAGATGCTTCGACGCGAAGGCCCAGCCGCGTTTACAGGGGATATATGCCCAACATGCTTGGCATCCTTCCGTACGCATGCACTGACCTGGCTGTGAATAAGGTTGGCAGAGGTGGGTGTGAGGTTGCTGTAGGCGGCATTGACGTGGCCCAGGAATAGGGCCAATTCTGAGCCTTCTCTGGCCCCAGGACCCTTGCAGATGATGAACAACATACGGGTAAAGAGCAGAGGGGATAACGAAGAGCACAGCCAGGTTGACAACATCTACACGCAAACAGTGTCCACAGTGTGCGGCCAGATGGCCAGCTATCCCCTGACGCTAGTACGGACCAAGCTCCAAGCAAAAGGTCTGCCTGCCCCTGATGAGACCCACTTTGTGGCCCCACCAAATGCCCTCAGCACATCCCACACCTCCATTCTCCTTACTTGGCCCTGACCTCTTAGGCTGCCATCCAAATGCCTAGAACTCATACTTCCCCAAAAATCTTAACATCCTGTGCCATTTTCCCTCAGTCCCAAAGGTGATCTAGTGCCGGCCGACACACACCCCGACCCCCCCCCCACCCACCCACCCCGTGCCTGTTTTCCTCCTGACCTTGTGACACACTACTTGCTGAGCAGATGGTGGCCAACTTACACATTCCCGTGTAGGGGGGATCGTGGGAAACCTGAGGGCTTTCCAAGGGGCCCTTTTGGGGAAGGCCATCTGTAGGCCTTCACTCCCAAACATCTGTTTGGGGGCTTTAAACTTCTGATTAGCAGCTGAGCCAATGTCCAAAGGATAAACCACCCAGGGAACCCAGGACACAGGACCCACACCCCCAAAGATGCCAGCTTGCTCAAATACACTTAGAAAACGAATGGTCGCATAATTACTCCCCACACTTGTCAGGTAGACCTGCACCATACATTCTATCCAGGGATTCACACTGACACAAATGGACAGAGCAGAATGACTCCTTATGGTCTGTTGAGTTGTCCATACTCATGGGAGCAGAAAGCTTCAGCATTCACCACTCGACACTGACTCGGGAACTCTAGAAGATGGGATGCAAGTGCCATTGTGGGTGTCTGGGACTGTACCTCAACCATTATGGGAGTAGACAGCCTTGTCTTTTTCCCTCAGAGGTGCTGGTGGGTACACACTGCTGGCTTTCAGGTGAGTAGACCAGACTCAACGAACTGGGCCACTTGGGCTCACTTCACCGTTAGCAGCTCCTCCTCACCAGTGTCCCCAAAACAACTCCTCAGATCTAATTCCCCAACTACCTGATAACCACAACCCAACCCATCTGAAACTTTCAAAACAGACCAGAGCTCACTCCCTGACGATGACAAAGCCTCTCTCCACATGTCCCCTGAATACATGCCCAAGGCCCTAGCCAAACATAGGCATCCTCACCACAGTCACCTCTTTCAGGGGAATTGTCCAGAAACCCTTTCCCTACACGGGCGCCTGAAAACTCCCTGAATGAAGTCTTTTTGCTGCCACCTTCACACTAGCTCATTTCCTCTGCAAACCTTCCAGACCCCTGGCTTTTCCTATCAGCACCCCAACACCCCCACTTCCTTTATTCTATGTGTAATAACTTGGCCTAATTCCTCATAGAGATTGTGGAGGGCTGAAAACCCAGCATGTGAGCCGTTTTCAGACACATCGTGGCCGAGGAGGGCTGGCTGGGGCTCTTCTGAGGCCTAAACCCACTCTATTAAAAGTTATCCCGGCTGTGGGCATCAGCGACACGGTCTATACAACAATGAAAAGCACACTGGGAATTTAGGTGGGAGCCAGACCACAGGTAGATAGGGGTGATTAGGTGGGGTCAGTCCCTTCAACAGTACATGATGTGACACCCGCTCCTCCTGACAGGCCCTCCTGGGGAGGACATCATTGTGTCCATGGAGGTGCCTGAAAATTCTAGGAGCAGGAGTAGAAGGCCAGCATGTGGTGGGAAACGCTGGTGGCAGCCTGGTGGCCAGTTCCCTGACATGCACTGGCAGAGGCCCAGGAACCAACCCAACAACTTCATGCAGGTGAGGGGCTTTGGAGAGAACTGCCATCTCCCCAGGAATATATGAACTTTGGATGAAAGGGTGCCAAGTGGCGGTTGTGTAATTGGGTCAATTGAAAGAGACATCAGACAAAAGGAGGCATTCAATTGCTCACTTCTCAGACGTCCAGGATCTCAGCAGTCAGATCCGTGCAGAGAGGGGGGATATATTTCAGGTAGGGCTTATATACACTTTGGGGACATGCAAGCCCCCATGGTTCCATTGTAACTGGGAGGTGTTGTACCTTCGGCATGCTTGCAATAGGAAGGGACAGGCAAGGGGTGTACACGCCACAGTAAGAGCAGGTACTAAGAGTATCCATGTGACAAGATTGGCGACCTCTAAGGACCAGAAGGCAGCCAAATCTTGTACCTCCTGGAGTTGGCTTCACCTGGCTTTGGGGCTGTCCTTCAGGGGAACAATCCACTGTCCCACTGATCAGGGAGTGGGCCACATCTCAGGTGGGACAGACTATATAGTCTGAATGCTTTAGATGGCCATAGCCCTCAGGCAGAAAACCTTGAAGCAGTTCACCTCCAAGTGACTAGCCATTGACCATGTGTTAGCAAGCAGCATCTTAGGTTTGGATAAAATATGGGGGAACAACCTGGGGAATAACCTACCTGTGTGCGACACATTCCCAGCACCCTTGTGTCCCTGCCCAGGTCTTCTCCTGCAAAACCAACAACCTGGATATACTGGGGGACCTGTGGAGCATGGTCAATGCAGGTGCGGTCCACTCGGCAATGACATGAACGTCCTCAAGCGCAAAGCAAGAGGGCACACAAGTTGATCAAGTTCATGGCTCATGAACAGGAGGGAGCTGTGAGCAGGCATGGCATGGTAGGTAGCAGTGGGGGCTAGGGGCTTGGAGGTGAAGGGGCACTGCCAAGGCCCTGACACACGTGCCTCCCACCCACAGGTTACATGGGCCATCCTGCGCCAGTGGGACATTCTGTGTGGACCGGAGAGCTCAATGGCTGGCTGCCTGGCTAGTGCCAGAAATCAAACCTATATTCCAGAAAAGAAAGCATCATTGATACAATGGAGGTGAGGAGGAGCTTGGGCCAACAGCACGGTGGGGGCCCCATAGCTGCTCCTGAGCAGCACTCCTTTTAGAGTGTGTCAATGAGAGGTAGGGTTTCCAGAGAGAGTGATCAAGTGCCACCCTGTTGGCACCAACTCCTCACGCACATTGATGGGATATTTTTTTCTCAGTCTTTGATGCCTGATACCTGTCACTGTCTACACTTCATGATCAAACAGGTTGGTGTGTGTCTGCCTTGTGGACGTTGATGCTTCTCAGCTAGATGGCCGCTTGCTTCTCTTCAAGCCTTTAAGACCCCACGTGCTAGATCATTTGATACACAGGCACCATCAGCTTTCTTCATCACATTTCTGATGCACCTACATTGACTTCAGCCATCCTGTCAGGAATGTGAGCATCATGGAATGCCTGGTTGTTAGAACAACGTGTTCTCGTGTCAAGGGAGGAATTGAGTAGAGACCCAGTGTCCACCTGGTAGCTTAACACTTAACATATAAATAAATGTGCAGAGATCTCTCTCCCTATCGTTACATATAGTATACTTACATGTGAACATGCTGTGTTAAGGCCTTTCTAAATGTCCTTTGCGTCCTAGTTCTTAACTCTACTTCCTTTCACTTTCCTCTTGTCCCACTATCATGCAGGACCTTCATTCAGGGTTCAGTAATTGCTCTGGTTTGCACTGCCCTTCATTAAGTCCCAGCAGGCATCATACACCCTCCGTGCCATTGATTTCAGATCACTTGCTCCCTTTTCCCTAGGTCTGATCACACCCACTGCCTTTATACTGCTATCCTCTCATCGGAGTACCCCTGGAACCGTGGGTCCCTCTTCTCTCCAGATTGTTCATCCGGACTATCTAATCTTGATAGACATGGGGAGACAATATGTAGTCCTAAAAACCAGGTAGAGCAAAACAAAACAAACAAGAACCAACCACGCAAAAAAGAAGTCTATAAATGCTTCCAGGTCTGTTTGTTGAACTTTGGTGTGTTTTGTAGGCTTTTCTGATGGGGTACCAAGGCCTGAGCCCCAACGCCTATTTTGATATTCTTCTGGGCCCTCATTGCTTTGCTCCCCTGGCAGCTGTGTTATGCACCATTAGTGTTGTGCCCCCGGGTGTTGGGGTCACATCTGACACAATCCCAGCACTGTGTTTCCAGTGTGGTTCCCCTTAGCGCTATGGATCAGTGAGGCATGACATGTCTCATGATGGGGCTGGTTGTCTGGTCCTCTCTGTGCATTGGATGTTTTGAGCACGAATACCTTCCCAAGGACTTGGTGCACGAGGATGCTTTCCACACTCTCTCCTTCCCTCTTGCTTTGCTCCTATGTGCCCTGACCCCAATTGTCCTCTCCCTGAAGTGTAGCTTCAGTGCTGTCCTCTGACGTGAATTCTATGGGGGATGAGTGTCAGGTTATTCCAAGTTGTTGGAATCGGGATTGGGGGCGACCCCACAGACCTCCTGGTTCCTTGATGCAGACCAGTATATTTCATTCACATCTTCACACACCAGGTTGAACTCTGGTACCTCTCTCCCCCTCCTCTGGAGGTATGAACAACTCCGACCCCTTGGGTGGCCTACTACTCTGCTCCCAACTACCCATGTGTTTCTTTCCCCCTACTTTTTAGTTCACTGCCATATGCATCCCAGGATTGGGTCTGGGCCCTGGCGAGGGACCTGGACCACCCCACAGGAATGGATGTGTACAGGGACACAGCAGAGCACAGTTGGAATGTAAAGGTGACGGCTGTCTTTGGTATCCCCACACCCATATATTTAAGTGTTCACAGGCTGCAGGGGCAGTGGGAGCATCGAAGGTAAGTGGTTTTCAATTGAATGGTTGCAAGGGTACCTGGTTTACAAGGGGAGAGTCTACATGAAGTGGCAGTGTTTTCGGGGTGAACACTTTCCTGATTCTCTCAATTTCAGAAGACCTTGCTGACCCAGCACGACACGGTCCAGTACAACAGGCTGCAGAACTACGTGCAGCAGATGCTGGGGAACCCCAGGTTACTACAAAAATTTATATGCCCAATGGGCTGGGCTTCATTCCCTACCCAGGCTTTGACCTGGCCAACTATGAGGTCTGGGGTCTGCTCTGACCTCCACATCACTTCCTCTTTCCGTAGCTGTCTGCCTCTCATGGAGTCGGCTGGAAAGGACAAGGCTGTGGAGGTGCAGAGCCCCAAGTCCTTGAATCCCTGGGCTGTGGTCACAAAGGGCAACCGGGAGGCACTTCACTGGCAAAAGTGACTTCCACAATTCAGGATGTTGGATGCTCTCCTGGTTCTTGGACCCAGTCTGACATGGCTCTTTCTCAAACAAGTATCTGTGTTTCTGATTGACATGGTTCTATAGAGAGACAAAACCAGGACACTTAGGATTGTATAAAGATTGACATACAGAAATACACAATGCATGAAACAAACAACTCATTAGTCTACAGGGCAGTACAAATGGCCCACTGCAATTAACGATTAAGAGTCAGCTACTATACTAGAAGTTCAAGTGCTGCCGGTGTAAGTCAAAGAAGCAGGCTCTCTGACCAAAAGCACCAATCAGCACGGCAGGTCACCAACAGTCAACAAGATGACAGGGTTTGACAGTCCCCAGCGAAATGAATGTATACTCCAGTAGCATGGTGAAGCAGGCCTTGAAGGAACCTCAAACTACAGTGCCACAGTCCACAGGTTAGGTGACTCATAAGGAGTGTAGCTTGTAGGTTGAGGCAGAGAACCAGCTAAGGCAACCACACATTGGTCTGATCAGCAAAGAGCAAGAGACAGGAAAGACAAGACTCTCCTAGCTGTTTATCTCTCCCCCCTTTAATTATTCCCACATGTTCATTGGCCACGTTGGCACGATAAACCTATGCCTATCACAGTGTCTCTCATCCTCTGCCTAGAACTCAGAAAGTCATGAGGTTTAGGAGCCACCCTCTTCCTCGATGGATTACGTGATGTTCCCTTGCATTTGAGAAGCTGGTAGCAAGAGGAGCCTTTATGGTATGATGCGTTACTAACTTAAGACTTAGCAGTTCAAAGTGACGAGCTGCTCCCCGGCAGAAAGACGATCCTTTCTATTCCTGGGAGGAGTTACACTCTCAGAAATACCGTGTCCTGGAGGAGTAGCTAAGAGTCCGGATGGATCGAATCGATGGCATGGTGGGAGTCCAGTGAGAGCATCAGTTGGCATTATTAAACCAAATCCAGGGTTGGTGAGTCGACTTGGGACTCACAGGTTTTCTGAGTCTGTGAATCTTTTTGTGAGCCTCAAGTCTTGCTTTCTTTCCAAGATGAGTTTGAACTGTCAACCTTGCAGTTAGTAGTGGAAACGCCTCCCCGCAGCGTCACAAGGCTTCCTTGGATCCATCGTGGCAAGTAATTGTATCACATGTGAGATCACTCGGGGGCAGTGGCAGAAAGCGTTCCTCCCATGTGTGTGACCCAGGATCCATACATTCCGGAGCTCCTACACCCCCCGCCCCCCCAACAGCCTCCCCGGACAGTTAACCCCTTCTATCAGTGGAGGACTTCTGGTTTGTACTGTGCTGCGGAATGGGTTTCAGCCGGACCATGAGATAGGCTGAATTTGGGAAAGAGATCACCTGGCCTCTCTTCCTGGTCTCACACAAGCCTGGATGCTCCCCTCAAAGCTGCCCACCATAGGGGCCCCTGAGGGGTCAAAAGAGTGGGGAAGCTTTTGCAGAAGCTCTGCCCTCACAGCATTATGCCAGCTACTACAGTGTGACAGACAGTTGGATAACATGGGCTCAAAACACC
This sequence comes from Tenrec ecaudatus, assembly GCF_050624435.1. Lineage (NCBI taxonomy): Eukaryota > Metazoa > Chordata > Mammalia > Afrosoricida > Tenrecidae > Tenrec > Tenrec ecaudatus. The sequence continues at coordinate 14,409,112 of NC_134530.1, read as the reverse complement.
CCTAAGAACCTCTGAGAGGAGAACAATGGCCTCCCAAGTGCTGAAGACTCGCCCGACAATGGCTCACACAGGCCATTACAAGGGGTAGGCGACTATGTCTGCCAGATCCTTCAACACCAGGACTTTGCCTCGTTTTATTGAGGACATGCGCCCAACATACTTGGTCATACGCCTGCACAGACCTGGCCGTAACAATGTTGGCAGAGGTGGGGGTGTGCTTGCTGTAGGAGGATGTGGTGTGGCCCTGGAGTAGGGCCCATTCTGAGCCTTCTTTGGACCCCTGCTCCTTGCAGATGATGAACGACATGTGGAAAATGAGATCAATGGATAACCAAGAGCCTAGCATGGCTGAGAACATCTGTACCAAAGCAGTCTCCATAGTGTGCAGCCAGATGGCCAGTTATTACCTGACATTAATAAGGACAAAGATGCAAGTGATAGGACTGCCTACCCCTGATGAGGCCCACTTTGTGGCCTCCCCAAATGTTCTCATCCCCTCTCACACCCAAATTTTCTCTACTTGGCCCTGGCTTCTGATGCCGCAAACCAAATGAACTCATACTTACCCACAAATCTAAACATTCTGTCCCATTTTCACTCAGTCCCAAATTTGATCTAGGCCCGGGGTACACACAAACAACCCTCCATGCACGACTTCCCCGACCTTGTGACACAACACATGCTCAAGACTTGATGGCCAACTTACACATTCCCATGTCGGAGGGAACGTGGGCAACATGAGGACGTTGCAAGGACCCGGTTAGAGTAAGTCCATTTCTAGGCCTTTACTCCCTAGCATCTCTCGGTGGACTTCAAACTTCCGATTAGCAGCTGAGCCATTGTCCCAAGTATAGACAACCCAGGGACCCCAGGACACAGGACTCACATACGACAAAGAGGCCAGCATTCTCAAATAGACTTAGCCAACGAATGGTCCCATAATTACTCCCCACAATTGTCAGGACACACCTGCACCATATAGTCCAACTGGGGATTCACATCGACCCTAGTAGACAGAGCAGAACGACTCCTTAAGGTCTCTGAAGTTGTCCATTCTCATGGGAGCAGACAGCTTCAGCATTCATCAGTGGACTTTTGAAGATGTGGTGTAACTGCAATGGTGGGTGTCTGGGATTTTAACTCAACCATTATGGGAGTAGACAGCCTTGTCTTTTTCCCTCAGAGGTGCTGGTGGTTACACACTGCTGGCTTTGAAGTTAGCAGACCAGACTCAACACAATGGGCCACCTGGGCTCACTTCACCTTTAGCAGCTCCTCCTCCCCAGTGTCCCCCAAAAAACTCCTCAGTTCTAATTCCCCAACTAACTTAATAACCACAACCCAACCCATCTGAAACTCTCAAAACAGACCAGAGCTCACTCCCTGAACTTGACAAAGACTCTATCCACAAGCCCACTGAACACATGCCCAAGGCCCTAGCCAAACATAGGCATCCTTACCACTGTCACGTCTTTGAGGGGAATTGTCTGGAAACACAGCCCCTACACAGACCCTTGAAAACTCCCTGAATGAAGTCCTTTGCTGCCGCCGCAACACTACCTAATTTCCACTGCAAACCTTCCAGCGCCTGTCTTTGCCTATCAGCACCTCAACACCCCCACTTCCTTTACTCTATGTGCAATAACTTGACTTCATTCCTCATAGATACTGTGAAGGGCTCAAAACATACCATGCGGAGTGTTTTCAGTCAAATCCTCGCTGAGCAGGGTTGGCCAGGGCTTTTTGGAGGCCAAACCACCACATTAAAATTTTCCCGGGTATTGGCATCAGCTACACTGTGTATAATACAATGAAGGGTTCCCTGGAAATTTGGGTGACAGCCAGACCACAGGTAGACAGCGATGATTAGGTGGGGTCAGTCCATTCCACACTACATGATGTGACACCCCCCCCACATGACAGGTCCCCATGTGTAGGACATCAGTGTGTGCAAGAAGGTGTGAGAAAATTCCCAGAGCAGGAGTTGAAGCCCAGCATGTGGTGGCAGCCGCTGGGGGCAGTCCGGTGGCCATTTCACTGGCATGCACTGGCAAAGTTCTTGCCATGTGTGTGACCCAGGATCCATACCATCCGGACACACTCCTGCACTGCTACCCTCTTCTTTCAGTTGAGAGCTTCTGGTTTGTACTGTGCTGTGAACGTGTTTCAGACGGAGCATGAGATAGGTTGACTTTGGGAAAGAGCTCTCCTGTCCTCGCTTCATGGTCTCACCCATGCCTGGGTGTGCTACTCAAAGCTGCCCACAATGGGGGACCCTGCGGGGTCAAAAGAGGGGGAAGCTTTTCCAGAAGCTCTGGCCTTACAGCAATATGCCAGGTACCACAGTGTGACAGACAGATGGTTGTCAGGGACTCCAATCACCCCATGACTTCCTCTGAGATGAGATCCATGGCTTCCCAGGTCCTGAAGACCTGGCTGACACTGGGCCATCCAGACCAGGACTAGGACCTGTGAGCCTGGCCATTGCAGATGCTCTGCTGACAGGGGATCCACTCCTTGTATAACGGTTACTTCCTTAACATGCTGGGTCCGTTACCTTTAGTCACTTCTCCCTCCAGTACCAGTAACAGGCACTGCGAGACTGTGCATTTCAGATGCTGTGGGGCTGTGATCCCCTCATTCTATCATGGATACACACCATACGTGTTTGGAATTATGCCTCATGCATACACTGACATGGCCATACATAAGATTGGCAGGGCTGGTGTGGCCCAGGGCTAGGGCCCATTCTGACCTTCCTCTTCCTCCTGCCCCTCTCACTGATTCTGCACAGTTTCTGCAACACAAGGACGAACATCGCATACTCAGCAACCTGGGGGCAAACATCTGCATTGTGACACTGTCTACCAGACAGCCAGCCACCCATTGCCAGACAGCCAGCCACCCATTAATAAGAACGAAGATGCAAGCTGAAGGGCAGCCTGGCCTCTATGCTGCCCATCTTATACACCCACTAAAATCCTCCAATTGCCGGCCCACTGCACCCAATTCTCTATACTTGAGTTTGGCCTCGTATGCTTTCCACCGACATCCGCCAAGTCATACATACCCCCAAATCTGAACTTCTGCCCAGTTTCATGGTCCGTGGCTTTGACTTCAGGCACGAAAATACATCCCCCTCCGTTCCAACAATGGTGTGGGCAATAACTTGGCCTCGTTCCCCTAATTACTGTCGAGGGCGGTTTCCACAATGAAAGTACTCATCTGGTGAATCCTGGCACAGCAAGCTTGGCATGGACTAAACAGAATCCTGAACCCACCTTACTCAAGGTCATTCCTGCACGAGCAATCAGCTATTCGGTATAAGAGCAAAGGAAGACCACCATCAGAGTTTAATTCAGAGCTCAACCACAGGCACAGGGTCAGAAAGAGACAAAAGGGCGGAGTCGACTGAGTCCCCCTGGTCCTCAAATCTTGCTGTTTCATCTGTGTGGAACAGTTGTGGAAAGAGAGTGTGCTGGAGCTCTAGGTCGGGAGGGTGCTGGAGCCTCTAACGCTGGAGTTCAGGTCGGGATTGCAGTCTGGATCCTGCCAGGAATCAAAAGACATGCTGTGGACTCAAGAGCAAATGGGGAATTGGGAATCAGTTGGCAACTAAAGGGTGAGCTTGGCCGGGTGTGCCTGGGATGCCGGGCCTGGGAGGGGAGCTGTGACTTCCAGTGGCACTGTCAGGTATACGCTAGCCTCCTAACAGCATGGTCAGTGGTTCACAGACCTCACATGCTCTTTGAGAGAAAGAGGAGGCTGTCTGCTCCTATTAAGTTGGATAGCCTGGGTAACCCCATAGAGGGCATTTGTAAGTTACTATCTACTGGAAACCCTGGTTTTCATGCTTTTAGAAAAGGACCCGGGCCCTGGAATTCTGGAGTCTGGAAAGAGAATGGGGACATTTTAATCACTGATTCTAAGAGACGAACAAGCATCCCCAGGTCCAGAAGGAGGAGTCCTTGTGATTCCTGAGTCTAATTGGGGAGCATGGATCCTTAGGTTTGAGGGGGCTGGTGGTAGGACAATGCGGTACCCAAATGTTAAAGGGAATGCCCTAGGGATCCCCAAATCGAGGCTGGCAGCTGAGATTTCCAATTCCAAAACAGGAATGAGGTACTGGGGAATCTCTAGGATTAGAAAGGATGCCAGGGTACCTGTACCCTGAATCTTGAAGGCAGTAGAACATCATGACGTTGCCAGGGTTCCGCAGAGAAGATGGAGGCTAGGATCAGATTTGTGACCTCCAGGCCTTACAGTAAGGGGGGCGGGTGGCTTTACAGGAATCAGAAACTCGGATCCCACACTTCTTGGAAGTTCCCTGAGTCCTCGGTCTTTGAATTTGGCAGGGAAGCCCGCAGCATGGAATTCTATGCGACTTGGGAGAAAAGCGGGTGAAGTGTATTTTCACCCAAGGAGGCATGTCGGAGGGAGGAATCCAGGATGACATAGGACAGCTCTAGTTTTCCTTTACTCTGTGACCGTCATATTCTGGAAAGACCTGAACCTCAAGCCCACCGAGTGCCATGCCTGCCTAGTTGGATCACGAGGGTGGTAAACCAAAAAGTCAAGCCTGATTTTCCATATCCCATAACCAAGGACAATGTCGCCTCCCTTTCCCATCTCCTACAAACAATCCAGTTCCCCCTCTTCTGTGAGATCGCACCCACTGTAGCTGGGATTTCCTTGGCTCCCACCAAAAGCAAGCACTGGATCACTTCCATTGCCATTTCTTCCCAATGGTGTCAGGCATCCAGGTGGAGGCGCTCACCTCAGCCATTGGCTGCATTTAGAAGTCAAGTCTAGAAAAGGATTCTGGTCACGGGGAAGGCAATCCAGTCTCAGTGCAATAGCATCCAGACGACTTCTCCGTGGACTGGTTACAGCCAGTTCGGGTCTTCACAAGACCGCCCTCCATTGGTGGGGGTCGCGACCATCGCACCAGCACCCGCCAAGTGTGTTCACAGAGGCCTTCGAAAGCCTTGGGCTCAGCACACGTGAGCCCTCGAAGCCTTCGCTCTGGAACCAGAGCCGCGAGCTCCCGCTTCATGTGGCGCCATGCTCCTAGGTCAGGTCGGTTTGCCAACCAAGGATGGCTGCTCACAACCCATTGGCTCTCAGAGAAGTCCAGTCCCCCGTGCTCCCGCCTTCTGACCGTCGCTGCTTTCTGATTGGCGGTTGGCCTTGAAGGCTCGCGATTGGTGGCCGTGAGCGAGGGCCGTCTCTCATTGGTCGCGCTCCGCAGTCCGTTATGGTGACGGCGGGAGGGGGCGGTGCCTCCCTTCAGCTTGGACTTTCCTTGTGGATCCAGGCCTCCTCCCGCGGGATTCCCTCCTTCTGCTGGACTTCTGCCTCAGCTTCAGGCCGGTCCTGCCGCGCCACGTGGGAATACAGCCCCGGGGGACGCTGCCCGGACATGGCCGCCAGCAAGCGGGTCCAGAGCCCCTGGAGCTCCCTGCCTGGTCCCAAAGTGCGGGCCCAGGACGCTGAGGTCGCGGTGGCGGTGGCTGGGGTGCAGTGGGCCAGGCTTTTCTCAGCCGCCCAGCGAGGGTGTCCAGGGACCCGAGGGGACACCTTAGCTGTGTGACCGCCAGGAGAGGAGTCTTTGGTTCCTGGGGGGCGCTTGCTGCTTGGCGTGCAGGGGAGGAGTCAGGAGTAAGGTCGCGAGCCAGGGGTCGCCTTTGGGGGTGGGGTCCTAGGTCATGTGTGGGAGGAGTTGCATCAGGCATTATCCTCTCAGAGTGACCCCGCGGCACAGGGAAGGGAGAGTCCGGGGTCCCGTCATCAAATTCGTGACAATCAGGGGACCCTCTCCTCGGACAGTTTAACCCCTGTCCTGGAAGCAAGAGGTCCTACTGGGTATGTCTAGAGTGTCTCTCCCCACAATCAGTGTTGAGCTTACCCCTCTTTTCTGTGATGTCTCTCTCCTGCCCCTATGGGGCTTACTTACATGAGAGTCAAAAGTTCTTCAGGTCTGCACAGTAGTGAGGGAGCAAGGACTCAGCGACACTGCAGGACAGGGTGGAATTGCCCTGCTGATTTTGAGACTGCAATTCTGTATGGGAACAAAAAGCCTCCTCTTTCTCCCATGGCCCAACGCGTGGTTTTGAGCCACTCATCTAGCAGGTAGCTGCCCAACACGTACCACTGCACCTGGGGCATGTGCCACAACCACTGGACTCTGCTTGTCTCATGGTTGAGGACAAAACAGTGGGGAAGCCTTGGTTCCTGTCCTCCTTCTGGGGCTCTGGTGTACAAGGGATGGCGGCTGTCAGGGACCTGGAGCTGAGCCCCAGAGCACGGCCTAGTGGGTTGGTAACCCAGTGATCCTGCTTATTTCTAGATTGCAGTAAAGACGGGAGGCTACTGGTCCACTGCCCTCAACAGCAGTACACCCAAGTTTGGGTTTGGTGGCCAAAACGACACAGTGGGCATAAGGAGGTCACTTGTGGCCCCAGTGCAGTAGGAAGAGAGCTTTCAGGGGCTGAGCGTCCAGTGCTTTTCTTTGGAGTTGGCTCAGAGTTGGGGACCGCTGCCCTTTGGGCTTTAAACCCTTCAGCAATCTCTTCTTTGTTCTTGTCTCCTCTTTTTTGTCAGCCTGCCCTCTAAGCTTCTTGTGACTCCCATGGTGCTCTACTGAAATCTCCTTCATTTAAGAACAGGAGGGCGTTATCACCTACCTCAGCAGCAGCCTGCAGTTCAACCAAAGGTCCCCACCCCAATAGAGCACTCAGTGTGAACTCCCTTGAAAGAAAATATGTAAAACTATTAATAATCTGAAACCACAGGAGAATATCGGTGATGTGTGATGGTTACCAAGGCTTCCCATTAGAAGACACACCTATCAAATAAAAACAAGATTTTTTATCTTTCAATAAGAAACACAAAGCATATTCTGTAGTCTTTTTTAGACATGACAATAGTTGTGGTAGTTACATAATCTCCTGTCAACTGGTGGTTAGTAAGAAATAAGGGGTGCAATTTAGCCTGGCAATCAGGTCACAGTTGGATGACCTCATTAAGAGGTGCCACAGAGGTAAGTGGCTCACTGGAGGTCAGATCCACACTCTCTGTGCTACACATTCCTGTTGATAAGGCACGTGGAGCCACACTTTTGACAGACAGAGCCCTTGAGATGCATCCAGCACCATTGGATCCACAGGACTTTCCACCCACTTGTCTCTGATCTTCTTGTATTCTGCACTATTGCCTGTGTTGCATGAGGCTGAGGAGGAATTTCGGGACTGGTATCAGACATATGGGCTAATGGAAGACTTAAGGATTTGACCTAGTGTGGGCTGGGAGGGTTTCCTAATATTCAATTACTCATTGATATAAAGTGGTTTTTGCATTTAAAGATGAACTGAAATATATACCCAGGACTGAAAAAAATCACTTTGATATTCTGGCAGACTGGTTATAACCAAATAAAGGCTCTTTAAATTTACAACACATTTTAGTGGCTGTCGCTTTTTTAACCCATAATAGTGTCTCAGATATTTTTATATGCTCAATTTTCATTCTCATATGCTTCAAGGAATATTTTGACTTTACTCTTTATTTCCTCAAACACTCAGTGGTTTTTAAGTAACGTTTGGCTTATTTCTATGTATTGGACTATTGGAAGGTGATGATTCTATACTTAATCTGATTTTTTATACTTAATAAAATTATTTAATGGTAATTTACCATGTGCTAGGGCAATAAGTTATGCAGGTTTTATGGTCTTCTATTATTTTTAATCATTTTATTGGGGGTCAAACAACTCTTATCATAATCCATCCATCCATCCATTCAGGAAGGAGATGAGCCAGTCAGGGTGCAGTGTGGCAAGGGTGAAACATACAGCTTTCCTCTAGTTTTTGAATGCTTCCCCCCTCCCCAGTACCATGATACCGATTCTACCTTAAAATCCGGCTAGAGCAGAGGATGCACATGGGTAGAGATAGGAACTGGAAACACAGGGAATTCAGGACAGATGACCCCCCAGGACCAGTGATGAGAGCGGTGATACTGGGAGGGTGGAGGGTAGGTGGGATAGAAAGGAGAACTGACTACAAGGATCTCCATGTAACCCCCTCCGTGGGGGGCAGACAACAGAAAAGTGTCTGAATGGAGACGTCGGACAGTGTCAGACATGACAAAATAATAACAATTTATAAATTATCAAGGGTTCATTAGGGAGGGGAACAAACGAGGAGCAGATACCAAGGGCTCAAGTAGAAAGAAAATATTTTAAGAATGACGATGGCAACAAATGTACCATTGTGCTTGACATAATTCTGACTTTACACCATTGTAAGCTGAAAACTGTTTGTAGTATCTTCATATTTCAAATTGTGTCGACGGTGATTAATGGCATTAACTTAAGATGTTGTAACTTTCTGTAGATTTGGGGGATTATCCCTTTATCTAATGTATTATCACTGAGTACTTTTTCCCAATCTAGGGGTCCTCTGTTGACTGTTTGCATGAAATAGTTTGATGTGCATAAATCATTCATTTTCAGTAGTTCCCAGTATTTTATTTTCAATTTCCATGTATTCTAAGGTTTGGAGTTAATCATTCTCTGGTTGATTTCTAAATTTATGGCATTGCGATTGACATGATGGTTTGTAGTACATCAATGTTTTTTTTTAATTTACCGATGCTTCTTTCATGACCTAAAATATGACCTGTTGTGGAATAGCTACCATAAATGCCAGAGAGATAGTGAATGGAATTGCTGTGAGTGAGCTTTTCTCGATATACCTGAGATCAACTTTGTCGGTTTCCCTTGTATTTTGGCTGGTATTCTTTAGAGTTGATCAGTCTTTGGTTGAAAGTGAAGTATTGAAGTCTCCCAGGATGGTATAATTTGATCTATTTTTCTCTTCATTTCTGTAAGAATTTGATGGATATGTTTTTATGCTTTTTCATTTGGTGCTTTTATGTTCATGAAAGTTATGGTTTCTTGGTCAGTTAAGGCTTTCATAATTGAATAGTGACCCTATTTGTCATTTATTATATCATTAATCTAGATGTCTATTTTGTCAGAGATTAATAGTGCTACTATATTTTACTTGTGATTACTGATAGCTTGGTATGTTTTCCCCATCCTTTGATTTTTGAGTCTATGCTTATCTATGCTTTATGGCATTAAATGTGACCGAATCTGGAGTAGGCTTCATGTGTACTAAAAAAAAGAAAAGGTATAATGTGTTTTGTTGGGTGAAGTTTTCCTTCTTGTGTCTAAGAGATCAAGTTGATTGTATTGCTTAGTTCTTCTTTATGTTCCTTAATTTTCTAGATAATTTTGTCATTTGCAAAATTGATGGGAAATGGGATAATTGGTTCCCATTTGCTGTGTTGATCACAAGATCAATTCTACAGACCATGGGCCATACGTTGAGGGCGAGCTTGGTGTCAGTGGTCTTTAGTGCTATTGTGGATCATCTAGGGCATGGTCAGCAACCTTTTTGGCTCTCACAGGATCCTCTTTTTGGGGATTTACAAGAAAACCCAAAGGAAATTTTTAACTAACTGCCACACTGTCTTTTCTGATTCTACCATCCTCAGCACATTAGAAGAACTTCTATCTCCTCAGTATAGATGGATACAGACCAGCATGAGGTCGTTCCAGAGCCTTGCTCTCCCTCTTCCCTGGTGAAATCACTGCAGGTAACAGTGGAAGAAGTTGCCTAGATATATCTTTCTTGTCCTTTTCAAAAATGTTTCTTCCTTGTTGAGAACATCCACATGAAAACACTCATTTATCCAGTAACGACTTCATGTACAAGCAATTGTCGCTGACGCATGATGTCCCTCCAGTGGTGTGACCATTCTCACCTACCTTTCCCCAGATATCCTCCTCCATTCTCATTAATTCATTATATTCAAGTTTCCTATCGAATAAGTACCTGTCACTGCACGAATACCTGGCTGTGGTGACAACAATGGCTTTATACTAGGTTTTGAGGTGAGATACTGCAAGACCACCAGCTTCGTTTTTCTTCTCAAGGAGTTCTTTGCCTATCCTGTTTTTCTCCCTTGTGGACCAGAGAAAAAAGTATTCAAAATACAAACAGGAAAAATAATGCACAGTAAGAAGCTCAGGGTCGTTATTTTATGTCTGCTTCTGTTCTAAGCTTTGTCCATCAGCTTTGACTCTGATGTGGACATTAACTTGTGGATTGATGAGATGTTGCCACTAGAGGACACAGAAAGTCAATGGAAAGCAAAGAGAGAAAATAATCATATTTCTCCCTCGTCATTACTTGTCCCACAGTTGTTTAAGAAGTCTTATTAAAGATTTATTATAAGAATAGTGCACAGCACAAAGAGGGAGAGGTTATAGGAGTGTTAGAACACAGAGCAACAGCCATGCCAACAGAAGATGGCTGGATCGATCTCTTGTCTTTGGCGGAAATCAGGACTCTGAGGAGCAGAGAAGTTTTGAGCAGTTGGGGGCAGTTTCGGGTCATATATTATTTACTACCTTGTGGTCTTTTATGATGTCAGGTTGGGGTAGAGATTAAGGTAAAGGGAAGTATTGGGGTGTCTGATACACCTGAGAGACCTATAGTCTTATGATTAGGTTAATGATCATGAAGGATAAGATCTCAGATGGCCTAGGTCACAGGGAATGGGATTTTCACGTCATGGGTGATGGAGGTGATCACGTGGTGGTGAGGAGTGTAGTCTATCCATGCCATCTACCTGGATGGTGGAAAGAGACAAATGAAGCAATGACCTACTCAGAGGCAGGATGCTTACCAAAGTGGCTTTGTGTGCTGTCCAGGGGGTAGTGACATGGGACAGCTGGAGAATAGTTATGGCCATCCAATATGTCAGTCAGCAGAGGGTTCAGTCAGCTTTGCTCCTTTGGCCTAATGTCAGCAAAGAAATTGTATTATATTTAACTTTCATCAAAATGATAGATCTTCATTTTGTTTAGACCTGTCTGTGTGCATCCATGATGATCAAATTCATCAGGGGATTTGAAAAGTACTTTCTATACATTATAATTGAGGTGAAGCAACAGTTAAGCTCTGCCTACTACTCAAATGGTTCGTCGTAGTAACCTACACTGGTTCCACCAGAAGCAGTTCTTTGAATTGCTAGCTCTGGGGCTGTTCTCCTTTGGTGTTTAGGGTCATTAAGACTTAGGATCTCTTGGGCCCTTTTGAGGCTGGATCTCTCAACAGAATCCAATGCATGTTATCCAATAGTAGTGCTGTCTACGGTAATATGATTCATTCTTACAACCCAAGTGAACTATTATCAATCGCTCTCTTCTTATGGATGTCACACTCGGTGTGTAGCACAAGCTATTACCCAGGATTCATAGGAATCTGTCAGAAATGGAAGCATATTTGCTGCTTTGATTGTATTTTGTTCCCAGTGAGGAGAATGTATAATCAAACGCAGATAAACTGAAAAAAAAAAAAAGCAAAACTGAGCTAATCTCACTTCTTATCTGGCTATAGGAGTCTCTGGATGGCTCAGTTTTGTCCTGCTCCTCTCCCTCCTCCATTGCATCCTTTGCCACTTACACCTCATTGACTGTCACAACACAGCCTCATTCAAATCACCTTCGATGTTGTCTTCACTGTGCCCGTTTTCACAGTTCTGGCTCAAACCTTGACTTGATTGTGTTAGAGAGGGTTCTCTAGGGAAGCAAAACATGGATTCTTTTGAATATTTATATATATGTGATATGACAGCTAATCAGTCCACATAGCAGTACAGAGGGCTCAGTCCAACTCACTTCTGTTTGTGAAGTCCTTTTGTAAACATAGACACACACTCAGGATTCTCACTTTCCCTTCTACAGTGTCCTGGGATACCTGGCGTACCTGGCCAAAAACCTGCCCGACACCTTCCGTGAGGCCAAGTTCCTGATAGCATACCGGTGTTCTCTAGTGTCTGGGCCATCTTCCTCCCAAGGGAGCTCATGGTCGTTGTGGATATTTCCATCTTGGCCTCCAAGTGTGGGGCATGTAGGCTTCATCTTTGCACAACAGTGCTATATGATCTCCCTAAGGCCAACTAGAAACACATCGAATGGGTTAAGGAATAAAATATGCTTGGGAAGAAAGTGATCCACAGCTCTGTGAGCTTTTCTCATAGATTTTACAAAAACAATAAGCATAAGTCGAAATATAAACGATGCCTTCCCCAGTCAGTTTTTATGCCATGAACGCATCAGCTTTTGTTTTCCATGGCTTGTTGATTTCAAGTTCTGGGAGTGAGTTCCAATCCATAGGAACCTCGGGTACAAAAGAAGAAGGCCCGAGCCGGGCCTGTGCATTCTCACAGTTTGTGGACACTTGACTCTTGCATCCAGTTTTCCAGTCCTCTCGCTGGGGTCACTTTCTTACTGCTTTCTTTCCTACACCTAACATGTCATCCTTTCCCAGCTACTGGTCCCTCTTGTTAGTAAGTCCAAAATAAATGAGACAACTCCTCACAATCTGAGTATGCTTCTCACAGAACTGATTTGCTTGTTCTACATCTCTAAACAGGAAGTAAAGGGAGGAGCCAACATCCTTGGGCGGGTCCAGCAGTGAACTCGCTGGCATTGAGGCCACCGGGAAGAGGGGCTTTGGTAGAAAGTCCTTGTGATCCATGTCTGAAAGATGATGAAAGAGCTGGTGACTACGCCAACCCCCCATCCCAGCAGCCACTTCCATCCATCTGCAAACCACCTTGCCCCCGGTCAGGTCGCTGTGACAGTCCTTGTCGGACAGAAAAACTGCGGGGAGCAGCTAGCCTAAAAATCAGCAGCAGGTGCGCTTCACCACCATGTAGCTCTTCAAGCTGTCAGAAACGGGGTGGCCTAGCCTTCACTTCTGTAACTCACCTCTCGGTACTTTCAAACCGGGCACTTTTCAGTGAATAAACCAGGCTTTGACCGGTTCCCATGGACAAAATCCTGTGGCATACTTCCTCCTCGGGAACCAGTGAGGACGCCATGCGTGGGGCCGGACTCCAGGTTGGAGGACGAGCCCCAAAGTGGGCAGGGAGACAAGCCTGGAGATCTGCTTCTGCCCAGAGACCTACAAGAAAGTCCTTTAAAGCACAGTTCTACTCGCTACCGCTGGGGGCGCAGCGGGCCAGTCTGACAACCCTCTTTATGGGTTTGTTTTCCCTGTAACACATTAGTAGGTTTGGGGCGCCAGGTAGGGGCCCCGATGGGGCACGTGGGTAAGGGTTCAGCTGTGAACCTAAAGTGTGAGGCTTCAAGCCACCAGCCCTTCCGGAGAGCGATGTGAGCACCCTTGGGGCCTGGTGGGCTTGCCGCCGCGGGGTGGCTCTCAGCTGGGGCTGTGGGCTTTCCTGCCACACACCAGGGGCTCACAAGGACCTCTGTGACCTCACTGGCTCCAGGAGGACTTAAGGCCCTGCAGACAGCTCTTACTTTGAGACGACAATGGCGACTCTACCTGACAAGAAGCAACAGCGTTGCTCTTGGGCAAACACCCAATTGCAAAGATTCACGACATTTTTATTCCCCGAAAATCCAGCCCCGCGTCCGTCCCCACCGCCTCGCATCATGCCCCCGCCCCCATCACCCTCCCAGGACTGGAATCCCCCGAACACTCTCCTTCCCGGGCCTGTGTTCAGCCAGGTGGCTGACCACAAACAAAAGCCTGCCACCTACCAGCAGGTAAGACTGGGGACTCAGCACACATTGTGGGGGAGGGCGAAAGCAGCCTGTGCCCTGCCTTTAGCTCCCTAGGTCCGTGTCAAAAGGGGGGCTTTGCCAGTCAGGCACCGACCTATTCTCTCACAGTTAGGAGGCCGAGGGCATTCCTCCAACACAGAATGAGCCTATGGGGCAGAGGGGGTTTCTGAGGCTAGCGGGCTTTCAGAGAGCAGGCAGCCTCAACTTTCTCTTTAAAAAAGGGCTGGTGAGGAGGAACAACTGACCTTACTGTTAACAGTTCAACACATAACCTGTGACACCACCAAGGAACCCAGTTAGGAGTTCAAATTCAGAGTTCTCTCTCTCTGTCCTCTGTCTCTCTCTGTCTCTCTCTCTCTCCCTGTCTCCTTTTTCATCCATTTATGCTTCATGTGGTCTCTTAGAGCTCAAAAGAGATGGGCTCAGAAACCTCTCTGCACTCATGTCGGAAACTCACTGCCAAAAATCCCTGCTGACTCACAGTGACCCCACAGGACTTGGTAGAAGTGCCCCTTGGTGTCCGGAGACTGGAGCGCTTTAAGGGAGTAGAAAGCCTCATCTTTCTGTGGAGCGTGTGGAGGGCTGGGATTAGTCACTGCTGACTTCCTGGTTAGCAGACCAAATGCATGACCCCCGGGAGGCCAGCAGGGCCCCTCTCACAAGTGTGGTGGTTGGCAGCATGTTGAGAATGTGAGGCAAGACAGAAAAGGCCGACTATCACACAAAGGTGGGACATCTCAAAAAACTCCCAAATCAAGAAAATTTTAAATTATCATTCAAAAAAGATCGACCCACTCGGGAACTTGCCGGGCCAGTTCTACTTTGCGGGTAGGGCAACTGTTGGTCGGAGTTGGCCCGATGACAGTGGGTTTGGCTGGGTTTGGCCTGGTCCTCTGTAGGCTTCCAGTCTGCTCAGCCCTGAAAGACTCCACGCAGGAGAATGCGTCTGTCACATCTGTCTTCTCTTGCTGGTTGATGTGGACTGCTGACCATTGGGCGAGCAGTGGGTTGCTTACCTACCGCAATTAAGACGCTGGTTAAGAGTTGCCACGAGTATCTCTTGGGTAGAATACCTCAATTGCTAAGCCCCTCTAGGCGAGCCCAGTGTCCCGAACCAAGCAGAATGGATTGGCATGAGCTTCCGACCTGGGCAAGGAGAGGAGAGCCCATGACATTGGGTGGGGATCTCTATCTGGCCCACAGCTGTTGGATAATGGAGAAGTCCTGATGGTCCCCATTGGGGACGCAAGGATGGACAAGGAGGGGGCCTGGTGGAAGATTCTGCTCTCTGGAGCCGTCGCGGGAACCGTGTCCCGCACCAGCACCGCCCCTCTGGACCGGACCCGAGTACACATGCAGGTGTGGGCGTGGGGCCTCCACTGCAGCCAATGGGCATTAGTGGGCGGGGCTTTCCCGGTTTCAGGGTGGGGCTCTAGGGTATTGTTGGGGATACAGGAAGGAGATTGTGGTTTTGGTGGATGGGGACAAGGGCGAGAAATGGAGCTCAGAGGTGAGGGGGAAGCTTGGAATGATGGGGGGAGCCTGATTTTTTCATTGGCGCTGGCTGCACCCAGATCCGAGGAGCTGGGAGCTGCAGGTGGGGCTGGGTTGAGAATGGAGAGGGCATCGGGGAGGGGTTTGTCCAAGGGTCAGGTCTTTTCCACCCTCAGGTTTACTCTTCCAAAAAACACCTTATGAACCTGCTGGGGGGGTTACGGAGCCTGATCCAGGAGGGAGGCTTCCGCTCGCTGTGGCGCGGCAATGGTATAAACGTGCTCAAGATCGCCCCTGAGTATGGGATCAAGTTTCTCGTCTTCGAAGAGGTAGGAAGTGATAGGTGTCTACAGCCCCGCCCTCCGGATCACACGAGCCCGCCTTCCCAGCCCTCTGTCTCCTGTCCGAGTCCTCAGGCCCTCTCCAAGGTGGGCTTGAGGCTGGAAGGCCCCGGAGCTGTGCTCACCTTCCTCTCTCCTCGCTCGGGCCCGCAGTGTAAAGCTCACTTCGGGGAGTCCTCAAACCCCATCTTCCAGGAGGATGTCTTGGCGGGGTCTCTGGCGGTGGCCGTTTCCCAGACGCTCATCAACCCCTTGGAGGTAAGTGAGAGCCTGCTCAGTGGACGGCCTCGCACAATGAAGCGACTGCAGCCCCTACCTACTGCGCAATGACTCGTGTGCCCCAGGCATCCTGCACAAAGCACCGTGTTCGACCCTCACCAGGACCCGCCACATGATCTGCCGGCTCCATTTGGTTGGTGGTTACTGTCAGATTGGCTGTGATGCTAGGTAACCTGGCCATGGCATTCTTGGGCACCTCCTATGCACGTGACAGCTGGACTTTGACTGAGAAAGACTGAAGAAGCATCGATGCCCTTGAACGATGGTGCTGGTGAGGGATGTGGTCGGTTCCCCGGACTGTCAAATGAACTCCCAGATCTGCCAGAATGCTCTGAGAGGCAAGGATGGCGAGACTTTGGCTCCCAGACTTTGGCCATGTTCCTGTCCAGTGAGCAGGACCCACAAGGAGATGGGTGGATACAGTGGCTGCAAGCCCGGCAGAAACATCAGAAGCACAGTTAAGATGATGTACGATTGGGTTGGTTCCTGCTGCTCCACTGAGTCCCTGTGAGTCAGAACCGAGTCCCCAGCACCTCACAGGAACCAGTGCGCATGACAGCAGGGAACACTGCGCAGACAGAGACACCCATTCCCCTTTGGGGATACTGTTAATCCATCTCTGGGAAGCTGACCCTTGTGTTTTACTGACCTCCTCCTTTCGCAACCAGGACATCTTTTTTTATCACCACTGGGTCACCTGGTCACTCAGCCAAAGTCTTGCTGTCCTCACATCTCAGAAGCCTCTGCTGGCATTGCCCTAAGCCGGGCTCCTCCTTCGGGGATCCCATCGTCCAGATACTGTTCTTGCCAATACCGTCTTTCTTAGGCATAGACTGATTGCCCAACTGTTACGTGCATATGACGTCACCATGGCTTCCAGCTGAGTCCTGCCTGTGGCATTGTGGCTCTTGGACACTTCTCAAGAGGGGTGTTGCACAAGTGCCCAAGGCAGCCTGTCCCTTGAGTGCCTGATTGCGGCTCCAGTGGGAGCTAGTGGCAGATCTGAGCCAGACGGAAACCCTTGACTGCTTTGCTCTTTGCTCTTTGCGTCACTCTGTTGTTTCTTGGTCCAGTTCTGAGGTCGTTGGTTTCCTCTGTGTTGGGGTGCCATCCATCCTGACGGCTGTAGTCTTTGATCTTCATCGGTAAGTACTTCCAGTCAACTTTCCTCCCAGCCAGCAAGGCTGTGTCCTTGGCACCCGGCAGGCTGCTCAATGGCGTTGCTCGGCTCCTGATTCCACGTACTTGTTGGCATCGCCCAGCATCTGGGATCACTGTCTGCACACAGGATGGAATCCTGAAGACAGGGAGGGGATCCGACGTTGAAGCACAACTTCCCTGGTTTTAAACCCTGCGGTCTTCCTGCCTCTGCTCATGTGTTCATATGAATGTGGGGACACAGCTGGTGTGGTTCAGGGAGCGTGAACATCAATTGTTTTGTGTTTCTAGTGTCCAGCATGTAGTTGACGAGACCAGATATGGCTGGGGATACAATCCCAGACAGTACACCTGAGGCACAGTTACCACCCTTCAGTCAGGAAGGCTGGCACGGGACGGGAATGGTTTCAGCAGAGCTTCTAGACCAAAGCTTCCCAGAGTGGGTGGGCTTGAGCCTGGAGGGAGCACGGAGGGAGGCGTGCTGAGAAGACCCACTGAGGCTGCAGAAACAGATCCCTACACATTATGTGGTACCATTGGCTTTAGTAGTAAAGTGTTGCATTGCCAGCGGGTCATGATTTTGTTCTGAAAGGGGGTAGAAAGCAAAGTAAAA
This sequence comes from Tenrec ecaudatus, assembly GCF_050624435.1. Taxonomy (NCBI): domain Eukaryota; kingdom Metazoa; phylum Chordata; class Mammalia; order Afrosoricida; family Tenrecidae; genus Tenrec; species Tenrec ecaudatus. The sequence goes on along the minus strand of NC_134530.1, from coordinate 14,391,552 downwards.
TTGGGCACAACTCTTGTACCGGATAAACCAGGAAGCAAGGGCTGGCCATCTACTTGCCACACTCGTGTATAAAACCCTGGGGGGTTGCCTCCTGACAGATGAGTTTAACAAACCTGGAGAGTGAGTGTCTGTTTCCCTGGGGCGGGTGTTTGATTTGAGGCAGGGCTGGCTCCAGGGCACTTAGCCCCATATGTCCCACTCACTGCACTTCTCCGGGCCCCAGAACAGGGATGCCCATAGGGGTTCTGAGGACCCTCCTCACCAGTGTCCCCTTGACGACCGTGGAGAGTCTCACCGACCTCTGAGGGCCTGGAGGCCCACCCCGTTGTTGAGCTGTGCCAACAGGGCTCCTTGCACAGGGACAGGGCATGAGTCCCCCAGGAGACTACTGACAGGAGCTCCCTGGCCTCCCTGCCTCCACAGGTGCTGAAGATCCGCCTCACGCTGGGACGCACAGGCCAGTACGATGGCCTAGGTGACTGCGTCGGCCAGATTCTTCGCCGTGAAGGCCCGGCCGCGTTCTATAGGGGTTATGCGCCAAACATGCTTGGCATCATCCCTTATGCCTTCACTGACCTGGCTGTCAATAAGGTTGGCAGAGGTGGGGGTGAGGTTGCTGTAGGCGGCATTGACGTGGCCCAGGACTAGGGCCAATTCTGAGCCTTCTCTGGCCCCCTACCCCTTGCAGATGATGAACAACATACGGGTAAAGAGCAGAGGGGATAACGAAGAACACAGCCAGGCTTACAACATCTACACACAGACGGTGTCCACAGTGTGTGGCCAGATGGCTAGCTATCCCCTGACGCTATTAAGGACCAAGCTCCAAGCAAAAGGTCTGCCTGCCCCTGATGAGACCCACTTTGTGGCCCCACCAAATGCCCTCAGCACATCCCACACCCCCATTCTCCTTACTTGGCCCTGACCTCTTAGGCTGCCATCCAAATGCCTAGAACTCATACTTCCCCAAAAATCTTAACATCCTGTGCCATTTTCCCTCAGTCCCAAAGGTGATCTAGTCCTGGGTGACACACACCTCGACCCCGCCCCCACCCCGTGCATGTTTTCCTCCTGACCTTGTGACACAACACTTGCTGAGGAGATGGTGGCCAACTTACACATTCCCGTGTCGGAGGGAAGTTGGGAAACCCAGGGCTGTTTCGAGGGCCCCGTTTGGGGAAGGGCATCTCTAGGCCTTCCTTCCCTAGCATATATCGGTGGACTTCAAACTTCCAATTAGAAGCTGAGCCAATGTCCCAAGGATAGACCACGCAGGGACCCCAGGACACAGGACTCACACCCCCAAAGAGGGCAGCTTGCTCAAATAGACTCATGACACACCTGCACCATACATTCTATCCGGAGATTCACATTGACCCAAATGGACAGAGCAGAATGACTCCTTAAGGTCTCTGAAGTTGTCCATCCTCACGGGAGCAGAGAGCTTCAGCATTCATCACTTGACACTGACTCGGGAACCCTAGAAGATGGGGTGGAATGCCATTGTGGGTGTCTGGGACTGTACCTCAACCATTATGGGAGTAGACAGCCTTGTCTTTTTCCCAGAGAGGCACTGGTGGGTACACACTGCTGGCTTTGAGGTGAGCAGACTAGACTCAACGCACTGGGCCACCTGGGCTCACTTCACCTTTAGCAGCTCCTCCTCACCAGGGTCCCCAAAACAACTCCTCAGATCTAATTCCCCAACTACCTTAATCACCACACCCCAACCCATCTGAAACTCTCAAAACAGACCAGAGCTCACTCCCTGACCTTGACAAAGCCTCTCTCCACAAGCCCCCTGAACACATGCCCAAGGCCCTAGCCAAACATAGACATCCTCACCACAGTCACCTCTTTCAGGGGAATTGTCCAGAAACCCTTTCCCTACACGGGCGCCTGAAAACACCCTGAATGAAGTCTTTTGTTGCCGCCTCCACACTAGCTTATTTCCTTGTAACATTCCAGACTCCATGCTTTTCCTATCAGCACCCCAACACCCCCACTTCCTTTATTCTATGTGTAATAACTTGGCCTCATTCCTCATAGATACTGTGGAGGGCTCAAAGCCCACCATGCGGGCCATTTTCAGAGACATCGTGGCTGAGCAGGGCTGGCCGGGGCTCTTCCGAGGCCTAACACCCACTCTATTAAAAGTTATCCCGGCTGTGGCCATCAGCTGCACGGTCTATACAACAATGAAAAGCACCCTGGGAGTTTAGGTGAGAGCCAGACCACAGGTACATAGGGGTGATTAGGTGGGGACAGTCCCTTCAACAGTACATGATGTGACACCCGCTCCTCCTGACAGGCTCTCCTGGGGAGGACATGATTGTGTCCATGGAGGTGCCTGAAAACTCCAGGAGCAGGAGTAGAAGGCCAGCATGTGGTGGAAACCGCTGTTGGCAGACTGGTGGCCAGTTCTCTGACATGCACTGGCAGAGGCCCAGGAACCAACCCAACAACTTCATGCAGGTGAGGGGCTTTGGAGAGAACTGCCATCTCCCCAGGAGTATATGAACTTTGGATGAAAGGGTGCCAAGTGGCGGTTGTGTAATTAGGTCAATTGAAAGAGATATCAGACAAAATGAGGCATTCAATTGCTTACCTCTCAGACGTCCAGGATCTCAGCTGTCAGATCCGTGCAGGGAGGGGGGATATATTTCAGGTCAGGGCTTATATACACTTTGGGGACATGCAAGCCCCCCTGGTTCCATTGTAAATGGGAGGGGTTGTACCTTCGGCATACTTGCAATAGGAAGGGACAGGCAAGGGGTATACACGCCACAGTAAGAGCAGGTACTAAGAGTATCCATGTGACAAGATTGGCGGCCTCTAAGGACCAGAAGGCAGCCAAATCTTGTACCTCCTGGAGTTGGCTTCACCTGGCTTTGGGGCTGTCCTTCAGGGGAACAATCCACTGTCCCACTGATCAGGGAGTGGGCCACATCTCAGGTGGGACAGACTATATAGTCTGAATGCTCTAGATGGCCATAGCCCTCAGGCAGGAATCCTTGAAGCAGTTCACCTCCAAGTGACTAGCCATTGACCATGTGTTAGCAAGCAGCATCTTAGGTTTGGATAAAATATGAGGGAACAACCTGGGGAATAACCTACCTGTATGCGACACATTCCCAGCACCCTTGTGTCCCTGCCCAGGTCTACTCCTGCAAAACCAACAACCTGGATATCCTGGGGGACCTGTGGAGCATGGTCAATGCAGGTGCGGTCCACTCATTGTGCTGTGGCAATGACATGAACGTCCTCAAGGGAGAAACTAGAGGGCACACAAGTTGATCAAGTTCATGGCCCATGAACAGGAGGGAGCTGTGAGCAGGCATGGCATGGTAGGTAGCAGTGGGGGCTGGGCTCTTGGAGGTGAAGGGGCACTGCTAAGGCCCTGACACCTGTGCCTCCCACCCACAGGTTACATGGGCCATCCTGTGCCAGTAAGACATTCTGTGTGGACAGGAGAGCTCAATGGCTGGCTGCATGGCTAGTGCCAGAAATCAAACCTATATTCAAGAAAAGAAAGCATCATTGATCCAATGGAGGTGAGGAGGAGCTTGGGCCAACAGCAGGGGGAGCCCCCATAGCTGCTCCTGAGGCAGCACTCCTTTTGGAGTGTGGCAATGGGAGATAGGGTATCCAGAGAGAGTGATCAAGTGCCACCCTGTTGGCACCAACTCCTTGGATCCCAGAAGCCACAGAACAAGCCTTGCCTGTTCCCATGTCTTAGCCTCTGTGCTCCATAGCTATCTCATTGGCAGGTTTGCGAGAATAGGTTAGCAGGCATTTCTTCCTCTTCTTAGATTGGAAACTCTGCTGACCACAGTCTACCCTGAAGTCCCCACTGCCAGATAGGTGGCAGCTTCTCATGATGTCTCTTGTCTGAGAATGGTCCCGGTACTCTCCAGGTGCTGAAAACGAAGTTGACCCTGTGCCGGATGGGCCAGTACATGGGACTGCAGGACTGCTACCAGAAGATCCTAGGGAACTGGGGTCCTGGGCCTTCTACCGCAGTTAACTGACCAAAGTGCTGGGGGTCTTCCCCTATGCAGCCATCGACCTGGGCCTCTCTGAGGTCCTGGGGCTGCTCATCCCTGTCCGCCGAGTATGCCGCAGGCCTGCATCAAGGATACTTCCTGTTCCAAAGCGTCCAGGACTCTCCTCCTGGCTCCCTACCTCTGACAGGGACGCCTCTCAGCCTTACCAGGCCACTTCCTGGCTGTGGGGGACAGAGGGGAATGAGGAGCCGCCCTTCTCTGTCCAGACCCCTGCAGTTTGACACATCATGGGACATGCTTTGTCCAATCCTCCCAGGGACTGTCTTGTGGGTTGCCTCCCGGTCAATCTCAATGAATTAGGACTGGCTCCGGATAACTGCCCTAAAGGTCTGATCCATTTCCGTAACCAAGTGGGGCCACAATACGAATTCAACAAGGATCGCGTTGGCCAGAAAATGGGACTTTCCATTCCCATATTCTCCGCGACGTTCACAACTCCGGTCATGAAACCTCAGAATGGTCTGAGATTCTGTACGTTCACGCCATCTTTTCCTCTGCTCTCGTCCCCCTTTCTGTGCCTCCTGCCAAACCAGCCAACGTCCTCCTTTCTCAATCCCCTGTGGTGGACTCTTCCAAACTCCGGAACCTCCCACCACCGCACACACTTCCCATCCTTCTGATAGCTTGGATGTTTTGTTCTTCACACTTCCCGATCCTCCACCCTAGTCCCTACCATCTCCTATGAGTCTGGAACCAACCCCACCACCTTCTCAGCCTTCAGAGCTCCCCAAACATCTGTCTCTCCCTCCGGACCCCCTCCACTCTCCTGTTGTTTGGGGTGGAAGACCCTATCCCAGTTCATGCGCTCTTCTCCCTGATGGATCTTTCTCAAATAGAAAAATGCTTACGGACATTTTCTAAGGACCCCACTACTTGTTTTAAAGACTTTCAAACCTCACACAAACGTATGACTTAACATGGATGATCTTTATATCGTCGTTACGTCTACTCTTAACCCTGATGAGCGAGAGCAGGTTTTTTCAACGGCACAGCAGCATGCAGACCAGGTCCACCTCACAGGTGCCACCATGCCCGTAGGCCCTCAGGCGGTTCGTAGGGGGACCTGACCTGATCTTATCAAACAGATACCCATGCTGGCTGAGAGGGCAGAGCTGGCCGAGACCGCTTGATACATGTTTGTTGGCCAGCTTACACGCCATCTCTCATAAAGCAGTTAAGTTTGACAAGCTAGGAGAAATTACCCAGCAGCCAAATGAAAACCTCGCACCTTTCCCTTCACACTTCACTGAAGCCTTAACACAGTATACTTGGTTGCACCCCACCTCTCCAGCCAGGGCTAATGTTTTAGACACTCGTTTTATAATGCACTTGGCAATATTCAAAAGAAACTTAACACTGCAGAGAATGGCCCTCAGCCCCACATCCGTGACCTGCTCAACATGGCCTTTAATGTTTTTAATGTCTGAGAGGTACAGGCTGAGGGAGTACATGAGTCCCAAGCCCAACAACAGACTAGTTGGCAAGCCCAGGCTTTGGTTTCCGCTTTAAGACCCCAGCTGAGCATTTAACCTTCCACCATCTTGACGCCGCTTTAAATATACCCAAGAAGGGCATTGGGCTAAACACTGTCCACAGCTGTGAGCAACGAGCAAGACTTGCCTGGGGTGCGGTCACAAGGGACACTGGAGAAGTGACTGCCCCTCAGCGCCTATCGTCGGAGGGACTCTCTCTCCAAGCCCTGACCTGCCCTTGGCACTGTTCGACCTGGCCAATGACAAGACTGAAGATGCGTGGACTCAACGACCCCAGTGACCCTGGATGAGTCTCAAGTGACTATCAAGGTAGCGTGCAAAGCAGTCTCCTTTTTGGTAGACACAGGAGCTACCTTCTCATTACTTCTTTCCTTCTCGGGCCCCACCTCTCCTTCCCAAATTATGGTTGTCGGTATAGATGACAACCCATCAAAACCTTTGCTCACCCCTCCTCTGGTTTTAGATATAGGAAAGTCCTCTCTTTGCTATTCCTTCTAAATTATGCCTTCATGGCCTGCGCCGTGGCTGGGTAGGGAATCTCCTGTCTAAGCTGGGAGTTAGTCTCCAGTAGAAATGCTTCCTACCCACCTCTCCTTCCCCAGCAAACTTTTTGCTAAAGCTCTCCACCATTGAGCCTCCGCCCACGCCCTCCACTGCTCCACTGCCACACCACATAAACCCTGAGGTGTGGACACTTCCCGACAGCTTGTCGCAAAATATCATCCCCTTAAAGACCCTTCCACGTTCCAATCTCACCCCTAGTTTCCAATCTCCCTCACTCACGGAAGAGGCCTGAAACCCATCATGCAGCGCCTCCTATGTATCCAACATATTGTGCCTGCACACCCTGCGTGCAACACCGCTGTTTGGCCGTCAAGATGGGAGATGGGTCCTACTGCCCAGTACAGAACTTGCACCTTATTAATGAGGCTGTAGTCCCCACCTACCCAGTGGTCCATCACCCCTGCACTATCCTGTCTTGTAGTCCACTTGACAACACCCATTTTACCATATTCGACCTGAAGGACGCTTTCTTTACTGTCCCGCTGGATGCTTCCTGCTAGTTTATCTTCACATGGGAGGTCCCAACACCACAACCGCCTGCCAATATGCCTGGTCCGTTTTCCCCATGGGTACCACGACTCGCTCTGTTTGTTCAGCCAGGCGCTAACCACTGACCCTCTGCACTGTCCCCTCTCACCGTCCATTCTGCTTCAGTAGGTAAAGGACCTCCTGCTGTGCAGCACATCTGAAGCCTGCTCTCTGGAACATCCTGCCCAACTCGTGTGCTTCTTAACTACGGAAGGCTATGGAGTCTCAGGAGCTAACGCCCAGCTCTCATGTAAAACCATTATCTACTTGGGGCTGCAGCTCACTCCCACCACATGGGGACTGACAACAGAAGGTCGCCAGGCAGTGAGCGAACTCCAAACTCCTCAAACCGCAGACCAAATACATTCTTCCCAAGGCTTCGGAGGACGTTTCAGACATTGGTTTCCTCATTTCCCCCGTTACAAAACCCCTTGTACAACGCGGCTAGGGCCACCCCTCCTGGCCACCTTGACTCTGCCCACCTTGACTCTGCCCATGGTCTCCTTCGCTTCCCACCTTTGCATATACCAAAGCCCACCAAACCTTTTTAACTTTACACTCATGAAAAGCAAGGTATATGAGTTGAAGTCCAGACTCAGTCCCGTGGGCCTGCTCTGTCCTCTGTGGCTTATTTGTGTAAACAACTGGATAGGATGATCAGGGATTGGCCATCTAGCCTCCGGGCTCTGTCAGCAGTTACCTCCCTAACTAAAGGAGCCTTCAAGTTAACACTGGGAGAGCCTATCCAGACGTTATATCCCACAGACTGCAGGACATCCTCTCACATCACGTTCTTTCTCTACTCTCTACAAGCCACTTGGAACAAATCCACCTTGTTTATTGAAAACCCTAACATGACCCTACGCCAGGCTCCCGATTTGAAGCAGGCAACTCTTTTGCCCCAACTCCCAGACTCGCTGGAGCCTAGAAGTCACGTTTGCACACAGGCAATTGAGGAACTAATGATGCGCCGTCCCAAACTCTCTGATCCACCGTACACTATTCCACATCTAACCTTGTTTGTTAATGGCCGCCTGTGCTGTCATCTCACTTGGTTGAGTCTGGGAAACAGCACACCTCCCCATCGGAACGCCTTCGCCAAAGTAAGAATTATCACTCTCATTTGAGCTCTCTCTTTAACTAAAGGGAAAACATCTAATATAATTTTTTTGTTTTCAGATTCTAAGTATGTGTTCCTTACAGCTCATTGTCACGCCACCATCTGGGAAAAGTGCGGATTTATGACCACCAAAGGGTCCCACATTGGAAACTGTCAATTAATAGCCAATCTCTTACAGGTTTTTCAGCCACTGAGAAAAGTAGCTACTATTCATTGCAGAGGACATCACACCGATACCTCTCCTGTCACCCAGGGAAACCACCAGGCAAATGCTACTGCATGAAACCGCACCGACAACCCGACTAACGCAGCCCCAAGTCTCTCGTTCACCATCCCCGACATGCAACCCTCTTACACACCCCAGGAAGAAGCCACCCTGAGCGAAAAGGGAAGACAACTCAAGAAGGGTTGTTAGTTCTCCAAAGTCAAATAACACTAGCCACACAACAAGCTGAAGACTTCTTCAACTGAATGCATTACTCTTTACACATTGGGCCCCGTGCCTTGTCCCAATTCTTGCCACCAATCTTATATCAACCTCAACGAACCCAGCTCGTCCAAAATGGTAGTTCCTCTTGCTCCATTTGCAAAGCGGTCTATACCCTGCGTGCCCATAAACCAACTACGTGGCCTACTGCCAAGATGGTCAGATCGATCTTACTCAGATGACTAAACGCAAAAATTTCCGAATCCTCGCATGTGGAGATACCTTTATAGGTTGGGTCGAAGCTTCCCAACTACACGAGAGACAAGATATAGGTACAGACATTCTACTCACCCAAATCACACCCAGGTCCTCCCCAACTCCACACAGTCAGATAATGTTCCATGATTCAGAACCTAAATCACAAAGATCTAACTTTCTCTGAACATTAAATGACATTTGCATATTCCATACAGGCCTCAAACTTCAGGAAAGGTGGACAGAATGAACGGAAGTATAAAATATATTCTGTCTAAACCAGGGATTCCCAAAGATTTAAAGAGAGGTCACTTCACTGTCCCTCAGACCTGTTGGAGGGCCAGACGATAGTTAAAAAAAAAACTATGAATAAATTCCTATGCACATGTACATACCTTATTTTGAAGTAAAAATAACAAGGCAAAAACCCTTGGCAGACCAGATAACGGTCCTTGGCCGGCAACACATAGCTCACGGGCATTAGTTTGAGGAATTCTGGTCTAAGCATTCCCAGGAACTTCAGGGCCTGTGGGTACACTTACTCCTTCTTGCCTTAACTCAAATCTGAAGCACCACCCCAATACCACGCTCTCCTTCTTTTGTAAGCCCATTTGAACTTTTGTGTGGCAAAGTCGTCCCCATCAACCACAACCTAACAACCCAAGCACCACCACTAGGATACCATTAACCTTTTCTTTCTCTTCTAAGAAACTGCTCCAGCAGCATGCAGACCGGTGTCTGCCCTCACCCCCCTACTCCTACACGACCTGACTTGCCAGGAATCAGTCCGATAGACTCTGTTCTGCTAAAAGAACTTGATTCTCAGCCTTGACAACCTACGTGGACAGGGCCATACTCCCTAATCCTCACTACTCCCAGCACAGTCAACGTCCTTGGTGACCCTATCTGGCATAGTCTCACCAGCATAAGGTTAACCCAACACAAGTCATGACTGGTATTCAACCCAGATTGTGGGACCTACTACCCTATGCTTTCTGAGGGGACCTCCTGCTTCTCATACCTAGCATGTGCTCTGACGGTTCTCCGTGTAGACCCACACATACAACCTTTGGTGCGTCCTACTCTGCTCCACGCCAGGTCTTGCACGTGTGGCAGTTCTTCCTCCATGGCCGCGGTGGAACTCCTAACGGCATAAGGCATGCCATCAGTAGAGCCCATTGCGGCCAGCGTGGGTGGCGGCGGTCCGTTTGCCTTCGCTTCAACATCACCTTTCTTCGTCCATTAATCCCAGGGGCCCCACACAACTTCAGCGAGCAAAACAACCTGGTCCTCTGCTCTCTACATGAACAAAGCAGTGTTGTAAACAGTTCCCAGAAACAGACTTGGTGTCTGCATATTGTTCCTAGTTGCAGCATCCGTGTAATGCACACCACTACTCTATCCTTCAGAGTTACACCCTTCCCAGAAACCAATGTGGAGAGTATCAAATATATATTGCAGACCCCACGGATCCAAGGTGGGGAAAAGGCATCACGGCCTGTTTGTATCCACACCGCACCGCTGCAAAGCCCTCCGCCATCCTATCAATCCATAGCAGTAGATTCAATTTCCCCACCCACCAAAGAGCATTGATGAAGTAGCTAAAGACAACCATGGTAATGAACTTAACCTATTAGCCTAACTTACACACCAGGACTACAACACTAACCCCTTCCAGTGGGTAAATCTGATCCAAGAATCAGCCCTTTAGTTAAATGCCTCTGGAATAGAAAATGACTCTTGGTTCATCTGCGCCTCCCTGCAATGTCCACTGTTGGCTGCAGTTCCGGTAAGCTCCCTCCCTTCAGCCAAAACCAGCAACCCTTGTCCTGCCCCATTCCTAAGATACCATTGTTTGCACCTGAACGTCAGGTTGGCATCAGCTAACCCCTGTGTTATTTATCATCCACAAGACAGGTGTCGAGCCTACCCTGCAATCACAAGGAGACCATTAAAGGCTCACTTCAAGCCCCCTAAGAATCATCCTCTGGTGCAATGGAGCCCTAACAAAATGCCTCAATTCTTCCAGCAGTGCCTACTACCTCCCAGTAACAGTAGTGCACAACTCACCATGTAGAGCCAAGAGGAAGTCTAATGACTGTGGGACCTGCACGTGCTCTGTGGCTCTAACACCAATTGAGAAATTTATCAACCAGTCCTGGGAGATCCAGCCTCATTTCCTCCTTCCCCACAGCTGTCGTGACTCTAGAAGCTATAGGACAAATCATCATTCAGCCCCAAACCTGTAAGGACAAAGTACAATTCATGATGGATTCCACTTCTAACTCGCTGGCTTCCCTCTACAAACAATTAACGTCATTAGCCCAAGTCACCCTACAAAGTCACCGAACCCCTGACTTATTAACAGCAGAGAAAGGGGGGACCTGCATGTTTTTTAAGAATATTTTTACTACATTAATGAATCAGGTACGGTTGGGGAGAACATTCAAGTGCTCTACATCATGTCGAGGATTAGACAAAAGGGCTCCACGGGCACTTCCTCATGTTTTTCAAACTTCTGTCATGTCATGATTTATACTCCTTGTTGGGCCCTTGCCAATAATTTGTGTACTGTTACAGTTGCCTCCCTGCGTGTTTGCAAATTTGCAGGACGGGATGAAAGCCATTTCCAACCTGATCTTCAGCCAAATCCTGCTTTACCCTTAGAGTCTGCTGCTGGCTGGTCCGGGCCCCAGATTTTAAAACTCTTAGATCTCCTCATCGTCCCGCCTCAGCATGATGTAGTTCACGATCAAAGATGATGCCCATTACCACTATGAAGACTTTGGGAAGTTTGGCCAGGTACAGGCTAGGCAGCCTCTTGTACCAGCTTCTGAAGAAGACAAAAAGCCTGCTGAACTTTGTAACTTTTGCCTGCAGAATTTCACAGAGCCCATCTAACAGGCAGGGGTCACACAGCCCTCTCTCCTGAGCATTCTCAGAAGCACGTTTGCAAAGAACAAGATGATTTGCCAACAGGTCATCCCCAGACCCAAAACGTGCAACCCCCGCCAAAACCTGCAAACAAACACAGCACAGGAAACCTCCCTCCCACTTATAAGCCCACATGCCTTTGTCTCACACCCTATATATCTCCGTCTGCCCCAACACCCTGACCTAACACACTGGGTTGTGGAACTCACCCAGGAATCTTCCCTCACCTCAATAATAACTCACCTCTCTATTCTTCTCACTCCTGAATAAGCCTTGCACCCTCCTGTGCCTCCATCTCCAACTTTTCACTCTTCCTCTCCCCTCCTGTGTTTGCCCCTCCTGGGGTGGGCTGGGGAGGACACGGCTGTGGAGAAGCAGAGCCCAAAGGGCTTTATCGTGTGGTGCTGTAACCACAGAAGGGGGCAGGGCTTGGCACTTGAAGGGCCACCACAGTCTTCCTCAATTTAGGATGTTGGGTGCTTGCCCAGTTGTTGGCCCCAGGCTGGGCTTGGCACCTTCCTCTAACAAGTGTGTCTGTGCCTCTCCTCATCTCCCCTAAACTCAGTCTTTAGGTTTAGGACCCACCCTCTATCTAGATGGATTGATTACATGATGTCTCCTTGCATTTGGAAATATGTGAGCCACGAGGTGCCTTGGTAACGTAGTGGGTTACTCACCGCAAACTTAGTTCAAAACTGCCAGCAGCACCTCAGGAGTCATGAGGAAGGGGGGAAGCAAGGGCCTGATTGGAGAGCTCAAAGTTTCCTTTTCTCTGGGACCACCATTACCTAGAAGCACCTGAACCTCACGCCCACCAGGGGTAGGGCCTGTCCAGCCAGACCCTGAGGGCGTTAAACCCAAAGGTATGCCTTGCTGTATCTTGTAACGATTGCACATGTCACATGCCAATGTGTAGGTTCCTGCCAATCCAGTTCTCCCTGTCTCTTAGGGGCCAATCTAACCCACAGCAGCTGTGTTTTCTGTCTTTCTTTCTTTTCTTCTCCTTCTTTTTCTTCGTCAATTTATAGGGGCTCATACAGCTTTTATTACAATCTATCCATTGGTTCAAGCATATTTGCATATTGAATGCTATTATATGCAAAACATTTTCTTTCTACTTGAGCCCTTGGTATCTCTCCTCATTTCTTTTTCCTTTCCTCCTGCATAAACTCTGGAAAATTTATGATTTTTTTTTTTGCCTCTTGCATTGACTGGGTTTTCCCTTCATCCACTTTGGTATTTTCTATGCACCTGGGAGTTTGTCATAGGTAGATCATTGTGATCAGATCCACTTTCCTCCTCCCAGCTAACCTTTTCCCTACTGGTATGATTACTCTCATTATTGGTCCTGAGGGGTTTATCTGTCCTGCATTCTCTGTATTTCCAGATCTCACCGCTACCGATGTACATGCTCTGGTCTAGCCAGACTTGTGAGGTAGAACTGTGGTCATGATAGTGGGGGGAGAGGGAAAAGGAGGAAGCCATCAAGAACTAGAGGAAAGTTACATGTTTCATCAGTGGTATACTGCACTCTGACTGGCTTGACCTGTCCTTGTAAACCTTCTTTAAAGGGATACCCAATCATGTACAGATGGGCTTTGGGTCTCCACTCCACACTTCTCCTCATGCACATTGATGGGATATTTTTTTCTGAGTCTTTGATGCCTGATACCTGTCACTGTCTACACTTCATGATCAAACAGGGTGGTGTTTGTCTGCCTTGTGGACGTTGATGCTTCTCAGCTAGATGGTCGCTTGCTTCTCTTCAAGCCTTTAAGACCCCACGTGCTAGATCATTTGATACACAGGCACCATCAGCTTTCTTCATCACATTTCTGATGCACCTACTTTGACTTCAGCCATCCTGTCAGGAATGTGAGCATCATGGAATGCCTGGTTGTTAGAACAACGTGTTCTCGTGTCAAGGGAGGAATTGAGTAGAGACCCAGTGTCCACCTGGTAGCTTAACACTTAACATATAAATATATCTGCAGACATCTCTCTCCCTATCGTTACATATAGTATACTCACATGTGAACATGCTGTGTTAAGGCCTTTCTAAATGCCCTTTGCGTCCTAGTTCTTAACTCTACTTCCTTTCACGTTCCTCTTGTCCCACTATCATGCAGGACCTTCATTCAGGGTTCAGTAATTGCTCTGGTTTGCACTGCCCTTCATTAAGTCCCAGCAGGCATCATACACCCTCCGTGCCATTGATTTCAGATCACTTGTTCCCTTTTCCATAGGTCTGTTCACACCCACTGCCTTTATCCTGCTGTCCTCTCTACTGAGTACCCCTGGAACAGTGGGTCTCTCTTTTCTCCAGATTGTTCATCCGGACCAACTAATCTTGATAGACACGGGGAGACAATATGTAGTCCTAAAAACCAGGTAGAGCAAAACAAAACAAACAAGAACCAACCACGCAAAAAAGAAGTCTATAAATGCTTCCAGGTCTGTTTGTTGAACTTTGGTGTGTTTTGTAGTCTTGTCTGATGGGGTACAAAGGCCTGCGCCCCTACGTCTATTTTGATATTCTTCTGGGCCCTCATTGCTTTGCTCCCCTGGCAGCTGTGTTGTGCACCATTAGCGTTGTGCCCCCGCGTGTTGGGGTCACATCTGACACAATCCCAGCACTGTGTTTCCAGTGTGGTCCCCCTTAGTGCTATGGATCAGTGAGGCATGACATGTCTCATGATGGGGCTGGTTGTCTGGTCCTCTCTGTGGATTGGATGCTATTAGTAGGAATACCTTCCCCAGGACTTGGTGCACGAGGATGCTTTCTACACTCTCTCCTTCTCTGTTACTTTGCTCCTATGTGCTTTGAACCACAATGGCCTCTCCCTGAACTGCAGCTTCAGTGTTATAAACTGAAGTAAATTTTATGGGGGTTGGGTGTTAGGTTATTCCAAGTTGTTGGAATCGGGATTGGAGGCGACGCCACAGACCTTCTGGTTCCTTGCTTCAGACCAGTATATTTCATTCACATCTTCACACACCAGGTTGAACTCTGGTAACCTTCTCCCTCTCCTGTGGAGGTATGAACAACACACTCCCCTTGGGTGGCCTAGTACTCTGCTCCCCAACTACCCATGTGTTTCGTTTCCCCTACTTTTTAGGTGGCTGCCATATGCATCCCTGGATTGGGTCTGGGCCCTGGAGTGGGACCTGGACCTCCCCAGAGGAATGGATGTGTACAGGGACACAGAAGAGCACAGTTGGAATGTTAAGGTGACGGATGCCTTTGGTATCCCCACACCCATAGCCATTTCAGTGTTCACAGGCTGCAGGGGCAGTGGGAGCATCAAAGGTAAGTTGTTTTCAATTGAATGGTTGTAAGGGTACCTGGTTTACAAGGGGAGAGTCTACATGAAGTGGCAGTGTTTTCGGGGTGAACACTTTCCTGGTTCTCTCAATTTCGGAAGATCTTGCTGACCCAGCACGACACGGTCCAGTACAACAGGCTACAGAACTATGTGCAGCAGATGCTGGGGAAGCCCCAGGTTTCTACAAACGTTATCTGCTCAATGGGCTGGGCTACATTCCCTACCCAGGCTTTGACCTGGCCAACTATGAGGTCTGGGGTCTGCTCTGACCTCCACATCACTTCCTTTTTCCGTAGCTGTCTGCCTCTCATGGAGTCGGCTGGAAAGGACAAGGCTGTGGAGGAGCAGAGCTCCAAGTCCTTGTCTCTCTGGGCTGTGGTCACAAAAGGCAACCGGGAGGCACTTCACTGGCAAACACTGACTTCCTGAATTCAGGATGTTGGATGCTCTCCTGGTTCGTGAACCCAGCCTGACATGGCATCTTTCTCAAACAAGTATCTGTGTGTCTTTGATTGACATGGTTCTCTAGAGAGACAAAACCAGGACACTTAGGATTTTATAAAGATTGACATACAGAAATACACAATGCATGAAACAAAAAGCTCATTAGTCTATAGGGCAGTACAAATGGCCCAATGCAATTAACGCTTAAGAGTCAGCTACTATACTGGAAGTTCAAGCGCTGCCGGTGTAAGTCAAAGAAGCAGGCTCTCTGGCCAAAAGCACCAATCAGCATGGCAGGTCACCAACAGTCAACAAGATGACAGGGTTTGACAGTCCCCAGCGAAATGAATGTATACTCCAGTAGCATGGTGAAGCAGGCCTTGAAGGAAACTCAAACTACAGTGACACAGTCCATAGGTTAGGTGAATCATAAGGAGTGTAGCTTGCAGGATGAGGCAGAAAACCAGCTACGGCAACCACACATTGGTCTGATCAGCAAAGAGCAAGAGACAGGAAAGGCAAGGCTCGGGTAGCCATTTATCTCTCCCCGTTTTAATTAATCCCACGTTCATTTGGCACGTTGGCACGATAAACGTACGCCTATCACAGTGTCTCTCCTCTTCTGCCTAGATCTCAGAAAGTCATGAGGTTTTGGATCCACCCTCTTCCTCGATGGATTACGTGATGTTCCCTTGCATTTGAGAAGCTGGTAGCATGAGGAGCCTTTATGGTATGATGCGTTACTAACTTAAGACTTAGCAGTTCAAATGATGAGCCGATCCCTGGCCGAAACACCATCCTTTCTATTCCTGGGAGGAGTTACACTCTCAGCAATAATGTGTCCTGGAGGAGTAGCTATGAGTCCAGATCAATCGAATCGATGGCATGGTGGAGTTCAGTGAGAGCATCAGTTGGCGTTATTAAACCAAATCCAGGGCTGGTGAGTCGACTTGGGACTCACAGGTTTTCTGAGACTGTGAATCTTTCTGGGAGCCACAAGTCTTGCTTTCTTCCCAAGATGAGTTTGAACTGTCAACCTTGCAGTTAGTAGTGGGAACTCCTCACCCACAGCGTCACCTGGCTTCCTTGGATGCATCGTGGCAGGTGATTGTATCACATGCGAGATCACTTGGGGGCAGTGGCAGAAAGCGTTCCTCCCATGTGTGTGACAAAGGATCCATACCTTCCGGAGCCACGCCCCCCCCAGGACAGCTAACCCCTTCTATCAGTGGAGGGCTTCTGGTTTGTACAGTGCTGCTGAATGGGTTTCAGCCGGACCATGAGATAGGCTGACTTTGGGAAAGAGATCACCTGGCCTCTCTTCCTGGTCTCACCCAACCTTGGATGCTCCACAGAAAGTGCCCATCAAGAGGGCCCTTGCGGGGTCAAAAGAGTGGGGAAGCTTTTGCAGAAGCTATGCCCTCACAGCATTATTCCAGCTACTACAGTGTGACAGACAGGTGGATATCAGGGGCTCCAACCACACCCAAGAGTACTTTTGAGGGGAGATCCATGGCCTCCCAGGTGCTGAAGACTCGCCTGACACAGGGTCGCACAGGCCATTACCAGGGTCTAGGTGACTGCATCTGCCAAATGCTTCGACACCACGGCTTGGCCTCGTTTAATTAAGGATATGCTCCCAACATACTTGGAATCCTCCCATATGCATGCACAGACCTGGCCGTAAAAAAGGTTGGCAGAGGTGGGGGTGAGCTTGCTGTAGGAGGATGTGGTGTGCCCCAGGACTAGGGCCCATTCTGAGCCTACTCTGGACCCCTGCACCTTGCAGATGATGAACAACATGTGGCAAATGAGAAGAATGGATGACCAAGAGCCTAGCTAGGCTGAGAACATCTGTACCCAAACAGTCTCCATAGTGTGCAGCCAGATGGCCAGTTATTTCCTGACATTAATAAGGACAAAGATGCAAGCAATAAGTCAGCCTTCCCCTGATGAGACCCACTTTGTGGCCTCCCCAAATGTTCTCATCCCTTCTCATCCCCAAATTATTCCTACTTGGCCCTGGCAACTTATGCCGCAAACCAAATGCCTAGAACTCATACTTATCCACAAATCTAAACATCCTGTCCCATTTTCCCTCAGTCCAAAATGTGATCTAGTCCCAGCGTACACACACCCCGCCCCCCATGCACGATTCCCCCGACCTTGTGCCATACCACATGCTCAAGAGTTGATGGCCAACTCACACATTCCCGTGTCGGAGGGAACGTGGGCAAAACGAGGACGTTGCAAGGGCCCGGTTAGAGTAAGTCCATTTCTAGGCCTTTCCTCCCTAGCATCTCGCGGTGGGCTTCAAACTTCTGATTAGCAGCTGACCAATGTCCCAAGTGCAGCCCACCCAGGGACCCCAGGACACAGGACTCACACCCCCAAAGAGGCCAGCTTGCTCAAATAGACTTAGCCAACGAATGGTCCCATAATTACTCCCCACACTTGTCAGGTCAGACCTGCACCATATAGTCCAACTGGGGATTCACATCGACCTTATTGGACAGAGCAGGACGGCTCCTTAAGGTCTTTGAAGTTGTCCATCCTCATGGGAGCAGACAGCTTCAACATTCATCACTCGACACTGACTCGGAGACCCTAGAAGATGGGGTGGAACTGCCATTGTGGGTGTCTGGGACTTTACCTCAACCATTATGGGAGTAGACAGCCTTGTCTTTTTCCCTCAGAGGCGCTGGTGGGTACACACTGCTGACTTTGAGGTTGGCAGACCAGACGCAACGCACTGGGCCACCTGGGCTCACTTCACCTTTAGCAGCTCCTCCTCACCAGTGTCCCCAAAACAACTCCTCAGATCTAATTCCCCAACTACCTTAATCACCACACCCCAACCCATCTGAAACTCTCAAAACAGACCAGAGCTCACTCTCTGACCTCGACAAAGCCTCTCTCCACAGTGCCCTCTAAACACATGCCCAAAGCCCTAGCCAATCATAGGCATCCTCACCACTGTGACCTCTTTGAGGGGAATTGTCCAGAAATCCTTTCCCTACACAGGCCCTTGAAAACTCCCCGAATGAAGTCCTTTGCTACCGCCTCCACACTAGCTCATTTCCTCTGCAAACCTGCCAGACCCCTGGCTTTCCCAATCACCCCCCAACACCCTGACTTCCTTTATTCTATGTGTAATAGCTTGGCCTCATTCATCATAGATACTGTGGAAGGCTCAAAACCCATCATGCGGGCAGTTTTCCGTCACATCCTCGCTGAGCAGGGCTGGCCAGGGCTTTCTGAGGCCTAACCACCACCATATTAAAGGTTGTCACGGCTGCACGGCTGTTGGGATTAGCTACTCTGTGTACAAAACTATGAAGAGCACCCTGGGAATTTAGGTGAGAGCCAGACTACAGGTAGATAGGGGTGATTACGTGGGGTCAGTCCATTCAACACTACATGATATGAAACTGCCCCCACCTTACAGGCCCCCATGTGGAGGACATCATTGTGTGAAAAAGGTGTCAGAAAATTCCCAGAGCAGGAGTGGAAGCCCAACATATGGTGGCAGCCGCTAGTGACAGCCCGGTGGCCTGTTCCCAGGCATGCACTGGCACAGTTCTGGCCATGTGTGTGACCCTGGATCCATACCATCCGGGCACACTCCTGCACTGCTAAACCCTTTTTTCTGTTGAGAGATTCTGGTTTGAATTGTGCTGTATACGAATTTCAGACAGAGCATGAAATAGGTTGACTTTGGGAAAGAGATCTCCTGTCCTCTCTTCCTGGTCTCACCCATGCCTAGGTGCGCCACGGAAAGCTGCCCACCCTGTGGGAACCTGCGGTGTCAAAAGAGTGGGGAAGTTTTTCCAGAAACTCTGCCCTCACAGCAATATGCCAGCTACCACAGTGTGACAGACAGATGGATGTCAGGGGCTCAAATCACCCCATGATTTCCTCTGAGATGAGATCCATGGCTCCACAGATGAAGACTCGGCTGACGCTGGGCCATACAGACAAGGACTAGGACCTGTGAGCCTGGCCATTGCAGATGCTCTGCTGACGGGATCCATTCCTCGTACAACGGTTACTTCCTTAACATGCCGGGTCCGTTATCTTTAGTCACTTCTCCCTCCAGTACCAGTACCAGGTACTGCGAGACTGCATTTCAGCTGCTGTGGGGCTAAGTGATCCCCTCATTTTATCAAGGATACACAACATGCGTGTTTGGAATTATGACCCATGCATACACTGACATGGCAATACATAAGATTGGCAGGGCTAGTGTGGCCAAGGGCTAGAGCCCATTCTAACCTTCCTCTTTCTCCTGCCCCTCTCACTGATTCTGCACAGCTTCTGGAACACAACAAGGACGAACATCGAATACCCAGCTACCTTGGGGTAAACATCTGCATTGTGACACTGTCCACAGTCCATTGCCAGATGGCCAGCTACCCATTAATAAGAACGAAGATGCAAGCTGAGAGGCAGCCTGGCCTCTATGCTGCCCATCTTATACACCCACTAAAAGTCCTCCAATTGCCGGCCCACTGCACCCAATTCTCTATACTTGAGTCTGGCCTCCTATGCTTTCCACCGACATCCTCCAAGTCATACATACCCCCAAATCTGAACTTCTGCCCAGTTTCATGATCTGTGGCTTTGCCTTCAGGCACGTCAAAACACCCCCCTCCATTCCAACAATGGTGTGGGCAATAACTTGGCCTCGTTCCCCTAATTACTATCGAGGGCGAATCCCACTGTGAAATAACTCGTCTGGTACATCCTGGCAGAGCAGTCCTGGCATGGACTATACAGAATCCTGAACCCACCTTACTCATGGTCATTCCTGCACGAGGAATCAGCTATGCGGTATAAGAGCAAAGGAAGACCACCATCAGAGTTTAGGTCAGAGCTCAACCACAGGCACAGGGTCAGAAAGAGACCAAAGGGCTGAGTCCAGTGAGTCCCCCTTGGCCCCAAATCGTGCTGCTTCATCTGTGTGGAACAGTTGTGGAAAGAGAGTGTGCTGGAGCTCTAGGCCTGGAAGATGCTGTAGCCTCTATCGCTGGAGTACAGGCCGGGACTGCAGTCTGGATCCTGCCAGGAATAAAAAGACATGCTGTGGACTCTAGAGCAAATGGGGAATTGGGAATCAGTTGGCAACTAAAGGGTGAGCTTGGCCGGGTATGCCTGGGATGCCGGGGATGGGAGGGGAGCTGTGATTTCCAGTGGCACTGTCAGGTAAACACAGGCCTCCTAACTCCATGGTCAGTGGTTCACAGACCTCACATACGCTTTGAGAGAAAGAGGAGACTGTCTACTCCTATTAAGTTGGATAGCCTGGGTAACCCCATAGAGGGCATTTGTAAGTTACTATCTACTGGAAACCCTGGTTTTCATGCTTTTAGAAAGGGCCCTGGGCCCTGGAATTCTTGAGTCTGGAAAGAGAATGGGGACATTTTAATCACTGATTCTAAGAGACGAACAAGCATCCCCAGGTCCAGAAGGAGGAGACCTTGTGATTCCTGAGTCTAATCAGGGAGCATGGATCCTCAGGTGTCCAGGGGGAGGGACCTGGGATCCCCAAATGTAAAAGGGAATGCCCCAGGAATCCCCAAATCAAAGCTGGCAGCTGAGATTTCCAATTCCAAAAGAGGAATGAGGTACTAGGGATCGCTAGGATTAGAAAGGATGCAAGGTTACCTGTACCCTGTATCTTGAAGACAGTAGAACATCATGACGTTGCCAGGGTTCTGCAGATAAGACGGAGGCTAGGATCAGATTTGTGACCTCCAGGCCTTACAGTAAGGGGGGCGGATGGCTTTTCATGAATCAGAAACTCAGATTCCACACTTCTTGGAAGTTCCCAGAGCCCTCGGTCTTTGAATTCGGCAGGGAAGCCCGCAGCATGGAATTCTATGCTACTTGGGAGAAAAGCGGGTGAAGTGTGTTTTCACCCAAGGAGGCATGTCAGAGGGAGGAATCCAGGATGACATAGGACAGCTCTAGCTTTCCTTTACTCTGTGACTGTCATATTCTGGAAAGACCTTGAACCTCAAGCCCACCGAGTGCCAGGCCTGCCTAGCTGGATCACGAGGGTGGTAAACCAAAAAGTCAAGCCTGATTTTCCATATCCCATAACCAAGGACCACGTCGCCTGCCTTTTCCATCTCCTACCACCAATCCAGTTCCCCATCTTATGTGAGATCACGCCCATTGCAGCCTGGTTTTCCTTGGCTCCCACGGAAAGCAAGCACTGGATCACCTCCCTTGCCATTTCTTCCCAATGGTGTCAGGCATCCAGGTTCAGCCGCTCACCTCAGCCATTGGCTACATTTAGAAGTCAAGTCTAGAAAAGGATTCAGGTCACAGTGAAAGCAATCCAGTCTGTCCAATAGCATCCAGACGAGTTCGCCATGGACTGATTGCAGCCAGTTCGGGCCTTCAAAAGGCCGCCCTCCATTGGTGGGGGTCGCGACCATCGCACCAGCACCCGCCAAGTCTGCTCACAGAGGCCTTCGAAAGCCTTGGGCTCAGCATGCTTGACCCCTTGAAGCCTTCGCTCTGGTCCCAGACCCTCCCAGCGAGCCGGGAGCTCCCGATTCGTTTGGCGCCATGCTCCCAGGTCACTTCGGTTTGCCAGCCAACGATGGCTGCTCGCAACCCGTTGGCTCTCCGAGATGTCCAGTGCCCTGTGCTCGTTGCCTACTGACCGTCGCTGCTTTCCGATTGGCGGTTGACATTGAATTCTCGAAATTGGTGGCCAGTGAGCAAGGGCCGTCTCCCATTGTTCGTGCTCCTCTATCAGTTATGGTGACGGCAGGAGGGGGCGGTGCCTCCCCTCAGCATGGCCTTTCCTTGTGGAGCCAGGCCTCCTCCACAGGAGTCCGCTCCTCCTGCTGGACTTCTGCCTCCGCGTCAGGCCGGCCCTGCCTCGCCAGTGGGAATACAGCTACGGGGGACGCTGCCTGCACAAGGCCGCCTGCAAGCGGGTCCGGAGCCCCAGGGAGCTCCCTGCCTGGCCCCAGGGTGCGGGCCCTTTGGGCTTTTAAACCTTCAGCTATCTCTGTTTTGTTCTTGTCTCCTCTTTTTTGGCTGGCCTGCCCTCCTAAGTTATGAGATAGCCCAGAGGAAGGCTACTTGTCTGGGGCAGGGTGGTTGGTGTATGTTCCTGGGTCTAGACACCTTCTGGGGTTCTGCTGCAGACATTTGACAGCTTTGTGCAGGCCTGTGGAATCACCCACGGTGAATAGCCAAAGCAGAGACCCGTGCCCCATCTGAACCAGGTCTGAGTGGCCATCGCCCACCACCATCATCGTGTGCTTCTTATAATGTGCAGTGTAATTGGACTGTTTGTGGCAGGACGGGGAAGCTATTGTCCCCCCATGCATGGTCACTTCTAGGGACCTCTCAGAGCCCAGTGGAAGAAAGGCCTGTTGGTCTGCTTGCTTAAAGTTGAGATGTCACCGAAACCAGTCAAGATGATGCCCAGGTAAGCAGCGCTTACTGAGAGGTCTTTTGAGCACGGTGGGTCTGGTGTCCAGGCAGCCTAGTGGAAGGATTCTGCTGAGTGAGAGGACCTCCTGGGTCTATAACCCCCTCCCACACATCTGTCCTGAGCTTAGGCCCCGGAGATCTTGTATCTGGTTCTTGGGACATCTCAGCCAACTGCACTGAGCTGGTGCAGTGCTTCACCACTACCACAGCCACCGCTGTCAGAGGTTGACCTATCTGACCCCCAGCCATGGGCTCCACGCCAGGTGTTGCTTGACTGCCTCGCCGAGACACACAGCTGTGGGGGGTACTCCCGGAAGCAGCTGCCTACTCATGGTGCTCCACTTTGAGTGCCACTTCCCGAGTTCCCCTGTCTGTGTGGAACTAAACTTCGGCTGGCAGGGTCCCTCCTTCCATTCACCCAGGACCCGGAAAATTACCCTGCAATTTACCAGTAGCAGGTTAGATGACATGCGACTCAGAGTGACCCACCCTCATTGTTGTCTTGTACCCCTCTACAAAGATGGGTTTGAGGCTGGAAGGCCCAGGAGCTGTGCTCACCTTCCTCTCTCCTCGCTCGGGCCCTCAGTGTAAAGCTCACTTCGGGGAGTCCTCAAACCCCATCTTCCAGGAGGATGTCTTGGCGGGGTCTCTGGCGGTGGCCATTACCCAGACGCTCATCAACCCCTTGGAGGTAAGTGAGAGCCTGCTCAGCGGGCGGCCTCACGCAATGAAGCGACTGCAGCCCCTACCTACTGAGCAATGACTCCTGTGCCCCAGGCATCCTGCACAAAGCACCATGTTCGACCCTCACCAGGATCCGCCACATGCTCTGCCGGCTCCATTTGGTTGGTTGTTGCTGTCAGATTGGTTCTGATGCTTGGTAACCTGGCCATGGCATTCTTGGGCACCTCCTATGCACGTGACAGCTGGACTTTGACTGAGAAAGACTGAAGAAGCATCGATGCCCTTGAACGATGGTGCTGGTGAGGGATATGGTCGGTTCCCCGGACTGTCAAATGAACTCCCAGATTTGCCAGAATGCTCTGAGAGGCAAGGATGGTGTGACTTTGGATTCTAAATTTGCTCACGTACCTGGAGAAGGCCTTCTTGCTAGGCAAAATGGAGGGCTGCGAACCAGAACAGGGCCTCAAGGAGATTGGTGGACAAAGCGGCCGCAACCCCGGCAGAAACATCAGAAGCGCAGTTAAGATGACGTATGATGGGGGTTGGTTCCTGCTGCTCCACTGAGTCCCTGTGAGTCAGAACCGAGTCCCCAGCACCTCAGAGGAACCACTCACATGACAGCAGGGAACACTGCGCGGACAGACACACCCAGTCCCCTTTGGGGATACTGTTAATCCATCTCTGGGAAGCTGGCCCTTGTGTTTTACTGACCTCCTCCTTTCGCAACCAGGACATCTTTTTTTATCACCACTGGGTCTCATGGTCACTCAGCCAAAGTCTTGCTGTCCTCACATCTGAGAAGCCTCTGCTGGCATGGCCCTAGGCCGGGCTCCTCCTTTGGGGATCCCATCGTCCAGATACTGTTCTTGCCAATACCGTCCTTCTTAGGCATAGACTGATTGCCCAACTGTTACGTGCATATGACGTCACCATGGCTTCCAGCTGAGTCCTGCCTGTGGCATTGTGGCTCTTGGACACTTCTCAAGAGGGGTGTTGCACAAGTGCCCAAGGCAGCCTGTCCCTTGAGTGCCTGATTGCGGCTCCAGTGGGAGCTAGTGGCAGATCTGAGCCAGACGGAAACCCTTGACTGCTTTGCTCTTTGCTCTTTGCTCTTTGCGTCACTCTGTTGTTTCTTGGTCCAGTTCTGAGGTCGTTGGTTTCCTCTGTGTTGGGGTGCCATCCATCCTGACGGCTGTAGTCTTTGATCTTCATCGGTAAGTACTTCCAGTAAACTTTCCTCCCAGCCAGCAAGGCTGTGTCCTTGGCACCCGGCAGGCTGCTCAATGGCCTTGCTCGGCTCCTGATTCCACGTACTTGTTGGCATCGCCCAGCATCTGGGATCACTGTCTGCACACAGGATGGAATCCTGAAGACAGAGAGGGGATCCAACCTTGAAGCACAACTTCCCTGGTTTGAAACCATGCAGTCTTCCTGCCTCTGCTCATGTGTTCATATGAATGTGGGGACACAGCTGGTCTGGTACAAGGAGCGTGAACATCAATTGTTTTGTGTTTCTGGTGTCCAGCGTGGGACCTTGAAGGTTTTCACTCCCTGTGTGTATTTGACGAGGCCAGGGATGGCTGGGGATACACTCCCAGACAGTGCACCTGAGGCACAGTTACCACCCGTCAGTCAGGGAGGCTGGCATGGGACTGGAATTGTTTCAGCAGAGCTTCTAGATCAAAGCTTCCCAGTGTGGGTGGGCTTGAGCCTGGAGGGAGCAGGGAGGGAGGCGGGCTGAGAAGACCCAGTGAGGCTGCAGAAGCAGATCCCTACACATTATGTGGCATCATTGGCTTTAGTACTAAAGTCTTGCATTGCCAGCGGGTCATGATTTTGTTCTGAAAGGGGGCAGAAGGCAAAGTAATCTTGGGCACAACTATTGTACCGGATAGACTAAGAAGCAAGCGCTGGCCATCTACTTGCCACACTCGTGTATAAAACCCTGGGGGTTTGCCTCCTGACAGGTGAGGTTAACAACTCTGGGGAGTGTCTGTTTCCCTGGGTTGGGTGTTTGATATGAGGCAGGGCTGGCTCCAGGGCACTTAGCTCCATATGTCCCACTCACTGCACTTATACGGGCCCCAGAGTAGGGGTGCCCATAGGGCTTCTGAGGACCCTCCTCACCAGTGTCCCCTTGACGACTGTGGACAATCTCACCGACCTCTGAGGACCTGGAGGCCCACCCCATTTTTCAGATGTGCCAACAGGGCTCCTTGCACAGGAACAGGTCATGAGTCCCACATGAGACCACTGACAGAAGCTCCCTGGCCTACCTGCCTCCACAGGTGCTGAAGACCCGCCTCACGCTGGGACGCACAGGCCAGTACCATGGGCTAGGTGATTGCGTCTGCCAGATGCTTCGACGCGAAGGCCCAGCCGCGTTTACAGGGGATATATGCCCAACATGCTTGGCATCCTTCCGTACGCATGCACTGACCTGGCTGTGAATAAGGTTGGCAGAGGTGGGTGTGAGGTTGCTGTAGGCGGCATTGACGTGGCCCAGGAATAGGGCCAATTCTGAGCCTTCTCTGGCCCCAGGACCCTTGCAGATGATGAACAACATACGGGTAAAGAGCAGAGGGGATAACGAAGAGCACAGCCAGGTTGACAACATCTACACGCAAACAGTGTCCACAGTGTGCGGCCAGATGGCCAGCTATCCCCTGACGCTAGTACGGACCAAGCTCCAAGCAAAAGGTCTGCCTGCCCCTGATGAGACCCACTTTGTGGCCCCACCAAATGCCCTCAGCACATCCCACACCTCCATTCTCCTTACTTGGCCCTGACCTCTTAGGCTGCCATCCAAATGCCTAGAACTCATACTTCCCCAAAAATCTTAACATCCTGTGCCATTTTCCCTCAGTCCCAAAGGTGATCTAGTGCCGGCCGACACACACCCCGACCCCCCCCCACCCACCCACCCCGTGCCTGTTTTCCTCCTGACCTTGTGACACACTACTTGCTGAGCAGATGGTGGCCAACTTACACATTCCCGTGTAGGGGGGATCGTGGGAAACCTGAGGGCTTTCCAAGGGGCCCTTTTGGGGAAGGCCATCTGTAGGCCTTCACTCCCAAACATCTGTTTGGGGGCTTTAAACTTCTGATTAGCAGCTGAGCCAATGTCCAAAGGATAAACCACCCAGGGAACCCAGGACACAGGACCCACACCCCCAAAGATGCCAGCTTGCTCAAATACACTTAGAAAACGAATGGTCGCATAATTACTCCCCACACTTGTCAGGTAGACCTGCACCATACATTCTATCCAGGGATTCACACTGACACAAATGGACAGAGCAGAATGACTCCTTATGGTCTGTTGAGTTGTCCATACTCATGGGAGCAGAAAGCTTCAGCATTCACCACTCGACACTGACTCGGGAACTCTAGAAGATGGGATGCAAGTGCCATTGTGGGTGTCTGGGACTGTACCTCAACCATTATGGGAGTAGACAGCCTTGTCTTTTTCCCTCAGAGGTGCTGGTGGGTACACACTGCTGGCTTTCAGGTGAGTAGACCAGACTCAACGAACTGGGCCACTTGGGCTCACTTCACCGTTAGCAGCTCCTCCTCACCAGTGTCCCCAAAACAACTCCTCAGATCTAATTCCCCAACTACCTGATAACCACAACCCAACCCATCTGAAACTTTCAAAACAGACCAGAGCTCACTCCCTGACGATGACAAAGCCTCTCTCCACATGTCCCCTGAATACATGCCCAAGGCCCTAGCCAAACATAGGCATCCTCACCACAGTCACCTCTTTCAGGGGAATTGTCCAGAAACCCTTTCCCTACACGGGCGCCTGAAAACTCCCTGAATGAAGTCTTTTTGCTGCCACCTTCACACTAGCTCATTTCCTCTGCAAACCTTCCAGACCCCTGGCTTTTCCTATCAGCACCCCAACACCCCCACTTCCTTTATTCTATGTGTAATAACTTGGCCTAATTCCTCATAGAGATTGTGGAGGGCTGAAAACCCAGCATGTGAGCCGTTTTCAGACACATCGTGGCCGAGGAGGGCTGGCTGGGGCTCTTCTGAGGCCTAAACCCACTCTATTAAAAGTTATCCCGGCTGTGGGCATCAGCGACACGGTCTATACAACAATGAAAAGCACACTGGGAATTTAGGTGGGAGCCAGACCACAGGTAGATAGGGGTGATTAGGTGGGGTCAGTCCCTTCAACAGTACATGATGTGACACCCGCTCCTCCTGACAGGCCCTCCTGGGGAGGACATCATTGTGTCCATGGAGGTGCCTGAAAATTCTAGGAGCAGGAGTAGAAGGCCAGCATGTGGTGGGAAACGCTGGTGGCAGCCTGGTGGCCAGTTCCCTGACATGCACTGGCAGAGGCCCAGGAACCAACCCAACAACTTCATGCAGGTGAGGGGCTTTGGAGAGAACTGCCATCTCCCCAGGAATATACGAACTTTGGATGAAAGGGTGCCAAGTGGCGGTTGTGTAATTGGGTCAATTGAAAGAGACATCAGACAAAAGGAGGCATTCAATTGCTCACCTCTCAGACGTCCAGGATCTCAGCAGTCAGATCCGTGCAGAGAGGGGGGATATATTTCAGGTAGGGCTTATATACACTTTGGGGACATGCAAGCCCCCATGGTTCCATTGTAACTGGGAGGGGTTGTACCTTCGGCATGCTTGCAATAGGAAGGGACAGGCAAGGGGTGTACACGCCACAGTAAGAGCAGGTACTAAGAGTATCCATGTGACAAGATTGGCGACCTCTAAGGACCAGAAGGCAGCCAAATCTTGTACCTCCTGGAGTTGGCTTCACCTGGCTTTGGGGCTGTCCTTCAGGGGAACAATCCACTGTCCCACTGATCAGGGAGTGGGCCCCATCTCAGGTGGGACAGACTATGTAGTCTGAATGCTTTAGATGGCCATAGCCCTCAGGCAGAAAACCTTGAAGCAGTTCACCTCCAAGTGACTAGCCATTGACCATGTGTTAGCAAGCAGCATCTTAGGTTTGGATAAAATATGGGGGAACAACCTGGGGAATAACCTACCTGTGTGCGACACATTCCCAGCACCCTTGTGTCCCTGCCCAGGTCTTCTCCTGCAAAACCAACAACCTGGATATACTGGGGGACCTGTGGAGCATGGTCAATGCAGGTGCGGTCCACTCGGCAATGACATGAACGTCCTCAAGCGCAAAGCAAGAGGGCACACAAGTTGATCAAGTTCATGGCTCATGAACAGGAGGGAGCTGTGAGCAGGCATGGCATGGTAGGTAGCAGTGGGGGCTAGGGGCTTGGAGGTGAAGGGGCACTGCCAAGGCCCTGACACACGTGCCTCCCACCCACAGGTTACATGGGCCATCCTGCGCCAGTGGGACATTCTGTGTGGACCGGAGAGCTCAATGGCTGGCTGCCTGGCTAGTGCCAGAAATCAAACCTATATTCCAGAAAAGAAAGCATCATTGATACAATGGAGGTGAGGAGGAGCTTGGGCCAACAGCACGGTGGGGGCCCCATAGCTGCTCCTGAGCAGCACTCCTTTTAGAGTGTGTCAATGAGAGGTAGGGTTTCCAGAGAGAGTGATCAAGTGCCACCCTGTTGGCACCAACTCCTCACGCACATTGATGGGATATTTTTTTCTCAGTCTTTGATGCCTGATACCTGTCACTGTCTACACTTCATGATCAAACAGGTTGGCGTGTGTCTGCCTTGTGGACGTTGATGCTTCTCAGCTAGATGGCCGCTTGCTTCTCTTCAAGCCTTTAAGACCCCACGTGCTAGATCATTTGATACACAGGCACCATCAGCTTTCTTCATCACATTTCTGATGCACCTACATTGACTTCAGCCATCCTGTCAGGAATGTGAGCATCATGGAATGCCTGGTTGTTAGAACAACGTGTTCTCGTGTCAAGGGAGGAATTGAGTAGAGACCCAGTGTCCACCTGGTAGCTTAACACTTAACATATAAATAAATGTGCAGAGATCTCTCTCCCTATCGTTACATATAGTATACTTACATGTGAACATGCTGTGTTAAGGCCTTTCTAAATGCCCTTTGCGTCCTAGTTCTTAACTCTACTTCCTTTCACTTTCCTCTTGTCCCACTATCATGCAGGACCTTCATTCAGGGTTCAGTAATTGCTCTGGTTTGCACTGCCCTTCATTAAGTCCCAGCAGGCATCATACACCCTCCGTGCCATTGATTTCAGATCACTTGCTCCCTTTTCCCTAGGTCTGATCACACCCACTGCCTTTATACTGCTATCCTCTCATCGGAGTACCCCTGGAACCGTGGGTCCCTCTTCTCTCCAGATTGTTCATCCGGACTATCTAATCTTGATAGACATGGGGAGACAATATGTAGTCCTAAAAACCAGGTAGAGCAAAACAAAACAAACAAGAACCAACCACGCAAAAAAGAAGTCTATAAATGCTTCCAGGTCTGTTTGTTGAACTTTGGTGTGTTTTGTAGGCTTTTCTGATGGGGTACCAAGGCCTGAGCCCCAACGCCTATTTTGATATTCTTCTGGGCCCTCATTGCTTTGCTCCCCTGGCAGCTGTGTTATGCACCATTAGTGTTGTGCCCCCGGGTGTTGGGGTCACATCTGACACAATCCCAGCACTGTGTTTCCAGTGTGGTTCCCCTTAGCGCTATGGATCAGTGAGGCATGACATGTCTCATGATGGGGCTGGTTGTCTGGTCCTCTCTGTGCATTGGATGTTTTGAGCACGAATACCTTCCCAAGGACTTGGTGCACGAGGATGCTTTCCACACTCTCTCCTTCCCTCTTGCTTTGCTCCTATGTGCCCTGACCCCAATTGTCCTCTCCCTGAAGTGTAGCTTCAGTGCTGTCCTCTGACGTGAATTCTATGGGGGATGAGTGTCAGGTTATTCCAAGTTGTTGGAATCGGGATTGGGGGCGACCCCACAGACCTCCTGGTTCCTTGATGCAGACCAGTATATTTCATTCACATCTTCAGACACCAGGTTGAACTCTGGTACCACTCTCCCCCTCCTCTGGAGGTATGAACAACTCCGACCCCTTGGGTGGCCTACTACTCTGCTCCCAACTACCCATGTGTTTCTTTCCCCCTACTTTTTAGTTCACTGCCATATGCATCCCAGGATTGGGTCTGGGCCCTGGCGAGGGACCTGGACCACCCCACAGGAATGGATGTGTACAGGGACACAGCAGAGCACAGTTGGAATGTAAAGGTGACGGCTGTCTTTGGTATCCCCACACCCATATATTTAAGTGTTCACAGGCTGCAGGGGCAGTGGGAGCATCGAAGGTAAGTGGTTTTCAATTGAATGGTTGCAAGGGTACCTGGTTTACAAGGGGAGAGTCTACATGAAGTGGCAGTGTTTTCGGGGTGAACACTTTCCTGATTCTCTCAATTTCAGAAGACCTTGCTGACCCAGCACGACACGGTCCAGTACAACAGGCTGCAGAACTACGTGCAGCAGATGCTGGGGAACCCCAGGTTACTACAAAAATTTATATGCCCAATGGGCTGGGCTTCATTCCCTACCCAGGCTTTGACCTGGCCAACTATGAGGTCTGGGGTCTGCTCTGACCTCCACATCACTTCCTCTTTCCGTAGCTGTCTGCCTCTCATGGAGTCGGCTGGAAAGGACAAGGCTGTGGAGGTGCAGAGCCCCAAGTTCTTGAATCCCTGGGCTGTGGTCACAAAGGGCAACCGGGAGGCACTTCACTGGCAAAAGTGACTTCCACAATTCAGGATGTTGGATGCTCTCCTGGTTCTTGGACCCAGTCTGACATGGCTCTTTCTCAAACAAGTATCTGTGTTTCTGATTGACATGGTTCTATAGAGAGACAAAACCAGGACACTTAGGATTGTATAAAGATTGACATACAGAAATACACAATGCATGAAACAAACAACTCATTAGTCTACAGGGCAGTACAAATGGCCCACTGCAATTAACGATTAAGAGTCAGCTACTATACTAGAAGTTCAAGTGCTGCCGGTGTAAGTCAAAGAAGCAGGCTCTCTGACCAAAAGCACCAATCAGCACGGCAGGTCACCAACAGTCAACAAGATGACAGGGTTTGACAGTCCCCAGCGAAATGAATGTATACTCCAGTAGCATGGTGAAGCAGGCCTTGAAGGAACCTCAAACTACAGTGCCACAGTCCACAGGTTAGGTGACTCATAAGGAGTGTAGCTTGTAGGTTGAGGCAGAGAACCAGCTAAGGCAACCACACATTGGTCTGATCAGCAAAGAGCAAGAGACAGGAAAGACAAGACTCTCCTAGCTGTTTATCTCTCCCCCCTTTAATTATTCCCACATGTTCATTGGCCACGTTGGCACGATAAACCTATGCCTATCACAGTGTCTCTCATCCTCTGCCTAGAACTCAGAAAGTCATGAGGTTTAGGAGCCACCCTCTTCCTCGATGGATTACGTGATGTTCCCTTGCATTTGAGAAGCTGGTAGCAAGAGGAGCCTTTATGGTATGATGCGTTACTAACTTAAGACTTAGCAGTTCAAAGTGACGAGCTGCTCCCCGGCAGAAAGACGATCCTTTCTATTCCTGGGAGGAGTTACACTCTCAGAAATACCGTGTCCTGGAGGAGTAGCTAAGAGTCCGGATGGATCGAATCG
Organism: Tenrec ecaudatus; assembly: GCF_050624435.1. Classification (NCBI taxonomy): domain Eukaryota; kingdom Metazoa; phylum Chordata; class Mammalia; order Afrosoricida; family Tenrecidae; genus Tenrec; species Tenrec ecaudatus. The sequence continues at coordinate 14,359,636 of NC_134530.1, read as the reverse complement.
ATGGCATGGTGGGAGTCCAGTGAGAGCATCAGTTGGCATTATTAAACCAAATCCAGGGTTGGTGAGTCGACTTGGGACTCACAGGTTTTCTGAGTCTGTGAATCTTTCTGGGAGCCACAAGTCTTGCTTTCTTTCCAAGAAGAGTTTGAACTGTCAACCTTGCAGTTAGTAGTGGAAACGCCTCCCCGCAGCGTCACAAGGCTTCCTTGGATCCATCGTGGCAAGTAATTGTATCACATGTGAGATCACTCGGGGGCAGTGGCAGAAAGCGTTCCTCCCATGTGTGTGACCCAGGATCCATACATTCCGGAGCTCCTACACCCCCCGCCCCCCCAACAGCCTCCCCGGACAGTTAACCCCTTCTATCAGTGGAGGACTTCTGGTTTGTACTGTGCTGCGGAATGGGTTTCAGCCGGACCATGAGATAGGCTGAATTTGGGAAAGAGATCACCTGGCCTCTCTTCCTGGTCTCACACAAGCCTGGATGCTCCCCTCAAAGCTGCCCACCATAGGGGCCCCTGAGGGGTCAAAAGAGTGGGGAAGCTTTTGCAGAAGCTCTGCCCTCACAGCATTATGCCAGCTACTACAGTGTGACAGACAGTTGGATAACATGGGCTCAAAACACCCCTAAGAACCTCTGAGAGGAGAACAATGGCCTCCCAAGTGCTGAAGACTCGCCCGACAATGGCTCACACAGGCCATTACAAGGGGTAGGCGACTATGTCTGCCAGATCCTTCAACACCAGGACTTTGCCTCGTTTTATTGAGGACATGCGCCCAACATACTTGGTCATACGCCTGCACAGACCTGGCCGTAACAATGTTGGCAGAGGTGGGGGTGTGCTTGCTGTAGGAGGATGTGGTGTGGCCCTGGAGTAGGGCCCATTCTGAGCCTTCTTTGGACCCCTGCTCCTTGCAGATGATGAACGACATGTGGAAAATGAGATCAATGGATAACCAAGAGCCTAGCATGGCTGAGAACATCTGTACCAAAGCAGTCTCCATAGTGTGCAGCCAGATGGCCAGTTATTACCTGACATTAATAAGGACAAAGATGCAAGTGATAGGACTGCCTACCCCTGATGAGGCCCACTTTGTGGCCTCCCCAAATGTTCTCATCCCCTCTCACACCCAAATTTTCTCTACTTGGCCCTGGCTTCTGATGCCGCAAACCAAATGAACTCATACTTACCCACAAATCTAAACATTCTGTCCCATTTTCACTCAGTCCCAAATTTGATCTAGGCCCGGGGTACACACAAACAACCCTCCATGCACGACTTCCCCGACCTTGTGACACAACACATGCTCAAGACTTGATGGCCAACTTACACATTCCCATGTCGGAGGGAACGTGGGCAACATGAGGACGTTGCAAGGACCCGGTTAGAGTAAGTCCATTTCTAGGCCTTTACTCCCTAGCATCTCTCGGTGGACTTCAAACTTCCGATTAGCAGCTGAGCCATTGTCCCAAGTATAGACAACCCAGGGACCCCAGGACACAGGACTCACATACGACAAAGAGGCCAGCATTCTCAAATAGACTTAGCCAACGAATGGTCCCATAATTACTCCCCACAATTGTCAGGACACACCTGCACCATATAGTCCAACTGGGGATTCACATCGACCCTAGTAGACAGAGCAGAACGACTCCTTAAGGTCTCTGAAGTTGTCCATTCTCATGGGAGCAGACAGCTTCAGCATTCATCAGTGGACTTTTGAAGATGTGGTGTAACTGCAATGGTGGGTGTCTGGGATTTTAACTCAACCATTATGGGAGTAGACAGCCTTGTCTTTTTCCCTCAGAGGTGCTGGTGGTTACACACTGCTGGCTTTGAAGTTAGCAGACCAGACTCAACACAATGGGCCACCTGGGCTCACTTCACCTTTAGCAGCTCCTCCTCCCCAGTGTCCCCCAAAAAACTCCTCAGTTCTAATTCCCCAACTAACTTAATAACCACAACCCAACCCATCTGAAACTCTCAAAACAGACCAGAGCTCACTCCCTGAACTTGACAAAGACTCTATCCACAAGCCCACTGAACACATGCCCAAGGCCCTAGCCAAACATAGGCATCCTTACCACTGTCACGTCTTTGAGGGGAATTGTCTGGAAACACAGCCCCTACACAGACCCTTGAAAACTCCCTGAATGAAGTCCTTTGCTGCCGCCGCAACACTACCTAATTTCCACTGCAAACCTTCCAGCGCCTGTCTTTGCCTATCAGCACCTCAACACCCCCACTTCCTTTACTCTATGTGCAATAACTTGACTTCATTCCTCATAGATACTGTGAAGGGCTCAAAACATACCATGCGGAGTGTTTTCAGTCAAATCCTCGCTGAGCAGGGTTGGCCAGGGCTTTTTGGAGGCCAAACCACCACATTAAAATTTTCCCGGGTATTGGCATCAGCTACACTGTGTATAATACAATGAAGGGTTCCCTGGAAATTTGGGTGACAGCCAGACCACAGGTAGACAGCGATGATTAGGTGGGGTCAGTCCATTCCACACTACATGATGTGACACCCCCCCCACATGACAGGTCCCCATGTGTAGGACATCAGTGTGTGCAAGAAGGTGTGAGAAAATTCCCAGAGCAGGAGTTGAAGCCCAGCATGTGGTGGCAGCCGCTGGGGGCAGTCCGGTGGCCATTTCACTGGCATGCACTGGCAAAGTTCTTGCCATGTGTGTGACCCAGGATCCATACCATCCGGACACACTCCTGCACTGCTACCCTCTTCTTTCAGTTGAGAGCTTCTGGTTTGTACTGTGCTGTGAACGTGTTTCAGATGGAGCATGAGATAGGTTGACTTTGGGAAAGAGCTCTCCTGTCCTCGCTTCATGGTCTCACCCATGCCTGGGTGTGCTACTCAAAGCTGCCCACAATGGGGGACCCTGCGGGGTCAAAAGAGGGGGAAGCTTTTCCAGAAGCTCTGGCCTTACAGCAATATGCCAGGTACCACAGTGTGACAGACAGATGGTTGTCAGGGCCTCCAATCATCCCATGACTTCCTCTGAGATGAGATCCATGGCTTCCCAGGTCCTGAAGACCTGGCTGACGCTGGGCCATCCAGACCAGGACTAGGACCTGTGAGCCTGGCCATTGCAGATGCTCTGCTGACAGGGGATCCACTCCTTGTATAACGGTTACTTCCTTAACATGCTGGGTCCGTTACCTTTAGTCACTTCTCCCTCCAGTACCAGTAACAGGCACTGCGAGACTGTGCATTTCAGATGCTGTGGGGCTGTGATCCCCTCATTCTATCATGGATACACACCATACGTGTTTGGAATTATGCCTCATGCATACACTGACATGGCCATACATAAGATTGGCAGGGCTGGTGTGGCCCAGGGCTAGGGCCCATTCTGACCTTCCTCTTCCTCCTGCCCCTCTCACTGATTCTGCACAGTTTCTGCAACACAAGGACGAACATCGCATACTCAGCAACCTGGGGGCAAACATCTGCATTGTGACACTGTCTACAGTCCATTGCCAGACAGCCAGCCACCCATTAATAAGAACGAAGATGCAAGCTGAAGGGCAGCCTGGCCTCTATGCTGCCCATCTTATACACCCACTAAAATCCTCCAATTGCCGGCCCACTGCACCCAATTCTCTATACTTGAGTTTGGCCTCGTATGCTTTCCACCGACATCCGCCAAGTCATACATACCCCCAAATCTGAACTTCTGCCCAGTTTCATGGTCCGTGGCTTTGACTTCAGGCACGAAAATACATCCCCCTCCGTTCCAACAATGGTGTGGGCAATAACTTGGCCTCGTTCCCCTAATTACTGTCGAGGGCGGTTTCCACAATGAAAGTACTCATCTGGTGAATCCTGGCACAGCAAGCTTGGCATGGACTAAACAGAATCCTGAACCCACCTTACTCAAGGTCATTCCTGCACGAGCAATCAGCTATTCGGTATAAGAGCAAAGGAAGACCACCATCAGAGTTTAATTCAGAGCTCAACCACAGGCACAGGGTCAGAAAGAGACAAAAGGGCGGAGTCGACTGAGTCCCCCTGGTCCTCAAATCTTGCTGTTTCATCTGTGTGGAACAGTTGTGGAAAGAGAGTGTGCTGGAGCTCTAGGTCGGGAGGGTGCTGGAGCCTCTAACGCTGGAGTTCAGGTCGGGATTGCAGTCTGGATCCTGCCAGGAATCAAAAGACATGCTGTGGACTCAAGAGCAAATGGGGAATTGGGAATCAGTTGGCAACTAAAGGGTGAGCTTGGCCGGGTGTGCCTGGGATGCCGGGCCTGGGAGGGGAGCTGTGACTTCCAGTGGCACTGTCAGGTATACGCTAGCCTCCTAACAGCATGGTCAGTGGTTCACAGACCTCACATGCTCTTTGAGAGAAAGATGAGGCTGTCTGCTCCTATTAAGTTGGATAGCCTGGGTAACCCCATAGAGGGCATTTGTAAGTTACTATCTACTGGAAACCCTGGTTTTCATGCTTTTAGAAAAGGACCCGGGCCCTGGAATTCTGGAGTCTGGAAAGAGAATGGGGATATTTTAATCACTGATTCTAAGAGACGAACAAGCATCCCCAGGTCCAGAAGGAGGAGTCCTTGTGATTCCTGAGTCTAATTGGGGAGCATGGATCCTTAGGTTTGAGGGGGCTGGTGGTAGGACAATGCGGTACCCAAATGTTAAAGGGAATGCCCTAGGGATCCCCAAATCGAGGCTGGCAGCTGAGATTTCCAATTCCAAAACAGGAATGAGGTACTGGGGAATCTCTAGGATTAGAAAGGATGCCAGGGTACCTGTACCCTGAATCTTGAAGGCAGTAGAACATCATGACGTTGCCAGGGTTCCGCAGAGAAGATGGAGGCTAGGATCAGATTTGTGACCTCCAGGCCTTACAGTAAGGGGGGCGGGTGGCTTTACAGGAATCAGAAACTCGGATCCCACACTTCTTGGAAGTTCCCTGAGTCCTCGGTCTTTGAATTTGGCAGGGAAGCCCGCAGCATGGAATTCTATGCGACTTGGGAGAAAAGCGGGTGAAGTGTATTTTCACCCAAGGAGGCATGTCGGAGGGAGGAATCCAGGATGACATAGGACAGCTCTAGTTTTCCTTTACTCTGTGACCGTCATATTCTGGAAAGACCTGAACCTCAAGCCCACCGAGTGCCAGGCCTGCCTAGTTGGATCACGAGGGTGGTAAACCAAAAAGTCAAGCCTGATTTTCCATATCCCATAACCAAGGACAATGTCGCCTCCCTTTCCCATCTCCTACAAACAATCCAGTTCCCCCTCTTCTGTGAGATCGCACCCACTGTAGCCGGGATTTCCTTGGCTCCCACCAAAAGCAAGCACTGGATCACTTCCATTGCCATTTCTTCCCAATGGTGTCAGGCATCCAGGTGGAGGCGCTCACCTCAGCCATTGGCTGCATTTAGAAGTCAAGTCTAGAAAAGGATTCTGGTCACGGGGAAGGCAATCCAGTCTCAGTGCAATAGCATCCAGACGACTTCTCCGTGGACTGGTTACAGCCAGTTCGGGTCTTCACAAGACCGCCCTCCATTGGTGGGGGTCGCGACCATCGCACCAGCACCCGCCAAGTTTGTTCACAGAGGCCTTCGAAAGCCTTGGGCTCAGCACACGTGAGCCCTCGAAGCCTTCGCTCTGGAACCAGAGCCGCGAGCTCCCGCTTCATGTGGCGCCATGCTCCCAGGTCAGGTCGGTTTGCCCGCCAACGACGGCTGCTCGCAACCCATTGGCTCTCAGAGAAGTCCAGTCCCCCATGCTCCCGCCTTCTGACCGTCGCTGCTTTCTGATTGGCGGTTGGCCTTGAAGGCTCGCGATTGGTGGCCGTGAGCGAGGGCCGTCTCCCATTGGTTGCGCTCCGCAGTCCGTTATGGTGACGGCGGGAGGGGGCGGTGCCTCCCTTCAGCTTGGACTTTCCTTGTGGATCCAGGCCTCCTCCCGCGGGATTCCCTCCTTCTGCTGGACTTCTGCCTCAGCTTCAGGCCGGTCCTGCCGCGCCACGTGGGAATACAGCCCCGGGGGACGCTGCCCGGACATGGCCGCCAGCAAGCGGGTCCAGAGCCCCTGGAGCTCCCTGCCTGGTCCCAAAGTGCGGGCCCAGGACGCTGAGGTCGCGGTGGCGGTGGCTGGGGTGCAGTGGGCCAGGCTTTTCTCAGCCGCCCAGCGAGGGTGTCCAGGGACCCGAGGGGACACCTTAGCTGTGTGACCGCCAGGAGAGGAGTCTTTGGTTCCTGGGGGGCGCTTGCTGCTTGGCGTGCAGGGGAGGAGTCAGGAGTAAGGTCGCGAGCCAGGGGTCGCCTTTGGGGGTGGGGTCCTAGGTCATGCGTGGGAGGAGTTGCATCACGCATGATCCTCTCAGAGTGACCCCGCGGTACAGGGAAGGGAGAGTCCGGGGTCCCGTCATCAAATTCGTGACAATCAGGGGACCCTCTCCTCGGACAGTTTAACCCCTGTCCTGGAAGCAAGAGGTCCTACTGGGTATGTCTGCAGTGTCTCTCTCCCCAATCAGTGTTGAGCTTACCCCTCTTTTCTGTGATGTCTCTCTCCTGCCCCTATGGGGCTTACTTACATGAGAGTCAAAAGTTCTTCAGGTCTGCACAGTAGTGAGGGAGCAAGGACTCAGCGACACTGCAGGACAGGGTGGAATTGCCCTGCTGATTTTGAGACTGCAATTCTGTATGGGAACAAAAAGCCTCCTCTTTCTCCCATGGCCCAACGCGTGGTTTTGAGCCACTCATCTAGCAGGTAGCTGCCCAACACGTACCACTGCACCTGGGGCATGTGCCACAACCACTGGACTCTGCTTGTCTCATGGTTGAGGACAAAACAGTGGGGAAGCCTTGGTTCCTGTCCTCCTTCTGGGGCTCTGGTGTACAAGGGATGGCGGCTGTCAGGGACCTGGAGCTGAGCCCCAGAGCACGGCCTAGTGGGTTGGTAACCCAGTGATCCTGCTTATTTCTAGATTGCAGTAAAGACGGGAGGCTACTGGTCCACTGCCCTCAACAGCAGTACACCCAAGTTTGGGTTTGGTGGCCAAAAGCGACACAGTGGGCATAAGGAGGTCACTTGTGGCCCCAGTGCAGTAGGAAGAGAGCTTTCAGGGGCTGAGCGTCCAGTGCTTTTCTTTGGAGTTGGCTCAGAGTTGGGGACCGCTGCCCTTTGGGCTTTAAACCCTTCAGCAATCTCTTCTTTGTTCTTGTCTCCTCTTTTTTGTCAGCCTGCCCTCTAAGCTTCTTGTGACTCCCATGGTGCTCTACTGAAATCTCCTTCATTTAAGAACAGGAGGGCGTTATCACCTACCTCAGCAGCAGCCTGCAGTTCAACCAAAGGTCCCCACCCCAATAGAGCACTCAGTGTGAACTCCCTTGAAAGAAAATATGTAAAACTATTAATAATCTGAAACCACAGGAGAATATCGGTGATGTGTGATGGTTACCATGGCTTCCCATTAGAAGACACACCTATCAAATAAAAACAAGATTTTTTATCTTTCAATAAGAAACACAAAGCATATTCTGTAGTCTTTTTTAGACATGACAATAGTTGTGGTAGTTACATAATCTCCTGTCAACTGGTGGTTAGTAAGAAATAAGGGGTGCAATTTAGCCTGGCAATCAGGTCACAGTTGGATGACCTCATTAAGAGGTGCCACAGAGGTAAGTGGCTCACTGGAGGTCAGATCCACACTCTCTGTGCTACACATTCCTGTTGATAAGGCACGTGGAGCCACACTTTTGACAGACAGAGCCCTGAGATGCATCCAGCACCATTGGATCCACAGGACTTTCCACCCACTTGTCTCTCATCTTCTTGTATTCTGCACTATTGCCTGTGTTGCATGAGGCTGAGGAGGAATTTCGGGACTGGTATCAGACATATGGGCTAATGGAAGACTTAAGGATTTGACCTAGTGTGGGCTGGGAGGGTTTCCTAATATTCAATTACTCATTGATATAAAGTGGTTTTTGCATTTAAAGATGAACTGAAATATATACCCAGGACTGAAAAAAATCACTTTGATATTCTGGCAGACTGGTTATAACCAAATAAAGGCTCTTTAAATGTACAACACATTTTAGTGGCTGTCGCTTTTTTAACCCATAATAGTGTCTCAGATATTTTTATATGCTCAATTTTCATTCTCATATGCTTCAAGGAATATTTTGACTTTACTCTTTATTTCCTCAAACACTCAGTGGTTTTTAAGTAACGTTTGGCTTATTTCTATGTATTGGACTATTGGAAGGTGATGATTCTATACTTAATCTGATTTTTTATACTTAATAAAATTATTTAATGGTAATTTATCATGTGCTAGGGCAATAAGTTATGCAGGTTTTATGGTCTTCTATTATTTTTAATCATTTTATTGGGGGTCAAACAACTCTTATCATAATCCATCCATCCATCCATTCAGGAAGGAGATGAGCCAGTCAGGGTGCAGTGTGGCAAGGGTGAAACATACAGCTTTCCTCTAGTTTTTGAATGCTTCCCCCCTCCCCAGTACCATGATACCGATTCTACCTTAAAATCCGGCTAGAGCAGAGGATGCACATGGGTAGAGATAGGAACTGGAAACACAGGGAATTCAGGACAGATGACCCCCCAGGACCAGTGATGAGAGCGGTGATACTGGGAGGGTGGAGGGTAGGTGGGATAGAAAGGAGAACTGACTACAAGGATCTCCATGTAACCCCCTCCGTGGGGGGCAGACAACAGAAAAGTGTCTGAATGGAGACGTCGGACAGTGTCAGACATGACAAAATAATAACAATTTATAAATTATCAAGGGTTCATTAGGGAGGGGAACAAACGAGGAGCAGATACCAAGGGCTCAAGTAGAAAGAAAATATTTTAAGAATGACGATGGCAACAAATGTACCATTGTGCTTGACATAATTCTGACTTTACACCATTGTAAGCTGAAAACTGTTTGTAGTATCTTCATATTTCAAATTGTGTCGACGGTGATTAATGGCATTAACTTAAGATGTTGTAACTTTCTGTAGATTTGGGGGATTATCCCTTTATCTAATGTATTATCACTGAGTACTTTTTCCCAATCTAGGGGTCCTCTGTTGACTGTTTGCATGAAATAGTTTGATGTGCATAAATCATTCATTTTCAGTAGTTCCCAGTATTTTATTTTCAATTTCCATGTATTCTAAGGTTTGGAGTTAATCATTCTCTGGTTGATTTCTAAATTTATGGCATTGCGATTGACATGATGGTTTGTAGTACATCAATGTTTTTTTTTAATTTACCGATGCTTCTTTCATGACCTAAAATATGACCTGTTGTGGAATAGCTACCATAATGCCAGAGAGATAGTGAATGGAATTGCTGTGAGTGAGCTTTTCTCGATATACCTGAGATCAACTTTGTCGGTTTCCCTTGTATTTTGGCTGGTATTCTTTAGAGTTGATCAGTCTTTGGTTGAAAGTGAAGTATTGAAGTCTCCCAGGATGGTATAATTTGATCTATTTTTCTCTTCATTTCTGTAAGAATTTGATGGATATGTTTTTATGCTTTTTCATTTGGTGCTTTTATGTTCATGAAAGTTATGGTTTCTTGGTCAGTTAAGGCTTTCATAATTGAATAGTGACCCTATTTGTCATTTATTATATCATTAATCTAGATGTCTATTTTGTCAGAGATTAATAGTGCTACTATATTTTACTTGTGATTACTGATAGCTTGGTATGTTTTCCCCATCCTTTGATTTTTGAGTCTATGCTTATCTATGCTTTATGGCATTAAATGTGACCGAATCTGGAGTAGGCTTCATGTGTACTAAAAAAAAGAAAAGGTATAATGTGTTTTGTTGGGTGAAGTTTTCCTTCTTGTGTCTAAGAGATCAAGTTGATTGTATTGCTTAGTTCTTCTTTATGTTCCTTAATTTTCTAGATAATTTTGTCATTTGCAAAATTGATGGGAAATGGGATAATTGGTTCCCATTTGCTGTGTTGATCACAAGATCAATTCTACAGACCATGGGCCATACGTTGAGGGCGAGCTTGGTGTCAGTGGTCTTTAGTGCTATTGTGGATCATCTAGGGCATGGTCAGCAACCTTTTTGGCTCTCACAGGATCCTCTTTTTGGGGATTTACAAGAAAACCCAAAGGAAATTTTTAACTAACTGCCACACTGTCTTTTCTGATTCTACCATCCTCAGCACATTAGAAGAACTTCTATCTCCTCAGTATAGATGGATACAGACCAGCATGAGGTCGTTCCAGAGCCTTGCTCTCCCTCTTCCCTGGTGAAATCACTGCAGGTAACAGTGGAAGAAGTTGCCTAGATATATCTTTCTTGTCCTTTTCAAAAATGTTTCTTCCTTGTTGAGAACATCCACATCAAAACACTCATTTATCCAGTAACGACTTCATGTACAAGCAATTGTCGCTGACGCATGATGTCCCTCCAGTGGTGTGACCATTCTCACCTACCTTTCCCCAGATATCCTCCTCCATTCTCATTAATTCATTATATTCAAGTTTCCTATCGAATAAGTACCTGTCACTGCACGAATACCTGGCTGTGGTGACAACAATGGCTTTATACTAGGTTTTGAGGTGAGATACTGCAAGACCACCAGCTTCGTTTTTCTTCTCAAGGAGTTCTTTGCCTATCCTGTTTTTCTCCCTTGTGGACCAGAGAAAAAAGTATTCAAAATACAAACAGGAAAAATAATGCACAGTAAGAAGCTCAGGGTCGTTATTTTATGTCTGCTTCTGTTCTAAGCTTTGTCCATCAGCTTTGACTCTGATGTGGACATTAACTTGTGGATTGATGAGATGTTGCCACTAGAGGACACAGAAAGTCAATGGAAAGCAAAGAGAGAAAATAATCATATTTCTCCCTCGTCATTACTTGTCCCACAGTTGTTTAAGAAGTCTTATTAAAGATTTATTATAAGAATAGTGCACAGCACAAAGAGGGAGAGGTTATAGGAGTGTTAGAACACAGAGCAACAGCCATGCCAACAGAAGATGGCTGGATCGATCTCTTGTCTTTGGCGGAAATCAGGACTCTGAGGAGCAGAGAAGTTTTGAGCAGTTGGGGGCAGTTTCGGGTCATATATTATTTACTACCTTGTGGTCTTTTATGATGTCAGGTTGGGGTAGAGATTAAGGTAAAGGGAAGTATTGGGGTGTCTGATACACCTGAGAGACCTATAGTCTTATGATTAGGTTAATGATCATGAAGGATAAGATCTCAGATGGCCTAGGTCACAGGGAATGGGATTTTCACGTCATGGGTGATGGAGGTGATCACGTGGTGGTGAGGAGTGTAGTCTATCCATGCCATCTACCTGGATGGTGGAAAGAGACAAATGAAGCAATGACCTACTCAGAGGCAGGATGCTTACCAAAGTGGCTTTGTGTGCTGTCCAGGGGGTAGTGACATGGGACAGCTGGAGAATAGTTATGGCCATCCAATATGTCAGTCAGCAGAGGGTTCAGTCAGCTTTGCTCCTTTGGCCTAATGTCAGCAAAGAAATTGTATTATATTTAACTTTCATCAAAATGATAGATCTTCATTTTGTTTAGACCTGTCTGTGTGCATCCATGATGATCAAATTCATCAGGGGATTTGAAAAGTACTTTCTATACATTATAATTGAGGTGAAGCAACAGTTAAGCTCTGCCTACTACTCAAATGGTTCGTCGTAGTAACCTACACTGGTTCCACCAGAAGCAGTTCTTTGAATTGCTAGCTCTGGGGCTGTTCTCCTTTGGTGTTTAGGGTCATTAAGACTTAGGATCTCTTGGGCCCTTTTGAGGCTGGATCTCTCAACAGAATCCAATGCATGTTATCCAATAGTAGTGCTGTCTACGGTAATATGATTCATTCTTACAACCCAAGTGAACTATTATCAATCGCTCTCTTCTTATGGATGTCACACTCGGTGTGTAGCACAAGCTATTACCCAGGATTCATAGGAATCTGTCAGAAATGGAAGCATATTTGCTGCTTTGATTGTATTTTGTTCCCAGTGAGGAGAATGTATAATCAAACGCAGATAAACTGAAAAAAAAAAAAAAAAAAGCAAAACTGAGCTAATCTCACTTCTTATCTGGCTATAGGAGTCTCTGGATGGCTCAGTTTTGTCCTGCTCCTCTCCCTCCTCCATTGCATCCTTTGCCACGTACACCTCATTGACTGTCACAACACAGCCTCATTCAAATCACCTTCGATGTTGTCTTCACTGTGCCCGTTTTCACAGTTCTGGCTCAAACCTTGACTTGATTGTGTTAGAGAGGGTTCTCTAGGGAAGCAAAACATGGATTCTTTTGAATATTTATATATATGTGATATGACAGCTAATCAGTCCACATAGCAGTACAGAGGGCTCAGTCCAACTCACTTCTGTTTGTGAAGTCCTTTTGTAAACATAGACACACACTCAGGATTCTCACTTTCCCTTCTACAGTGTCCTGGGATACCTGGCGTACCTGGCCAAAAACCTGCCCGACACCTTCCGTGAGGCCAAGTTCCTGATAGCATACCGGTGTTCTCTAGTGTCTGGGCCATCTTCCTCCCAAGGGAGCTCATGGTCGTTGTGGATATTTCCATCTTGGCCTCCAAGTGTGGGGCATGTAGGCTTCATCTTTGCACAACAGTGCTATATGATCTCCCTAAGGCCAACTAGAAACACATCGAATGGGTTAAGGAATAAAATATGCTTGGGAAGAAAGTGATCCACAGCTCTGTGAGCTTTTCTCATAGATTTTACAAAAACAATAAGCATAAGTCGAAATATAAACGATGCCTTCCCCAGTCAGTTTTTATGCCATGAACGCATCAGCTTTTGTTTTCCATGGCTTGTTGATTTCAAGTTCTGGGAGTGAGTTCCAATCCATAGGAACCTCGGGTACAAAAGAAGAAGGCCCGAGCCGGGCCTGTGCATTCTCACAGTTTGGGGACACTTGACTCTTGCATCCAGTTTTCCAGTCCTCTCGCTGGGGTCACTTTCTTACTGCTTTCTTTCCTACACCTAACATGTCATCCTTTCCCAGCTACTGGTCCCTCTTGTTAGTAAGTCCAAAATAAATGAGACAACTCCTCACAATCTGAGTATGCTTCTCACAGAACTGATTTGCTTGTTCTACATCTCTAAACAGGAAGTAAAGGGAGGAGCCAACATCCTTGGGCGGGTCCAGCAGTGAACTCGCTGGCATTGAGGCCACCGGGAAGAGGGGCTTTGGTAGAAAGTCCTTGTGATCCATGTCTGAAAGATGATGAAAGAGCTGGTGACTACGCCAACCCCCCATCCCAGCAGCCACTTCCATCCATCTGCAAACCACCTTGCCCCCGGTCAGGTCGCTGTGACAGTCCTTGTCGGACAGAAAAACTGCGGGGAGCAGCTAGCCTAAAAATCAGCAGCAGGTGCGCTTCACCACCATGTAGCTCTTCAAGCTGTCAGAAACGGGGTGGCCTAGCCTTCACTTCTGTAACTCACCTCTCGGTACTTTCAAACCGGGCACTTTTCAGTGAATAAACCAGGCTTTGACCGGTTCCCATGGACAAAATCCTGTGGCATACTTCCTCCTCGGGAACCAGTGAGGACGCCATGCGTGGGGCCGGACTCCAGGTTGGAGGACGAGCCCCAAAGTGGGCAGGGAGACAAGCCTGGAGATCTGCTTCTGCCCAGAGACCTACAAGAAAGTCCTTTAAAGCACAGTTCTACTCGCTACCGCTGGGGGCGCAGCGGGCCAGTCTGACAACCCTCTTTATGGGTTTGTTTTCCCTGTAACACATTAGTAGGTTTGGGGCGCCAGGTAGGGGCCCCGATGGGGCACGTGGGTAAGGGTTCAGCTGTGAACCTAAAGTGTGAGGCTTCAAGCCACCAGCCCTTCCGGAGAGCGATGTGAGCACCCTTGGGGCCTGGTGGGCTTGCCGCCGCGGGGTGGCTCTCAGCTGGGGCTGTGGGCTTTCCTGCCACACACCAGGGGCTCACAAGGACCTCTGTGACCTCACTGGCTCCAGGAGGACTTAAGGCCCTGCAGACAGCTCTTACTTTGAGACGACAATGGCGACTCTACCTGACAAGAAGCAACAGCGTTGCTCTTGGGCAAACACCCAATTGCAAAGATTCACGACATTTTTATTCCCCGAAAATCCAGCCCCGCGTCCGTCCCCACCGCCTCGCATCATGCCCCCGCCCCCATCACCCTCCCAGGACTGGAATCCCCCGAACACTCTCCTTCCCGGGCCTGTGTTCAGCCAGGTGGCTGACCACAAACAAAAGCCTGCCACCTACCAGCAGGTAAGACTGGGGACTCAGCACACATTGTGGGGGAGGGCGAAAGCAGCCTGTGCCCTGCCTTTAGCTCCCTAGGTCCGTGTCAAAAGGGGGGCTTTGCCAGTCAGGCACCGACCTATTCTCTCACAGTTAGGAGGCCGAGGGCATTCCTCCAACACAGAATGAGCCTATGGGGCAGAGGGGGTTTCTGAGGCTAGCGGGCTTTCAGAGAGCAGGCAGCCTCAACTTTCTCTTTAAAAAAGGGCTGGTGAGGAGGAACAACTGACCTTACTGTTAACAGTTCAACACATAACCTGTGACACCACCAAGGAACCCAGTTAGGAGTTCAAATTCAGAGTTCTCTCTCTCTGTCCTCTGTCTCTCTCTGTCTCTCTCTCTCTCCCTGTCTCCTTTTTCATCCATTTATGCTTCATGTGGTCTCTTAGAGCTCAAAAGAGATGGGCTCAGAAACCTCTCTGCACTCATGTCGGAAACTCACTGCCAAAAATCCCTGCTGACTCACAGTGACCCCACAGGACTTGGTAGAAGTGCCCCTTGGTGTCCGGAGACTGGAGCGCTTTAAGGGAGTAGAAAGCCTCATCTTTCTGTGGAGCGTGTGGAGGGCTGGGATTAGTCACTGCTGACTTCCTGGTTAGCAGACCAAATGCATGACCCCCGGGAGGCCAGCAGGGCCCCTCTCACAAGTGTGGTGGTTGGCAGCATGTTGAGAATGTGAGGCAAGACAGAAAAGGCCGACTATCACACAAAGGTGGGACATCTCAAAAAACTCCCAAATCAAGAAAATTTTAAATTATCATTCAAAAAAGATCGACCCACTCGGGAACTTGCCGGGCCAGTTCTACTTTGCGGGTAGGGCAACTGTTGGTCGGAGTTGGCCCGATGACAGTGGGTTTGGCTGGGTTTGGCCTGGTCCTCTGTAGGCTTCCAGTCTGCTCAGCCCTGAAAGACTCCACGCAGGAGAATGCGTCTGTCACATCTGTCTTCTCTTGCTGGTTGATGTGGACTGCTGACCATTGGGCGAGCAGTGGGTTGCTTACCTACCGCAATTAAGACGCTGGTTAAGAGTTGCCACGAGTATCTCTTGGGTAGAATACCTCAATTGCTAAGCCCCTCTAGGCGAGCCCAGTGTCCCGAACCAAGCAGAATGGATTGGCATGAGCTTCCGACCTGGGCAAGGAGAGGAGAGCCCATGACATTGGGTGGGGATCTCTATCTGGCCCACAGCTGTTGGATAATGGAGAAGTCCTGATGGTCCCCATTGGGGACGCAAGGATGGACAAGGAGGGGGCCTGGTGGAAGATTCTGCTCTCTGGAGCCGTCGCGGGAACCGTGTCCCGCACCAGCACCGCCCCTCTGGACCGGACCCGAGTACACATGCAGGTGTGGGCGTGGGGCCTCCACTGCAGCCAATGGGCATTAGTGGGCGGGGCTTTCCCGGTTTCAGGGTGGGGCTCTAGGGTATTGTTGGGGATACAGGAAGGAGATTGTGGTTTTGGTGGATGGGGACAAGGGCGAGAAATGGAGCTCAGAGGTGAGGGGGAAGCTTGGAATGATGGGGGGAGCCTGATTTTTTCATTGGCGCTGGCTGCACCCAGATCCGAGGAGCTGGGAGCTGCAGGTGGGGCTGGGTTGAGAATGGAGAGGGCATCGGGGAGGGGTTTGTCCAAGGGTCAGGTCTTTTCCACCCTCAGGTTTACTCTTCCAAAAAACACCTTATGAACCTGCTGGGGGGGTTACGGAGCCTGATCCAGGAGGGAGGCTTCCGCTCGCTGTGGCGCGGCAATGGTATAAACGTGCTCAAGATCGCCCCTGAGTATGGGATCAAGTTTCTCGTCTTCGAAGAGGTAGGAAGTGATAGGTGTCTACAGCCCCGCCCTCCGGATCACACGAGCCCGCCTTCCCAGCCCTCTGTCTCCTGTCCGAGTCCTCAGGCCCTCTCCAAGGTGGGCTTGAGGCTGGAAGGCCCCGGAGCTGTGCTCACCTTCCTCTCTCCTCGCTCGGGCCCGCAGTGTAAAGCTCACTTCGGGGAGTCCTCAAACCCCATCTTCCAGGAGGATGTCTTGGCGGGGTCTCTGGCGGTGGCCGTTTCCCAGACGCTCATCAACCCCTTGGAGGTAAGTGAGAGCCTGCTCAGTGGACGGCCTCGCACAATGAAGCGACTGCAGCCCCTACCTACTGCGCAATGACTCGTGTGCCCCAGGCATCCTGCACAAAGCACCGTGTTCGACCCTCACCAGGACCCGCCACATGATCTGCCGGCTCCATTTGGTTGGTGGTTACTGTCAGATTGGCTGTGATGCTAGGTAACCTGGCCATGGCATTCTTGGGCACCTCCTATGCACGTGACAGCTGGACTTTGACTGAGAAAGACTGAAGAAGCATCGATGCCCTTGAACGATGGTGCTGGTGAGGGATGTGGTCGGTTCCCCGGACTGTCAAATGAACTCCCAGATCTGCCAGAATGCTCTGAGAGGCAAGGATGGCGAGACTTTGGCTCCCAGACTTTGGCCATGTTCCTGTCCAGTGAGCAGGACCCACAAGGAGATGGGTGGATACAGTGGCTGCAAGCCCGGCAGAAACATCAGAAGCACAGTTAAGATGATGTACGATTGGGTTGGTTCCTGCTGCTCCACTGAGTCCCTGTGAGTCAGAACCGAGTCCCCAGCACCTCACAGGAACCAGTGCGCATGACAGCAGGGAACACTGCGCAGACAGAGACACCCATTCCCCTTTGGGGATACTGTTAATCCATCTCTGGGAAGCTGACCCTTGTGTTTTACTGACCTCCTCCTTTCGCAACCAGGACATCTTTTTTTATCACCACTGGGTCACCTGGTCACTCAGCCAAAGTCTTGCTGTCCTCACATCTCAGAAGCCTCTGCTGGCATTGCCCTAAGCCGGGCTCCTCCTTCGGGGATCCCATCGTCCAGATACTGTTCTTGCCAATACCGTCTTTCTTAGGCATAGACTGATTGCCCAACTGTTACGTGCATATGACGTCACCATGGCTTCCAGCTGAGTCCTGCCTGTGGCATTGTGGCTCTTGGACACTTCTCAAGAGGGGTGTTGCACAAGTGCCCAAGGCAGCCTGTCCCTTGAGTGCCTGATTGCGGCTCCAGTGGGAGCTAGTGGCAGATCTGAGCCAGACGGAAACCCTTGACTGCTTTGCTCTTTGCTCTTTGCGTCACTCTGTTGTTTCTTGGTCCAGTTCTGAGGTCGTTGGTTTCCTCTGTGTTGGGGTGCCATCCATCCTGACGGCTGTAGTCTTTGATCTTCATCGGTAAGTACTTCCAGTCAACTTTCCTCCCAGCCAGCAAGGCTGTGTCCTTGGCACCCGGCAGGCTGCTCAATGGCGTTGCTCGGCTCCTGATTCCACGTACTTGTTGGCATCGCCCAGCATCTGGGATCACTGTCTGCACACAGGATGGAATCCTGAAGACAGGGAGGGGATCCGACGTTGAAGCACAACTTCCCTGGTTTGAAACCCTGCGGTCTTCCTGCCTCTGCTCATGTGTTCATATGAATGTGGGGACACAGCTGGTGTGGTTCAGGGAGCGTGAACATCAATTGTTTTGTGTTTCTAGTGTCCAGCATGTAGTTGACGAGACCAGATATGGCTGGGGATACAATCCCAGACAGTACACCTGAGGCACAGTTACCACCCTTCAGTCAGGAAGGCTGGCACGGGACGGGAATGGTTTCAGCAGAGCTTCTAGACCAAAGCTTCCCAGAGTGGGTGGGCTTGAGCCTGGAGGGAGCACGGAGGGAGGCGTGCTGAGAAGACCCACTGAGGCTGCAGAAACAGATCCCTACACATTATGTGGTACCATTGGCTTTAGTAGTAAAGTGTTGCATTGCCAGCGGGTCATGATTTTGTTCTGAAAGGGGGTAGAAAGCAAAGTAAAATTGGGCACAACTCTTGTACCGGATAAACCAGGAAGCAAGGGCTGGCCATCTACTTGCCACACTCGTGTATAAAACCCTGGGGGGTTGCCTCCTGACAGATGAGTTTAACAAACCTGGAGAGTGAGTGTCTGTTTCCCTGGGGCGGGTGTTTGATTTGAGGCAGGGCTGGCTCCAGGGCACTTAGCCCCATATGTCCCACTCACTGCACTTCTCCGGGCCCCAGAACAGGGATGCCCATAGGGGTTCTGAGGACCCTCCTCACCAGTGTCCCCTTGACGACCGTGGAGAGTCTCACCGACCTCTGAGGGCCTGGAGGCCCACCCCGTTGTTGAGCTGTGCCAACAGGGCTCCTTGCACAGGGACAGGGCATGAGTCCCCCAGGAGACTACTGACAGGAGCTCCCTGGCCTCCCTGCCTCCACAGGTGCTGAAGATCCGCCTCACGCTGGGACGCACAGGCCAGTACGATGGCCTAGGTGACTGCGTCGGCCAGATTCTTCGCCGTGAAGGCCCGGCCGCGTTCTATAGGGGTTATGCGCCAAACATGCTTGGCATCATCCCTTATGCCTTCACTGACCTGGCTGTCAATAAGGTTGGCAGAGGTGGGGGTGAGGTTGCTGTAGGCGGCATTGACGTGGCCCAGGACTAGGGCCAATTCTGAGCCTTCTCTGGCCCCCTACCCCTTGCAGATGATGAACAACATACGGGTAAAGAGCAGAGGGGATAACGAAGAACACAGCCAGGCTTACAACATCTACACACAGACGGTGTCCACAGTGTGTGGCCAGATGGCTAGCTATCCCCTGACGCTATTAAGGACCAAGCTCCAAGCAAAAGGTCTGCCTGCCCCTGATGAGACCCACTTTGTGGCCCCACCAAATGCCCTCAGCACATCCCACACCCCCATTCTCCTTACTTGGCCCTGACCTCTTAGGCTGCCATCCAAATGCCTAGAACTCATACTTCCCCAAAAATCTTAACATCCTGTGCCATTTTCCCTCAGTCCCAAAGGTGATCTAGTCCTGGGTGACACACACCTCGACCCCGCCCCCACCCCGTGCATGTTTTCCTCCTGACCTTGTGACACAACACTTGCTGAGGAGATGGTGGCCAACTTACACATTCCCGTGTCGGAGGGAAGTTGGGAAACCCAGGGCTGTTTCGAGGGCCCCGTTTGGGGAAGGGCATCTCTAGGCCTTCCTTCCCTAGCATATATCGGTGGACTTCAAACTTCCAATTAGAAGCTGAGCCAATGTCCCAAGGATAGACCACGCAGGGACCCCAGGACACAGGACTCACACCCCCAAAGAGGGCAGCTTGCTCAAATAGACTCATGACACACCTGCACCATACATTCTATCCGGAGATTCACATTGACCCAAATGGACAGAGCAGAATGACTCCTTAAGGTCTCTGAAGTTGTCCATCCTCACGGGAGCAGAGAGCTTCAGCATTCATCACTTGACACTGACTCGGGAACCCTAGAAGATGGGGTGGAATGCCATTGTGGGTGTCTGGGACTGTACCTCAACCATTATGGGAGTAGACAGCCTTGTCTTTTTCCCAGAGAGGCACTGGTGGGTACACACTGCTGGCTTTGAGGTGAGCAGACTAGACTCAACGCACTGGGCCACCTGGGCTCACTTCACCTTTAGCAGCTCCTCCTCACCAGGGTCCCCAAAACAACTCCTCAGATCTAATTCCCCAACTACCTTAATCACCACACCCCAACCCATCTGAAACTCTCAAAACAGACCAGAGCTCACTCCCTGACCTTGACAAAGCCTCTCTCCACAAGCCCCCTGAACACATGCCCAAGGCCCTAGCCAAACATAGACATCCTCACCACAGTCACCTCTTTCAGGGGAATTGTCCAGAAACCCTTTCCCTACAAGAGCGCCTGAAAACACCCTGAATGAAGTCTTTTGTTGCCGCCTCCACACTAGCTTATTTCCTTGTAACATTCCAGACTCCATGCTTTTCCTATCAGCACCCCAACACCCCCACTTCCTTTATTCTATGTGTAATAACTTGGCCTCATTCCTCATAGATACTGTGGAGGGCTCAAAGCCCACCATGCGGGCCATTTTCAGAGACATCGTGGCTGAGCAGGGCTGGCCGGGGCTCTTCCGAGGCCTAACACCCACTCTATTAAAAGTTATCCCGGCTGTGGCCATCAGCTGCACGGTCTATACAACAATGAAAAGCACCCTGGGAGTTTAGGTGAGAGCCAGACCACAGGTACATAGGGGTGATTAGGTGGGGACAGTCCCTTCAACAGTACATGATGTGACACCCGCTCCTCCTGACAGGCTCTCCTGGGGAGGACATGATTGTGTCCATGGAGGTGCCTGAAAACTCCAGGAGCAGGAGTAGAAGGCCAGCATGTGGTGGAAACCGCTGTTGGCAGACTGGTGGCCAGTTCTCTGACATGCACTGGCAGAGGCCCAGGAACCAACCCAACCACTTCATGCAGGTGAGGGGCTTTGGAGAGAACTGCCATCTCCCCAGGAGTATATGAACTTTGGATGAAAGGGTGCCAAGTGGCGGTTGTGTAATTAGGTCAATTGAAAGAGATATCAGACAAAATGAGGCATTCAATTGCTTACCTCTCAGACGTCCAGGATCTCAGCTGTCAGATCCGTGCAGGGAGGGGGGATATATTTCAGGTCAGGGCTTATATACACTTTGGGGACATGCAAGCCCCCCTGGTTCCATTGTAAATAGGAAGGGACAGGCAAGGGGTATACACGCCACAGTAAGAGCAGGTACTAAGAGTATCCATGTGACAAGATTGGCGGCCTCTAAGGACCAGAAGGCAGCCAAATCTTGTACCTCCTGGAGTTGGCTTCACCTGGCTTTGGGGCTGTCCTTCAGGGGAACAATCCACTGTCCCACTGATCAGGGAGTGGGCCACATCTCAGGTGGGACAGACTATATAGTCTGAATGCTCTAGATGGCCATAGCCCTCAGGCAGGAATCCTTGAAGCAGTTCACCTCCAAGTGACTAGCCATTGACCATGTGTTAGCAAGCAGCATCTTAGGTTTGGATAAAATATGAGGGAACAACCTGGGGAATAACCTACCTGTATGCGACACATTCCCAGCACCCTTGTGTCCCTGCCCAGGTCTACTCCTGCAAAACCAACAACCTGGATATCCTGGGGGACCTGTGGAGCATGGTCAATGCAGGTGCGGTCCACTCATTGTGCTGTGGCAATGACATGAACGTCCTCAAGGGAGAAACTAGAGGGCACACAAGTTGATCAAGTTCATGGCCCATGAACAGGAGGGAGCTGTGAGCAGGCATGGCATGGTAGGTAGCAGTGGGGGCTGGGCTCTTGGAGGTGAAGGGGCACTGCTAAGGCCCTGACACCTGTGCCTCCCACCCACAGGTTACATGGGCCATCCTGTGCCAGTAAGACATTCTGTGTGGACAGGAGAGCTCAATGGCTGGCTGCATGGCTAGTGCCAGAAATCAAACCTATATTCAAGAAAAGAAAGCATCATTGATCCAATGGAGGTGAGGAGGAGCTTGGGCCAACAGCAGGGGGAGCCCCCATAGCTGCTCCTGAGGCAGCACTCCTTTTGGAGTGTGGCAATGGGAGATAGGGTATCCAGAGAGAGTGATCAAGTGCCACCCTGTTGGCACCAACTCCTTGGATCCCAGAAGCCACAGAACAAGCCTTGCCTGTTCCCATGTCTTGGCCTCTGTGCTCCATAGCTATCTCATTGGCAGGTTTGCGAGAATAGGTTAGCAGGCATATAATCCTCTTCTTAGATTGGAAACTCTGCTGACCACAGTCTACCCTGAAGTCCCCACTGCCAGATAGGTGGCAGCTTCTCATGATGTCTCTTGTCTTAGAATGGTCCCGGTACTCTCCAGGTGCTGAAAACGAAGTTGACCCTGTGCCGGATGGGCCAGTACATGGGACTGCAGGACTGCTACCAGAAGATCCTAGGGAACTGGGGTCCTGGGCCTTCTACCGCAGTTAACTGACCAAAGTGCTGGGGGTCTTCCCCTATGCAGCCATCGACCTGGGCCTCTCTGAGGTCCTGGGGCTGCTCATCCCTGTCCGCCGAGTATGCCGCAGGCCTGCATCAAGGATACTTCCTGTTCCAAAGCGTCCAGGATTCTCCTCCTGGCTCCCTACCTCTGACAGGGACGCCTCTCAGCCTTACCAGGCCACTTCCTGGCTGTGGGGGACAGAGGGGAATGAGGAGCCGCCCTTCTCTGTCCAGACCCCTGCAGTTTGACACATCATGGGACATGCTTTGTCCAATCCTCCCAGGGACTGTCTTGTGGGTTGCCTCCCGGTCAATCTCAATGAATTAGGACTGGCTCCGGATAACTGCCCTAAAGGTCTGATCCATTTCCGTAACCAAGTGGGGCCACAATACGAATTCAACAAGGATCGCGTTGGCCAGAAAATGGGACTTTCCATTCCCATATTCTCCGCGACGTTCACAACTCCGGTCATGAAACCTCAGAATGGTCTGAGATTCTGTACGTTCACGCCATCTTTTCCTCTGCTCTCGTCCCCCTTTCTGTGCCTCCTGCCAAACCAGCCAACGTCCTCCTTTCTCAATCCCCTGTGGTGGACTCTTCCAAACTCCGGAACCTCCCACCACCGCACACACTTCCCATCCTTCTGATAGCTTGGATGTTTTGTTCTTCACACTTCCCGATCCTCCACCCTAGTCCCTACCATCTCCTATGAGTCTGGAACCAACCCCACCACCTTCTCAGCCTTCAGAGCTCCCCAAACATCTGTCTCCCCCTCCGGACCCCCTCCACTCTCCTGTTGTTTGGGGTGGAAGACCCTATCCCAGTTCATGCGCTCTTCTCCCTGATGGATCTTTCTCAAATAGAAAAATGCTTACGGACATTTTCTAAGGACCCCACTACTTGTTTTAAAGACTTTCAAACCTCACACAAACGTATGACTTAACATGGATGATCTTTATATCGTCGTTACGTCTACTCTTAACCCTGATGAGCGAGAGCAGGTTTTTTCAACGGCACAGCAGCATGCAGACCAGGTCCACCTCACAGGTGCCACCATGCCCGTAGGCCCTCAGGCGGTTCGTAGGGGGACCTGACCTGATCTTATCAAACAGATACCCATGCTGGCTGAGAGGGCAGAGCTGGCCGAGACCGCTTGATACATGTTTGTTGGCCAGCTTACACGCCATCTCTCATAAAGCAGTTAAGTTTGACAAGCTAGGAGAAATTACCCAGCAGCCAAATGAAAACCTCGCACCTTTCCCTTCACACTTCACTGAAGCCTTAACACAGTATACTTGGTTGCACCCCACCTCTCCAGCCAGGGCTAATGTTTTAGACACTCGTTTTATAATGCACTTGGCAATATTCAAAAGAAACTTAACACTGCAGAGAATGGCCCTCAGCCCCACATCCGTGACCTGCTCAACATGGCCTTTAATGTTTTTAATGTCTGAGAGGTACAGGCTGAGGGAGTACATGAGTCCCAAGCCCAACAACAGACTAGTTGGCAAGCCCAGGCTTTGGTTTCCGCTTTAAGACCCCAGCTGAGCATTTAACCTTCCACCATCTTGACGCCGCTTTAAATATACCCAAGAAGGGCATTGGGCTAAACACTGTCCACAGCTGTGAGCAACGAGCAAGACTTGCCTGGGGTGCGGTCACAAGGGACACTGGAGAAGTGACTGCCCCTCAGCGCCTATCGTCGGAGGGACTCTCTCTCCAAGCCCTGACCTGCCCTTGGCACTGTTCGACCTGGCCAATGACAAGACTGAAGATGCGTGGACTCAACGACCCCAGTGACCCTGGATGAGTCTCAAGTGACTATCAAGGTAGCGTGCAAAGCAGTCTCCTTTTTGGTAGACACAGGAGCTACCTTCTCATTACTTCTTTCCTTCTCGGGCCCCACCTCTCCTTCCCAAATTATGGTTGTCGGTATAGATGACAACCCATCAAAACCTTTGCTCACCCCTCCTCTGGTTTTAGATATAGGAAAGTCCTCTCTTTGCTATTCCTTCTAAATGATGCCTTCATGGCCTGCGCCGTGGCTGGGTAGGGAATCTCCTGTCTAAGCTGGGAGTTAGTCTCCAGTAGAAATGCTTCCTACCCACCTCTCCTTCCCCAGCAAACTTTTTGCTAAAGCTCTCCACCATTGAGCCTCCGCCCACGCCCTCCACTGCTCCACTGCCACACCACATAAACCCTGAGGTGTGGACACTTCCCGACAGCTTGTCGCAAAATATCATCCTCTTAAAGACCCTTCCACGTTCCAATCTCACCCCTAGTTTCCAATCTCCCTCACTCACGGCAGAGGCCTGAAACCCATCATGCAGCGCCTCCTATGTATCCAACATATTGTGCCTGCACACCCTGCGTGCAACACCGCTGTTTGGCCGTCAAGATGGGAGATGGGTCCTACTGCCCAGTACAGAACTTGCACCTTATTAATGAGGCTGTAGTCCCCACCTACCCAGTGGTCCATCACCCCTGCACTATCCTGTCTTGTAGTCCACTTGACAACACCCATTTTACCATATTCGACCTGAAGGACGCTTTCTTTACTGTCCCGCTGGATGCTTCCTGCTAGTTTATCTTCACATGGGAGGTCCCAACACCACAACCGCCTGCCAATATGCCTGGTCCGTTTTCCCCATGGGTACCACGACTTGCTCTGTTTGTTCAGCCAGGCGCTAACCACTGACCCTCTGCACTGTCCCCTTTCACCGTCCATTCTGCTTCAGTAGGTAAAGGACCTCCTGCTGTGCAGCACATCTGAAGCCTGCTCTCTGGAACATCCTGCCCAACTCGTGTGCTTCTTAACTACGGAAGGCTATGGAGTCTCAGGAGCTAACGCCCAGCTCTCATGTAAAACCATTATCTACTTGGGGCTGCAGCTCACTCCCACCACATGGGGACTGACAACAGAAGGTCGCCAGGCAGTGAGCGAACTCCAAACTCCTCAAACCGCAGACCAAATACATTCTTCCCAAGGCTTCGGAGGATGTTTCAGACATTGGTTTCCTCATTTCCCCCGTTACAAAACCCCTTGTACAAAGCGGCTAGGGCCACCCCTCCTGGCCACCTTGACTCTGCCCACCTTGACTCTGCCCATGGTCTCCTTCGCTTCCCACCTTTGCATATACCAAAGCCCACCAAACCTTTTTAACTTTACACTCACGAAAAGCAAGGTATATGAGTTGAAGTCCAGACTCAGTCCCGTGGGCCTGCTCTGTCCTCTGTGGCTTATTTGTGTAAACAACTGGATAGGATGATCAGGGATTGGCCATCTAGCCTCCGGGCTCTGTCAGCAGTTACCTCCCTAACTAAAGGAGCCTTCAAGTTAACACTGGGAGAGCCTATCCAGACGTTATATCCCACAGACTGCAGGACATCCTCTCACATCACGTTCTTTCTCTACTCTCTACAAGCCACTTGGAACAAATCCACCTTGTTTATTGAAAACCCTAACATGACCCTACGCCAGGCTCCCGATTTGAAGCAGGCAACTCTTTTGCCCCAACTCCCAGACTCGCTGGAGCCTAGAAGTCACGTTTGCACACAGGCAATTGAGGAACTAATGATGCGCCGTCCCAAACTCTCTGATCCACCGTACACTATTCCACATCTAACCTTGTTTGTTAATGGCCGCCTGTGCTGTCATCTCACTTGGTTGAGTCTGGGAAACAGCACACCTCCCCATCGGAACGCCTTCGCCAAAGTAAGAATTATCACTCTCATTTGAGCTCTCTCTTTAACTAAAGGGAAAACATCTAATATAATTTTTTTGTTTTCAGATTCTAAATATGTGTTCCTTACAGCTCATTGTCACGCCACCATCTGGGAAAAGTGCGGATTTATGACCACCAAAGGGTCCCACATTGGAAACTGTCAATTAATAGCCAATCTCTTACAGGTTTTTCAGCCACTGAGAAAAGTAGCTACTATTCATTGCAGAGGACATCACACTGATACCTCTCCTGTCACCCAGGGAAACCACCAGGCAAATGCTACTGCAAGAAACCGCACCGACAACCCGACTAACGCAGCCCCAAGTCTCTCGTTCACCATCCCCGACATGCAACCCTCTTACACACCCCAGGAAGAAGCCACCCTGAGCGAAAAGGGAAGACAACTCAAGAAGGGTTGTTAGTTCTCCAAAGTCAAATAACACTAGCCACACAACAAGCTGAAGACTTCTTCAACTGAATGCATTCCTCTTTACACATTGGGCCCCGTGCCTTGTCCCAATTCTTGCCACCAATCTTATATCAACCTCAACGAACCCAGCTCGTCCAAAATGGTAGTTCCTCTTGCTCCATTTGCAAAGCGGTCTATACCCTACGTGCCCATAAACCAACTACGTGGCCTACTGCCAAGATTGTCAGATCGATCTTACTCACATGACTAAACGCAAAAATTTCTGAATCCTCGCATGTGGAGATACCTTTATAGGTTGGGTCGAAGCTTCCCAACTACACGAGAGACAAGATATAGGTACAGACATTCTACTCACCCAAATCACACCCAGGTCCTCCCCAACTCCACACAGTCAGATATTGTCCATGATTCAGAACCCAAATCACACAGATCTAACTTTCTCTGAACATTAAATGATATTTGCATATTCCATACAGGCCTCAAACTTCAGGAAAGGTGGACAGAATGAACGGAAGTATAAAATATATTCTGTCTAAACCAGGGATTCCCAAAGATTTAAAGAGAGGTCACTTCACTGTCCCTCAGACCTGTTGGAGGGCCAGACGATAGTTAAAAAAAAAAACTATGAATAAATTCCTATGCACATGTACATACCTTATTTTGAAGTAAAAACAACAGGGCAAAAACCCTTGGCAGACCAGATAACTGTCCTTGGCCGGCAACACATAGCTCACGGGCATTATTTTTAGGAATTCTGGTCTAAGCATTCCCAGGAACTTCAGGGCCTGTGGGTACACTTACTCCTTCTTGCCTTAACTCAAATCTGAAACACCACCCCAATACCACGCTCTCCTTCTTTTGTAAGCCCATTTGAACTTTTGTGTGGCAAAGTCGTCCCCATCAACCACAACCTAACAACCCAAGCACCACCACTAGGATACCATTAACCTTTTCTTTCTCTTCTAAGAAACTGCTCCAGCAGCATGCAGACCGGTGTCTGCCCTCACCCCCCTACTCCTACACGACCTGACTTGCGAGGAATCAGTCCGATAGACTCTGTTCTGCTAAAAGAACTTGATTCTCAGCCTTGACAACCTACGTGGACAGGGCCATACCCTCTAATCCTCACTACTCCCAGCACAGTCAACGTCCTTGGTGACCCTATCTGGCATAGTCTCACCAGCATAAGGTTAACCCAACACAAGTCATGACTGGTATTCAACCCAGATTGTGGGACCTACTACCCTATGCTTTCTGAGGGGACCTCCTGCTTCTCATACCTAGCATGTGCTCTGACGGTTCTCCGTGTAGACCCACACATACAACCTTTGGTGCGTCCTACTCTGCTCCACGCCAGGTCTTGCACGTGTGGCAGTTCTTCCTCCATGGCCGCGGTGGAACTCCTAACGGCATAAGGCATGCCATCAGTAGAGCCCATTGCGGCCAGCGTGGGTGGCGGGGGTCCGTTTGCCTTCGCTTCAACATCACCTTTCTTCGTCCATTAATCCCAGGAGCCCCACACAAATTCAGCGAGCAAAACAACCTGGTCCTCTGCTCTCTACATGAACAAAGCAGTGTTGTAAACAGTTCCCAGAAACAGACTTGGTGTCTGCATATTGTTCCTAGTTGCAGCATCTGTGTAATGCGCACCACTACTCTATCCTTCAGAGTTACACCCTTCCCAGAAACCAATGTGGAGAGTATCAAATATATATTGCAGACCCCTCGGATCCAAGGTGGGGAAAAGGCATCACGGCCTGTTTGTATCCACACCGCACCGCTGCAAAGCCCTCCGCCATCCTATCAATCCATAGCAGTAGATTCAATTTCCCCACCCACCAAAGAGCATTGATGAAGTAGCTAAAGACAACCATGGTAATGAACTTAACCTATTAGCCTAACTTACACACCAGGACAACAACACTAACCCCTTCCAGTGGGTAAATCTGATCCAAGAAACAGCCCTTTAGTTAAATGCCTCTGGAATAGAAAATGACTCTTGGTTCATCTGCGCCTCCCTGCAACGTCCACTGTTGGCTGCAGTTCCGGTAAGCTCCCTCCCTTCAGCCAAAACCAGCAACCCTTGTCCTGCCCCATTCCTAAGGTACCATTGTTTGCACCTGAACGTCAGGTTGGCATCAGCTAACCCCTGTGTTATTTATCATCCACAAGACAGGTGTCGAGCCTACCCTACAATCACAAGGAGACCATTAAAGGCTCACTTCAAGCCCCCTAAGAATCATCCTCTGGTGCAATGGAGCCCTAACAACATGCCTCAATTCTTCCAGCAGTGCCTACTACCTCCCAGTAACAGTAGTGCACAACTCACCATGTAGAGCCAAGAGGAAGTCTAATGACTGTGGGACCTGCACGTGCTCTGTGGCTCTAACACCAATTGAGAAATTTATCAACCAGTCCTGGGAGATCCAGCCTCATTTCCTCCTTCCCCACAGCTGTCGTGACTCTAGAAGCTATAGGACAAATCATCATTCAGCCCCAAACCTTTAAGGACAAAGTACAATTCATGATGGATTCCACTTCTAACTCGCTGGCTTCCCTCTACAAACAATTAACGTCCTTAGCCCAAGTCACCCTACAAAGTCACCGTACCCCTGACTTACTAACAGCAGAGAAAGGGGGGACCTGCATGTTTTTTAAGAATATTTTTACTACATTAATGAATCAGGTACGGTTGGGGAGAACATTCAAGTGCTCTACATCATGTCGAGGATTAGACAAAAGGGCTCCACGGGCACTTCCTCATGTTTTTCAAACTTCTGTCATGTCATGATTTATACTCCTTGTTGGGCCCTTGGCAAAAATTTGTGTACTGTTACAGTTGCCTCCCTGCGTGTTTGCAAATTTGCAGGACGGGATGAAAGCCATCTCCAACCTGATCTTCAGCCAAATCCTGCTTTACCCTTAGAGTCTGCTGCTGGCTGGTCCGGGCCCCAGATTTTAAAACTCTTAGATCTCCTCGTCGTCCCGCCTCAGCATGATGTAGTTCACGATCAAAGATGATGCCCATTACCACTATGAAGACTTTGGGAAGTTTGGCCGGGTACAGGCTAGGCAGCCTCTTGTACCAGCTTCTGAAGAAGACAAAAAGCCTGCTGAACTTTGTAACTTTTGCCTCCAGAATTTCACAGAGCCCATCTAACAGGCAGGGGTCACACAGCCCTCTCTCCTGAGCATTCTCAGAAGCACGTTTGCAAAGAACAAGATGATTTGCCAACAGGTCATCCCCAGACCCGAAACGTGCAACCCCCGCCAAAACCTGCAAACAAACACAGCACAGGAAACCTCCCTCCCACTTATAAGCCCACATGCCTTTGTCTCACACCCTATATATATCCGTCCGCCCCAACACCCTGACCTAACACACTGGGTTGAGGAACTCACCCAGGAATCTTCCCTCACCTCAATAATAACTCACCTCTCTATACTTCTCACTCCTGAATAAGCCTTGCACCCTCCTGCGCCTCCATCTCCAACCTTTCACTCTTCCTCTCCCCTCCTGTGTTTGCCCCTCCTGGGGTGGGCTGGGGAGGACACGGCTGTGGAGAAGCAGAGCCCAAAGGGCTTTATCGTGTGGTGCTGTAACCACAGAAGGGGGCAGGGCTTGGCACTTGAAGGGCCACCACTGTCTTCCTCAATTTAGGATGTTGGGTGCTTGCCCAGTTGTTGGCCCCAGGCTGGGCTTGGCACCTTCCTCTAACAAGTGTGTCTGTGCCTCTCCTCATCTCCCCTAAACTCAGTCTTTAGGTTTAGGACCCACCCTCTACCTAGATGGATTGATTACATGATGTCTCCTTGCATTTTGAAATATGTGAGCCACGAGGTGCCTTGGTAACGTAGTGGGTTACTCACCCCAAACTTAGTTCAAAACTGCCAGCAGCACCTCAGGAGTCATGAGGAAGGGGGGAAGCAAGGGCCTGATTGGAGAGCTCAAAGTTTCCTTTTCTCGGGGACCACCATTACCTAGGAGAACCTGAACCTCACGCCCACCAGGGGTAGGGCCTGTCCAGCCAGACCCTGAGGGCGTTAAACCCAAAGTTATGCCTTGCTGTATCTTGTGACGATTGCACATGTCACATGCCAATGTGTAGGTTCCTGCCAATCCAGTTCTCCCTGTTTCTTAGGGGCTAATCTAACACACAGCAGCTGTGTTTTCTGTCTTTCTTTTCTTTTCCGTCTTCTTCTTCGTCAATTTATAGGGGCTCATACATCTTTTATTACAATCCATACATTGGTTCAAGCATATTTGTATATTGAATGCTATTATATGCAAAACATTTTCTTTCTACTTGAGCCCTTGGTATCTCTCCTCATTTCTTTTTCCTTTCCTCCTGCATAAACTCTGGAAAATTTATGATTTTTATTTTGCCTCTTGCATTGACTGGGTTTTCCCTTCATCCACTTTGGTATTTTCTATGCACCTGGGAGTTTGTCATAGGTAGATCATTGTGATCAGATCCACTTTCCTCCTCCCAGCTAACCTTTTCCCTACTGGTATGATTACGCTCATTATGTGTCCTGCATTCTCTGTATTTCCAGATCTCACCTCTACTGATGTACATGCTCTGGTCTAGCCAGACTTGTGAGGTAGAATTGTGGTCATGATAGTGGGGGGAGAGGGAAAAGGGGGGAAGCCATCAAGAACTAGAGGAAAGTTACATGTTTCATCAGTGGTATACTGCACTCTGACTGGTTGACTCGTCCTTGTAAGCCTTCTTTTAAGGGATACCCAATCATGTACAGATGGGCTTTGGGTCTCCACTGCACACTTCTCATGCACATTGATGGGATAATTTTTTCTGAGTCTTTGATGCCTGATACCTGTCACTGTCTACACTTCATGATCAAACAGGGTGGTGTGTGTCTGCCTTGTGGACGTTGATGCTTCTCAGCTAGATGGTCGCTGGCTTCTCTTCAAGCCTTTAAGACCCCACGTGCTAGATCATTTGATACACAGGCACCATCAGCTTTCTTCATCACATTTCCTATGCACCTACTTTGACTTCAGCCATCCTGTCAGGAATGTGAGCATCATGGAATGCCTGGTTGTTAGAACAACGTGTTCTCGTGTCAAGGGAGGAATTGAGTAGAGACCCAGTGTCCACATGGTAGCTTAACACTTAACATATAAATATATCTGCAGACATCTCTCTCCCTATCGTTACATATAGTATACTCACATGTGAACATGCTGTATTAAGGCCTTTCTAAATGCCCTTTGAGTCCTAGTTCTTAACTCTACTTCCTTTCACTTTCCTCTTGTCCCACTATCATGCAGGACCTTCATTCAGGGTTCAGTAATTGCTCTGGTTTACACTGCCTTCATTAAGTCCCAGTAGGCATCATACACCCTCCGTGCTATTGATTTCAGATCACTGGTTCCCTTTTCCGTAGGTCTGTTCACACCCACTGCCTTTATCCTGCCGTCCTCTCTACTGAGTACCCCTGGAACAGTGGGTCTCTCTTTTCTCCAGATTGTTCATCCGGACCAACTAATCTTGATAGACATGGGGAGACAATATGTAGTCCTAAAAACCAGGTAGAGCAAAACAAAACAAACAAGAACCAACCACGCAAAAAAGAAGTCTATAAATGCTTCCAGGTCTGTTTGTTGAACTTTGGTGTGTTTTGTAGTCTTGTCTGATGGGGTACAAAGGCCTGCGACCCTACGTCTATTTTGATATTCTCCTGGGCCCTCATTGCTTTGCTCCCCTGGCAGCTGTGTTGTGCACCATTAGTGTTGTGCCCCCGCGTGTTGGGGTCACATCTGACACAATCACAGCACTGTGTTTCCAGTGTGGTCCCCCTTAGTGCTATGGATCAGTGAGGCATGACATGTCTCATGATGGGGCTGGTTGTCTGGTCCTCTCTGTGGATTGGATGCTTTTAGCAGGAATACCTTCCCCAGGACTTGGTGCACGAGGATGCTTTCCACACTCTCTCCTTCTCTCTTACTTTGCTCCTATGTGCTTTGAACCACAATGGCCTGTCCCTGAACTGTAGCTTCAGTGTTATCCACTGAAGTAAATTTTATGGGGGTTGGGTGTTAGGTTATTCCAAGTTGTTGGAATCGGGATTGGAGGCGACGCCACAGACCTTCTGGTTCCTTGCTTCAGACCAGTATATTTCATTCACATCTTCACACACCAGGTTGAACTCTGGTAACCTTCTCCCTCTCCTGTGGAGGTATGAACAACACCCTCCCCTTGGGTGGCCTAGTGCTCTGCTCCCCAACTACCCATGTGTTTCGTTTCCCCTACTTTTTAGGTGGCTGCCATATGCATCCCTGGATTGGGTCTGGGCCCTGGAGTGGGACCTGGACCTCCCCAGAGGAATGGATGTGTACAGGGACACAGAAGAGCACAGTTGGAATGTTAAGGTGACGGATGCCTTTGGTATCCCCACACCCATAGCCATTTCAGTGTTCACAGGCTGCAGGGGCAGTGGGAGCATCAAAGGTAAGTGGTTTTCAATTGAATGGTTGTAAGGGTACCTGGTTTACAAGGGGAGAGTCTACATGAAGTGGCAGTGTTTTCGGGGTGAACACTTTCCCGGTTCTCTCAATTTCGGAAGATCTTGCTGACCCAGCACGACACGGTCCAGTACAACAGGCTACAGAACTATGTGCAGCAGATGCTGGGGAAGCCCCAGGTTTCTACAAACGTTATCTGCTCAATGGGCTGGGCTTCATTCCCTACCCAGGCTTTGACCTGGCCAACTATGAGGTCTGGGGTCTGCTCTGACCTCCACATCACTTCCTCTTTCCGTAGCTGTCTGCCTCTCATGGAGTCGGCTGGAAAGGACAAGGCTGTGGAGGAGCAGAGATCCAAGTCCTTGTCTCTCTGGGCTGTGGTCACAAAAGGCAACCGGGAGGCACTTCACTGGCAAACACTGACTTCCTGAATTCAGGATGTTGGATGCTCTCCTGGTTCGTGAACCCAGCCTGACATGGCATCTTTCTCAAACAAGTATCTGTGTGTCTTTGATTGACATGGTTCTCTAGAGAGACAAAACCAGGACACTTAGGATTTTGTAAAGATTGATATACAGAAATACACAATGCATGAAACAAAAAGCTCATTAGTCTATAGGGCAGTACAAATGGCCCAATGCAATTAACGCTTAAGAGTCAGCTACTATACTGGAAGTTCAAGCGCTGCCGGTGTATGTCAAAGAAGCAGGCTCTCTGGCCAAAAGCACCAATCAGCACGGCAGGTCACCAACAGTCAACAAGATGACAGGGTTTGACAGTCCCCAGTGAAATGAATGTATACTCCAGTAGCATGGTGACGCAGGCCTTGAAGGAACCTCAAAGTACAGTGACACAGTCCATAGGTTAGGTGAATCATAAGGAGTGTAGCTTGCAGGAGGAGGCAGAAAACCAGCTACGGCAACCACACATTGGTCTGATCAGCAAAGAGCAAGAGACCGGAAAGGCAAGGCTCGGGTAGCCATTTATCTCTCCCCGTTTTAATTAATCCCACGTTCATTTGCCACGTTGGCACGATAAATGTACGCCTATCACAGTGTCTCTCCTCTTCTGCCTAGATCTCAGAAAGTCATGAGGTTTTGGATCCACCCTCTTCCTCGATGGATTACGTGATGTTCCCTTGCATTTGAGAAGCTGGTAGCATGAGGAGCCTTTATGGTATGATGCGTTACTAACTTAAGACTTAGCAGTTCAAATGATGAGCCGATCCCTGGCCGAAACACAATCCTTTCTATTCCTGGGAGGAGTTACACTCTCAGCAATAATGTGTCCTGGAGGAGTAGCTGTGAGTCCAGATGAATCGAATCCATGGCATGGTGGGAGTTCAGTGAGAGCATCAGTTGGCGTTATTAAACCAAATCCAGGGCTGGTGAGTCGACTTGGGACTCACAGGTTTTCTGAGACTGTGAATCTTTCTGGGAGCCACAAGTCTTGCTTTCTTCCCAAGATGAGTTTGAACTGTCAACCTTGCAGTTAGTAGTGGGAACTCCTCACCCACAGCGTCACCTGGCTTCCTTGGATGCATCGTGGCAGGTGATTGTATCACATGCGAGATCACTTGGGGGCAGTGGCAGAAAGCGTTCCTCCCATGTGTGTGACCCAGGATCCATACCTTCCGGAGCCACGCCCCCCCAGGACAGCTAACCCCTTCTATCAGTGGAGGGCTTCTGGTTTGTACAGTGCTGCTGAATGGGTTTCAGCCGGACCATGAGATAGGCTGACTTTGGGAAAGAGATCACCTGGCCTCTCTTCCTGGTCTCACCCAACCTTGGATGCTCCACAGAAAGTGCCCATCAAGAGGGCCCTTGCGGGGTCAAAAGAGTGGGGAAGCTTTTGCAGAAGCTCTGCCCTCACAGCCTTATGCCAGCTACTACAGTGTGACAGACAGGTGGATGTCAGGGGCTCCAACCACCCCCAAGAGTACTTTTGAGGGGAGATCCATGGCCGCCCAGGTGCTGAAGACTCGCCTGACACAGGGTCGCACAGGCCATTACCAGGGTCTAGGCGACTGCATCTGCCAAATGCTTCGACACCACGGCTTGGCCTCGTTTAATTAAGGATATGCTCCCAACATACTTGGCATCCTCCCGTGTGCATGCACAGACCTGGCCGTAAAAAAGGTTGGCAGAGGTGGGTGTGAGCTTGCTGTAGGAGGATGTGGTGTGCCCCAGGACTAGGGCCCATTCTGAGCCTACTCTGGACCCCTGCTCCTTGCAGATGATGAACAACATGTGGCAAATGAGAAGAATGGATGACCAAGAGCCTAGCTAGGCTGAGAACATCTGTACCCAAACAGTCTCCATAGTGTGCAGCCCGATGGCCAGTTATTTCCTGACATTAATAAGAACAAAGATGCAAGCAATAAGTCTGCCTTCCCCTGATGAGACCCACTTTGTGGCCTCCCCAAATGTTCTCATCCCTTCTCATCCCCAAATTATTCCTACTTGGCCCTGGCAAGTTATGCCGCAAACCAAATGCCTAGAACTCATACTTATCCACAAATCTAAACATCCTGTCCCATTTTCCCTCAGTCCAAAATGTGATCTAGTCCCAGCGTACACACACCCCGCCCCCCATGCACGATTCCCCCGACCTTGTGCCATACCACATGCTCAACAGTTGATGGCCAACTCACACATTCCCGTGTCGGAGGGAACGTGGGCAAAACGAGGACGTTGCAAGGGCCCGGTTAGAGTAAGTCCATTTCTAGGCCTTTCCTCCCTAGCATCTCGCGGTGGGCTTCAAACTTCTGATTAGCAGCTGACCAATGTCCCAAGTGCAGCCCACCCAGGGACCCCAGGACACAGGACTCACACCCCCAAAGAGGCCAGCTTGCTCAAATAGACTTAGCCAACGAATGGTCCCATAATTACTCCCCACACTTGTCAGGTCAGACCTGCACCATATAGTCCAACTGGGGATTCACATCGACCTTATTGGACAGAGCAGGACGGCTCCTTAAGGTCTTTGAAGTTGTCCATCCTCATGGGAGCAGACAGCTTCAGCATTCATCACTCGACACTGACTCGGAGACCCTAGAAGATGGGGTGGAACTGCCATTGTGGGTGTCTGGGACTTTACCTCAACCATTATGGGAGTAGACAGCCTTGTCTTTTTCCCTCAGAGGCGCTGGTGGGTACACACTGCTGTCTTTGAGGTGAGCAGACCAGACGCAATGCACTGGGCCACCTGGGCTCACTTCACCTTTAGCAGCTCCTCCTCACCAGGGTCCCCAAAACAACTCCTCAGATCTAATTCCCCAACTACCTTAATCACCACAACCCAACCCATCTGAAACTCTCAAAACAGACCAGAGCTCACTCCCTGACCTCGACAAAGCCTCTCTCCACAGTGCCCTCTAAACACATGCCCAAAGCCCTAGCCAATCATAGGCATCCTCACCACTGTGACCTCTTTGAGGGGAATTGTCCAGAAATCCTTTCCCTACACAGGCCCTTGAAAACTCCCCGAATGAAGTCCTTTGCTGCCGCCTCCACACTAGCTCATTTCCTCTGCAAACCTGCCAGACCCCTGGCTTTCCCAATCACCCCCCCAACATCCTGACTTCCTTTATTCTGTGTGTAATAGGTTGGCCTCATTCGTCATAGATACTGTGGAAGGCTCAAAACCCATCATGCGGGCAGTTTTCCGTCACATCCTCGCTGAGCAGGGCTGGCCAGAGCTTTCTGAGGCCTAACCATCACCATATTAAAGGTTGTCACGGCTGTTGAGATTAGCTACTCTGTGTACAAAACTATGAAGAGCACCCTGGGAATTTAGGTGAGAGCCAGACTACAGGTAGATAGGGGTGATTACGTGGGGTCAGTCCATTCAACACTACATGATATGAAACTGCCCCCACCTTACAGGCCCCCATGTGGAGGGCATCATTGTGTAAAAAAGGTGTCAGAAAATTCCCAGAGCAGGAGTGGAAGCCCAACATATGGTGGCAGCCGCTGGTGACAGCCCGGTGGCCTGTTCCCAGGCATGCACAGGCACAGTTCCGGCCATGCGTGCGACCCTGGATCCATACCATCCAGGCACACTCCTGCACTGCTAAACCCTTTTTTCTGTTGAGAGATTCTGGTTTGAATTGTGCTGTATACGAATTTCAGACAGAGCATGAAATAGGTTGACTTTGGGAAAGAGATCTCCTGTCCTCTCTTCCTGGTCTCACCCATGCCTAGGTGCGCCACTGAAAGCTGCGCACCCTGGGGGAACCTGCGGCGTCAAAAGAGTGGGGAAGTTTTTCCAGAAACTCTGCCCTCACAGCAATATGCCAGCTACCACAGTGTGACAGACAGATGGATGTCAGGGGCTCAAATCGCCCCATGATTTCCTCTGAGATGAGATCCATGGCTCCACAGATGAAGACTCGGCTGACGATGGGCCATACAGACAAGGACTAGGACCTGTGAGCCTGGCCATTGCAGATGCTCTGCTGACGGGATCCACTCCTCGTACAACGGTTACTTCCTTAACATGCCGGGTCCGTTATCTTTAGTCACTTCTCCCTCCAGTACCAGTACCAGGTACTGCGAGACTGCATTTCAGCTGCTGTGGGGCTAAGTGATCCCCTCATTTTATCAATGATACACACCATACGTGTTTGGAATTATGACCCATGCATACACTGACATGGCAATACATAAGATTGGCAGGGCTGGTGTAGCCAAGGGCTAGAGCCCATTCTAACCTTCCTCTTCCTCCTGCCCCTCTCACTGATTCTGCACAGCTTCTGGAACACAACAAGGACAAACATCGAATACCCAGCAACCTTGGGGTAAACATCTGCATTGTGACACTGTCTACAGTCCATTGCCAGATGGCCAGCTACCCATTGATAAGAATGAAGATGCAAGCTTAAGGGCAGCCTGGCCTCTATGCTGCCCATCTTATACACCCACTAAAAGTCCTCCAATTGCCGGCCCACTGCACCCAATTCTCTATACTTGAGTCTGGCCTCCTATGCTTTCCACCGACATCCTCCAAGTCATACATACCCACAAATCTGAACTTCTGCCCAGTTTCATGATCTGTGGCTTTGCCTTCAGGCACGTCAATACACCCCCCTCCATTCCAACAATGGTGTGGGCAATGACTTGGCCTCGTTCCCCTAATTACTATTGAGGGCGAATCCCACTGTGAAATAACTCGTCTGGTACATCCTGGCACAGCAGGCCTGGCATGGACTATACAGAATCCTGAACCCACCTTACTCATGGTCATTCCTGCACAAGGAATCAGCTATGCGGTATAAGAGCAAAGGAAGACCACCATCAGAGTTTAGGTCAGAGCTCAACCACAGGCACAGGGTCAGAAAGAGACCAAAGGGCTGAGTCCAGTGAGTCCCCCTCGGCCCCAAATCGTGCTGCTTCATCTGTGTGGAACAGTTGTGGAAAGAGAATGTGCTGGAGCTCTAGGCCTGGAAGATGCTGGAGCCTCTATCGCTGGAGTACAAGTCGGGATTGCAGTCTGGATCCTGCCAGGAATAAGAAGACATGCTGTGGACTCAAGAGCAAATGGGGAATTGGGAATCAGTTGGCAACTAAAGGGTGAGCTTGGCCGGGTGTGCCTGGGATGCCGGGCCTGGGAGGGGAGCTGTGACTTCCTGTGGCACTGTCAGGTAAACACAGGCCTCCTAACTCCATGGTCAGTGGTTCACAGACCTCACATGCGCTTTGAGAGAAAGAGGAGACTGTCTGCTCCTATTAAGTTGGATAGCCTGGGTAACCCCATAGAGGGCATTTGTTAAGTTACTATCTACTGGAAACCATGGTTTTCATGCTTTTAGAAAGGGACCTGGGCCCTGGAATTCTTGAGTCTGGAAAGAGAATGGGGACATTTTAATCACTGATTCTAAGAGACGAACAAGCATCCCCAGGTCCAGAAGGAGGAGTCCTTGTGATTCCTGAGTCTAATCAGGGAGCATGGATCCTCAGGTTTCCAGTGGGGAGGGACCTGGGATCCCCAAATGTAAAAGGGAATGCCCCAGGAATCCCCAAATCAAAGCTGGCAGCTGAGATTTCCAATTCCAAAAGAGGAATGAGGTACTAGGGATCGCTAGGATTAGAAAGGATGCCAGGGTACCTGTACCCTGAATCTTGAAGACAGTAGAACATCATGACGTTGCCAGGGTTCCGCAGATAAGATGGAGGCTAGGACCAGATTTTTGACCTCCAGGCCTTACAGTAAGGGGGGCGGGTGGCTTTTCATGAATCAGAAACTCAGATTCCACACTTCTTGGAAGTTCGCTGAGCCTTCGGTCTTTGAATTCAGCAGGGAAGCCCGGAGCATGGAATTCTATGCTACTTGGGAGATAAGCGGGTGTAGTGTGTTTTCACCCAAGGAGGCATGTCGGAGGGAGGAATCCAGGATGACATAGGACAGCTCTAGTTTTCCTTTACTCTGTGACCGTCATATTCTGGAAAGACCTGAACCTCAAGCCCACCGAGTGCCAGGCTTGACTACCTGGATCACGAGGGTGGTAAACCAAAAAGTCAAGCCTGATTTTCCATATCCCATAACCAAGGACCACGTCGCCTGCCTTTTCCATCTCCTACCACCAATCCAGTTCCCCATCTTATGTGAGATCATGCCCATTGCAGCCTGGTTTTCCTTGGCTCCCTCCGAAAGCAAGCACTGGATCACCTCCCTTGCCATTTCTTCCCAATGGTGTCAGGCATCCAGGTTCAGCCGCTCACCTCAGCCATTGGCTACATTTAGAAGTCAAGTCTAGAAAAGGATTCAGGTCACAGTGAAAGCAATCCAGTCTGTCCAATAGCATCCAGACGAGTTCGCAATGGGCTGATTGCAGCCAGTTCGGGCCTTCACAAGGCCGCCCTCCATTGGTGGGGGTCGCGACCATCGCACCAGCACCCGCCAAGTCTGTTCACAGAGGCCTTCGAAAGCCTTGGGCTCAACATGCTTGACCCCTCGAAGCCTTCGCTCTGGTCCCAGAGCCTCCCAGCGAGCCGGGAGCTCCTGCTTCGTTTGGCGCCATGCTCCCAGGTCACGTCGGTTTGCCAGCCAACGATGGCTGCTCGCAACCCGTTGGCTCTCCGAGATGTCCAGTGCCCTGTGCTCGTGCCTACTGACCGTCGCTGCTTTCCGATTGGCGGTTGACCTTGAATTCTCGAAATTGGTGGCCAGTGAGCAAGGGCCGTCTCCCATTGGTCGCGCTCGGCTATCCGTTATGGTGACGGCGGGAGGGGGCGGTGCCTCCCCTCAGCTTGGCCTTTGCTCTTGGAGCCAGGTCCCCTCCACAGGGGTCCGATCCTCCTGCTGGACTTCTGTCTCAGAGTCAGGCCGGTCCTGCCACGCCAGTGGGAATACAGCCCCTGGGCACGCTGCCGGGACATGGCCTCCTGCAAGCGGGTCCGGAGCCCCAGGGAGCTCCCTGCCTGGCCCCAGGGTGCGGGCCCTTTGGGCTTTTAAACCTTCAGCTAGCTCTGTTTTGTTCTTGTCTCCTCTTTTTTGGCTGGCCTGCCCTCCTAAGTTATGAGATAGCCCAGAGGAAGGCTACTTGTCTGGGGCAGGGTGGTTGGTGTATGTTCCTGGGTCTACACACCTTCTGGGGTTCTGCTGCAGACATTTGACAGCTTTGTGCAGGCCTGTGGAATCACCCACGGTGAATAGCCAAAGCAGGGACCCGTGCCCCATCTGAACCAGGTCTGAGTGGCCATCGCCCACCACCATCATTGTGTGCTTCTTATAATGTGCAGTGTAATTGGACTGTTTGTGGCAGGACGGGGAAGCTATTGTCCACCCATGCATGGTCTCTTCTAGGGACTTCTCAGAGCCCAGTGGAAGAAAGGCCTGGTGGTCTGCTTGCTTAAAGTTGAGATGTCACCGAAACCAGTCAAGATGATGCCCAGGTGAGCAGCGCTTACTGACAGGTCTTTTGAGCGCGGGGGGTCTGGTGTTCAGGCAGCCTAGTGGAAGGATTCTGCTGAGTGAGAGGACCTCCTGGGTCAATAACCCCCTCCCACACATCTGTCCTGAGCTTAGGCCTTGAGATCTGGTATCTGGTTCTTGGGACATTTCAGCCAACTGCGCTGAGCTGGTGCAGTGCTTCACCACTACCACAGCCACCGCTGTCAGAGGTTGACCTATCTGACCCCCAGCAATGGGCTCCACGCCAGGAGTTGCTTGACTGCCTCGCCGAGACACACAGCTGTGGGTGGTATCCCCTGAATCAGCTGCCTACTCATGGTGCTCCAATTTGAGTGCCACTTCCCGAGTTCCCCTGTCTGTGTGGAACTAAACCTCGGCTGGCAGTGTCTCTCCTTCCAGTCACTCAAGACCCGGGAAATTAACCTGCAGTCTACCAGTAGCAGGTTAGATGACATGCGACTCAGAGTGACCCACCCTCATTGTTGTCTTGTACCCCTCTACAAAGATAGGTGTGAGGCTGGAAAGCCCAGGAGCTGTGCTCACCTTCCTCTCTCCTCGCTCGGGCCCGCAGTGTAAAGCTCACTTCAGGGAGTCCTCAAACCCCATCTTCCAGGAGGATGCCTTGGCGAGGTCTCTGGCGGTGGCCATTTCCCAGAAACTCATCAACCCCTTGGAGGTAAGTGAGAGCCTGGTCAGCGGGCGGCCTCACGCGATGAAGCGACTGCAGTCCCTACCTACTGAGCAATGACTCGTGTGCCTCAGGCATCCTGCACAAAGCACCATGTTCGACCCTCACCAGGACCCGCCACATGCTGTGCCGGCTCCATTTGGTTGGTGGTTGCTGTCAGATTGGTTCTGATGCTTGGTAACCTGACCATGGCATTCTTGGGCACCTCCTATGCATGGGACAGCTGGACTTTGACTGAGAAAGACTGAAGAAGCATCGATGCCCTTGAATGATGGTGCTGGTGAGGGATGTGGTCGGTTCCCCGGACTGTCAAATGAACTCCCAGATCTGCCAGAATGCTCTGAGAGGCAAGGATGGCGTGACTTTGGATTCCGAATTTGCTCACGTACCTGGAGAAGGCCTTCTTGCTTGGCAAAATGGAGGGCTGCGAACCAGAGCAGGGCCTCAAGGAGATGGGCGGACAAAGCGGCCGCAACCCCGGCAGAAACATCAGAAGCACAGTTAAGATGAAGTACGATGGGGGTTGGTTCCTGCTGCTCCACTGAGTCCCTGTGAGTCAGAACCGAGTCCCCAGCACCTCACAGGAACCACTCGCATGACATCAGGGAACACTGCGTGGACAGAGACACTCAGTGCCCTTTGGGGATACTGTTAATCCATCTCTGGGAAGCTGGCCCTTGTGTTTTACTGACCTCCTCCTTTCGCAACCAGGACATCTTTTTTTTATCACCACTGGGTCTCATGGTCGCTCAGCCAAAGTCTTGCTGTCCTCACATCTGAGAAGCCTCTGCTGGCATTGCCCTAAGCCGGGCTTCTCCTTCTACGATCCCATCGTCCAGTTATTGTTCTTGCCAATACCGTCTTTCTAAGGCATCGACTGATTGCACAACTGTTACGTGCATATGACGTCACCATGGCTTCCACCTGAGTCCTGCCTTGGCATTGTGGCTCTTGGACACTTCTCAAGAGGGGTGTTGCACAAGTGCCCAAGGCAGCCTGTCCCTTGAGTGCATGATTGCGGCTCCAGTGGGAGCTGGTGGCAGATCTGAGCCAGACGGAAACCCTTGACTGCTTTGCTCTTTGCTCTTTGTGTCACTCTGTTGTTTCTCGGTCCAGTTCTGAGGTCGTTGGTTTCCTCTGTGTTGGGGTGCCATCCATCCTGACGGCTGTAGTCTTTGATCTTCATCGGTAAGTACTTCCAGACTACTTTTCTCCCAGCCAGCAAGGCTGTAACCTTGGCACCGGCAGGCTGCTCAATGGCCTTGCTCGGCTCTGGATTCCACGTACTTGTTGGCATCGCCCAGCATCTGGGATCACTGTCTGCACACAGGATGGAATCCTGAAGACAGGGAGTGGATCCGACGTTGAAGCACAACTTTCCTGGTTTGAAACCATGCGGTCTTCCTGCCTCTGCTCATGTGTTCATATGAATGTGGGGACACAGCTGTTCTGGTTCAGGGAGCGTGAACATCAATTGTTCTGTGTTTCTGGTGTCCAGCGTGGAGTTGATGAGGCCCGGGATGGCTGGGGATACAATCCCAGACAGTGTACCTGAGGCAGAGTTACCACCAGTCAGGGAGGCTGGCACGGGACTGAAATGGTTTCAGCAGAGCTTCTAGACCAAAGCTTCCCAGAGTGGATGGGCTTGAGCCTGGAGGGAGCAGGGAGGGAGGCGTGCTGAGAAGACCCAGTGAGGCTGCAGAAACAGATCCCTACACATTATGTAGCATCATTGGCTTTAGTACTAAAGTGTTGCATTGACAGCGGGTCATGATTTTGTTCTGAAAGGGGGCAGATACAGGAGTAAAATTGGGCACAAATATTGTACCGGATAAACTAGGAAGCAAGGGCTGGCCATCTACTTGACCCACTCATGAATAAAACCCTGGGTGTTTGCCTCCTGGCAGGTGAGGTTAACAAACCTGGGGAGTGTCTGTTTCCCTGGGGCGGGTGTTTGACTTGAGGCAGGGCTGGCTCCAGGGCACTTAGCCCCATATGTCCACTCACTACACTTCTCCAGGCCCCAGAGCAGAGGTGCCCTTAGGGGTTCTGAGGACCCTCCTCACCAGTGTACCCTTGACGGCCGTGGACAGTCTCACCGTCCTCTGAGGGCCTGGAGGCCCACCCTGTTTTTGAGCTGTGCCAACAGAGCTCCTTGCACAGGGACAGGGCATGAGTCCCCCGTGAGACCACTGACAGGAGCTTCTGGCCTCCCTGCCTCCACAGGTGCTGAAGACCCGCCTGACACTGGGACACACAGGCCAGTACCATGGGCTCGGTGACTGCGTCTGCCAGATGCTTCAACGTGAAGGCCTGGCTGCGTTCTGTAAGTCTTATGGACCCAACATTCTTGGCATCCTCCCATATGCCTGCACTGACCTGGCTGTGAATAAGGTTAGCACAGGTGGGGGTGAAGTTGCTGTAAGCGGCATTGATGTGGCCCAGGGCTAGCACCCATTCTGAGCCTTCTCTGGCCCCTGAACCTTGCAGATGATGAACACCATATGGAAAATGAGCAGAGGGTTTAACGAAGAGCCAAGCCAGGCTTACAACATCTACACGCAAACAGTGTGCACAGTGTGCAGCCAGATTGCCAGTTATCCCCTGACGTTAGTACGGACCAAGATGCAAGCAACAGGTCTGCCTGCCCCTGATGAGACCCAATTTGTGGCACCACCAAATGCCCTCAGCACCTCCCACACCCCCATTCATCCTACCTGGCGCTGGCTTCTTAGGCCGCCATCCAAACGCCTGGAACTCATACTTTTCCGCAAATCTTAACATCCTGTCCCATTTCCTTCGGTCCAAAAGGTGAGCTAGTGCCGGTCGACACACACCACGACCCCCCCCCCCCAACCACCCCGTGAATGTTTTGCTCCTGACCTTGTGACACACCACTTGCACAGGATATAGTGACCAACTTACACATTCCCGTGTCGGGGGATTGTGGGAAACCCGAGGGCGTTCCAAGGGGCCCGTTTGGGGAAGGCCATCTGTACGCCTTCTCTCCCTAGCACCTGTCGGTGGGCTTCAAACTTCCGATTAGCAGCAGAGCCAATGTCCCAAGGATAGACCACGCAGGGACTCCAGGACATAGGACCCACACCCCCGAAGAGGCCAGCTTGCACAAATAGACTTAGCCTACGAATAGTCCCATATTTACTCCTTGCACTTGTCAGATCAGACCTGCATCATACAGTCTATCCGGGGATTCACATTGACCCAAATGGACAGAGCAGAATGACTCTTTAAGGTGTCTGAAGTTGTCCATCC
Source organism: Tenrec ecaudatus (assembly GCF_050624435.1). Lineage (NCBI taxonomy): Eukaryota > Metazoa > Chordata > Mammalia > Afrosoricida > Tenrecidae > Tenrec > Tenrec ecaudatus. The sequence continues at coordinate 14,314,930 of NC_134530.1, read as the reverse complement.
TCATGAGAGCAGACAGCTTCAGCATTCATCAGTGGACCTTAGAAGATGGGGTGGAATGCCATTGTGGGTGTCTGGGACTGTACCTCAACCATTATGGGAGTAGACAGCCTTGTCTTTTTCCCAGAGAGGCACTGGTGGGTACACACTGCTGGCTTTGAGGTGAGCAGACTAGACTCAACGCACTGGGCCACCTGGGCTCACTTCACCTTTAGCAGCTCCTCCTCACCAGGGTCCCCAAAACAACTCCTCAGATCTAATTCCCCAACTACCTTAATCACCACAACCCAACCCATCTGAAACTCTCAAAACAGACCAGAGCTCACTCTCTGACCTTGACAGAGCCTCTCTCCACAAGCCCCCTGAACACATGCCCAAGGCCCTAGCCAAACATAGGCATCCTCACCACAGTCACCTCTTTCAGGGGAATTGTCCAGAAACCCTTTCCCTACACGGGTACCTGAAAACACCCTGAATGAAGTCTTTTGTTGCCGCCTCCACACTAGCTCATTTCCTCTGTAACATTCCAGACACCAGGCTTTGCCTATCAGCACCCCAACACCCCCACTTCCTTTATTCTATGTGTAATAACTTGGCCTCATTCCTCATAGATACTGTGGAGAGCTCAAAACCCAGCATGCGGGCCATTTTCAGACACATCGTGGCTGAGCAGGCCTGCCCGGGGCTCTTCTGAGGCCTAACCCCCACCACATTAAAGGTCGTCCTGGCTGTGGGCATCAACTACACAGTGTATAATACAATGAAGAGCACCCTGGGAATTTAGGTGAGTGCCAGACCACAGGTAGATAGGGGTGATTAGGTGGGGTCAGTCTCTTCAACAGTACATGATGTGACACCCGCTCCTCCTGACAGGCCCTCCTGGGGAGGACATCATTGTGTCCATGGAGGTGCCTGAAAACTCCAGGAGCAGGAGTAGAAGGCCAGCATGTGGTGGAAACCGCTGTTGGCAGACTGGTGGCCAGTTCCCTGACATGCACTGGCACAGGCCCTGGAACCAACCCAACAACTTCATGCAGGTGAGGGGCTTTGGAGATAACTGCCATCTCCCCAGGAGTATATGAACTTTGCATGAAAGGGTGCCAAGTGGCGGTTGTGTAATTGGGTCAATTGAAAGAGACATCAGACAAAATGAGGCATTCAATTGCTCACCTCTTAGAGGGCAAGGATCTCAGCAGTCAGATCCGTGCAGAGAGGGGGGATATATTTCAGGTAGGGCTTATATACACTTTGGGGACATGCAAGCCCCCCTGGTTCCATTGTAACTGGGAGGGGTTGTACCTTCGGCATACTTGCAATAGGAAAGGACAGGCAAGGGTGTACATGCCACAGTAAGCGCAGGTACTAAGAGTATCCATGTGACAAGACTGGGGGCCTCTAAGGACCAGATGGCAGCCAAATCTTGTACCTCCTGGAGTTAGCTTCACCTGGCTTTTGGGCTGTCCTTCAGGGGAACAATCCACTGTCCCGATGAGCAGGGAGTGGGCCCCATCTCAGGTGGGACAAACTATATAGTCTGAATGCTCTAGATGGCCATAGCCCTCAGGCAGGAAACCTTGAAGCAGTTCACCTCCAAGTGACTAGCCATTGACCATGTGTTAGCAAGCAGCATCTTAGGTTTGGATAAAATATGGGGGAACAACCTGGGGAATAACCTACCTGTATGCGACACATTCCCAGCACCCTTGTGTCCCTGCCCAGGTCTACTCCTGCAAAACCAACAACCTGAATATCCTGGGGGAACTGTGGAGCAAGGTCAATGCAGGTGTGGTCCACTCATTGAGCTGTGGCAATGACATGAACGTCCTCAAGGGCAAAACAAGAGGGCACACAAGTTGATCAAGTTCATGGCCCATGAACAAGAGGCATGGCATGGAGGTAGCAGTAGGGGACGGGCACTTGGAGGTGAAGGGGAACTGCCAAGGCCCTGACACCTATGCCTCCCACTCACAGGTTACGTGGGCCATCCTGCGCCAGTAGGACATTCTGTGTGGACCGGAGAGCTTAATGGCTGGCTGCCTGGCTAGTGCCAGAAATCAAACCTATATTCAAGAAAAGAAAGCATCATTGATCCAATGGAGGTGAGGAGGAGCTTGGGCCAACAGCAGGGGGAGCCCTCATAGCTGCTCCTGAGGCAGCACTCCTTAGAGTGTGGCAATGGGAGGTAGGGTTTCCAGAGAGAGTGATCAAGTGCCACCCTGTTGGCACCAACTCCTTGGATCCCAGAAGCCACAGAACAAGCCTTGCCTGTTCCCATGTCTTGGCCTCTGTGCTCCATAGCTATCTCATTGGCAGGATTGCAAGAATAGGTTGGCAGGCATTTATTCCTCTTCTTAGATTGGAAACTCTGCTGACCACAGTCTAGCCTGAAGTCCCCACTGCCAGATAGGTGGCAGCTTCTCATGATGTCTCTTGTCTTAGAATGGTTCCGGTACTCTCCAGGTGCTGAAAATGAAGTTGACCCTGTGCCGGATGGGCCAGTACATGGGGCTGCAGGACTGCTAGCAGAAGATCCTGGGGAACTGGGGTCCTGGGCCTTCTACCGCTGTTAACTGACCAAAGTGCTGGGGGTCTTCCCCATTGCAGCCATCGACCTGGGCCTCTCTGAGGTCCTGGGGCTGCTCATCCCTGCCCGCCGGGTATGCCACAGGCCTGCATCAAGGATACTTCCTGTTCCAAAGCATCCAGGACTCTCCTCCTGGCTCCCTACCTCTGACAGGGACGCCTCTCAGCCTTACCAGGCCACTTCCTGGCTGTGGGGGACAGAGGGGAATGAGGAGCCGCCCTTCTCTGTCCAGACCCCCTGCAGTTTGAGACATCATGGGACATGCTCTGTCCAATCCTCCCAGGGACTGTCTTGTGGGTTACCTCCCGGTCAATCTCACTGAATTAGGACTGGCTCCGGATAATTGCCCTAACGGTCTGATACATTTCCGTAACCTAGTGGGGCCACAATACGAATTCAACAAGGATCGCGTTGACCAGAAAATGGGACTTTCCATTCCCATATTCTCCGCGACGTTCACAACTCCGGTCATGAAACCTCAGAATGGTCTGAGATTCTGTACGTTCATGCCATCTTTTCCTCTGCTCTCGTCCCCCTTTCTGTGCCTCCTGCCAAACCAGCCAACGTCCTCCATTCTCAATCCCCTCTGGTGGACTCTTCCAAACTCCGGAACCTCCCACCACCGCACACACACTTCCCATCCTTCTGATAGCTTGGATGTTTTGTTCTTCACACTTCCCGATCCTCCACCCTAGTCCCTACCATCTCCTATGAGTCTGGAACCAACCCCACCACCTTCTCAGCCTTCAGAGCTCCCCAAACATCTGTCTCCCCCTCCGGACCCCCTCCACTCACCTGTTGTTTGGGGTGGAAGACCCTATCCCAGTTCATGCGCTCTTCTCCCTGATGGATCTTTCTCAAATAGAAAAAATGCTTACGGACATTTTCTAAGGGCCCCACTACTTGTATTAAAGACTTTCAAACCTCACACAAACGTATGACTTAACATGGATGATATTTATATAGTCGTTACGTCGACTTTTAACCCTGATGAGCGAGAGCAGTTTTTTTCAACGGCACAGCAGCATGCAGACCAGGTCCACTCACAGGTGCCACCATGCCCGTAGGCCCTCAGGCGGTCCGTGTGGGGACCTGACCTGAACTTATCAAACAGATACCCATGCTGGATGAGAGGGCAGAGCTGGCCAAGACCGCATGATACAATATTTGTTGGCCGGCTTACACGCCATCTCTCATAAAGCAGTTAAGTTTGACAAGCTGGGAGAAATTACCCAACAGCCAAATGAAAACCTCGCACCTTTCCCTTCACACTTCACTGAAGCCTTAACACAGTATACTTGGTTGGACCCCACCTCTCCAGCCAGGGCTACAGTTTTAGACACTCATTTTATAATGCACTTGGCAATATTCAAAAGAAACTTAGCACTGCAGAGAATGGCCTTCAGCCCCACATCCGTGACCTACTCAACATGGCCTTTAATGTTTTTAATGCCTGAGAGGTACAGGCTGAAGCACTACGTGAGTCCCAAGCCCACCAACAGACTAGTTGGCAAGCCCATGCTTTGGTTGCTGCTTTAAGACTCCAGCTGAGCATTTAACCTTCCACCACCTTGACGCCGCTTTAAATATAGCCAGGAAGGGCATTGGGCTAAACACTGTCCACAGCTGTGAGCAACAAGCAAGACTTGCCTGGAGTGCGGGCACAAGGGACACTGGAGAAGTGACTGCCCCTCAGCGCCTATCCTCGGAGGGACTGTCTCTCCAACCCTGACCGGCCCTTGGCACTGTTCGACCTGGCCAATGACAACGACTGAAGATGCGTGGACTCAACGACCCCAGTGACCCTGGATGAGTCTCAAGTGACTATCAAGGTAGCGTGCAAAGCAGTCTCCTTTTTGGTAGACACAGGAGCTACCTTCTCATTACTTCTTTCCTTCTCTGGCCCCACCTCTCCTTCCCAAATTATGGTTGTTGGTATAGATGACAACCCATCAAAACCTTTGCTCACCCCTCCTCTGGTTTTAGATATAGGAAAGTCCTCTCTTTGCTATTCCTTCTAAATGATGCCTTCATGGCCTGCGCCGTGGCTGGGTAGGGAACCTCCTGTCTAAGCTGGGAGTTAGTCTCCAGTAGAAATGCTTCCTACCCACCTCTCCTTCCCAAGCAACCTTTTTGCTAAAGCTCTCCACCATTGAGCCTCCACCCACGCCCTCCACTGCTCCACTGCCACACCACATAAACCCTGAGGTGTGGGACACTTCCCGACAGCTTGTCGCAAAATATCATCCTCTTAAAGACCCTTCCACGTTCCAATCTCACCCCTAATTTCCAATCTCCCTCACTCACGGCAGAGGCCTGAAACCCATCATCCAGCGCCTCCTATGTATCCAACATGTTGTGCCTGCACACTCTGCGTGCAACAGCTCTATCTTGGCCGTCAAGATTACAGATGGGTCCTACTGCCTAGTACAGAACTTGCACTTTATTAATGAGGCTGTAGTCCCCACCTACCCTGTGGTCCATTACCCCTGCACACTTCTGTCTTGTAGTCCACCTGACAGCACCCCTTTTACCATATTCGACCTGAAGGACGCTTTCTTTACTGTCCCACTGGAAGCTTCCTGCTAGTTAGTTTGTCTTCACATGGGAGGCCCCGACACCACAACTGCCTGCCAATATGCCTGGTCCGTTTTGCCCCATGGGTACCATGACTCGCTCTGTTTGTTCAGCCAGGCGCTAACCACTGACCCTCTGCACTGTCCCCTCTCACCGTCCATTCTGCTTCAGTAGGTAAAGGACCTCCTGCTGTGCATCCCATCTGAAGCCTGCTCTATGGAACATCCTGCCCAACTCGTGTGCTTCTTAACTACTGAAGGCTATAGAGTCTCAGGAGCTAATACACAGCTCTCATGTAAAACCATTATCTACTTGGGGCTGCATCTCGCTCCCACCACATGGGAATTGACTACAGAAGATCGCCAGGCAGTGAGCGAACTCCAAACTCCTCAAGCCACAGATCAAATACATTCCTCCCAAGGCTTCGTTGGACGTTTCAGACATTGGTTTCCTCATTTTCCCTGTTACCTAACCCCTTGTCCAAAACTGCTAGGGCCACCCGTCTTGGCCACCTTGTCTCTGTCCAGTTAGTCAGGGCTGCCTTTCACAAAACCAGCATGGTCTCCTTCACTTCCCACCTTTGCATATACCAAAACCCACCAAACCTTTTTAACTTTACACTCACAAAAAGCAAGGCATATCAGTTGAAGTCCTGACTCAGTCCCGTGGGTCTGCTCTGTCCCCTGTGGCCTATTCGTGTAAACAACTGGATAGGATGGTCAGGGATTGGCCACCAAGCCTCCGGGCCCTGTCAGCAGTTACCTCCCTAACTAAAGGAGCCTAGAAGTTAACACTGGGAGAGCCCATCCAGACGTTATCTCCCACAGACTGCAGGACATCCTCTCATGTCACGTTCTGTGTCTACTTTCTCGAAGACATTTGCATGAAATCCACCTTGTTTATTGAAAACCCTAAAGACCCTACGCCACGCTCCCACTTTGAACCAGGCAACTCTTTTGCCCCAACTCCTAGACTCTCTGGAGCCTAGCACTCATGCCTGCCCACAGGCAGTTGAGGAACTCATGATGCCCCGACCCAAATTCTCTGATCAACCGTATCCTATTCCAGATCTAACCTTGTTTGTTAATGGCCGCCTGTGCTGTTATCTCACTTGGTTGAGTCTGGGAAACAGCAGACCTCCCTGTCAGAACACCTTTGCCAAAATAAGAATTATCACTCTCGTTTGAGCTCTCTATTTATCTAAAGGACAACATCTAATATATATATTTTTTCAGATTCTAAATATGTGTACCTTATAGCACATTGTCACGCCACCATCTGGGAAAAGTGCGGATTTCTGACTACCAAAGGGTCCCACATTGGAAACTGTCAATTAATAGCCAATCGCTTACAGGCTCTTCAGCCACTGAGAAAAGTAGCTACTATCCATTGCAGAGGACATCACACCGATACCTCTCCTGTCACCCAGGGCAACCACCAGGCAAATGCTACTGCAAGAAACCTCACCGCCAATCCCACTAACACAGCCCCAAGACTCTAGTTCACCATCCCCGACATGCAACCCCCTTACCCCAGGAAGAAGACACCCTGAGTGACAAGGGAAGACAACTCAAGAAAGGTTGATAATTCTCCAAAGTCAAATAGCACTAGCCACACAACAAGCTGAAGACTTCTTCAACTGAATGCATTCCTCTTTACACATTGGGCCCCGTGCCTTGTCCCAAATCTTGCAAGCAATCTTATATCAACCGAAACGAACCCAGCTCGTCCAAAATGGTAGTTCCTCCTTCTCCATTTGCAAAGCGGTCTATACCCTACGCGCCCATACACCAACTACGTGGCCTACTGCCAAGATTGTCAGATCGATCTTACTCAGATAACTAAACACAAAAAATTTAGAATCCTCGCATGTGGAGATACCTTTACAGGTTGGGTTGAAGCTTCCCGACTACACGAGAGACAAGATATAGGTACAGACATTCTACTCACCCAAATCACACCCAGGTTTGTCCTCCCCAACTCCACACAGTCAGATAATCTTCCATGATTCAGAACCCAAATCACACAGATCTAACTTTCTCTGAACAGTAAATGGCATTTGCATATTCCATACAGGCCTCAAACTTCAGGAAAGGTGGACAGAATGAACGGAATTATAAAATATATTCTGTCTAAACCAGGGATTCCCAAAGATTTAAAGAGAGGTCACTTCACTGTCCCTCAGACCTGTTGGAGGGTTAGATGATAGTTAAAAAAACTATGAATAAACTCCTATGCACATGTACATACCTTATTTTGAAGTAAAACTAATGAAAGGGCAAAAACCCTTGGCGGACCAGATAACAGTCCTTGGCCGGCAACACATAGCTCACGGGCATTAGTTTGAGGAATTCTGGTCTAAGCATTCCCAGGAACTTCAGGGCCTGTGGGTACACTTACTCCTTCTTGCCTTAACTCAAATCTGAAGCACCACCCCAATACAACGCTCTCCTTTTGTAAGCCCATTTTAACTTTATGTGGCAAAGCCATCCCCATCAAACACGACCTACCAATCCTATCACCACCACTAGGATACAATTAACCGTTTCTTTCTCTTCTAAGGAAACTGCTCCAGCAGCATGCAGACCAGTGTCTGCCCCCACCCCCCTATTCCTACAAGACCTGACTTGCCAGGAATCAGCCCGATAGACTCTGTTCTGCTAAAAGAACTCCATTCTCAGCCTTGATGACCTACATGGACAGGGCCCAAACCCCTATTCCTCACTACACCCAGCACAGTCAACTTCCTTGGTGACCCTATCTGGCATAGTCTCACCAGCATAAGGTTAGCCCAACACAAGTCATGACTGGTATTCAACCCAGATTGTGGGACCTACTACCCTATGCTTTCTGAGGTGACCTCCTGCTTCTCATACCTAGCATGTGCTCTGACGGTTTTCCGTGTAGGCCCACACATACAACCTTGGGTCTGTCCAACTCTGCTACACGCCAGGTCTACTAACGGCATAAGGCACGCCATCAGTAGAGCCCATTGCGGCCAGCTTGGGTCGCGGCGGTCATTTTGCCTTTGCTTCAACATCACCTTTCTTCGACCATTAAACCCAACGGCACCATACAACTTCAGCGAGCAAAACAATCTGGCCCTTGGCTCTCTACATGAAGAAAGCAGTGTTGTAAACAGTGCCCAGAAACAGACTTGGTGTCTGCATATTGTTCCTAGTTGCAGCATCCGTGCAATGCGCACCACTACTCTATCCTTCAGAGTTACACCCTTCCCAGAAACCAATGTGGAGAGTATCAAATATGTGTTGCAGACCCCTGGGATATAAGGTGGGGAAAAGGCATCACGGCCTGTTTGTATCCACACCGCACCGCTGCAAAGCCCTCCGCCATCCTATCAATCCATAGCAGTAGATTCAACTTCCCAACCCACCAAAGAGCATTGATGAAGTAGCTAAAGACAACCATGATAATGAACTTAACTTATTAGCCTAACTTACACATCAGGATAACAACCCTAACCCCTTCCAGTGGGTAAATCTGATCCAAGAAACAGCCCTTTAGTTAAATGCCTCTGGAATAGAAAACGACGCTTGGTTCATCTACGCCTCCCTGCAACGTCCACTGTTGGCTGAAGTTCCGGTAAGCTCCCTCCCTTCAGCCAAAACCAGCAACCCTTGTCCTGCCCCATTCCTAAGGTACCATTGTTTGCACCTGAAGGTCAGGTTGGCATCAGCTAACCCCTGTGTTATTTATCATCCCCAAGACAGGTGTCGAACCTACCCTGCAATCACAGGGAAACCATTAAAGGCTCACTTCAAGCCCCCTATGAATCTTCCTCTGGTGCAATGGAGCCCTAACAATGTGCCTCAATACTTCCAGCAGTGCCTCCTACCTCCCAGTAACAGTAGTGCACAACTCACCATGTAGAGCCAAGAGGAAGTCTAATGACTGTGGGACCTGCACGTGCTCTGTGGCTCTAACACCAAGTGAGAAATTTATCAACCAGTAGTGGGGGATCCAGCCTCATTTCCTCCTTCCCCACAGCTGTCTTGACTGTAGAAGCTATAGGACAAATCATCATTCAGCTCCAAACTGTTAATGACAAAGTACATCATGATGGATTCCACTTCTAACTCACTGGCTTCCCTCCACAAACAATTAACATCCTTAGCCCAAGTCACCCTACAAAGTCACCGAACACTTGACCTACCAACAGTAGATAAAGGGGGAACCTACATGTTTTTGGAGAATATTTTTACTACATTAATGAATCAGGTACGGTTGGGGAGAACATTCAAGTGCTCTACATCCTGCCGAGGATTAGACAAAAGGGCACCACCTGCCCTTCCTCATGTTTTTCAAACTTCTGTCATGTCATGGTTTATACCCCTTGTTGAGCCCTTGGCAATAATTTGTGTACTGTTACAGTTGCCTCCCTGCGTGTTTGCAAATTTGCAGGACGGGATGAAAGCCATCTCCAACATGATCTTCCGCCAACTCTTGCTTTACCCTTAGAGTCTGCTACCGGCTGGCCCGGGCCCCAGATTTTCAAACTCTTAGATCGCCTCATCGTCCCACCTCAGCAGGATGTGGTTCACGATCAAAGATGATGCCCATTACCACTATGAAGACTTTGGGAAGTTTGGCCGGGTACAGGATAGGCAGCCTCTTGTACCAGCTTCTGAAGAAGACAAAAAGCCTGCTGAACTTTGTAACTTTTGCCTCCAGAATTTCACAGAGCTCATCTCCCAGGCAGGGGTCACACAGCCCCCTCTCCTACTCTCCTGATCATTCTGAGAAGCAAGGGCTGGCCATCTACTTGCCCCACTCGTGTATAAAACCCTGGGGGTTTGCCTCCTGACAGGTGAGGTTAACAAATCTGGTCAGGACTGTGGAGTTTCTGTTTCCATGGGTGGGTGTTTGACTTGAGGCAGGGCTGGCTCCAGGGCACTTAGCCCCATATGTCCCACTCACTGCACTTCTCTGGGCCCCAGAGCACAGGTGCCCATAGGGGTTCTGAGGACCCTCCTCACGAGGGTCCACTTGATGGCAGTGTACTGTCTCAACGTCCTCTGAGGGCCTGGAGGGCCACCCTGTTGTTGAGCTGTGCCAACAGGGCTCCTTGCACAGGGACAGGGCATGAGTCCCCCATGAGACTACTGACAGGAGCTCCCTGGCCTCCCTGCCTCCACAGGTGCTGAAGATCCACATGACGATGGGCCGCACAGGCCAGTACAAGGGGCTAGGCGACTGCGTGTGCCAGATGCTTCAACGTGAAGGCCCGGCCTCTTTTTATCGAGGATATGCTCTCAACATGCTTGGGATCCTTCCATATGTCTGCACTGAACGGGCCGTAAACACGGTTTGCAGAGGTGGGAGTTAGGTTGCTGTAGGGGGGCAGTGATGTTGCCCAGGGCTAGGGCCCATATTGAGCCTTCTCTGGACCTGTGCCCCTTGCAGATGATGAACAACATGTGAAAATGACAAGAAAGACAATCAAGAGTCCAGCAAGTAGAGAACATCTGACTCCAAACAGTCTCCACAGTGTGCGGCCAGATGGCCAGTTATCCCCTGACATTACTACTGTCCAAGATGGAAGTTCAAAGTCTGCCTGATCCCAATGAGTCCCACTTTGTCGCCCCACCAAATGCCCTCAGCACCTTCCACACCCCCATTCTCCCTACTTGGCTCTGGCTTCTTATGCCACCAACCAAACGCCTAGAACTCATACTTACTCCTCAGCCGCCCATGCACGTTTCCCTCCTGACCTTGTGACACACCACTTCCTGAAGGGATGGTGACCACCTTGCACATTCCCGTGTTGGAGGGAACATAGGCAACCCGAGGGTGCTGCAAGGGCCCCGTTTGGGGAAGGCCATCTCTCGTCCTTCCCTCCCTAGCATCTGTCAGTGTGCTTCAAACTTCTGATTAACAGCTGAGCCACTTTCCCTAGGATAGACCACGCAGGGACCCCAGGACACAGGACTCACACCCCCAAAGAGGCCAGCATTCTCAAATAGACTTAGCCTACGAATGGTCCCATAATTACTCCCTACACTTGTCAGGACACTCCTGCACCATATAGGACATCCGGGGATTCACATCGACCCTAATGGACAGAGCAGAATGACTCCTTCAGGTCTCTGAAGTTGACCATCCTCACGGGAGCAGAGAGCGTCAGCATTCATCACTTGACACTGACTCGGGAACCCTAGAAGATGGGGTGGAACTGCCATTGTGGTTGTCTGGGACTTTACCTCAACCATTATGGGAGTAGACAGCCTTGTCTTTTTCCCAGAGAGGCACTGGTGGGTACACACTGCTGGCTTTGAGGTGAGTAGACTAGACTCAACGCACTGGGCCACCTGGGCTCACTTCACCTTTAGCAGCTCCTCCTCACCAGGGTCCCCAAAACAACTCCTCAGATCTAATTCCCCAACTACCTTAATCACCACAACCCAACCCATCTGAAACTCTCAAAACAGACCAGAGCTCACTCCCTGACCTTGACAAAGCCTCTCTCCACAAGCCCCCTGAACACATGCCCAAGGCCCTAGCCAATCATAGGCATCCTCACCACTGTCACCTCTTTGAGGGGAATTGTCCAGAAACCCTTTCCCTACACGGGCGCCTGAAAACACCCTGAATGAAATCCTTTGCTGCCGCCTCTACACTAGCTCATTTCCTCTGCAAACCTTCCAGACCCCTGGCTTTGCCTATCAGCACCGCAACACCCCCACTTCCTTTATTCTAAGTGTAATAACTTGGCCTCATTCCTCAAAGATACTGTGGAGGGCTCATAACCCACCATGCAGGCAGTTTTCAGTCGCATCCTCGCTGAGCAGGGCTGGCCGGGGCTCTTCCGAGGCCTAACCCCAACCTTATTAAAGGTTGTCCCGGCTGTTGGAATTAGCTACTGTGTATATGAAAGAATGAACAGCACCATCAGAGTGTAGGTTAGAAGCAGACCACAGTTAGACAGGAGTGATTAGTAGGGTCAGTCCCTTCAACGCTATAGGATGGACACACACCCCACCTGACAGGGCCCCAGGGGAGGGCATCAATGTGTGCATGGAGGTGTCGGAAAATTCCCAGAGCAGGAGTAAAAGTCCAGCATGTGGTGGCAGTCGCTGGTGGCCACCTGGCAGCCAGTTCCCTGGCAGGCACTGGCACAGCCCCTTGAACCAACCCAAAAGCTTCATGCAGGTGAGGGGACCTAGAAAGGCCAGCCATCTCCCCAGGCTTATGTGAACCTGGGTGAAACAGTTCCAAGGGGTGATTGTGTAATAGAGGGGTCAAATGAGAAAGTTCAACAGTTCTGTGTGTTTTTACAAAAATAATAAGCATAAGGCTAAATATAAACAATGCCTTCTCCAGTCAACTTTTATAGAATGGATGCATCAGCTTATGTCTCCCAGTGCTTATTGATTTTAAGTTCTGGGGAGTGAGTTCCAACCGATAGGAACCTCGGGTACAAAAGAAGAAAGCCCGAGCCGGGCCTGTGCATTCTCACAGTTTGGGGACACTTGACTCTTGCATCCAGTTTTCCAGTCCTCTCGCTGGGGTCACTTTCTTACTGCTTTTTCCCCTGTACCTAACATGTCATCCTTTGCCAGAAATTGTTCCCTCTTGTTAGTAAGTCCAAAGTAAATGAGGTGACTCCTCCCCATCTGGGTATGCTTCCACCTAAACAGATTTGCTAATTCTATTGACATGGAACATACTTCATCAACACTGTTCTTCATTAAATGCCTTTAATACACTCAAGGTTTCTGTTTGTTTTCTTTGTCCCATGCTGGTTACGAAATAGGGACTGTCTGAACAATGCCTCACACAGCACTTGTCTATTCCCTGGGAATGTCTGGGTGACAAAATCATCAACACACTTGGCTGGTAACCTTAAGTGTGGGCATTTAATGCACACAAAGAAAGCTCCTAAGAAAGACCTGGCCATCTCTTTCTGAACTATCACACAGCCATGGGAAACCCAGAGGAGCCCCAATCTACTCTGACTCACATGAATAGCACCTTAGTTGGAAGGGGCAGCGTTTGCGGCGTGACCACTGTCATGGTTCTCCAGAGTTCAAGAAAACCTGGCTGAACCAGCGCGAGACACTCCAGTCCAACAGGCTGCGGAAATATGCGCAGCAGATGCTGGAGAAGAGGCCCCAGCCTTCTACAAAGGTTATCTGCCCAATGTACTGGCTTTATTCCCTACGCAGGCTTTGACCTGGCCATCTATGAGGTCTGGGGCCAGCTCTGGCCTCCCATCACTTCCTCGTTCCACTGGTGTCTGCCTCTCATGGAGTCGGTTGGGAAGGACAAGGCTGTGTAGGAGCAGAGCCCCAAGTCCTTGTCTCCCAGGGCTGCGGTCACAAAAGGCAACCGGGAGGCACTTCAAGGGCAGACACTGACTTCCTCAATTCAGGATGTTGGATGCTCTCCTGGTTTGTGGACCCAGCCTGATATGGCCTCCCTTCCTGGTCTCACCCAAGCCTGGATGCTCTACTCAAAGCTGCCCAACATGGGGGACCCTGCGGGGTCAAAAGAGTGGAGATGCTTTTTCAGAAGCTCTACCCTCACAGCAACATGCCAGCTACCACAGTGTGACAGACAGGTGGATGTCAGGGTCATGACTCACCCCATGATTTCCTCGGAGATGAGATCCATGGCTTCCCAGGTGCTGAAGACCCGGCTGTTGCTGAGCCATCCAGACCAGGACTAGGACCTGTGAGCCTGGGCATTGCAGATGCTCTGCTGACAGGGGATCCACTCCTTGTACAACAGTTACTTCCTTAACATGCTGGGTCCGTTACCTTTAGTCACTTCTCCCTCCAGTACCAGTAACAGGCACTGCGAGACTGTGCATTTCAGATGCTGTGGGGCTGTAATCCCCTCATTCTATCAAGGATACACACCATGCGTGTTTGGAATTATGCCTCATGTATACACTGACAGGGCCATACATAAGATTGGCAGGGCTAGTGTGGCCCAGGGCTAGAGCCCATTCTGACCTTCCTCTTCCTCCTGCCCCTCTCACTGGTTCTGCACAGCTTCTGGAACACAACAAGGATGAACATTGAAGACCCAACAACCTGGAAGTAAACATCTGCACAGTGACACTGTCCACAGTCCATTGCCAGATGGCCAGCTACCCATTATTAAGAATGAAGATGCAAGCTGAAGGGCAGCCTTGCCTCTATGCTGCCCATCTTATACACCCACTAAAAGTCCTCCAATTGCCGGCCCACTGTACCCAATTCTCCAGACTTGAGTCTGGCCTCCTATATTTTGCACTGACATCCTCGAAGTCATTCATATCCCCAAATATGAACTTCTGCCCAGTCTGCAGGTCCCTGGCTTTGTCTTCTGACAACTCAATACATCCCCCACCTCCATTCCCCCTATGGTGTGAGGAATAACTTGTCTTCATTCCCACAAATATTTTCGAGGGCGAATCCCAGAATGAAAGCTGTCTTCCGGTGCATCCTGGCACAGCAGGGTTGGCCTAGTCTATACAGAGTCCTGAACCCGCCTTACTCAAGGTCACTCCTGCACGAGCAATCAGCTATGCGGTATAAGAGCAAAGGAAGACCACCATCAGAGTTTAAGTCAGAGCTCAACCACAGGCACAGGGTCAGAAAGAGACAAAAGGGCGGAGTCCACTGAGTCCCCTTGGCCCCATATCTTGCTGCTTCATCTGTGTGGAACACTTGTGGAAAGAGAGTGTGCTGGAGCTCTAGGCCTGGAAGATGCTGGAGCCTCTATCGCTGGACTGCAGGTCGGGACTGCAGTCTGGATCCTGCCAGGAATAAAAAGACATGCTGTGGACTCTAGAGCAAATGGGGAATTGGGAATCAATTGGCAACTAAAGGGTGAGCTTGGCCGGGTGTGCCTGGGATGCCGGGCCTAGGAGGGGAGCTGTGACTTCCAGTGGCACTGTCAGGTAAACACTGGCCTCCTAACTGCATGGTCAGAGGTTCACAGACCTCGCATGCTCTTTGAGAGAAAGAGGAGGCTGTCTGCTCCTATTAAGTTGGACAGCCTGGGTAACCCCATAGAGGGCATTTGTAAGTTACTATCTACTGGAAACCCTGGTTTTCCTGCTTTTAGAAAGGGCCCTGGGCCCTGGAATTCTTGGGTCTGGAAAGGGAATGGGGAGCTTGTAATCCTTGATTCTAAGAGAGGAACAAGTATCCCCAGGTCCAGATGGAGGTGTCCTTGGGACTCCTGAGTCGAAGCAGGGAGCATGGATCCTCAGGAGCAGGGCACCTGGAATCCCCATGTCTACAAGGGCATCCCCCAGTTCAGCAGGGAAGCTGGGGTATCCTGTGCCAGAAAAGGAATGAAGTGCTGGACATCCTAGGATTAGAAAGGACGCCAGGAAACCTGGGCCTTGAATCCTGAAGAGAAGTTGAAATCAGGTTGTTTTACAGGTTCGGGAGACAAATGGGGGCTGTGATCAGATCTTGAGATCTCAAGGTTCTAAAGTAAGGCCGTGTGTGTCTGGTAAGCTGGGCATAGAAAGGGTGAGGTGGTGGTACAGGAATAAGAAAGTAGGGTCCCATGGTTCTTAGAAGGATCCAGGGCCTTGGGTCTTTGAGTTCAGCAGGGAAATGTGGAGCCTGCAATTCAAGGCCTCCTGGAAGAGAAGTAGGTTTGGTGTATCTCCATGTCACTGCCTAAAAGGGAAAGGGGAAAGATAGGAACAAATTTGAAGGCTCTAGGTTTCCTTCACACTGGGAACACCATTCCGTGGAAGCACCTGAACCTCGAACCACCACTTGTCATTGCTACCCAGCCTGACACCCAGACCACTAAAGCCAATAATCAGGCCTGATTTTGTGTATCCATAAACCATAGCCCACGTCCCTGGCATTCTCCTCTGCTCCCCACAATGCAGTTCTCCCTCTTATGGACATTGCCAGCCACTGCAGCTGTGTTTTCTTTGGCTCCCACAAAAGGAAGCACCTGTATGTCCTCCATTGACATTGCTTCTCAGTGGTGTCAGTCACCCGGATCCTGCCCCATCCCTTCAACAGTTGGCTGGGTTTAGAGGTCCAGGATGGCAAAGGATTGTGACTAATAGGGACAGTAATCCAGTCTAAATCCAGTCACATCTGCTTGACTTCCCTGGGGATTGGTTTAAGCAATGGTTCTCAGCCATTCTAATGCTACAATAATTTAATACAGTTCCACATGTGGTGTTGACCCCCCAACCATAAAATTTCTGTCACTGCTAATTCATAACTGTAATTTTGCTACTGTTATGAATTGGGTGACCCTGCAAAAGGATGATTCATTCTCCAAAGGGGTCGTGAAACACAGGTGGAATGCCACCGGGTTAAAGCTAGCTAGCATCTTCAGAAGGCAGTGCTCCATCTGTAGCGGTCGTGACCATCCCACCTGACACCAGCCTAGCCTGTTCAAAGGGGTCTGCAGTCTTTATAAGTGAACCGAATGGCAGCCCTCAAGGTCAGCAGTCATTTGCAAACTAAGGTGAGGGGACTGGGAGAATAGATGAAGAGCAACTCAGCCACCACAATGAAAAACACAAGCATCGACACATTGTGATGATGATTTCTAAGGCCACTGAACAACATACATGGAAATTATACAATGGCAACCAAAGTTGCTCTATGAATTTTGAGTGAAAATCACAACAATGACTTTTTGAAGGAAGCAGAAGATTACAGCCAGGAAGGCCGTTGAGCACAATCCTGTGTGACTCGCGGGCATCATGAGTGGTATGAAGCTGAAGCCCACTGCTCGAGGAGGCTGTTGTTGTTTTGAGAGCTGGGAAATCAGGGAATCTCTAGACTCTCTTTGGAGTTTTGAAATGGACGACTGTCCTTAACGGTGTTCAGAAGGCTTTCGGCCAAGCGACTTCTTTACTGTGCGTGAGGACAGCCTGTCTCATGCATTCCATAGCTTCAGAACCTAAACCAAACACCCACTGCCGTGAAGTCGATTGGCACTCATTATAAAAGAACTCAAAGTTCACTACCATTGAGTTTTTTGCCCACTCCTAGTGACTGTGTAAGGCAGTGTGAAACTTCCCCTGCGGGTTTCTAAGAGAGTAATTCTTTATGGGAGTAGAAAGCCTCATCTTTCTCCCACAGATGGGCTGGTGTGTCTGAACGGTGGACCTTGATGCTACCAGTTTGGTATGTAACTCCCTGCACCACTGGAGCCAGGGTGGTGTTGGGTGCCATCGTGTTTGGTTTCTGACACATACCGACACTCGTGCAAAGGAGGGAAACAGCTGGTCATGCACAATTGTTCATATGCATCCGTTGATTTGGGTTCTTGGTGCTGAGTCCATTAATGCAGCCACTGTGTCCATCCCTCTTGTCGAGGGCCTTGCTCTTTTTGGCTGTTCCTCTAGGAAGCCTGGTGGCTCTCTCCAGGGACTGCTCTATTCCAAACATCATGCCCAAAGTACGTGAGATGTAATCTCAGCACTGTGTACTTCTTCCAAGATAGAATTGTTGGTCTTCCTGCAGTCGATAGAGAGCCTATATAGAGTTGCCAGGGTTATAAATGTTTAAAGGAGCAGACAACCTCAAACTCATCTTTGTCCCAGGGAGAGCTGTGGCTTGGTGCTTCTGTCTGGGAAGCAGCAGGCTGCTTACCACAAGGTCAGTGATTCAAATCCACCAGCTGCCCCACAAGAGAAAGAGGAAGCTGCTCCCATAAAGATCTGTATAGATTCTCTGTGAATTGGAAGAGAGCAAGTGGCAGTGGATGCAGACAGCAATGCAGTCCAGAAAGGGTGTGTTTTGAGCCAGTGACCAGCTGTGTAGGAGAACCCATCGCATCACAATAGCGAGGTTTTTGTTTTGCTTTGATCATTTTAGATTTTGATTGTAACTTGGGTAGACGTAATGGAGCTTTCCACTCAGTGCTTCCTACAGGTACATGACTTCCCTCCCCAAACACAGAAGCATGCTTTCCACTTTCTCTTTCTGTGCCACATCCTTGCCAGTCCCTCCTTGTCCTTAGAGCTGTCTCCTGGGCCAATGGTGCCTTTTGACCCCAGGGGCTTCATTAATCCAAAGGGTGTCTCCCTCTCTATGGTGGAATTTTCCAGATCTAGCCCTGGCGGCATAGTTGTTTCATGTCAGTGTGCCACCACAAGGTCAGCAGTTCAAAAACCACCAACTGCTCTGGGGTACAAAGGTGGGACTTTCTATTCCCTAGGGAGATCTTTTCTCGGGAATACACTGGGGCTGAGCTACCCTGGCTTATAGGGTCCCTGTTAGTCAGAGTGGACTTGAGAGCAGCATGTTAAAAGTGATAGGAGGACCGAGAGGGGGAAGATGGCCGACAGGGACACCCGCATACTCTGAGAGCTCCTCCAAACAAAGCGGGATTGGCGACCAGGTGGCTGAATAGTAAGAGTCTGGTGAGTGAAATATCCCCCTGGGACAGCACCCCAGTCCTACCCCACGTATTTGTCCGGAGCAGGGGTCTAGGTGAAAGAGGACCGGACTAGTGGGACATCTCTGGCCACTAAGCTGCCGTGAGCTCACTGGCGACCGGCTTAGGCTCCATCCCCAAACCCGACGCCAGCCCAGAGCCGCTTGCCTGCCCTGCCTACTCCAGCGGCCCACTCCCCACTCCCTATCGCGGATCCCCACTGGGAGAGAAGCTTTCCTCTCCCGCAGTTCCCCTCTCCCCACAGGGCAGCGATCTGCCCTCGGGCCCACGTCCCTCCCTCCATTCATCCAAGCTCAGGGGAGCGGACCCGCGGGTTGTCTGGCGACCCCCACGGGGGACCATCCACCCGCACCGCTGCCGCGGACCTCTCCACCTGCCCTCCGTGCGCTGGACTCCCACCCCCGCCCGCCCCCGCCAGCCCCTGGCAGCCTAGCGCCAGCTCCACTCCTGGCGGGGACCCTGCGCTGAGCACTTCCCGCCAACAGGAGCCATAGCCCAACCCGCGCCTGTCCCGGACCCTGAGCTTCCGTGGAGCGCCGCGCCCCGCGCTGCTGAGTCTGCCCACCAAGGGCCCCCCCCCTGCGCAAGGCACAAGAGTAGGTGCCCTCCCCAGGGTGCTGCGGGGACCCCGGCGGCCGCGACGCTGAGCCTGAGCAGAGGAAGGGCGCCATTGCCCCCTGCGGTTTCGCGCCAAGCCTCCTTTGCCGGAGCCATTACCCCCTGCGGTTTCGCGCCAAAAGGGCGGAAAGCGAACACCATTGTTCCCTGCAGTGTCCCGCAGCTCCCTGCGCAGCTATCCAAGGGGCCTCCCCGCGCCCGCTCACAGCCCGGGCAGATCAAACACTCCACCTGCAGTGGAGCCTGGGTCTCGGCTTTGCAGTCCCTGAGGAGCCGTCAGTGAGCTCCAGCCAGCTCTCACCACCTGGGGCCCTGTTGGGTCCCCAGTGCCAGCCCTAAGCCTGCCGCAGCCCGCCCCAGCCACCCCAGGAGACGGCACAGTGGCCTGAGCCTCCACACAATAAGGTTACTCCTGTCTCCCAGAAGCATGGGGCCTATTAAAGGATCAAGGAAAAATCAACAGACCACATCACTCCCAACAAAAAAATCAGAAAAACGAGGCACTTTAACAGACCTAACGTCACTCATAGAAGAAACAGATATAGATCAGCCACAAAAGAAAATCTTCAGAACTCTGCTTGCAGTAATACAGGAGCTAAGAGAAGCAAACCAAAATAAGGATGCAACGATAGAAGGGATGAAATGCACAATAGAGGGGATGAAGTCCACAATAGAGGGGATGAATACTATCCACCAAAAGGAACTGCAGAAACTAACAGAGGAGGTAGCAGAGGCCACACAAAAGGTCACAGAAGCTATATCTAGGCTTGAGGAGGCTGAGACCCGTATCAGTGAACTCGAGGACGCTCAAACCAAACGAAGCAAGCGAGAAAAACAATCAGATAGGAAAATTAAAGAAACAGAAGACAGCCTGAGATCAATGACAGATGCTATGAAGAGGAATAATATTCGAATAATCGGTCTACCGGAACACAACATAACACACAAATCGACCGCCAAGATAGCAAAGGAATTCCTGGAAGAAAATTTCCCCAACCTAACAAAGGAGAATCCGACTCTCATACAGGAAGCAGAGAGGACGCCGGCTAAGCTAAACACCAAGAAGAACACGCCAAGGCATATAATTGTAAAATTATCCAACTTAGAGGAAAAAGAGAAAATTCTATGAGCATCAAGAGAAAGGAAGACAGTCACATACAAAGGAGCGCAGGTAAGGTTATGCTCAGACTTATCAGCAGAAACCATGAAGAGGAGGAGAGAATGGAGCAACATCTTCCAAAAACTGAAAGATGAAAATGCCTCCCCCAGAATCCTATACCCTGCCAAGTTATCCATTAAGATAGAGGGTAAGATAAGGGTCTTCCAGGACAAGGAAGAACTCAAAAAATATACTGCAAGTCACCCGACCCTGCAGAACATACTGGCTGACTCACTATGGCCAGAAGATCAAGCTCCAACTAGAACCACCAGGAGACCACCATATAGCCCATCTCCATCTAGAAGCCAACATGCCAGCAACATGTACCAGGACAACACGGTCTCAGATGGAAAAGAGGACAGGATAGAAACCCTCCACTCAAACGCAGTACACTGATATGAAGGAAGATAGGCAAAGACCCAAAACACAAAACAGAATATGGCAACCATGAAGCCAGAGATTGTAATAATCACTTTGAATACAAATGGGCTCAATTCATATGTTAAAAGAAAGAGGCTGGAGGATTGGATTAGAAAACATAACCCATCAATCTGCTGCCTGCAAGAGACACACCTTAAGCAAGCAGACAAGCATATGCTGAGAATAAAGGGCTGGCAGAAAGTTTACCAAGCAAATGGTAACTCCAAGAAGGCAGGAGTGGCTATCTTAATCTCCGACAAAATGGATCTCAAGATCCAAAACATAAAAAGAGACAAAGAGGGACATTACATAATGCTCAAAGGCTCAGTAAACCAGGAAGCAATAAGCATACTGAATATTTACGCACCTAATAATGGTGCGGCAAATTTCGTCAAACAAACTATTAAAAAAATGACAGAAGAAATCACGGAAACAACAATAATAGTGGGGGACTTCAACACTCCACTATCAGAGAAAGACAGGTCACAGGGAAAGAAGCTCAGCAAAGAGGCCAGAGAGCTAAACAATGTAATTAGGCAACAGGGCCTGATAGACATCTATAGAGCCTTTCATCCAAAAGCAAAAGGTTTCACATTCTTCTCCAATCCACACGGATCTTTCTCAAGAATAGATCACATGCTGGGGCACAAGGCCAGCCTGAGTAAATTCAAACACATAGATATTATCCAGACGTCTTTCTCAGACCACCATGCCATAAAGCTGGAGATTAATAGAAGGGCACCCAGAAAAGCAAGGGCCACCAATTGGAGAATAAACAACGATCTCCTGCGACATGAATGGGTTAAGGTCCAGATCAGAGAGGATATCAGGAAATTTCTAGAAACTAATGAGAACGAGCATACAACATATCAAAACTTATGGGACACTGCAAAGGCAGTTATCAGAGGTAGCTTGATATCACTGAATGCATATATGAAAAAAGAAGAAAGGCATATGACAGATATGTTAACACAAAACCTCCAACAACTAGAACAGAGTCAACAGAACTACCCCTCCAATAGCAAGAGAAAAGAAATAATAAAAATCAGGGCGGAGTTAAACCAGTGGGAAGACAAAAGAACAATGCAAAGGATTAACGCAACTAGAAGCTGGTTTTATGAACGAATTAATAAAATTGACACTCCCCTGGCAAAGCTTACCAAAGATAGAAAGGAACAATCATCAATAGCCAGGATGAGGGATGAATCGGGGGCAATAACAACAGACCCCAATGAGATAAAAAGGATAATCACAAAGTACTATGAAGGTTTGTATTCTAATGAATTCAGAAACCTGGGAGACATGGATAAATATTTAGAAAAACAATCTATCCCTAGATTATCTGAGACAGAGATCAAGAACCTCAACAAACCCATAGCGAAGGAAGAAATAGAGAGTGTCATCAAAAACCTACCAAGGAAAAAGGCCCCAGGGCCAGATGGCTACACAGCAGAATTTTACCAAACATTCAGGGAAGAGCTGACACCGATCCTCCACAAAGTATTCCATAACATAGAAAAAAACGGCAAGCTCCCAAACTCATTTTACGAAGCCAGCATTACTTTGATACCCAAACAGGGAAAAGACCCCACAAGTGTAGAGAATTATAGACCAATATCTCTAATGAACATAGATGCAAAAATCCTTAACAAAATATTGGCCAATAGAATACAAAGGAACATCAAACATATCATTCACCACGACCAAGTAGGATTCATCCCAGCGATGCAGGGATGCTTTAACATCCGAAAATCCATCAATATCATACACCACATCGAGAAGAAAAAGGATAAAAACCATATGATAATATCCATAGATGCAGAAAAAGCATTTGACAACATCCAGCACCCATTCCTAATCAAAACACTCATGAAGATAGGATTGGAAGGTAAGTTCCTCAAGCTCATACAAGCTATCTATGAAAGACCAACAGCCAACATCATAGTCAATGGAGAAAAGACAAGAACAATACCACTGAAAAAGGGTACAAGACAAGGATGCCCCCTGTCCCCTCTTCTATTCAATGTCGTTTTGGAGGTTCTGGCTAACAACATAAGACAGCGGAAGGACATCAAAGGGATCCAGTTGGGAGAGGAGGAGGTGAAACTATCGTTATTTGCAGATGACATGATCCTATACATTGAAGACCCCCAAAACTCCACAGTTGGAATACTTACAGCAATAGAGGAATACGGAAGAGTAGCAGGATACAAGATCAATAAACAGAAGTCGGTAGGGTTTCTATACACATCGGACAGGGCCATGGAAGAGGCGATTAAGAGGGAAGTACCCTTCACAGTAGCCAAGAACAAACTGAAATACCTAGGAATATACTTAACAAAAAATACTAAAGACCTATATAAGCATAATTATAAAACCCTATTACAGGAAACCAAAAGTGACCTTCACAAATGGATGAAGCTCCTCTGCTCATGGTTAGGTAGGCTGAACATAGTAAAGATGACAGTTCTTCCTAAAGCACTCTACAAGTTCAATGCTATACCAATCCAATTACCATCAACCTTCTTCAAAGAATTGGAAAAACTGACCACCAACTTCATATGGAGAGGGAAGAAACCCAGAATTAGCAGAGAACTCCTCAAGAAGAAGGACACAATTGGAGGACTCGCCCTACCTGATTTTAATGCCTACTACACAGCTACAGTGGTCAAAACAGCATGGTACTGGCACAATGATAGACACTCAGACCAGTGGAAAAGAATAGAAAGCCCAGGAGTAAAATCATCAGCATATAGACAACTGATCTTCGACAAGGGTCCCAAAAACGTCAAGTGGGAAGCAGATGCCCTGTTTAATAAGTGGTGCTGGAAACAATGGATATCCACATGTAGAAAGTTGAAACAAGACGTCTACCTCACCCCATGCACAAGAATACACTCAAGGTGGATCACAGATCTAGAAGTCAAACCCCAAACCATCAGGACCATTAAGGAGGGAATCGGGACTAATCTCAGAGCACTGGCCCAGGGAGCACATAGGCTCACTGCAACAGGGAAGGGGACACACACAGGTGATCTGGAAATCGACAAATGGGATCTAATAAGAATAAAACACCTGTGCACCTCGAAAGACTTTGCCAAGAGGGTGACAAGGCAACCCACAGACTGGGAGAAGATTTTTAGTAATGACACGTCAGACAAAGGGCTCATTACTAAAATCTACAACACCATCATGACCTGCAAAAAGAGGAAAACAGTTAACCCCCTAAGGAAGTGGGCAAAAGAAATGAGAAGAACTTTCACTAGAGAGGAGATCAATATGGCCAATAAATATATGAGAAAGTGCTCGAAGTCCCTTGCCATAAGAGAAATGCAAATCAAAGCAACCATGAGATACCACCTAACACCCCTCAGGCTAGCTCAGATCAGTAAATCAGAGAGCAACAAGTGTTGGAGGGGCTGTGGTGAAATAGGAACCCTCCTCCACTGCTGGTGGTCGTGCAGATTTGTACAGACACTGTGGAAAGCAATCTGGCGATACCTAAAGAAAATGGAAATTGATCTACCTTACGACCCAGCCATCCCTCTACTGGGCATATACCCGGTTGAAGCAGCAAATAAAACACGACCAGTCATATGCGCTCCAATGTTTATTGCGGCACAATTCAGAATAGTAAAGACTTGGAAACAGCCTAAGTTTCCATCGATAGACGAGTGGATTAGCAAACTTTGGCACATACACACAATGGAGTATTATGCAGCACTAAAAAGCACCGATGAGCACATGAAACACGTTATTTCATGGGAAGAGCTGGAAGGAATTATGTTAAGCGAGGTAAGCCAGACCCAAAGGGACAGGTACAACATGAGTCCCCTGAGGTAAGTACAATCAGCATGACAGAAATGGGGCATTAATCCACCCAAGGGGAGGGTATGGTTTATATCTCCACAGGGAAAGTGGGACCACACTTCAACCCAGTGTCGCAAGGTGTGAATGCAATATCCCGGCGTGGAGGACGGAACCGGTGGAGAGGTCTGGGAGGCTGGCCCCAGCACCATAAATTAAGTGGATTCCTGCCCCTCCCCCGAAAAGAACTTGTTCCAAAGGACGACATTGACCCTGCAGCTATGGGAGATGGACATATTTGATCAGAGCACACGGGAGCAGATGAAGGGGCAGGAGGAGAGAGTGGAGCACAGCCTGGCCCACCAGGCCGTGATGATGATGTTCCTGAGTAGAGCAGCCAGTCCACAGAGAGAACAACATGGCTGGCCCTACTATGAGACATGATGCCCCTCAGTGACTAAGGGCGATACAGGGGACAGCACCGGAGACACAGTGTGGGAATTGCACCTGACCTGATCCCACCACACCGAGGCAAATCACTGGGGGAGTGCAGCGGAACAGCAAGGGAATGGAGTGGCAAGGTCCCCAGGGAATGCTGAAAGTGGACTTTGGGGCCAGGGCGTGGTGCCCCAACAGACTGGACTGGAAAACGCTCCTAAGGGCCAGCAAAGATCCCTGAACTAACTACAAGCTTTTCTCTTGTGAACTGTTTTGTTCTGTTCTTTTTCAGTGGTTTGTTTTGGTTGTTTTGTTGTCTGGTTGTATACTGTTGCTTTGTGTTCCTCTGTCTAGTTTTCATGCATGTTAGTGACTCCACAGGTCTGTCTGAATAGGACAGGCTGGATGAACTATCTGGATGAAAAACAACGGGACCGACAGTTCCGGGGGTACTTGGGGTGGGGGGTAGGGGGGGTAAGGAAGTGGTGTTAACAAACCCAGGGACAAGGGAAAAACATGGGACCCCAAAGGGTAGAGAAGGGGGAGTGGCAGCCCTGATGGGAAATGATCAAGGGTAAGGTTGCTTAGAGAAGAGGTATACTCTAGCCCAGGTGGCGATGAAGCATGGTAGTAGGGCAGGAGGAAGGTCAAGGGAGATGGAGGAAAGAGCTAGGAGTCAAAGGGCATTCATGGAGGTCTAGACAAAGACATGTACATGCAAATATATATAGGAGGTTGGGGAAATAGATCTTTGTGTCGATATTTATAGGTCAAGTATTAAGGTGGCGGAAGGACCTTGGGCCTCTACTCAAACACTCCCTCTATGCATGAATACCTTCTTTTATTAAATTGGAACTCTATGATGATCACTCTCCCGACACAACGGCTGGAGCCAAAGTGGGTGAACAAGTAAATGTGGTGAAGAAAGCTGATGGTGCCCGGCTATCAAAAGAGATAGTGACTGGGGTCTTAAAGGCTTGAAGATAAACAAGCGGCCATCTAGCTCAGAAGCAACCAAGTCCACATGGAAGAACACACCAGCCTGTGTGATCAAGTGGTCCCAAAGGGATCAGTTACCAGGCATCAAAGAACAAAAAATCATATCATTGACTGCACACCTCCATGACAGGATCGCTGAAGACAAATGGGTGCACAAGCAAATGGGGTGAAGAAAGCTGATGGTGCCCGGCTATCAAAAGAGATAGTGTCTGGGGTCTTAAAGGCTTGAAGGTGAACAAGCGGCCATCTCGCTCAGAAGCAAATAAGCCCACATGGAAGAAGCACACCGGCCAGTGCGATCACGAGGTGCCCAAGGGACCAGATATAAGGCATCATGCAAAAAAAAAAAAAGATATAAGTGTGTGTATGTATGTGTATATATGTGTATATGTATATATGTATGTGTATATATATATTATATTAAATGAAGGGGGAAGTGCAGAGTGGAGACCCAAGGCCCAAGTGTCGGCCAATGGAGATCCCCTCATAGAGGGGCTTAGGAGAGGAGATGGGTTAATTAGGGTGTGAGGTAGTATCGATGAAGAACACAGCTTTCCCCCAGATCCTGGATGCTTCCTCCCCCCAACTACCATGATCCGAATTCTACCTTGCAGGGCTGGATAGGACAGAGGCTGTACACTGGTACATATGAGGGTTGGAGGTACAGGGAATCCAGGGTGGATGATACCTTCAGGACCAAGGGCGTGAGGGACGATGCTGGGAGAGTGGAGGGTGAGTGGGTTGGAAAGGGGGAACTGATTACAAGGAGCCACATGTGACCTCTTCCCTGGGAGAGGGACAGCAGAGAAGGGGGGAAGGGAGACCCCGAATAGGGCAAGATATGACAAAATAACGAGGTATAAATTACCAAGGGCATATGAGGGAGGGGGGAAAGGGGAGGGAGGGGGGGGGAAAAAAGAGGACCTGATGCAAGGGGCTTAAGTGGAGAGCAAATGCCTTGAGAATGATTGGGGCAGGGAATGTATGGATGTGCTTTATAAAATTGATGTATGTATATGTATGGATTGTGGTAAGAGTTGTTGGAGTCCCTAATAAAATGTAAAAGAAGAAAAGAGAAAAAAATGATTAGGGCAAAGACTGTACAGATGTGCTTTATACAATTGATGTATGTATATGTATGAACTATGAAAAGAATTGTATCAGCCCCAATAAATTGTTAAAAAAAAATAGAAAAAAAATGTGATAGGAGACCGTTACCTCACTCCATACACAAGAACAAACTCAAGGTGGACCTCAGACCTAGAAGTAAATCCCTAAACTATCGGGACCATCAAGAAAGTAACTGGGACCAAGCTAAGAATCTTGGCATAGGGAGTACATGAGGCTAACTGAAATAGGGAAGGGTCCACCACAGATGAACCCGAAAACAACAAGAGGGGTCTACTAAGTATAAAACACCTGCGGGCATCCAAAGATTTCAACAATAGAGTAACAAGGGAACTCACAGACTGGGAGATGATTTTTAGCCATAACACAACACACAAAGAGCTTATTACTAAAATCTACAATATCCTCCTACCATGCAAGAAGAAGAACACTTCCATGAAGAATTGGGGAAAGAAGAGAAGTTTGTCTAGTGGGGAGACCTGAATGACCAACAAACATATGAGAATATGCTCCTGATCATTAGACTTCAGAGAAATGCACATTAAAACAACCATGAGATACTACCTAACACACTTGAAGATAGCCTAAATCAGAAAATCAGAGAGCAAGCAACCAAGGATGGAAGGGCTGTGTCAAGATAGGACTCTCCTCCATTGCTGGTGGTTGTGTAGACAGGTACAGCACTGGGGGAAGCCATCTGGCAATATTTAAAGCAAACGGATATTGAGTTGCCTTACAACCCAGCAATCGCTCTACTGGACATATATACCCAAAAGAAGTAAGAAATAGAACCCCCCACTAGTCATCTGACCTCCAATGTTTATTGCAGCGCAATTCACAATTGCAAAGAATTGGAAACAACCTAAATGTCCATCGTTAAATGAGTGCATTAGAAAACTCTAGCACGTAAACTCTATGGAGCACTATGGATCCCTGAAAAGCACTGATGATCAATGAAACACATCGTCTCATGGGAGGAGGTGGAGAAAATTATGCTAATAGAAGTTAGCCAATCACAAAAGGACAAGTACAACATGAGTCCACAGAGGTAAGTATAATCAGGACAGTAGCTATAGAAGAAAAACACTTGTCTCACACTTTATGCGTTGAGGTACAGGCAATCAGGTACAGAGCAAGCACAAGGAGGTACATGGTATCCCAACGCAAAGAGGGGAGAGTGGCGTTGTGGGAGGGACAGTGGAGAGAAGGTATAAAATTAACACATGGCTTTGGGGAGCCACTTTTGACTGATCCACCCAGGAGGAGGTACTGTTTATGTAGCCACAGAAATGGGAGTGTGAGTGCAGACTCCACCACAGCATGCCAGATCTTGAGGGCAATGTAACCACATGGAACTACTCATGAACAGACAGGTCTACAGGCTCGTCGCAAATCAGAGCCATACTGACACGGTCCCTAGAAGTACACGCTACCGAGGACAACGCGAAACCTACCGGTGGGGAGAGCGGATGGCCTTCTGCAACCAGATGGATGTAAACCAGGAATGGAAAAGAGAGAGTGAGGACTGGATCACCAACTGAAACGCCAAGCTCTGAGGAAAACGTCCCTTCACGGAGCGGCTAAGGCACAGAGAGGACTGTCCACAGGAATGTGGCAGCACACTGACAGCCCCCTGGGTTGATGGGCACTGAGGTTCAAGGACCAGTCAAGGAGGAAAGAAAGAGAGCAAAAGCAAGTTCTCCAAAGTCTCTCCTCTGCAAATATCACTGCCTAAGGGAGACAGCATTAGACAGTGACCTGACAGACTGGGCATAAAAGCTCACGGAGATCTCGAGGCCTGGTAGTGAACTGGTTGCACATTGGCCTGCAATCCTCCTGGCCAGCAATTCAAAACCAGCAGCAGCTCCTCAGGAGAAAGACTGGGCTTTCTACTTCCGTAAACAGTAACAATCTCAGGTCCCAAGGATTATCTGGACTGAGACAGATGAGAGTTCGGACCGTGCTGCAGCCACCACTTCTCAATTGGAACCACTCACCCAACACCACACCCGGGGCCAGCCAGGTGGCCCATTAAGTCTCCCAAATCCGAGGCTACACCCCCTCTTGCAACCGGAGTACTTCAGTTGGAAAAACGTGATGACTGAGGAAGTAAGGGACAGCTGTACAAGAGTGGTGGACTGTGGTAGGCAGACCACCGAGGTCCTGCTGCAGCCACACCCTGTATCCTACATTAAGATATGGTTCATTGCAGCAAACAGGAGACATATATTCTGTTTCATTTTCTTTATGCTGATCATAGTAGGATGTATCTTACACATGCTGTGTCATTGGGGTCCCCTGTGGAACTTATGATATTTGTTTTTTCTAGTTATTGGTAAATGAACCCCAATGTTGACGATTCTATAAGGACAGCAAATAGATCAAGGGTATAGGGTTGTTGGGAGGTCAAGGGGGTGTTGGGAGGTAATTGAGAGATGACATTAAGGAGACCAGGAAGGGAAAGTGTGATAGTTTGGGATGATGACTAAAGAATTAAATGCATAGACATTCATATGTGTGTCAGAGAGAACTTTATATTAAAGGGTATTGTATATCAAAGAAACACCCTAGCCCAGTCCAGATCAAGTTCACAAGTCACTGGTGTTTAAATTCCTCATCAGACTCGCACAGCACATTCAATGATATCAAATGCAGGAAGATCACAGGCTGGTGGGTGAAAGACTTGTGGATCCCGTATTCTCTAGTCTCTCTTATTACTCTCCTGGTGAATATTTTCGAAGTACATAAGTGTTTTATTTTTAGTATGTCCTATTGCACAATCTGTGCCTCCTCCGTGTTGGTGTCCTTCCATATTTCTGATAGCCTATGTAATCCCTGTGCCAAGGTTCTCAGGTTTGTCCCAATTTCCTCATTGATGGCTCAAATAGTTTGGGGTTTTACCTCAAGGTCTGTGATCCACCCTGAGTTTATTCTTGTGCATGGAGTTCAGTAAAGGTCTTGCTCCATCTTTCTGCACTACGTATCCATTTTTCCAGCACCATGACTTGAAGAAGGCATCTGCTTCCCATTTGATACTTTTGGGCCCCTTATCAAAGATCAGTTGTCTGTACGGTGGTGATTTTATTACTGGGTTTTCAATCCTTTTACATTGGTCTCAGTATCTATCGTTATACCCGTACCACACTGTTTTGACTACTGTGGCTGTGTAGTAGGTGCTAAAGTCGGGTAAAGCAAGCCTTCCGACTTGGTACTTCTACTTGAGGAGTTCTCTGCTAATTCTCGGTTTCTTCCCTCTCCATATGAAGTTGGTAATCTCTTTTCCAACTCTTGAAGAAAGTTGCTGGAAATTGGATAAGGACAGCATTGAACTTATACAGTGCCTTGGGTAGAATGGACATCTTTACAATATTGAGTCTGCCAATCCATGAGCATGGGATCTCCTTCTATTTGTTGAGGTCATCCTTGGATTCTTTTTATAGTGTTTTGTAGTTTTCCTCATACAGATCTTTTGTTTTTTGAGTCAAGTACATCCCTAAATATTTCCATTTGTGTTTGGCTATTGTGAAGGGTATCCCCTTTTTAATCTCCTGTTCTGTGCCTTTTTCTAATGTGTTTAGTAGTGCAATAGACTTCTGTTTGTTGATGTCATAACCTGCTACTCTGCCATAGTCCTCTATTGCTTCCAGTACTCCTCTTGTGAAACTTTTAGGATTTTCCATATATAAAATCATATCATCTGCGAATAATGATAGTTTCACTTCTTCCTTCCCCAGACGAATACCTTTGATGGCCTTTCTTTGCCTTATATTGTTAGCTAGGACCTCCAGCACGATGTTAAATAGGAGTGGGGACAGGGGACATCCTTGTCTAGTCCCCTTTTTCAGAAGAATTGCTCTCATCTTTTCTACATTGACTACCACATTGGCTGTTGGTTTTTCATATATAGCTTGTATTATATTGAGGAATATTCCTTACATTCCTATCTTCTTGAGTATCTTAAACAAGAATTGGTGTTGGATTTTGACGAATGCTTTTTCTGCATCTATTGATATTATCATGTGGTTCTTATATTTCTTCCTTTCAATGTGACAAATAACACTATTGGTTTTTCATATGTTGAACCATCCCTGCATCCCTGGTATGAATCCCACTTGGTCATGGTGAATTATTTGTTTTATATATATTTGTATTCTCTTGGCTAGTATTTTGTTAAGGATTTTTGCATCAATATTCATTAGGGAAATTGGTCTCTAGTTCTCAATTCTTGTAGGATCCTTTACCGGTGTAGGTATTAGAGTTATACTAGCTTCATAGAAGGAATTTGGAAGTCTGCCATCTTTTTCTATGGTCTGGAACAGTTTGGGTAGGATTGGTGTCAGTTCTTCCCTGAATGCTTTATTGAATACACCAGTGAATCCGTCTGGACCCGGTGCCTTCTTGGTTCCTAATTCTTTGATAGCCTTGTCTATTTCTTCTATTGATATGGGTCTGTTGAGGCTCTTGGTGGCCATTGGGGATAATCTAGGGAGGAATTGTTTTTCCAAGAATTCATGCATGTCTTCCAGGTTTTGAATTCATTGGAGTACAGTCCTTCATAGTACCTGTAATTATCCTTTTGATTTTACTATGGTCCGTTGTAATATTCACCCTTTCATCCCTCATCCTTGCTATTGAAATGTGTTCCTTTCCTTCTTTGGTCCAAGTCACGAGAGGTTTGTCAATTCGGTTTCTCCGTTCGAAGAACCAACTTTTAGCAGCATTTATTTTTCCCATAGTTTTCTTATGTCCTCTTTCCTGAATCTCAGATCTAATTTTTTTAGAATGATTTTTTATTATTTTTTAAACAATTTATTAGGGTCTCATACAACTCTTATCACAGTCCATACATATACATACATCAATCGTATAAAGCACATCTGTACATTCTTTGCCCTGATCATTTTCTTTTTTTTCCTCCTCTTTCCTTTTTTTACATTTTATTAGGGACTCATACAACTCTTATCACAATCCATACATATACATACATGAATTGTATAAAGCACATCCATACATTCCCTGCCCCAATCCTTCTCAAAGCATTTGCTCTCCACTTAAGCCCTTTGCATCAGGTCCTCTTTTTTCAGATCTAATTCTTATTATTTCTTTTCTTTTTCTGTTGGAAATTCTTGCTGACTCTGCTCTAGTTGGTGTCCAATCCCGCAGGAACTTCAACGTGGATCCTGGAGAATAGAATGGGAATTGGGGGACAAGAGACACAGAGAATGGAGACAAGACAATAGCCTGATCAAGTCTCATTTATTGATCAAAGTGTTACAGCTTATATGGGCCCGCAATGGGGGAAGCACCCGTCGCACATGTAAATTAGGCTACTTTTGCGACGGACCAATCAGGGAGTCGGGAGAGCGCATCCTGTCCGTGAGTCAGTTATGGCTTACAGTCTTCAACCAGGTACGCACAGTGGCATGTTTATGCAAATCAGGAGCAGGCACTAGATAGAGCGAAGACAATCTTTTACCCAATCAACGGGAAGCAGGACATAGGTGCTTATCTAAAGAACATCACAACTTGTTTGCTTAAGCTTTACAGGCTGGGTACTTTCTGGAAATGCTGACCATAAAACAGGGTCGTATACACAGATAGAGACTTCCTTATCTATGCCTGGCAAGCTAGGAATGTCAAACGCAGCTGCAGTGCTCTGTCACATAGGCTGGGGTAGTAGAATACCCAGAGCTCAGGCTAATAAATTCCAAGTAATGGCCGTGCCTCATGGCTCCGGACAAGTTGCTGTAAATTTTGTGCCACTGTATCAATTATATGCCTCTCCTTCTTCTGTATGTGTGCATGTAATTCTGTCAGACTTCCTCTGATGACTGCCTTGGCTGTGTCCCATAATTTTTGTATGTCATGTTTTCATTCTTATTGGTTTTTAGAAATTTCCTAATTTCATCTCTGATCTGAGCCGCTATGCTCTACTTTGCAGTAGACAGTTATTCATTCTCCAATAGTTTGCTCTTGATTCTTTATCTTCCTTTAGTTTATTTCTAATCTCATGGCACAGTGGTCAGAGTGAGAGGTCAGTATGATATCAATGTGCTTGTATTTATGTGGCTTTGACTTATACCCTAGCATGTGGTCTTTTTTTGTAAATGTACCATGTGCACTTGACAAGAATGTGAATACATTTTTGTTTGGGTGGAGAGCTCTGTAGGTATCTATCAGGTCAATTTGTCTAATTGTAATGTTCAGATTTTTAGTCCCCTTGTTGAGTTTCTTACCGAATGATCTATCTTTCTAAGAGCGGTGTATTGAAGTAGCCGGCATTAATTGTTGAAGCTGTGATTTCTTTCTTCATCCTTTGCAGTGTTTGCTTGACATATTCAGCTGGATGCTTGTTTGGCAAGTACATGTTTAGAAGCCTTATTGGTTCTTTATGCAATGCCCACTTGAGCATTAAAAAGTGTCCAAATTTACTTCAAAACCACCAGCAGCAACCCAGGAGTCATGAGGAAGGGGGGAAGCAAGGGCCTGATTGGAGAGCTCAAAGTTTCCTTTTCTCTGGGACCACCATTACCTAGAAGCACCTGAACCTCACGCCCACCAGGGGTAGCGCCTGTCCAGCCAGACCCTGAGGGCGTTAAACCCAAAGTTATGCCTTGCTGTATCTTGTGACGATTGCACATGTCACCTGTCAGTTGTGTCTATTCCTGCCAATCCAGTTATCCCTGCCTCTGAGGGGCCAATCTAACTCACAGCAACTGTGTTTTGGGTCTTTCTTTCTTCTTCTTCTTCTTCGTCAATTTATTGGGGCTCATACAGGTTTTATTGCAATCCATCCATTGGTTCAAGCACATTTGTACATTCGATGCTATCATTGTCAAAACATATTCTTTCTACTTGAGCCCTTGGTATCTCTCCTCATTTCTTTTTCCTTTCCTCCCGCATGAACTCTGGAAAATCTATGATCTTTTTTTTTTTTTTTGCCTCTTGCATTGGCCGGGTTTTCCCTTCATCCACTTTTGTACTGTCTATTCACCTGGGAGTGTGTCATAGGTAGATCATTGTGATCAGATCCCCCTTCCCCCTGCCAGCTAACCCTTTCCCTACCGATATGATTACTCTCATTATTGGTCCTGAGGGTTTTATCTGTCCTGCATTCTCTGTGTTTCCAGATCTCATCTCTACCGATGTACATGCTCTGCTCTAGCCAGATTTGTGAGGTATAATTGTGGTCATGATAGTGGGGGGAGAGAAAAAAGGGGGACGCAATCCAGAATTAGAGGAATGTTATATGCTTCAACAGTAGTATACTGCCCTCTGACTGGCTTGACTCGTCCCTGTAAGCCTTCTTTAAGGGATTACCCAATCATCTACAGATGGGCTTTGGGTCTCCACTCCATAATTCTCCTCATGAACCTTGATGGGATATTTTTTTCTGGGTCTTTGATGCCTGATACCTGTCACTGTCTACACTTCATGATCAAACAGGGTGGTGTGTGTCCGCCTTGTGGACGTTGATGCTTCTCAGCTAGATGGCCGCTGGCTTCTCTTCAAGCCTTTAAGACCCCACGTGTTATATCATTTGATACCCAGGCACCATCAGCTTTCTTCATCACATTTCTTATGCACCTACTTTGCCTTCAGCCATCTTGTCAGGAACGTGAGCATCACAGAATGCCAGGTTGTTAGAACAACGTGTCCTCGTGTCGAGGGAGGAATTGAGTAGCGGCCCAGATCCACCTGGTAGCATAACACTTAACATATAAATATCTGTGCAGAGATCTCTCTCCCTATCGTTACATATAGTATACTTACATGTGAACACGCTGTGTTAAGGCCTTTCTAAATGCCCTTTGCGTCCTAGTTCTTAACTCTACTTCCTTTCACTTTCCTCTCGTCCCACTATCATGCAGGACCTTCATTCAGGGTTCAGTAATTGCTCTGGTTTACACTGCCCTTCATTAAGTCCAAGCAGGCATCATACACCCTCCGTGCCATTGATTTCAGATCACTTTCTCCCTTTTCCCTAGGTCTGTTCACACCCACTTCCTTTCCCCTGCCTTCCTCTATACTGAGTACCCCTGGAACCGTGGGTCTCTGTTTTCTCCAGATTGTTCATCCAGGCTATCTTATCTCGATAGACACGGGGAGACAATATTTAGTCCCAAAACCAGGTAGAGCAAAACAAAACAAACAACCAGAACCAACAACGCAAAAAAGAAGAGCTATAAATGCTTCCATGTCTGTTTGTTGAACTTTGGTGTGTTTTGCAGTCTTGTCTGATGTGGTACCAACCCCTGAGCCCCAAAGTCTATTTTGATATTCTCCTGGGTCCTTATTGCTTTTCTCCCCTTGCAGCTGTGTTGCACTCCATTAGGATTGTGCCCCCAGGTGGTGGGGTCACATCTGGCACAAACCCAGCACTGTGTTTCCAGTGAGGTCCCCCTTAGTGCTATGGGTCAGTGAGACATGACATGTCTCATGATGGGGCTGATTGTCTGGTCCTCTCTGTGCATTGGATGCTTTCAGTAGGAATATCTTCCCCAGGACTTGGTGCACAAGGATGCTTTCCACACTCTCTCCTTCCCTCTTACTTTGCACCTATGTGCTCTGAACCCAAGTGACCCTCACCCTGAACTGTAGCTTCAGGGCTGTCCGTTAAAGTGAATTCTATGGGAGATGGGTGTCAGGTTATTCCACGTTGTTGGAATCGGGATTGGGGCCGACCCCACAGACCTCCTGGTTCTCTGCTTCAGATCGGTATATTTCATTCACATCTTCGCACACCAGGTTGAACTATGGTCCCTCCCTCTCTCCTCTGGACGTATGAACATAGCCCTTCCCTTGGGTGGCCTAGTGCTCTGTTCCCTGACTACCCATGTCTTTCTTTCTTTTCCCCTCCTTTTTATTTGGCTGCCATATGTATCCCAGGATTGGGTCTGGGCCCTGCCGTGGGACCTGGACCACCCCACAGGAATGGATGTGTACAGGGACACAGCAGAGCACAGTTGGAATGTAAATGTGACGGCTGCCTTTGGTATCCCCACACCCATACATTTAAGTGTTCACAGGCTGCAGGGGCAGTGGGAGCATCGAAGGTAAGTGGTTTTCAATTGAATGGTTGCAAGGTACCTGGTTTACAAGGGGAGAGTCTACATGAAGTGGCAGTGTTTTCGGGGTGAACACTTTCCCAGTTCTCTTGAGTTCAGAAGACCTTGTTGACCCAGCACGACACGGTCCAGTACAACAGGCTGCAGAACTATGTGCACCAGATGCTGGAGGAGAAGCCCGAGGTTTCTACAAAGGTTATCTGCCCAATGTGCTGGGCTTCATTCCCCATGCAGGCTTTGACCTGGCCATCTATGAAGTCTGGGGTCTGCTCTGACCTCCACATCACTTCCTCTTTCCGTCGGGGTCTGTCTCTTACAGAGTCGGCTGGAAAGGATAAGGCTGTGGAGGAGCAGAGCCCCAAGTACTTGTCTCCCTGGACTGTGGTCACAAAAGGAAACCGGGAGGCACTTCAATGGCAAACACTGACTTCCTCAAATCAGGATGTTGGATGCTCTGCTGTTTCGTGGACCCATCCTGACATGGCTTCTTTCTCAAACAAGTGTCTGTGTGTCTATGTTCGACATGGTTCAATAGAGAAAAAAATCCAGGACACTTAGGATTTGATAAAGATTTACATAGAGAAATACACAATGCATGAAACAAACAACTCATTAGTCTACAGGGCAGTACAAATGGCCCACTGCAATTAACGCTTAAGAGACAGCTACTATACTGTCAGTTCAAGCGCTGCCGGTATAAGCCAAAGAAGCAGGCTCTCTGGCCAAAAGCACCAATCAGCACGGCAGGTCACCAACAGTCAACAAGATGACAGGGTTTGACAGTCCCCAGAAAAAGGAATGCATACTCCAATAGCATGGTGAAGCAGGCCTTGAAGGAACCTCAAACTACAGTGACACAGTCCACGGGTTTGGTGACTCAAAAGGAGTGTAGCTTGCAGGTTGAGGCAGAGAACCAGCTAAGGCAACCACACATTGGTCTGATCAGCAAAGAGCAAGAGACAGGAAAGGCAAGACTCTCCTAGCTGTTTATCTCTCCCCCCTTTAATTAATCCCACATGTTCATTGGCCACGTAGGCACGATAAAACTACGCCTATCACAGTGTCTCTCCTCCTCTGCCTAGAACTCAGAAAGTTGTGATGTTTAGTAGCCACCCTCCTCCTCGATGGATTACGTGATGTTCCCTTGCATTTGAGAAGCTGGTAGCATGAGGAGCCTTTATGGTATGATGTGTTACTAACTTAAAACTTAGCAGTTCAAAGTGACAAGCCACTCCCCGGCAGAAAGACGATCCTTTCCATTCCTTGGAGGAGTTACACTCTCAGAAATACCGTGTCCTATAGGGGTAGCTATGAGTCCAGATGGATCGAATCGATGGCATGGTGGAAGTTCAGTGAGAGCATCAGTTGGCATTATTAAACCTAAACCACAGCTAGTGAGTCGACTTGGGACTCACAGGTTTTCTGAGACTGTGAATCTTTCTGGGAGCCAGAAGTCTTGCTCTTCCCAAGATGACTTTGAACTGTCAACCTTGCAGTTAGTAGTGGAAACGCCTCACCCACAGCGTCACCAGGCTTCCTTGGATGCATCATGGCAGGTGATTGTATCGGATGTGAGATCATTCGGGGGCAGTGGCAGAAAGTGTTCCTCCCATTTGTGTGACCCGGGATCCATACCTTCCGGACACCCTCCTGCACAACTGCCCCCTTCAATCAGTGGAGGGCTTCTGGTTTGTACTGTACTGCTTAACAGGTTTCATCCGGACCATGAGATAGGCTGACTTTGGAAAAGAGATCACCTGGCCTCTCTTCCTGGTCTCATCCAAGCCTCGATGCTCCACTGAAAGCTGCCCACCCTGGGGGCCCCTCGGGGTCAAAAGAATGGGGAAGCTTTTTCAGAAGCTGTGCCCTCATAGCAATAGGCCAGCTACCACAGTGTGATAGACAGGTGGATGTCAGAGGCTCAAACCACCCCATGATTGCCTCTGAGATGAGATCCATGGCTTCCCAGGGGCTGGAGACCCTGCTGACGTTTGGCCATACAGACCAGGATTAAGGCCTTTGAGGCTGGGCTTTGTAGATGCTCTGCTTCCAGGGCATCCACTCCTTGTACAACGGTTACTTCCTTAACATATTGGGTCCATTACCTATAGTAACTTCTCCCTCCAGTACCAGTACCAGGCTCTGCGAAACTGTGCATTTCAGATGCTGTGGGCTAAGCAATCCCTTCATTCTTTCAAGGATACACACCATATATGTTCGGAATTATGCCCCATGCATACACTGACATGGCCATACATAAGATTGCCAGGGCTGGTGTGGCCCAGGGTTAGAGCCCATTCTGACCTTCCTCTTCCTCCTGCCCCTCTCACTGGTTCTGCACAGCTTCTGGAACACCACAAGGAGGAACATCGAATACCAGCAACCTGGGAGTAAACATCTGCACTGTGACTCTCTCCACCGTCCTTTGCCAGATGAACAGCTACCCATAAATAATAATGAAGATGCAAGCTGAAGGGCAGCCTGGCCTCTAAGCTGCCCATCTTGTACACCCACTAAAAGTCCTCCAACCGCCGGCCTGCTGCACCCAGTTCTCCATACTTTAGTCTGGCTGCCTATGATTTCCACCGACATCCTCCAAGTCGTACATACCCCCAAATCTGAGCTTCCGCTCAGTCTCCAGATCCCTACCTTTGCCTTCAAGCACCTCAATACACCGCCGCCCCCACCTCCCCGTCCTTTCCCCCTATGGTGTGGGGAATAACTTGGCCTCGTTCCCCTAATTACTGTCGAGGGCGATTCCCACAATGAAAGTACTTGTCTGGTGCATCCTGGCACAGCAAGGCTGGCATGGACTATACAGAGTCCTGAACCCACCTTACTCAAGGTCATTCCTGCATGAGCAATCAGCTA
The DNA here is from genome assembly GCF_050624435.1 of Tenrec ecaudatus. Classification (NCBI taxonomy): domain Eukaryota; kingdom Metazoa; phylum Chordata; class Mammalia; order Afrosoricida; family Tenrecidae; genus Tenrec; species Tenrec ecaudatus. The sequence goes on along the minus strand of NC_134530.1, from coordinate 14,275,857 downwards.
TGCGGTATAAGAGCAAAGGAAGACCACCATCAGAGTTTAGGTCAGAGCTCAACCACAGGCACAGGGTCAGAAAGAGACAAAAGGGCTGAGTCCACTGAGTCACCCTCGTCCCCAAATCTTGCTGTTTCTTCTGTGTGGAACAGTTATGGAAAGAGAGTGTGCTGGAGCTCTAGGCCTGGAAGATGCTAGAGGTTCTATCGCTGGAGTGCAGGTCGGGACTGCATTCTGGATCCTGCCAGGATCTCTGTTTCCAGATCCCATCTGTACTGCTGTGCATCCTCTGGTCTAACCAGGTCTGCAACGTAGAATTCGGATCATGATAGTTGGGGGGAGGAAACGTTTAAGAACTAGAGGAAGGTTATGAGTTTCATTATTGCTACACTGAACCCTTAGTGGCTCATCTTCTACCCACTACCCCTTTGCAAGGGATGTCCAATAGTCTGCAGGTGGGCATTGGATCCCCATCATGCACTCCTCTTATTCATGATGATATGATTTTTTTCTTCCACCTTTGTTGCTTTAAACCTGGTCCCTTCGGCCCTTCATGATCACACATGTTGGTGTGCTGCTTCCATGTGGGCTTTGTTGCTACTGGACTAGATGCCTGCTGTTTACTTTCAAGCCTTTAAGTCCCCAGACGATATATCTGTCGGTAGCAGGGCACCATCAGCCTTCTTCACCACACTTACTTAATGCGCACATTCATCTTCGGCATTTATGTGGGGAAGGTGATCACACAATGATGGTTTTTTTCTTTGGTGTCTGCTACCTGATCCCTTCAACACCTCATGTTCATGTAGGCATGTGTGCTTCTTCTCTGTGGGCTTTGCTGCTTCCGAGCTAGATGGCTGCGTGTTCGTCTTCAAGCCTTTAAGACCCCAGATGCTATATCTTTTGATAGCCAGGCACCATCAGCTTTCTTCACCACGTTTGCTTATGCATATGTCTGTCTTCAGCGATCATGTTGGGAAGGTGGGTATGATGAAATGACCGTTTAGCTGAGCAAGATGCTCTTGTATTGAGGGAATGCGCACGAGGAGGCCCAATGTCCACCTGCTACTCTACTACTAAACCTTTAAATATATGCATATAGGCCTATTTCCCCCATAATCATAACTATATTTACACATGTACATGTCTGCATTTAGGCTTCTCTGTATGCCCTTTGCCTCCTCCTCCTTTCCTCTATTTCCTTACGCTTTCCTCCTGTCCCACTACCATGTGCAGCCTTCATTCTGGTTTTAGTAATTCCTCTCAGTTACCTTGCCCTTGGTCACTCCCTACCAGTCCTCCCATCCCCTCCCTCCACTGGGTTTGAGCTACTCATTGTTCCCCTGCCCCTGGGTTGGGCAACACCTCCTCCCTTCCCCTGCCTCCCATACTCTCATGTCCCTGCGGGACTGTTGGTCCCGTTATTTTCTTCTCACATTGTTTGTCCAGCCTATCTTATCTAGGTGGGCCTGCAGATATAGTAATATGTGCATAAAATGCAGATAGCTTTGACAGCACCAAAGTGGCACATAAGAACATGGTGTCGACAGCAGCAACACCGACAATCTAACCAGCAAAAAAGCCACTGACATACAAAGTTTAAAAGAAAAGAAAAACAAAAAGCCTGTTCGTATTTCAGGGTCTGTTTCTTGACCTTTAGGAGTGTTTTCTATGCGAGTCTGATGGGGTGCCACATCCTGGCCCCAAAGTCCATCCTTTATACTCCCTCAGGACCTCCTTGCTCTGCTTCCCCCACCCCTCCATTGCACACCCCCAGTGTTTCGCCTAAGTGTGGTGGGGTCAGCTCAGTCATATATCCCCCACTGTGTCTCAGGTGCTGTCCTGTGTAGGGTCATGGGTCAGTGCAGGATATAACATCTCACTGTGGGGCCGGCTATATGGTCCTCTCTGTACAATGGGCCCTCCAAGCCAGGCTATCGTCGTCTGAGTTTGGTGGGCTCAGGTGTGCTCCACTCCATTCTTCCTCCTTCCTTTGCTTCACCTTCCTTCTGGGTGTGGCGTGGCAGGTCATTTCCTTTCCCACACGAGGCGATCTATTTTCATTTTCTCTGGTACTCCCTTCAATGGTTGGGACCGCTGTATGGTCCAGTCTCTTTGTGGATTCCTCCGCGCATTACATTGCCCTCCTGGTTTGGTGTGTCATGGTGGGGTCCATATGCATGCTCCAGTTCTGTGGGGACACAGCCAATACTCTCCCCCGGGTGGGTTTGTGCCCTGTTCCCCTCATGCCATCCACTAGGTTTCTCCCCACCCTGCTTCTCCCTCCACCTGCCCTCCTTCCCCTTGTTTATGTTGAGCTCTCATGTACCTCCCTAGATGTGGCCTACCCTCCCTCCAACTATCTCTACTTCCACACACTCATTGTGAGATAGGTGTTTATTCTTCTATTCCTGGCATTCTGATTGCACTTACCTCAGGGGAGTCATAGTACTCCATTGTGTGTATGTGCCAGAGTTTACTAATCCACTCATCTATCGATGAAAACTTAGGCTGTTTCCAAGTCTTTGCGATTGTGAATTGTGCTGGAATAAACATTGGAGCGCAGATGACTGGTCGTGTTTTATTTGCTGCTTCCACCAGCTATATGCCCAGTAGAGGGATGGCTGGGTCATAAGGTAGATCAATTTTCATTTTCTTTAAGTATCTCCAGATTGCTTTCCACAGTGGCTGTACAAATCTACATGACCACCAGCAGTGGAGGAGGGTCCCTACTTCACCACAGCCCCTCCAACACTTGTTGCTCTCTGATTTGCTGATCTGGGCTAGCCTCGGGGGTGTTAGGTGGTATCTCATGGTTGTTTTGATTTGCATTTCGCTTATGACTAATGACCTGAAACACTTTCTTATATGCTTATTGTCCATATGGATGTCCTCTCTAGTGAAAGTGCTTTTCAGTTCTTTTGCCCACTTCCTTAGGGGGTTAACTGTTTGCCTCTCTTTGCAGGTCACGATGGTGTTGTAGATTTTAGTAATGAGCCCTTTGTCCAATGTGTCATTACTAAAAATCCTCTCCCAGTCTGTGGGCTTTCCTTTTCACCCTCTTGGCGAAGTCTTTCGAGGTGCACAGGTGCTTTATCCTTATTAAATCCCATTTGTCGATTTCCAGTTCACCTGTGTGTGTACCCTTCCCTATTGCAGTGAGCCTATGAGTTCCCTGGGCCAGTGCTCTGAGGTTACTCCCAATTCCCTCCTTGATGGTCCTGATGGCTTGGGGTTTACCTTCTAGGTCTGTGATCCACCTTGAGTTTATTCTTGTGCATGGGGTAAGGTTAACGTCTTGTTTCAACTTTCTACATGTGGATATCCATTGTTTCCAGCACCACTTGTTTAAAGGGGCATACGCTTCCCATTTGATGGTTTGGAGATCTTTGTCAAAGATCAGTTGTCTATATGCTGATGGTTTTATTCTTGGGCTTTCTACTCTTTTCCACTGGTCTGAGTGCCTGTCGTTGTGTCCGTACTACACTGTTTGACCACTGTAGCTGTGTAATAGGTATTAACATTGGGTAAGGCAAATCCTTCAACTGTGCCCTTCTTCTTGAGGAGTTCTCTGCTAATTCTGGGTTCCTTCCCTCTCCATATGAAATTGATGGTCAGATTTTCCAATTCTTTGAAGAGGGTTGATGGTATTTGAATTGGTATAGCATTGAACTTGTAAAGTGCTTTAGGTAGGACAGTTATCTTTACTATGTTGAGCCTTCCAATCCACAAGCAGGGGGGTGTTCTTCCATTTGTGGAGGTAGCTTTTGGTTTCCTGTAATAGGGGCTTATACTTTTCCTTGTATAGGTTTTTAGTGTTTTTTGTTAAATACATTCCTAGGTATTTCAGCTTGTTCTTAGCTAGTGTGGAGGGTACTTCCTTCTTAATCCCCTCTTCCATGGCCCTGTCCGATGTGTATAGAAAACCTATCGACTTCTGATTTTTGATCTTGTATCCTGCTACTCTTCCATATTCCTCTCTCCTTGGAAGTACTCCAGCTGTGGAGCTTTTGGGGTTTTCAATGTACAGTATCATGTCATCTGCAAATAGTGATTGTTTCACCTCCTCCTCTCCCATTTGGATCCCTTTGGTGTCCTTCCGCTGCCTTATGTTGTTAGCCAGAACCTCCAAAATGATATTGAATAGAAGCGGGGACAGGGTGCAACCTTGTCTTGTACCCTTTTTCGGTGGGATTGTTCTTGTCTTTTTTCCCATGGACTATGATGTTCACCGTTGGTCTTTCATAGATAGCTTGTATCAGCTTGAGGAACTTACCTTCCAATCCTATCTTCATGAGTGTCTTAATTAGGAATGGGTGTTGGATGTTGTCAAATGCTTTTTCTGCATCTATGAATATTATCGTATGGTTTTTATCATTTTTCTTCTCGATGTGATGTATAATACTGATGGATTTTCGGGTGTTCAACCATGCCTGCATCCCTGGGATGAATCCTACCTGGTCATGGTGTATGATATGTTTTATATACTTTTGTATTCTATTGGCCAATATTTTATTAAGGATTTTTGCATCTATGTTCATTAGAGATATTGGTCTGTAATTCTCTATACCTGTGGGGTCTGTTTGGGTATCAAAGTAATGCTGGCTTCGTAAAATGAATTTGGGAGTTTGCCATCCTCTTCTATGTTATGGGATACTTTGTGGAGGATTGGTGTCAACTCTTCCCTGAATGCTTGGTGGAATTCTGCTGTGAAACCATCTGGCCCTGGAGCTTTTTTTTTGTTGGTAGGTTTTTGATGACCCTCTCTAGTTCTTCTTTCGCTATAGGTTTGTTGAGGTTCTTAATCTCTGTCTGAGATAATCTAGGGAGAGATTGTTTTTACAAATATTTAATCCATGTCTTCCATGTTTCTGAATTCATTAGAATACAGATATTCATAGTACTTTGTGATTATTCTTTTAATCTCATTGCAATCTGTTGTTATTGTCCCTGATTCATCCCTCATCCTGGCTATTGATGTTTGCTCCTTTCTATTCTTGGTAAGCTTTCCCAGAGTACTGTCAATTTTGTTAATTCTTTCATAGAACCAGCTTTTATATGCATTTATCTTTTGAATTGTTCTCTTGTCTTCCCACTGGTTTAACTCTGCCCTGATTTTTATTATTTCTTTTCTCTTGCTATTGGAGGGGTAGTTCTGCTGACTCTGTTCTAGTTGTTGGAGGTTTTGTGTTAACGTATCTGTCATATGCCTTTCTTCTTGTTTCATATGTGCATTTAATGATATCAAGCTACCTCTGATAAATGCCTTTGCAGTGTCCCATAAGTTTTGATACTTTGTATTCTCATTCTTGTTAGTTTGTAGAAACTTCCTAATATCCTCTCTGATCTGGGCCAGTACTGAGTCTGGGGCCTTAAAGGCTTGCAGGTAAACAAGCAACCATTTGGCTCAGAAGCATCAAAGCCCACATGAAAGAAACATGCTAGCCTGTGTGAACATGAGGAGTCGAAAGGATCAGGCATCAAAAAAAAAAACAAAAAATCGTATCACTGTAAATGAGGGTGAGTGCAGAGTGGAGACCCAAAACCCATCTGTGGGCAACTGAACACCCCCTTACTGAAGGGCGCAGGGAGGAGATGGGCCAGTCAGGGTGCACGATAGCAATGATGAAACATACAACTTTCCACTAGTTCTTAAATGCTTCCTCCCGCCTGCCCCCCTCTCCCCCCCACACTATTGTGATCCCAATTCTACTTTACAAATCTGGCTAGATTAGAGGATGTACATTGATGCAGACAGGAAGTGGAAACACAGGGAATCCAGGACAGATGACCCCTTCAGGACCAATGGTGAGAGTGGCAATACCAGGAGGGTGGAGGGGAGGTAGGGTAGAAAGGGGGAACCGATTACTAGAATCTACATATAACCTCCTCCCTAGGAGATGGACAACATAAAAGTTGGTGAGGGGAGACATCAGACAGTGTAAGACATGACAAAATAATAATAATTATAAATTATTAAGGGTTCATGAGGCATGGGAGATCGCAGTGGGAGTGGGTAAAATGAAGAACTGATATTAAGGGCTCAAGTAGAAAGCAAATATTCTGAGAATGATGATGGCAACAAATGTACAAATGTGCTTGACACAATGGTTGTATGTATGGATTGTGAAAAGAACTGTAAAAGCCCCCAATAAAAAAGATTTTTAAAGCAATGGGAAAATAGATCTACATACATATATTTATATGCTAATTATTAACATAGTGGACGGACATTGGGCCTCTCTTCAAGTATTCCCTCAACGCAAAAACACTTTGTTCTAATAATTTGGCATTCTGAGATGCTCACCTTCCTGAGATAATCACTGACGACAAAATGGGTGCATAAGCAAATGCGAAGAAAGCTGATGTTGGCCAGCTATCAAAAGATATAGTGTCTGGGGTCTTAAAGGCTTGACGATAAACAAGCTGAGAAGCAACAAAACCGACATGGAAGAAGCACACCAGCCCGTGTCATCGTGGGTGTCAATAGGATCAGGTATCAGGCATCAAAGACCCAGAACAAAATATCATATCAATGTGCATGAGGGGAGCATGAAGTGGAGACTCAAAGGCCATCTGTGGACACTTGGACACCCCCTTATAGAAGGGACACAAGGAAGAGATAAGGCAGTTAGTTTTCACAATAGTATGGATGAAACATATAAATTTCCTCTAGTTCTTTGATGCTTCCCTCCCACCCCAACTCTCATGCCCTCAAGTCTATCTTTCTAATTTGGTTATACCAGAGAATGTTCACAGGTACAAAAAAGAGCTCACACACAGGGAATCCAGGACAGATAAAACCCTTCAGGACCAATAATGGGAGTAGCTATACGAGGAGGGTTAGGGGAAGTTTGGGGGAGAAAGGAGGAGCCGATCACAATGATCTACATATAACCCCTTCCTAGGGGCACTGAAAACAGAAAAGTGGTGAAGGGAGACGGTGGGTTGCATAAGACATTTAAAAAATATTTATATAATATCAAGAGTTCTGAGGGAGTGTGGGAGAGGGGGGAAATGAGGATCTGATATCAAGGGCTCAAGTAGAAAAAAATGTTTTGAAAATGATGATGGCAACGTATATACAAATGTGCTTGACACAATGGATGGATGTATAGATTGTGATAAGAGCTGTAAGATCCCCCAATAAAACGATTAAAGAAAAAAATAAAGAAAGACAACCAAGGGCTGGAGTTAAAGTTCTTAATCCCTAATATACTTATTGGAAGGGAAATATTCTGGAAAGTTTAGGAACTACTCCTGGGAAGGAGTGGCACAAGTCTGATTTGTCCTAAAACACTAACCTAAATGTTGGTGGTTCAATAGTAACCAGCAACATTATAGAAAAGCAAACATACAAAGGCTCTGGTCATAACAACCAGGAAAACCCTATGGATCAGTTCAACCCTGTAATACACCGTGTTGTCGTGAATCAGAATGGCTTCATGATTATGGGCTCCAGTTTGGGTTTACCTGGGACAGGGTGGAGTACTCTTTCCTTGAACACGCAGAACAGTGAACATCCCGAAATGACACCTGTTCAGAGAGGGACATACACACAGAGACGTGGAAAGCCTGTGTAACTGCTTGACCCTACACATAGCTTTAGTTCACACCTGACTTTTCTGTCTCTAATGTTCATCCTCATCTCCTTTCCTAATGATGTCTCTCCTTTATCGCCACCCATTCTTAGAAAACCTGCAGCTCGAGAACTTGTCTCCCTCAATGAGAACAGACGGGGTGTGCCACGCTTTGAGATTCTGAACTGTCTGCAATGTCCTGTGTTTCTTGACCTTCACATGAAAGTTGGAGAGCTCATCCCTCAGAGTCTTTGTGGTCAAGGTTTGATGATCCAGGAGGACCTGATAGAATGGGCTTTTGGTTTCAAAAGGTAGGAGACATTATTCATATAGCCCAAAGCAGAGACAAAATATGAGAATAATAGTGTAGCCACTGAAACCATTACAGAATCTGTACTGATTAATCTATTCTAAGTTTGCTTATCTATTGTCCAAGTCATGTTTGGGGACACTTTTAATAAGGTGGCTCTATGTGTTACAGAGTAGAATTGATCCATAGATTTTATTGACAGTATTCCCTAAAGTAGCAGGCGGTCAGGATTTCTTTTCTGGGGCCAGCAACTGTGTTAGGACTGTTATGAAAATAAGTGAATGCATGGGGTCACCACTCTTGAGAATCAACTTGAAACATTTCTACTCGTGGGCATATCCCCTAATTGCATGTCACACCAACACAGTAAAGATTCAGTAGAATGAACTGGTTTTAAAATTCAGTTTAGTTATAGCTCATATATGTTGAGAGGGTATTCATTGCATGGGATTGAAGGTTTCTTGCTTGGCATGCACCACATCCAAATCCCATCAGGACCACACCAAACTCCAAATCCATTGCAGTCAAGACAATTTTGATTTATGTCAATTCTATGGGGCTCCATAGTGTTTCCTTGACTGAAACATAGTATTCTATAGCAAACTTATTAGTACTTAATCACACATCATACGATTCACTGATTCCATCATATCTAGAAGAGTTGTAAAATCATTACCATAATCAATTTCAAAACATTTTCTTCTTCCTTGTATTCTTTGTTATTCATGTAGTTGTAATTTTTAATTGTGGCCAAATATATACATGATCACATTCTCCAATTCAATATTTTCTATAAGAATAATTCAATGCCATTGATGGTATTCTTTGTGTTGTTTCACCATTATTGACATCCTTTTTCAAATGATCCCATGACCATTAACCTAAACTCAATGCCCCCCAAGCAAAAACTCTTCCTCCTTCACCAACAGTAACAGAGGATAAGTTTGGTGTCTTTTCTTTTTTTTAAGATATTTTCTTGATAGAATGTTTGCATCACATACCCTTCCATAGTTAAATCAACTTGGAAAAGAGTTGTGTATCCATCACCAGTCAAGTCTAATGAACCCTCACCCCTCCTGTGTTCAATATTTGTTCCTCATATTCCCAAACCCTCCTCACACGACAGTCACCCATGATAAATCATGGCATCAGTTCTTGTCTCTGGGGAACCACAACGTCTGCGCATCACAGATAAAAATGAAATAAGGAGTAAGAAGGAAGAGACCACCAACAATATTTAAAGAGCTAGAGAAGAAATTTCTATCATGGAAAAAGGTAGATCAAATTCAGGTTGGGTCAAAGGCAGATCAACCAACCAAGTATCATGTTATACCCTGGTGTAATCCACCATAATCAAGGGTACAACCGTCTCTGTCTGACAGTAAAGCTGTGCAAGTCCCTTGCCTGAGGCTTGCCGGAGGCTTCATCTGACTAGAGAGTCTGATGATGGATTTGTGCTCCCACTGTGTTCCATAGCCTTCTACAAATTAAGTGTTCACAGTTTCCGCTGTGCTATTTTTCCCTCCATCATATTTGGCTTTTGTTCTTGTCATCTTCATATGGACTTAGTTGATGCCTCACTTAGATGACTGTTTGTTTGAACATTCCCCTATGCCGTGGGGCTCAGCATTGCACACATGCAACATGGCTCCTCCTCCCCTCTCCGCCCGGCCCAGCATTTCTTACAACTGCAGATCCTTGCCTCTCAAATTAAAATGTGTCATTCAGAGCAACCCTATAGGACATATTAGAACTGACACTTAGGGCTTCCTAGGCTTTAATCTTAATAGAAGTAGAAGCCGCATCTTTCCCTGAGGAGCAGTGGGTGGTTTTCAATCACCAAGCTTTGCGTCAGCAGCTGTGTTCTTAGATGCCAACGCACCAGGACCCCTTCCTTCAGGACTAGGGTGGCTCTGACCACCTAGTGAGTCAATCTGCAATTTTAACTCCCACCACTGACCACGGAAGGCTCCGAGTCAATGGCAGCCAGCACAGGGCACCTACAGGAAACAGGGATTGTGTAGGGTGTTGACTGAGTCCTTGTCCCCCAGACCTGAAGCGCTGGGGCAAGGATCTGTGGGAGGCTAGAATTCAGAGGTGTAGCTGAACCCTGAGAGCAACTGGGAGAGTGCAGGTGGGATGGAGGGTTCCCTGACCCCTCATCATGTTGCCTCAGTGGAGCTATGGCTGGTTAAGTGTTAATGCTCAGAGTCTGATTAGCTTTCAGTGTCGGATGGGGAGTGGTTGCTTCCGATGGTTACTCTCTGAATTTTGGCTACTGAAGACGACTTTGTTTTCTTCTTGTTCAAAATCATCTGACACCATATGTACCGAATGCTTGTGCCTTATAGGCTTCTCAGTGGCAGAGATTTTTTAGAAAGAGCTTTAACCAGGCATTTCTTTGGAGGCACCTGAGTGTACTTGAACTGCCACCCTTCTGATTTGTGGCTGAGCACTTAACCATTTGTACCACCTAGAGACTCCAAAGAAGATGCACTAGAGGTAAACCCATTTGTATGTAGATGATTATATTTTGTCACTTGTCAAAGTGATAGGAAGTGAAATAATGAATGTTCATTTCCTGTGTTGATCACAAAGTCAGTCCTTCAGACAATGATCAATAGATCTAAGGGCAGGGCTCAAAAGGGTCAATAATGCTCTTGTGGGCCACTCAAGCCATCACCAGCTACTTCCTTGGCTGCTGCAGGACCCTGTTCCTTGTGATACCACAGTGCTAAACTCCTTGCAAGAAACGCCATTGCAACCAGGATGGATGAACCCACCACCTGCATGAGGTGCTTCCTAGACACTTGCTCTCCATCAAGCCTGATGGGATTCCTGGAGTCATTAGTGGAACAAGGTCCCCAAATATGTCTTTCTTCTGTAACATTATTTTATTTGTGGTTGTTGAGAACACAACGAGGGAAACACATGAATTCAACAGCTTCTCTGCACACAAGTCAGTGACTGTAATGGATTATACAACTTGAGTTAAGAGACCGTCCTAAACCATTTCCCGATATGATCCTCCCCATTCACATGAACGCACTGTCCCTCAAGTTTCCTGTCAATAAATCCCCAAAGCTGCTCTTCTGAGTTTGATTCCACAGAGATTCTTCAAAGAGCACCAAGCTCAAGGCAACATGTTTGTCTAATTAACCTGAATTGTTGCGAACTTATTTTTCAACCGTGTTTTTACAGGTTGGCCAGGTCTCAGATGTGGAGCCCCGGGGCAAGATGGGGCCCAGGTGTTGTTTCCCTGAGAAGTGGCCATTTGGGACTGGCCAGAGGGATGAGAGAAGAGCAGGACACAGCACCTGGGGTCACAGTGGCACTGAGGGCAGACGAATATATATCTGGAGTTCTTTGCGTCCAGCACTGCCCTCCTGCTGAGCAACTGCCAGTCTTGTCTCCATGGCTGAGGGAGAGAGCAATCTCATCAGTGTCCTGCACAGCTACGGCCTTTCCCTGTAGAAAGCGGACTTCTTCAGTCTCCAGTTCTTCTCCCCGTTCACCAGGGACTCAGGGCTCTGCCTCAGGCTGGTGAGTTGTGGATGGGATGCTCTTTCTGCTCTTTCTGCTTCTGCTCTGCCAGCTTCCTCCTCAGGAACCCAGCATGAGCTTTAAGGACTGCTTTGACTACGTACAGCCCAGTGTCTACAGAGATGGAGATCTGGTGCTCGGGGGCTTTTTCCCTCTCTACAAGCTGGCAGACAACTCAGAAGCACAGTGGAAATTTTTTGTGACTAGTCCAAGACAAAATGGGATATTTCACATGTAAGTCTCTGTGAGTCTGCGTGTGAATGGGGAACGTGAAAGCTGCATAGAGATTCTCCTGAGACTTTCATTCATAAGTTCTTCCCTTTCCTTGCTTGGATGACTTTGAGTCGGCTTTGGCTTCAGGTGACCTCATGAGCAGCGGAATGAAATGCGGGGGGACCTGCACCTCATTCTTGGTCTGGGCAGGTTTCTGCCCTTTGCTGCAGCCACTGTCTCTCCCTGTCTCCTGGAGGATGGCCCTCATTGTCATTAATGCCCCACTGCACCAATCCCGTTGTTCTCTCTTTACTCTAGTCACCATTTTGAATCTTTTTGCCCCATTTTCCTTTCTGGAATATTTTTCTTCAGAGTAGAAACCATGACCCTCCCTGTTCAAAACCCAAACTTACTGCTGTGGAAACAGGTCTGACTTCTGCAAGCCCGAGCGCTGCAGGGTAGAACCCACTCCTTGGTGGTATTTTCCACAGAAGCCCATCCCCAGGCTTTCCTTCCATGGCTCTGCCTCGTAGATTTATGCCTCACACTCTGCTTAGCCATCAAACGCAAATGTCAATGTCAATCAAGACCTAACATCCCCACAACAGTAATCCATATATCCTGTCCTATTCCTGAATTGGGATTTAGGAGGTGTTATACTCTGGGTTTAAAAATTTTTTAATCTGGGCTGGAGTTCAGTCCTAAAGAAAGTCATTAAAATACAGATTTCAAATTGGGGGAAGCCATCAAGGTGCCCTCTCAAGGAGATCTCTGTGTCTGTCTCAGCAGCAAGGTCTTCATGTCCTCTATAGAGCTGTCAGAAAGAGTCAAAGGACAGGGGATGGAGAGCACTAGTTGGCCGGTTTCTCTGTGTGTTTCAGACTGCTTTTCTCCACATGGCCAGGGACAGAGTCCCGGACAAGCTTCCTAATGCTTCCTTACTGATCTGTAGTGAACTAATTCACACAAGTTTCCCCGCATATGAAGAATGAAGTGTCAGCGTGCACCGTAGATCAGGAAGGAAACAAATGGAAGCCTGTGTTTCCCTGCTTACTGGGCAACGTGTCCCTCTCAGGGATGTAAATTTAAAGAGACTTTGAATCTGTAGGAGGATTCTTGGGATCGGGAAGAAAACCGATGCCAGCTAAATGTAGAAGCAGAATCTTTGCTGTGGTGAAAACACGTGAACTGCTTTCTTGCTTACTGTGTCATCAGCACTGCCTAGAGCTATGCTATGCCTTCTGGTAAATTTCTCTGCTTCTGGTTATCTGTCCATTAAGATTATGAAGCACACTGTGTCAGAAGTCTGTTTTTAAAAAATTCTGAGGATGCTCTCTGGAGCCATGAGATAGGGTAAACCCTTCAAACTATTGCCTTGAGATAATCTTTAATTTTAAATCTTAAACCAAAACTATCCTCTGAATAATCGTTGAATGTAATTAAAGAAAAAGACATGGTTAATCTTTATAATTAAAGAACGTATGCCTTTAGCAAAATGCTCTTGTAAAGAAGTATATATGTGAAATCAGATGATAATGGGGATTTGATCGGTAAGTTCAGAAGCTTAGGGGCACTGAGTTGAAGTCAAGAGTGGTGGAACATTCTGAAGCACACAGTGTTTGCACAAGGGGAAGGAGATCATCAGAATCAAGGCGTTGTTCATGTAGAGCTGGTTCCAATGCTGTCTGACGGTGGAAATCTTCACCAAGGAAATTCTGATGATTCCATGGCATCCTGAAGCTGTTCTTCCTCCAAGCTTTTTCTGTTGGCTTCCCTGCCCTGCCTGCCAGGCTGCATCGTGTGGATCACAAACCTTTGCTTCATTGAGTTCTTTACTTTCCAGGTTCCTAACCCACTGCTTGTTGGGTCAATTCCAAAAATCAGCCTTTGACATGTAAACACAAATACAAGTGAAATAATTCCTTTGTCATCCCTTCTCCCCAGTGAACTCATATGTTTTTAATATTAACTCATCTTAGGAAATCTTTCTGTCTGCTCCCAGGCTGGGATTTTAGGTCTGAACCTGCCGGTGCTTTAGGAACAGCCTGCACATAAGCCAGGTTCCCAAAGCTAGAAACACAACATTTTCTGTACACTAACATCTCAGTGAAAATCTCTCAATATGTCCACTTGCTTGGGACAATCACACCTAGTAGATATTGCAGATTCTGAATCAAAACACCTCAATACAGAGAGTCACACTAATTTTTTTTCCTTTTTGCTTCCTAGTGCATAACCAATTTTGTGTTGACAACAGACTGTAACTTACTGAGAATGGCATGCCACTAGGAACAGGTTAGACTGTGGTGAGACTTACAACAATGTGGCACAAGGCACGCAGGGAGCACACACTCTTGGAAAAAGTTGTTGTTGGACCTGATCAATGCAGACTTGCTACAAACCTTCAATTTTGAAAAAAAGGAAAATATCTGTGTAGCATAATACATAGAAGCCTATTTAAGATTTGAAGTGCATAGCTTTTATTTCTAACGTGCATTTATTTTTTGGCCTTGTCCAGGTTCAACATCCAAAATTATGGTTATGCTCTGATATTTCGTTTTGCCATTGAGGAGATTAACAGGAATTCCCTCGTGCTCCCCAACATATCCCTGGGTTTCCGGTTCTACAATGCCTTTCCTAGTGTTGTCAGAACTCTGGAGAGTGTCCTCGGATGGCTGTCAGATAAGGAGCCCCCCATCCCTAATTACACCTGCCAGTCACACACCAAGAACATGGCGGTCATTGCAGGAATTCCGTCTGAGTTCTTGGAGCAAGCTGGAGCACTGCTGGACCTCTACAGGACCCCACAGGTAAGGGCCCTGGGGGAGTGGACCTTTCCTTCCTCAGTTTGGTTCTCCTGCCACTTAAGCAGAAGAGAAGAGGGACATAGGTACTGCCTGTTGCTTCTAAATGAGTTGGAATAATTATTCGGGGTTGAAAACTGGGACAGGAACAAATGTGCCAGAGACTGCTGCTGCTTTTGGACCAAGCTAAAGTGACTTCTAGAAATTCTGTTGCTCAGCCTTGCAAATTAGCTATCTGGAATAGGCCAAGTGGCATAAATACACTAATGGAAGAATTAATTCCATGATTTCTCCATTCAGTTATTTATTTCATCTTCCACTTAAAATAGTTATATCTAACCATATGCTGTGGTGTATGGGCATTGACTTAGTTACTTAGTGTTGTGGTAACAAATACCACAAAGATATGGTTTTAAAAATTAGATATTTATTTCTCACACTAGAGGCTCGAATCTGAATTGAGGTCCCTGAATCTAGAGTGAGGTTCTCGCTCTGTCACTCTGGGGGGTGATCCTTGTCTCTCTTCAGTGTTTGTTCCTTGATTCCTTGGCTATCCTCACATGGGATCATTTGTGTTTGTGCATCTGTGTCTACGCTGGGCTTTACAACACTGAGAAGTGACAGGCTTAGGACAAAGCCTGTAGATTTGGGCTAATCAACATAACAGACAGCCTGATTTCAAGAACGTTTCTAAAAGGTGAAAGTGTCAGGGCATCCACACATATTATGAAAGAATACAATGTTAGCCTTAGCACACTTTAAAATTATTTTCATATACTAACACACTCAGTCCCAGGAATAAGGAAATGATAAGATATGAGGATTAGGTTGGCTATTATAAATGTGCAACTATGATACACAGTAGTTATTGAACCTGTCTGAGGTCGTTCAGCTTCACACAAGAGAGTCAGAATTTAAACCCATAAATCTAATTCTAAATATTCTTTCATACACAAAGGGTTCCATTCAGCAATTGTGTGAGTCTGGGTACTTTAGAGAAACAAATCCACAGAAACTCATGTATAAGAGAGAGTTTTATATAAAGGGTAAGTGCACATCAAGTAAACATCCCAACCCAGTGCTGCCCAAGCCCGCAAGTCCAACATTAGCCCATATGTCCAACATCAATCCACTAAGTCCTCCTCCATCTCACAAAATACACACAATGATGCTGACTGCAGGAGGAAAGCCAGATCAATGAATGTGTAAGCATCTCAGCGCTGGCAGGGGTCTCCACACAGCTGCTCCAGCATCCAGGGCTGCATCAGGTTAGGTCCATGCGACTTCTCTGCAGGGATGTCTTGCAGAAAGTGAGCCATGCCAGCTGAAGGAGGGAACTAGCTAAGGCAGCTGCACCCTGGTCTGACCATCACAAAGCAAGAGACCTGAGAACTAAAAAGGCAAGGCTCACCGAGCCATTTATTTCTCTGCCCTTCAATTAACCTCACATTTGCTTATCAGCCAGGTTAGCACAATAAGCTTTAACAATCTCAGCAATCTAAGGTTGGCTAAAGGAGCCCTGTTCATGCAACTGCTAAGGGCTAAGCTGCTAACTGAAAGGTCAGCAGTTTCAACTCACTCGCTGCTCCATGGGAGAGAGACGTTGCCATCTGTTCTCACAAAGATCCAGCCTAGAAAACCCTGTGGGTCCGTCCTGCTCTGTGTTACTCTGAGTCGGAATTAACTTCCCCACTCACATACCACCTATGGAGTCCCTGACACTCTGCTTCCAATGGTCACAGTGATGAAAAGCCAGTGGAGCGCAGCTCTGCTTTGTGCACGTGAATCACTATGAGTCAGCATCGTGTTTAACTACAGTTCCTTTTATGACTTTGCTTCTGAGAACTCACATGGACTATTTCTCTCTTTTGATTCAGATATCCTACGGCACTTTTGATCCTTTGTTGAAAACTAAGGACCAGTTTTCCTCTCTTTATCAAATGTCCCTCAATCACAGATGTCTGGCCTCGGGCCTGGTCTCCTTATTGATCCATTTTGGATGGACATGGGTTGGTATCTTAGTGCCAGATAACATGAAAGGTGAACAGTTCATTTGGTACCTTCGAAAAGAGATGGTCATCAGAGGTGTCTGTGTGGCACTCGTAGAAAAAATTCCTGTGACCAAGATAATATACAGCCCAAGAGATGTGGCCTACATTCACAGAGTCATGGACTCACTTGCAAATGCATTCATCATTTATGGTGAGATCAGTACATTACAAACAATGAACACTATAGATGACTATAATTTCATAACACACAAGATATGGATCATTACATCCCAGTGGGATTTTACTTTGTTCTCACCTCCTTATTTATTAGATATTTTCCACGGAACTCTTTACTTTGCAAACCAGAACTCTGAGATGCCTGGTTTCCAACACTTTCTCAGGACAGTGAATCCTTCCAAGTACCCAGAAGACTTTTTGCTTACCAAATACTGGCTCTTCGCTTTTAATTGCTCACTTGCAGGAACTGTCTGTGGGGAAATTTATGAGTGCCCACCCAATGCCTCTTACGAGTCAGTGACTGAGGAAGATTTAGAGACACCCATACTGAAATCCACCAATGATCTCTATAATGCTGTCCACCTGGTGGCCCATGCTCTCCATGACAGGATTTTAATGGGTGAGGAAACTAGGCATCAGAAGGACGCAGAATACCCTGTGCTTCTCCCTTGGCAGGTACAACGTCCTTTGTGAGTGATTCATAGTAAGGGCTTGTTAGGATCTGAGATTTAATTTATTGAGTTAAAATTTTATCATTCGACCTTGGTGGCATAGTGGTTACCGTTGGGCTGAGAACCACATGGTCAGCAATTTGAAACCACCAGGAGGATAAAGACTGAGCTTGCTCTCCTGTAAAAAGTACAGTTGTTATGATTTAGCATTGACATGATGGCAGTGAATTTGATTTTGGTAATCTAATGTAGTCTTCAAGATTAAGGGATGATTAATATTTCCTAATTTCAAATCATGCTAAAGAGGTCTGGAAATTAAAGCATGGGTCGTTCAAATCCACCAGTCCCTGCATAGAAGGAATGCAAAAGTATATATTCTTCTACAGATTTACAACCTCAGGAACCATATAGAGGATCGCCATGAATCTGAACAGGAACTCTGCAGCATAGTGGGTCATGTGTTTCGCTGCTAACTACAAGGTCAGCAATAGAAACCACTCGGTTCTCTGGTGGAGAAAGATGAGCTTTAGACTTCTGTAACGAGTTATAGCCTGAAAAATTCATAGGGGCAATTCTACGCTGATCTCTAAAGTCACTGTGAGTCAGATTCAACTTGACAACACTGAATTTTCTGAGAATGCACTTGAATCACTGGCTGGCAGTGAGTTTCTTTTCTGGTGGGTGGGAGAAAGCCTGCTCGTACAACAATCCACATAGAGGTGAGTGGGATGGAAGCCAACAAATATGATAATAGGTACATCTCACACTCACTACCATCGAGCCAGTGCTCTCTCAACTGACCCTCTGTGGGTTTATGAAACTGTAACTGTTTATGGAAGTAGAAAGCCCAGTCTTTCTCCCTCTGAGCTGCTGGTGGTTTTGAACTGCCGACCATGTGGAGAACAGCCTGATGCTGAACCATCACAGCACCCAGGGACCATCATAGACATAGAGACCAATGGAATTAAAACTCCAGAAATGATTCAATGCATCTACAGTCAACTGTTTATGGACAAGGAATCTTGGTCTCTTCAGGAGTCCTAAGAAAACCAATGACTTGGGGCTGATGCTCTTGATTCCTAATAGAGTCATCAGAAGTGAAATTTTCTAGGAAAGTATAGAAATTACTCCTGAGGCACAGGTAGCACAAATCATTTTATTTTATCTGGACTACTAGCCTAAATGTTGGTGATTCCAACTTACTCAGCCTCTTGATGGAAAGCAACAACAACAACAAAAAAAAAACAAATAGAGGGAGGTGGGAGCGGGGAGGGAGGGTGAAAAAGAGGACCTGGTGCAAAGGGCCTAAGTGGAGAGCAAATGCTTTGAAAATGATTAGGGAAAAGAATGTACAGATGTGCTTTATACAATTGATGTATGTATATGTATGGATTGTGATAAGAGTTGTATGAGCCCCTAATAAAATGTTTTTTTTAAAAAAACCCAAATAGTCTGGCAAGTAATAACAGGAAAACAAGATATAGCAGGTAAATTCTCTTAACACGTAGGGTTGTTGTGAAAGATAATTGCTTAATTCTTGTGGGTTTGGGCTTTTATTTATCTGGGGTAGGGTAGAATGCTTTTCCTTGAACACGCAGAACAGTCGGTGATCTTCATGAAATGACACTGGTTCAGAAAGAGACATAGACACACGGATGAGGAAACCCTGTGTCACTGCTTAGCAACTACACATATCTTTAGTTCACACCAGAGTTTTTTTTTACTCTAATGTCCATGTTCATCTCCTTTCTTAATGATTTCTCTTCTTTAGCTCCACCCATTCATAAAAAATGCTCATCTGGAAAGCAGTGCTGGAGAGCACGTCTCCCTCAATGAGAACAGAAACTGTGTGTCACGATATGACATTATGAACTTTCTGAATTTTCCTGGTAGTCTTGCCCTTCCCATGAAAGTCGGAGAGTTCACCCCCCAGGGTCTACGTGGGAAAAGTTTGATGATCCAGGAGGAGCTGATAGAATGGGCTTTCGGATTCACAGAGGTTTGGATGAATTCTTCATTTATATCCCAAAGCAGAAACAAGACATGAGAATAATTCTGTGAACACTAAACTCATTACAAAATCTGTCTTGATTAATAGGGTCTAATATTTTTGTCTGTTTTCTAAGGGATAGGAGAACACTTGAGTTAAGGCAACCCCATGTGTTACGGTGTAGAATTGCTCCCTGGGGTTTCTGGTCTGTGATGTTAACAGAGGCGGGTGGGCAAACTTTCTTGTTTGCTATCAGTGGTTGTTAGTATTGAGTGCATGTGCCACCACTTTTCAGAATAAAATTGAGGTATATATATATATATATATATATATATATATATATATATATATATATATATATATATATATATATATATATATATATATATATATATATATATATATATATAATAAAAATAATGTAGAAGCATTTTATATATCAAACCAAAGCAGTGAGACTAATGATTCAGCAATAGGAACTGATTTAAAAATCAAATTTACCTAAAGCTCCGATAGTTGAGAGTGTGTTCATCACTTTTGGTTGAGTTTTTTTGTTTGATAGCCGTGGTCTCCAACATCTATTATAAAACAAACCAACCTCAAACCCACTCCTGTCTAGTTAATTCTGAGTTGTGTCTGTTCTTCTGAATCCCATAGAGTTTCCTTGGCTCTAATCTTTGCAGAAGTAGATCTGCTGCTTTCTGGGGGCATTCTAGGTGGTTTCAGACAGCCCACCTTTCAGTGAGTAGTTGACTAAAAATACTTTGTGTTCCCATAGTCTTGTGGTTGTTGACAGGTACCACTGAGTCTGTTCCAACCCACAGCAACCACGTGTACAATAGAAGGAAACCCTGCTCTCTCAGTCCTGCTGCATCCTCACAGTGGTTTCTATGCTTGAGCCCATTGTTGTAGAGCCGTACATGGACCTGACTAGGACAGAATGTATCCTGGTGACCGTGACATATGATAGCATGCATACAAAAATCAAATCACGTTTCCTCATTTCCGTTTTTCTTGGAAAAATAAATTTAATTCTATTTAATTTGCATCCCAAGGATGGATCATGATTTTGCTTGACCTCACTGTATGCTCTCAGCAGGGTCAAAGTTTGCAAGGTATCTCAAAAATAAGCCTTTCTATATTATAATACTGGGGATGCAACAGTTAGCATCTTGGATGATAACTGAAAGGGTGGTGATGGGAACCTGCATTGGCTCCAACACAGGAAGCCCTGTTGATCTGCTTCCTTAAAGAATAGACGTGGATCCTGATGAGGCTGTTCTACTGTGTGTTATAGGAGTAGTGTCACTGTGATTCAGAATGATTCAGGACTTTATGAGTCAGGATCATGGAATAAAAACAAAACCTTGTTATGTACTAAGATCACATTCTAAGGTAATATGATCGATTCCTACAAGACTACTGAACTATTATCATTGATTTCCTTCTTACAGACTCCTCACTCTGTGTGTAGCAATAGCTGTGACCCGGGATTCATGAAAGTCACTCAGAAAGAGAAGCCTATTTGTTGTTTTGATTGCATTTCATGTCCAGAGGGAGAAATATCTAATCAAACAGGTAGGAATTGACACAATACAGCAGTCAGCTCTCTCACTTCTACCCAGCCTCCTGGAGTCTCTGGGTGGCACTAAGAGGTAAGCACCAAAGTATATCCTGAGTTTTCTCAAATGGTAGCTCAGAAGACAGATCCACCAATCTATGTCCATGAGATCAAAGTTACAGAAAACCACCTGGAACACAGTTCTGCCCTCATGGGGGAACCATGAGTGGAGTCCACTCAAAGGCCACTAACGAGTACTATTTTAAAATGTCACATCATTCTTCATAGATAACTGCTATTTGGTTTATACAAAGAAATAGGGGGTTGCCAGGTAAGGTGAAGATGAAAATTTTAAAACACAATCCCTTCTAACCAGCACAGTCAACGCTTTGAAACACAGTTTGCCTTTCTTTAAACTCCATCTCACTTTTCTCCCCAGAGAGTGACACATGTATGGAGTGTCCTCACAGTCAGTATCCCAACATGGAGAGGAACCGCTGTGTGCCCAAAATGGTGGTCTTCCTGGCTTATGACGATCCCTTGGGGATTGCTCTGGCCTGTACAGCTCTGGGCTTCTCTGTCATCACTGCAGTGGTCTTGTGGGTCTTTGTGAAGCATCGAGACTCCCCCATAGTCAAGGCCAACAACCGGACCCTCAGCTATGTCCTGCTCCTCTCCCTCCTCCTCTGTTTCCTCTGCTCCTTACTCTTCATTGGCCGTCCCGACACAGCCACCTGCATCCTCCGGCAAATCACCTTCGGAGTTGTGTTCACTGTGGCTGTTTCTGCTGTGTTGGCCAAAACCATCACTGTGATCCTGGCATTCAAGGCCTTGACACCTGGAAGAACCGTGAGGTGGTTGCTGCTGTCTGGGGCTTCTAATGCTGTGGTTCCCATCTGCTCCTTGATCCAACTGATTATCTGTGGGGTCTGGCTGGGAACCTCTCCTCCTTTTGTGGACAGAGACACACACTCAGAGCCCAGACACATCATCATCGTGTGCAACAAGGGGTCAGTCACTGCTTTCTACTGTGTCCTGGGATTCCTGGGCTTCTTGGCCCTGGGGACATTTTTCTTGGCTTACCAGGCCAGGAACCTGCCTGACACCTTCAATGAGGCCAAGTTCCTGACATTTAGCATGCTGGTGTTCTGCAGTGTCTGGGTGACCTTCCTCCCTGTCTACCACAGCACCCAGGGCAAGGTCATGGTGGCTGTGGAGATCTTCTCCATCTTAGCCTCCAGTCTGGGGCTTCTAGGCTGCATCTTTGCCCCAAAGTGCTATGTCATCTTCCTACATCCAGATAGGAATACATCCAAAGGGTTAAGGAATAAAATATTCTTTGAGGAAAAGTGACCAAATATTACGTGTTTGTGTTTAGTTTCTGTGTGGGTGGTTCCTATTCATGGCGACCGTTGGTGCAACGGAAGAGACCACTGCTCTGTCCTGCACCATCCTCATGACTGTAGCAGCCACTGATTCATCTCATTCTGGGTCTCCCTCTGTGTTGCAGACCTTTTCCTTTAGGGAGCATGTAGTCCTCTTCTAGAGACTGCTACTTCTTGTTAACGAGCTCTATATCGCCATCATCATTCTAAAACACCTGCTTTCTACTTGAGCTCTTGGTATCAGCTCCTCCTTTTACCCTCCCTCCCCACTCCCCCCTCTCCCTGAACCCTTGATAATTTATAAATAATTATTTTATCATATCTTACACCATCCAACGTCTCTCTCATCTAGTTCTCTGCTATCCATCCTCCAGGGAGGAGGTTATATGTAGACCTTGTCATCTGTTCGCCCTTTCTCCCTCACCCTCTTTCCACCCTCCTGATATCGCCACTCTCACCACTGATCCTGAGGGGTTCATCTGTCCTGGATTCCCTGTATTTCCAGCTCCTATCTGTGCCAGTGTACATATTCTGGTCCAGCCGGTTGTATAAAGTAGAATTGGGATCATGATAGTGGAGGGGGAGGGAACATTTAAGAACTAGAGGAAAATTGTATGTTTCATCGTTGCTACACTGTGCTCTGACTGGCTCGTCACCTCCCCACAGCCCTTCTGCAAGGGGATGACCAATTTCTCCCAGATAGGCCCTAGGTCCCCACTCTGCACTCCCCCTCATTCACAATGCTATGATTTATCTATTTATTTGTTTATTTATTTATTTATTTATTTGGTCTTTGATACCTGATCCCTTTGACACCTTTCTCATCTCACAGGCTGGTGTGCATTTTCCATGTGGGCTTTGTTGTTTCTCAGTTAGATGGCCCCTTGTTTATCTTCCAGCCTATGGGATCCCAGATTCTATACATTTTGATAACTGGGCACCATCAGCTCTCTTCACCGCATTTACCTATGCACCCGCGTTGTCTTCAGTGTTCACGTTGGGGTAGGCTGGTGCGCTTCTTCTGTGTGGGCTCTGTTGTTTCTTAGCTAGATGGCCGCCTGATTGTCTTCAAACCTTTAAGACCCCTGATGCTATACCATTTGATAGCTGGGCACCATCAGCTTTGTTCACAACTTTTGCTTATGCACCGCTGTGTCTTCAGCAAGCAAGTCGGGACAGGACGGTGTGCTTCTTCCATGTGGGTTTTGTTGCCTCTCAGCTGGATGGCTGCTTGTTTAATCTTCATGTCTTTAAGACTTCAAGTGTTATATTTTTGGTAGCTGGGCACTATCAGTTTTCTTCACCACATTTGCTTGTGCACCCATTGTCATCAGCGATCGTGCCAGGCAGGTGAGCATCTCAGACTGCCGAAATGTTAGAACAAAATGTTCTTGTGTTGAGGAAGTACTTGAGCAGGGGCCCACTGTCCATCTGTTTCCTTAATATTAACCTATAAACATATATACATAGATCTATTTCCCCCTCGTCATATATAAATACATTTACATCTTTATATGCCTGTATTTAAATCTCTATGACTACCCTTTGCCTCCTAGTTCTTTCCTCTGTTTCTTTGTACTTTCCTCTTGTCCCACTATTATGTATGCCTTCATTTGGGTTTTAGGAATTTCTCTCGGTTACACTGCCCCTGATCCAGTCCTGCCAGACCTCCCACAAACTCCTTGACACTGATTTTGGATCCCTTATTATTCCCTTGTCCCTGGACTTGTTAACACCCTCTTCCTTTCCCCCGCCTCCCCTACCCCCATGTCCCTCCAGAACTGTCATCCAATTGTTCTCTCTTCTGGCTTGTTTATTCTGCCTATCCCTTCCAGGTAGACATGCTATGTACTATCACAAAACTGAGTACCATGAAGCAACAACAGAAAGTAAAACAATAGCCACAACAACAACAACACACACACATACACACATAAACGTATGAATAGTCTAGGGTCTGTTTGTTTTCCTTGACGGGTGCTTTCCAGTCAAGCCTGATGGGGTGCCATGTCCTGGCACCACCTCTATCCCTGGAGATTTCATTGCTTTGCTTCGCTCGCTACTCTGCTACATGCTCCCAGAAGCTGACTTCGGTGTGATGAGCTCATGGCGGGCACAATTCCAACTGTGTGTCTCTAGTGTTGTCCCCAATGGTGTTATGGGTCAATGAGGAAAACTGAGTCCCATGGTGGGGCTGGCCCTGTGGTCATCTTTGTGCATTGCTTTTCTGAGCAGGAGCGTTGTCCTCAGGGCTTGGTGAGCCAGGATGTGCATCACTCTTTTATTTTTCCCCCCTATCCCCCCTCGTTGGCTCCTGTGTGTTCTGAACAGACCAGTCCTCTTCCCCCCTTCTTGAGCTATAGCATCCGTGTTGTCCTCTGAAGTGAATTCTTCTTGGGGACCTGTGCCCCTTGCAGATGATGAACAACATGTGAAAATGACAAGAAATACAATCAAGAGTCCAGCAAGTAGAGAACATCTGACTCCAAACAGTCTCCACAGTGTGCGGCCAGATGGCCAGTTATCCCCTGACATTACTACGGTCCAAGATGGAAGTTCAAAGTCTGCCTGGTCCCAATGAGTCCCACTTTGTCGCCCCACCAAATGCCCTCAGCACCTTCCACACCCCTATTCTCCCTACTTGGCCCTGGCTTCTTATGCCACCAACCAAACGCCTAGAACTCATACTTACTTCTCAGCCCCCCGTGCACGTTTCCCTCCTGACCTTGTGACACACCACTTCCTGAAGGGATGGTGACCACCTTGCACATTCCCGTGTTGGAGGGAACATGGGCAAACCGAGGGTGCTGCAAGGGTCCCGTTTGGGGAAGGCCATCTCTCGTCCTTCCATCCCTAGCATCTGTCAGTGGGCTTAAAACTTCTGATTAGCAGCTGAGCCACTTTCCCAAGGATAGACCACACAGGGACCCCAGGACACAGGACTCACACCCCCAAAGAGGCCAGCTTGCTCAAATAGACTTAGCCTACGAATGGTCCCATAATTACTCCCTACACTTGTCAGGACACACCTGCACCATATAGGACATCCGGGGATTCACATTGACCCTAATGGACAGAGCAGAATGACTCCTTCAGGTCTCTGAAGTTGACCATTCTCACGGGAGCAGAGAGCGTCAGCATTCATCACTCGACACTGACTCGGGGACCCTAGAAGATGGGGTGGAACTGCCATTGTGGTTGTCTGGGACTTTACCTCAACCATCATGGGAGTAGACAGCCTTGTCTTTTTCCCAGAGAGGCACTGGTGGGTACACACTGCTGGCTTTGAGGTTGGCAGACCAGACGCAACGCACTGGGCCACCTGGGCTCACTTCACCTTTAGCAGCTCCTCCTCACCAGGGTCCCCAAAACAACTCCTCAGATCTAATTCCCCAACTACCTTAATCACCACAACCCAACCCATCTGAAACTCTCAAAACAGACCAGAGCTCACTCCCTGACCTTGACAAAGCCTCTCTCCACATGCCCCCTGAACACATGCCCAAGGCCCTAGCCAAACATAGGCATCCTCACCACAGTCACCTCTTTCAGGGGAATTGTCCAGAAACCCTTTCCCTACACGGGCGCCTGAAAACACCCTGAATGAAATCCTTTGCTGCCGCCTCTACACTAGCTCATTTCCTCTGCAAACCTTCCAGACCCCTGGCTTTGCCTATCAGCACCCCAACACCCCCACTTCCTTTATTCTAAGTGTAATAACTTGGCCTCATTCCTCAAAGATACTGTGGAGGGCTCATAACCCACCATGCAGGCAGTTTTCAGTCGCATCCTCGCTGAGCAGGGCTGGCCGGGGCTCTTCCGAGGCCTAACCACAACCTTATTAAAGGTTGTCCCGGCTGTTGGAATTAGCTACTGTGTATATGAAAGAATGAAGAGCACCATCAGAGTGTAGGTTAGAAGCAGACCACAGTTAGACAGGAGTGATTAGTAGGGTCAGTCCCTTCAACGCTATAGGATGGACACCCACCCCACCTGACAGGGACCCAGGGGAGGGCGTCAATGTGTGCATGGAGGTGTCGGAAAATTCCCAGAGCAGGAGTAAAAGTCCAGCATGTGGTGGCAGTCGCTGGTGGCCACCTGGCAGCCAGTTCCCTGGCAGGCACTGGCACAGCCCCTTGAACCAACCCAAAAGCTTCATGCAGGTGAGGGGACCTAGAGAGACCAGCCACCTCCCCAGGCTTATGTGAACCTGGGTGAAACAGTTCCAAGGGGTGATTGTGTAATAGAGGGGTCAAATGAGAAAGTTCAACAGTTCTGTGTGTTTTTACAAAAATAATAAGCATAAGTCTAAATATAAACGATGCCTTCTCCAGTCAGCTTTTATAGAATGGATGCATCAGCTTATGTCTCCCAGTGCTTATTGATTTTAAGTTCTGGGGAGTGAGTTCCAACCCATAGGAACCTCAGGTACAAAAGAAGAAAGCCCGAGCCGGGCCTGTGCATTCTCACAGTTTGGGGACACTTGACTCTTGCATCCAGTTTTCCAGTCCTCTCGCTGGGGTCACTTTCTTACTGCTTTTTCCCCTGTACCTAACATGTCATCCTTTGCCAGAAATTGTTCCCTCTTGTTAGTAAGTCCAAAGTAAATGAGGTGACTCCTCCCCATCTGGGTATGCTTCCACCTAAACAGATTTGCTAATTCTATTGACATGGAACATACTTTATCAACACTGTTCTTCATTAAATGCCTTTAATACACTCAAGGTTTCTGTTTGTTTTCTTTGTCCCATGCTGGTTACGAAATAGGGACTGTCTGAACAATGCCTCACACAGCACTTGTCTATTCCCTGGGAATGTCTGTGTGACAAAATCATCAACACACTTGGCTGGTAACCTTAAGTGTGGGCATTTAATGCACACAAAGAAAGCTCCTAAGAAAGACCTGGCCATCTCTTTCTGAACTATCACACAGCCATGGGAAACCCAGAGGAGCCCCAATCTACTCTGACACACATGAATAGCACCTTAGTTGGAAGGGGCAGCGTTTGCGGCGTGACCACTGTCATGGTTCTCCCGAGTTCGAGAAGACCTGACTGGACCAGCGCGAGACAGTCCAGTCCAACAGGCTGCGGAACTATGCGCAGCAGATGCTGGAGAAGAGGCCCCAGCCTTCTACAAAGGTTATCTGCCCAATGTACTGGCTTTATTCCCTACGCAGGCTTTGACCTGGCCATCTATGAGGTCTGGGGCCAGCTCTGGCCTCCCATCACTTCCTCGTTCCACTGGTGTCTGCCTCTCATGGAGTCGGTTGGGAAGGACAAGGCTGTGTAGGAGCAGAGCCCCAAGTCCTTGTCTCCCAGGGCTGCGGTCACAAAAGGCAACCGGGAGGCACTTCAAGGGCAGACACTGACTTCCTCAATTCAGGATGTTGAATGCTCTCCTGGTTTATGGACCCAGCCTGATATGGCCTCCCTTCCTGGTCTCACCCAAGCCTGGATGCTCTACTGAAAGCTGCCCAACATGGGGACCCTGCTGGGTGGGGTCAAAAGAGTGGAGATGCTTTCTCAGAAGCTCTACCCTCACAGCAACATGCCAGCTACCACAGTGTGACAGACAGGTGGATGTCAGGGTCATGACTCACCCCATGATTTCCTCTGAGATGAGATCCATGGCTTCCCAGGTGCTGAAGACCCGGCTGTTGCTGAGCCATACAGACCAGGACTAGGACCTGTGAGCCTGGGCATTGCAGATGCTCTGCTGACAGGGGATCCACTCCTTGTACAACAGTTGCTTCCTTAACATGCTGGGTCCGTTACCTTTAGTCACTTCTCCCTCCAGTACCAGTAACAGGCACTGTGAGACTGTGCATTTCAGATGCTGTGGGGCTAAGTGATCCCCTCATTCTATCAAGGATACACACCATGCGTGTTTGGAATTATGCCCCATGCATACACTGACATGGCCATACATAAGATTGGCAGGGCTGGTGTGGCCCAGGGCTAGAGCCCATTCTGAACTTCCTCTTCCTCCTGCCCCTCTCACTGGTTCTGCACAGCTTCTGGAACACAACAAGGATGAACATTGAAGACCCAACAACCTGGAAGTAAACATCTGCACAGTGACACTGTCCACAGTCCATTGCCAGATGGCCAGCTACCCATTAATAAGAATGAAGATGCAAGCTGAAGGGCAGCCTTGCCTCTATGCTGCCCATCTTATACACCCACTAAAAGTCCTCCAATTGCCGGCCCACTGTACCCAATTCTCCATACTTGAGTCTGGCCTCCTATATTTTGCACTGACATCCTCGAAGTCATTCATATCCCCAAATATGAACTTCTGCCCAGTCTGCAGGTCCCTGGCTTTGTCTTCTGACAACTCAATACATCCCCCACCTCCATTCCCCCTATGGTGTGAGGAATAACTTGTCTTCATTCCCACAAATACTTTCGAGGGCGAATCCCAGAATGAAAGCTGTCTTCCGGTGCATCCTGGCACAGCAGGGTTGGCCTACTCTATACAGAGTCCTGAACCCGCCTTACTCAAGGTCATTCCTGCAAGAGCAATCAGCTATGCGGTATAAGAGCAAAGGAAGACCACCATCAGAGTTTAAGTCAGAGCTCAACCACAGGCACAGGGTCAGAAAGAGACAAAAGGGTGGAGTCCACTGAGTCCCCTTGGCCCCATATCTTGCTGCTTCATCTGTGTGGAACACTTGTGGAAAGAGAGTGTGCTGGAGCTCTAGGCCTGGAAGATGCTGGAGCCTCTATCGCTGGACTGCAGGTCGGGACTGCAGTCTGGATCCTGCCAGGAATAAAAAGACATGCTGTGGACTCTAGAGCAAATGGGGAATTGGGAATCAATTGGCAACTAAAGGGTGAGCTTGGCCGGGTGTGCCTGGGATGCCGGGCCTAGGAGGGGAGCTGTGACTTCCAGTGGCACTGTCAGGTAAACACTGGCCTCCTAACTGCATGGTCAGAGGTTCACAGACCTCGCATGCTCTTTGAGAGAAAGAGGAGGCTGTCTGCTCCTATTAAGTTGGACAGCCTGGGTAACCCCATAGAGGGCATTTGTAAGTTACTATCTACTGGAAACCCTGGTTTTCCTGCTTTTAGAAAGGGCCCTGGGCCCTGGAATTCTTGGGTCTGGAAAGGGAATGGGGAGCTTGTAATCCTTGATTCTAAGAGAGGAACAAGTATACCCAGGTCCAGATGGAGGTGTCCTTGGGACTCCTGAGTCGAAGCAGGGAGCATGGATCCTCAGGAGCAGGGCACCTGGAATCCCCATGTCTACAAGGGCATCCCCCAGTTCAGCAGGGAAGCTGGGGTATCCTGTGCCAGAAAAGGAATGAAGTGCTGGACATCCTAGGATTAGAAAGGACGCCAGGAAACCTGGGCCTTGAATCCTGAAGAGAAGTTGAAATCAGGTTGTTTTACAGGTTCGGGAGACAAATGGGGGCTGTGATCAGATCTTGAGATCTCAAGGTTCTAAAGTAAGGCCGTGTGTGTCTGGTAAGCTGGGCATAGAAAGGGTGAGGTGGTGGTACAGGAATAAGAAAGTAGGGTCCCATGGTTCTTAGAAGGATCCAGGGCCTTGGGTCTTTGAGTTCAGCAGGGAAATGTGGAGCCTGCAATTCAAGGCCTCCTGGAAGAGAAGTAGGTTTGGTGTATCTCCATGTCACTGCCTAAAAGGGAAAGGGGAAAGATAGGAACTAATTTGAAGGCTCTAGGTTTCCTTCACACTGGGAACACCATTCCGTGGAAGCACCTGAACCTCGAACCACCACTTGTCATTGCTACCCAGCCTGACACCCAGACCACTAAAGCCAATAATCAGGCCTGATTTTGTGTATCCATAAACCATAGCCCACGTCCCTGGCATTCTCCTCTGCTCCCCACAATGCAGTTCTCCCTCTTATGGACATTGCCAGCCACTGCAGCTGTGTTTTCTTTGGCTCCCACAAAAGGAAGCACCTGTATGTCCTCCATTGACATTGCTTCTCAGTGGTGTCAGTCACCTGGATCCTGCCCCATCCCTTCAACAGTTGGCTGGGTTTAGAGGTCCAGGATGGCAAAGGATTGTGACTAATAGGGACAGTAATCCAGTCCAAATCCAGCCACATCTGCTTGACTTCCCTGGGGATTGGTTTAAGCAATGGTTCTCAGCCATTCTAATGCTACAATAATTTAATACAGTTCCACATGTGGTGTTGACCCCCCAACCATAAAATTTCTGTCACTGCTAATTCATAACTGTAATTTTGCTACTGTTATGAATTGGGTGACCCTGCGAAAGGATGATTCATTCTCCAAAGGGGTCGTGAAACACAGGTGGAACGCCACCGGGTTAAAGCTAGCTAGCATCTTCAGAAGGCAGTGCTCCATCTGTAGCGGTCGTGACCATCCCACCTGACACCAGCCTAGCCTGTTCAAAGGGGTCTGCAGTCTTTATAAGTGAACCGAATGGCAGCCCTCAAGGTCAGCAGTCTTTTGCACACTAAGGTGAGGGGACTGGGAGAATAGATGAAGAGCAACTCAGCCACCACAATGAAAACCACAAGCATCGACACATTGTGATGATGATTTCTAAGGCCACTGAACAACATACGTGGAAATTATACAATGGCAACCAAAGTTGCTCTATGAATTTTGAGTAAAAATCATAACAATGACTTTTTGAAGGAAGCAGAAGATTACAGCCAGGAATGCCGTTGAGCACAATCCTGTGTGACTCGCGGGCATCATGAGTGGTATGAAGCTGAAGCCCACTGCTCGAGGAGGCTGTTGTTGTTTTGAGAGCTGGGAAATCAGGGAATCTCTAGACACTCTTTGGAGTTTTGAAATGGACGACTGTCCTTAACGGTGTTCAGAAGGCTTTCAGCAAAGCGACTTCTTTACTGTGCGTGAGGACAGCCTGCCTCATGCATTCCATAGCTTCAGAACCTAAACCAAACACCCACTGCCGTGAAGTCGATTGGCACTCATTATAAAAGAACTCAAAGTTCACTACCATTGAGTTTTTTGCCCACTCCTAGTGACTGTGTAAGGCAGTGTGAAACTTCCCCTGCGGGTTTCTAAGAGAGTAATTCTTTATGGGAGTAGAAAGCCTCATCTTTCTCCCACAGATGGGCTGGTGTGTCTGAACGGTGGACCTTGATGCTACCAGTTTGGTATGTAACTCCCTGCACCACTGGAGCCAGGGTGGTGTTGGGTGCCATCGTGTTTGGTTTCTGACACATACCGACACTCGTGCAAAGGAGGGAAACAGCTGGTCATGCACAATTGTTCATATGCATCCGTTGATTTGGGTTCTTGGTGCTGAGTCCATTGATGCAGCCACTGTGTCCATCCCTCTTGTCGAGGGCCTTGCTCTTTTTGGCTGTTCCTCTAGGAAGCCTGGTGGCTCTCTCCAGGGACTGCTCTATTCCAAACATCATGCCCAAAGTACGTGAGATGTAATCTCAGCACTGTGTACTTCTTCCAAGATAGAATTGTTGGTCTTCCTGCAGTCGATAGAGAGCCTATATAGAGTTGCCAGAGTTATAAATGTTTAAAGGAGCAGACAACCTCAACCTCATCTTTGTCCCAGGGAGAGCTGTGGCTTGGTGCTTCTGTCTGGGAAGCAGCAGGCTGCTTACCACAAGGTCAGTGATTCAAATCCACCAGCTGCCCCACAAGAGAAAGAGGAAGCTGCTCCCATAAAGATCTGTATAGATTCTCTGTGAATTGGAAGAGAGCAAGTGGCAGTGGATGCAGACAGCAATGCAGTCCAGAAAGGGTGTGTTTTGAGCCAGTGACCAGCTGTGTAGGAGAACCCATCCCATCATAATAGCGAGGTTTTTGTTTTGCTTTGATCATTTTATATTTTGATTGTAACTTGGGTAGACGTGGACGGAGCTTTCCACTCAGTGCTTCCTACAGGTACATGACTTCCCTCCCCAAACACAGAAGCATGCTTTCCACTTTCTTTTCTGTGCCACACTTGCCAGTCCCTCCTTGTCCTTAGAGCTGTCTCCTGGGCCAATGGTGCCTTTTGACCCCAGGGGCTTCATTAATCCAAAGGGTGTCTCCCTCTCTATGGTGGAATTTTCCAGATCTAGCCCTGGCGGTATGGATGTTTCATGTCAGTGTGCCACCACAAGGTCAGCAGTTCAAAAACCACCAACTGCTCTGGGGTAGAAAGGTGGGACTTTCTATTCCCTAGGGAGATCTTTTCTCGGGAATACACTGGGGCTGAGCTACCCTGGCTTATAGGGTCCCTGTTAGTCAGAGTGGACTTCAGAGCAGCATATTAAAAGTGATAGAAGACTGTTACCTCACTCCATACACAAGAACGAACTCAAGGTGGATCTCAGACCTAGAAGTAAATCCCTAAACTATCGGGACCATCAAGAAAGTAACTGGGACCAAGCTAAGAATCTTGGCATAGGGAATACATGAGGCTAACTGAAATAGGGAAGGGTCCACCACAGATGAACCCGAAAACAACAAGAGGGGTCTACTAAGTATAAAACACCTGCGGGCTTCCAAAGATTTCAACAAGAGAGTAACAAGGGAACTCACAGACTGGGAGATGGTTTTTAGCCATAACACAACACACAAAGGGCTTATTACTAAAATCTACAATACCCTCCTACCATGCAAGAAGAAGAAGACTTCCATGAAGAATTGGGGAAAGAAGAGAAGTTTGTCTAGTGGGGAGACCTGAATGACCAACAAACATATGAGAATATGCTCCTGATCATTAGACTTCAGAGAAATGCACATTAAAACAACCATGAGATACTACCTAACACACTTGAAGATAGCCTAAATCAGAGAGCAAGCAACCAAGGATGGAAGGGCTCTGTCAAGATAGGACTCTCCTCCATTGCTGGTGGTTGTGTAGACAGGTACAGCACTAGGGTAAGCCATCTGGCAATATTTAAAGCAAACGGATATTGAGTTGCCTTACAACCCAGCAACCGCTCTACTGGACATATATACCCAAAAGAAGTAAGAAATAGACCCCCACTAGTCATCTGACCTCCAATGTTTATTGCAGCGCAATTCACAATTGCAAAGAATTGGAAACAACCTAAATGTCCATCGTTAAATGAGTGCATTAGAAAACTCTAGCACGTAAACTCTATGGAGCACTATGGATCCCTGAAAAGCACTGATGATCAATGAAACACATCGTCTCATGGGAGGAGGTGGAGAAAATTATGCTAATAGAAGTTAGCCAATCACAAAAGGACAAGTACAACATGAGTCCACAGAGGTAAGTATAATCAGGACAGTAGCTATAGAAGAAAAACACTTGTCTCACACTTTATGCGTTGAGGTACAGGCAATCAGGTACAGAGCAAGCACAAGGAGGTACATGGTATCCCAACGCAAAGAGGGGAGAGTGGCGTTGTGGGAGGGACAGTGGAGAGAAGGTATAAAATTAACACATGGCTTTGGGGGAGCCACTTTTGACTAATCCACCCAGGAGGAGGTACTGTTTATGTAGCCACAGAAATGGGAGTGTGAGTGCAGACTCCACCACAGCATGCCAGATCTTGAGGGCAATGTAACCACAATGAACTACTCATGAACAGACAGGTCTACAGGCTCGTCGCAAATCAGAGCCATACTGACACGGTCCCTAGAAGTACACACTACCGAGGACAACACGAAACCTACCGGTGGGGAGAGCGGATGGCCTTCTGCAACCAGATGGATGTAAACCAGGAATGGAAAAGAGAGAGTGAGGACTGGATCACCAACTGAAACGCCAACCTCTGAGGAAAACGTCCCTTCACGGAGCGGCTAAGGCACAGAGAGGACTGTCCACAGGAATGTGGCAGCACACTGACAGCCCCCTGGGTTGATGGGCACTGAGGTTCAAGGACCAGTCAAGGAGGAAAGAAAGAGAGCAAAAGCAAGTTCTCCAAAGTCTCTTCTCTGGAAATATCACTGCCTAAGGGAGACAGCATTAGACACTGACCTGACAGACTGGGCATAAAAGCTCACGGAGATCTCGAGGCCTGGTAGTGAACTGGTTGCACATTGGCCTGCAATCCTCCTGGCCAGCAATTCAAAACCAGCAGCAGCTCCTCAGGAGAAAGACTGGGCTTTCTACTTCCGTAAACAGTAACAATCTCAGGTCCCAAAGATTATCTGGACTGAGACAGATGAGAGAGTTCGGACCGTGCTGCAGCCACCACTTCTCAATTGGAACCACTCACCCAACACCACACCCGGGGCCAGCCAGGTGGCCCATTAAGTCTCCCAAATCCGAGGCTACACCCCCTCTTGCAACCGGAGTACTTCAGTTGGAAAAACGTGGTGACTGAGGAAGTAAGGGACAGCTGTACAAGAGTGGTGGACTGTGGTAGGCAGACCACCGAGGTCCTGCTGCAGCCACACACTATATCCTACATTAAGATATGGTTCATTGCAGCAAACAGGAGACGTACATTCTGTTTCATTTTCTTTATGCTGATCATAGTAGGATGTATCTTACACATGCTGTGTCATTGGGGTACCCTGTGGAACTTATGTTATATATTTTTTCTAGTTATTGGTAAATGAACCCCAATATTGACGATTCTATAAGGACAGCAAATAGATCAAGGGTATAGGGTTGTTGGGAGGTCAAGGGGGTGTTGGGAGGTAATTGAGAGATGATATTAAGGAGACCAGGAAGGGAAAGTGTGATAGTTTGGGATGATGACTAAAGAATCAAATGCATAGATATTCATATGTGTGTCAGAGAGAACTTTATATTAAAGGGTACTTGTATATCAAAGAAACCCATAGCCCAGTCCAGATCAAGTTTACAAGTCAATGGTGTTTAAATTCCTCGTCAGACTCGCACAGCACATGCAATGATGTCAAATGCAGGAAGATCACAGGCTGGTGGGTGAAAGACTTGTGGATCCCGTATCTCTAGTCTCTCTTATTACTCTCCTGGTGGATATTTTTGAAGTACATAAGTGTTTTATTTTTAGTATGTCCTATTGCACAATCTGTGCCTCCTCCGTGTTGGTGTCCTTCCATATTTCTGATAGCCTATGTAATCCCTGTGCCAAGGTTCTCAGGTTTGTCCCAATTTCCTCATTGATGGCTCAAATAGTTTGGGGTTTTACCTCAAGGTCTGTGATCCACCCTGAGTTTATTCTTGTGCATGGAGTTCGGTAAAGGTCTTGCTCCATCTTTCTGCACTACGTATCCATTTTTCCAGCACCATGACTTGAAGAAGGCATCTGCTTCCCATTTGATACTTTTGGGCCCCTTATCAAAGATCAGTTGTCTGTACGCTGGTGATTTTATTTCTGGGTTTTCAATCCTTTTACATTGGTCTGAGTATCTATCGTTATACCCATACCACACTGTTTTGACTACTGTGGCTGTGTAGTAGGTGCTAAAGTCGGGTAAAGCAAGCCTTCCGACTTGGTACTTCTACTTGAGGAGTTCTCTGCTAATTCTCGGTTTCTTCCCTCTCCATATGAAGTTGGTAATCTCTTTTCCAACTCTTGAAGAAAGTTGCTGGAAATTGGATAAGGACAGCATTGAACTTATACAGTGCCTTGGGTAGAATGGACATCTTTACAATATTGAGTCTGCCAATCCATGTGCATGGGATCTCCTTCTATTTGTTGAGGTCATCCTTGGATTCTTTTTATAGTGTTTTGTAGTTTTCCTCATACAGATCTTTTGTTTTTTGAGTCAAGTACATCCCTAAATATTTCCATTTGTGTTTGGCTATTGTGAAGGGTATCCCCTTTTTAATCTCCTGTTCTGTGCCCTTTTCCAATGTGTTTAGTAGTGCAATAGACTTCTGTTTGTTGATGTCGTAACCTGCTACTCTGCCATAGTCCTCTATTGCTTCCAGTACTCCTCTTGTGAAACTTTTAGGATTTTCCATATATAAAATCATATCATCTGCGAATAATGATAGTTTCACTTCTTCCTTCCCCAGACGAATACCTTTGATGGCCTTTCTTTGCCTTATATTGTTAGCCAGGACCTCCAGCACGATGTTAAATAGGAGTGGGGACAGGGGACATCCTTGTCTAGTCCCCTTTTTCAGAAGAATTGCTCTCATCTTTTCTACATTGACTACCACATTGGCTGTTGGTTTTTCATATATAGCTTGTATTATATTGAGGAATATTCCTTACATTCCTATCTTCTTGAGTGTCTTAAACAAGAATTGGTGTTGGATTTTGTCGAATGCTTTTTCTGCATCTATTGATATTATCATGTGGTTCTTATATTTCTTCCTTTCAATGTGACAAATAACACTATTGGTTTTTCATATGTTGAACCATCCCTGCATCCCTGGTATGAATCCCACTTGGTCATGGTGAATTATTTGTTTTATATATATTTGTATTCTCTTGGCTAGTATTTTGTTAAGGATTTTTGCATCAATATTCATTAGGGAAATTGGTCTGTAGTTCTCAATTCTTGTAGGATCCTTTCCCGGTGTAGGTATTAGAGTTATACTAGCTTCATAGAAGGAATTTGGAAGTCTGCCATCTTTTTCTATGGTCTGGAACAGTTTGGGTAGGATTGGTGTCAGTTCTTCCCTGAATGCTTTATTGAATACACCAGTGAATCCGTCTGGACCCGGTGCCTTCTTGGTTCCTAATTCTTTGATAGCCTTGTCTATTTCTTCTATTGATATGGGTCTGTTGAGGCTCTTGGTGGCCATTGGGGATAATCTAGGGAGGAATTGTTTTTCCAAGAATTCATGCATGTCTTCCAGGTTTTGAATTCATTGGAGTACAGTCCTTCATAGTACCTGTAATTATCCTTTTGATTTTACTATGGTCCGTTGTAATATTCACCCTTTCATCCCTCATCCCTGCTATTGAAATGTGTTCCTTCCCTTCTTTGGTCCAAGTCACGAGAGGTTTGTCAATTCGGTTTCTCCGTTCGAAGAACCAACTTTTAGCAGCATTTATTTTTCCCATAGTTTTCTTATGTCCTCTTTCCTAAATCTCAGATCTAATTTTTTAGAATGATTTTTTATTATTTTTAAACAATTTATTAGGGTCTCATACAACTCTTATCACAGTCCATACATATACATACATCAATCGTATAAAGCACATCTGTACATTCTTTGCCCTGATCATTTTCTTTTTTTTCCTCCTCTTTCCTTTTTTTACATTTTATTAGGGACTCATACAACTCTTATCACAATCCATACATATACATACATCAATTTTATAAAGCACATCCATACATTCCCTGCCCCAATCCTTCTCAAAGCATTTGCCCTCCACTTAAGCCCTTTGCATCAGGTCCTCTTTTTTCAGATCTAATTCTTATTATTTCTTTTCTTTTTCTGTTGGAAATTCTTGCTGACTCTGCTCTAGTTGGTGTCCAATCCCGCAGGAACTTCAACGTGGATCCTGGAGAATAGAATGGGAATTGGGGGACAAGAGACACAGAGAATGGAGACAAGACGATAGCCTGATCAAGTCTCATTTATTGATCAAAGTGTTACAGCTTATATGGGCCCGCAATGGGGGAAGCACCCGTCGCACATGTAAATTAGGCTACTTTTGCGACGGACCAATCAGGGAGTCGGGAGAGCGCATCCTGTCCGTGAGTCAGTAATGGCTTACAGTCTTAAACCAGGTATGCACAGTGGCATGTTTATGCAAATCAGGAGCAGGCACTAGCTAGAGCGAAGACAATCTTTTACCCAATCAAGGGGAAGCAGGACATAGGTGCTTATCTAAAGAACATCACAACTTGTTTGCTTAAGCTTTACAGGCTGGGTACTTTCTGGAAATGCTGACCATAAAACAGGGTCGTATACACAGATAGAGACTTCCTTATCTATGCCTGGCAAGCTAGGAATGTCAAACGCAGCTGCAGTGCTCTGTCACATAGGCTGGGGTAGTAGAATACCCAGAGCTCAGGCTAATAAATTCCAAGTAATGGCCGAGCCTCATGGCTCCGGACAAGTTGCTGTAAATTTTGTGCCACTGTATCAATTATATGCCTCTCCTTCTTCTGTATGTGTGCATGTAATTCTGTCAGACTTCCTCTGATGACTGCCTTGGCTGTGTCCCATAATTTTTGTATGTCATGTTTTCATTCTTATTGGTTTTTAGAAATTTCCTAATTTCATCTCTGATCTGAGCCGCTATGCTCTACTTTGCAGTAGACAGTTATTCATTCTCCAATAGTTTGCTCTTGATTCTTTATCTTCCTTTAGTTTATTTCTAATCTCATGGCACAGTGGTCAGAGTGAGAGGTCAGTATGATATCAATGTGCTTGTATTTATGTGGCTTTGACTTATACCCTAGCATGTGGTCTTTTTTTGTAAATGTACCATGTGCACTTGACAAGAATGTGAATACATTTTTGTTTGGGTGGAGAGCTCTGTAGGTATCTATCAGGTCAATTTGTCTAATTGTAATGTTCAGATTTTTAGTCCCCTTGTTGAGTTTCTTACCGAATGATCTATCTTTCTAAGAGCGGTGTATTGAAGTAGCCGGCATTAATTGTTGAAGCTGTGATTTCTTTCTTCATCCTTTGCAGTGTTTGCTTGACATATTCAGCTGGATGCTTGTTTGGCAAGTACATGTTTAGAAGCCTTATTGGTTCTTTATGCAATGCCCACTTGAGCATTAAAAAGTGTCCAAATTTACTTCAAAACCACCAGCAGCAACCCAGGAGTCATTGGGGAGGGGGGAAGCAAGGGCT
Organism: Tenrec ecaudatus; assembly: GCF_050624435.1. Classification (NCBI taxonomy): domain Eukaryota; kingdom Metazoa; phylum Chordata; class Mammalia; order Afrosoricida; family Tenrecidae; genus Tenrec; species Tenrec ecaudatus. Next base: position 14,237,138 of record NC_134530.1, on the reverse strand, counting down.
TGATTGGTTTCCTTTTCTCTGGGATCACCATTACCTAGAAGCACCTGAACCTCACGTCCACCAGGGGTAGGGCTTGGCCAGCCAGACCCTGAGGGCGTTAAACCCAAAAGTCATGCCTTGCTGTATCCTGTAACGATTGCACATGTCACCTGTCAGTTGTGTCTATTCCCGCCAATCCAGTTCTCCCTGCCTCTGAGGGGCCAATCTAACTCACAGCAACTGTGTTTTGGGTCTTTCTTTCTTGTTCTTCTTCTTCGTCAATTTATTGGGGCTCATACAGGTTTTATTGCAATCCATCCATTGGTTCAAGCACATTTGTACATTCGATGCTATCATTGTCAAAACATATTCTTTCTACTTGAGCCCTTGGTATCTCTCCTCATTTCTTTTTCCTTTCCTCCCGCATGAACTCTGGAAAATCTATGACCTTTTTTTTTTTTTTTTTTTGCCTCTTGCATTGGCCGGGTTTTCCCTTCATCCACTTTTGTACTGTCTATTCACCTGGGAGTGTGTCATAGGTAGATCATTGTGATCAGATCCCCTTTCCCCCTGCCAGCTAACCCTTTCCCTATCGATATGATTACTCTCATTATTGGTCCTGAGGGTTTTATCTGTCCTGCATTCTCTGTGTTTCCAGATCTCATCTCTACCGATGTACATTCTCTGCTCTAGCCAGATTTGTGAGGTATAATTGTGGTCATGATAGTGGGGGGAGAGAAAAAAGGGGGACGCAATCCAGAACTAGAGGAATGTTATATGCTTCAACAGTAGTATACTGCCCTCTGACTGGCTTGACTCGTCCCTGTAAGCCTTCTTTAAGGGATTACCCAATCATCTACAGATGGGCTTTGGGTCTCCACTCCATAATTCTCCTCATGAACCTTGATGCGATATTTTTTTCTGGGTCTTTGATGCCTGATACCTGTCACTGTCTACACTTCATGATCAAACAGGGTGGTGTGTGTCCGCCTTGTGGACGTTGATGCTTCTCAGCTAGATGGCCGCTTGCTTCTCTTCAAGCCTTTAAGACCCCACGTGTTATATCATTTGATACCCAGGCACCATCAGCTTTCTTCATCATGCACCTACTTTGCCTTCAGCCATCCTGTCAGGAACGTGAGCATCACAGAATGCCAGGTTGTTAGAACAACGTGTCCTCGTGTCGAGGGAGGAATTGAGTAGCGGCCCAGATCCACCTGGTAGCTTAACACTTAACATATAAATATCTGTGCAGAGATCTCTCTCCCTATCGTTACATATAGTATACTTACATGTGAACACGCTGTGTTAAGGCCTTTCTAAATGCCCTTTGCGTCCTAGTTCTTAACTCTACTTCCTTTCACTTTCCTCTCGTCCCACTATCATGCAGGACCTTCATTCAGGGTTCAGGAATTGCTCTGGTTTACACTGCCCTTCATTAAGTCCAAGCAGGCATCATACACCCTCCGTGCCATTGATTTCAGATCACTTGCTCCCTTTTCCCTAGGTCTGTTCACACCCACTTCCTTTCCCCTGCCTTCCTCTATACTGAGTACCCCTGGAACCGTGGGTCTCTGTTTTCTCCAGATTGTTCATCCAGGCTATCTTATCTCGATAGACACGGCGAGACAATATTTAGTCCCAAAACCAGGTAGAGCAAAACAAAACAAACAACCAGAACCAACAACGCAAAAAAGAAGAGCTATAAATGCTTCCATGTCTGTTTGTTGAACTTTGGTGTGTTTTGCAGTCTTGTCTGATGTGGTATCAACCCCTGAGCCCCAAAGTCTATTTTGATATTCTCCTGGGTCCTTATTGCTTTTCTCCCCTTGCAGCTGTGTTGCACTCCATTAGGATTGTGCCCCCAGGTGGTGGGGTCACATCTGGCACAAACCCAGCACTGTGTTTCCAGTGAGGTCCCCCTTAGTGCTATGGGTCAGTGAGACATGACATGTCTCATGATGGGGCTGATTGTCTGGTCCTCTCTGTGCATTGGATGCTTTGAGTAGGAATAATTCCCCAGGACTTGGTGCACAAGGATGCTTTCCACACTCTCTCCTTCCCTCTTACTTTGCTCCTATGTGCTCTGAACCCAAGTGGCCCTCACCCTGAACTGTAGCTTCAGGGCTGTCCATTAAAGTGAATTCTATGGGAGATGGGTGTCAGGTTATTCCACGTTGTTGGAATCGGGATTGGGGCCAACCCCACAGACCTCCTGGTTCTCTGCTTCAGATCGGTATATTTCATTCACATCTTCGCACACCAGGTTGAACTATGGTCCCTCCCTCTCTCCTCTGGACGTATGAACAATGCCCTTCCCTTGGGTGGCCTAGTGCTCTGTTCCCTGACTACCCATGTCTTTCTTTCTTTTCCCCTCCTTTTTATTTGGCTGCCATATGTATCCCAGGATTGGGTCTGGGCCCTGCCGTGGGACCTGGACCACCCCACAGGAATGGATGTGTACAGGGACACAGCAGAGCACAGTTGGAATGTAAATGTGATGGCTGCCTTTGGTATCCCCACACCCATACATTTAAGTGTTCACAGGCTGCAGGGGCAGTGGGAGCATCGAAGGTAAGTGGTTTTCAATTGAATGGTTGCAAGGGTACCTGGTTTACAAGGGGAGAGTCTACATGAAGTGGCAGTGTTTTCGGGGTGAACACTTTCCCAGTTCTCTTGAGTTCAGAAGACCTTGTTGACCCAGCACGACACGGTCCAGTACAACAGGCTGCAGAACTATGTGCACCAGATGCTGGAGGAGAAGCCCGAGGTTTCTACAAAGGTTATCTGCCCAATGTGCTGGGCTTCATTCCCCATGCAGGCTTTGACCTGGCCATCTATGAAGTATGGGGTCTGCTCTGACCTCCACATCACTTCCTCTTTCCGTCGGGGTCTGTCTCTTACAGAGTCGGCTGGAAAGGATAAGGCTGTGGAGGAGCAGAGCCCCAAGTACTTGTCTCCCTGGACTGTGGTCACAAATGGAAACCGGGAGGCACTTCAATGGCAAACACTGACTTCCTCAATTCAGGATGTTGGATGCTCTCCTGTTTCGTGGACCCATCCTGACATGGCTTCTTTCTCAAACAAGTGTCTGTGTGTCTATGTTCGACATGGTTCAATAGAGAAAATAATCCAGGACACTTAGGATTTGATAAAGATTTACATAGAGAAATACACAATGCATGAAACAAACAACTCATTAGTCTACAGGGCAGTACAAATGGCCCACTGCAATTAACGCTTAAGAGACAGCTACTATACTGTCAGTTCAAGCGCTACCGGTATAAGCCAAAGAAGCAGGCTCTCTGGCCAAAAGCACCAATCAGCACGGCAGGTCACCAACAGTCAACAAGATGACAGGGTTTGACAGTCCCCAGCAAAAGGAATGCATACTCCAATAGCATGGTGAAGCAGGCCTTGAAGGAACCTCAAACTACAGTGACACAGTCCACGGGTTTGGTGACTCAAAAGGAGTGTAGCTTGCAGGTTGAGGCAGAGAACCAGCTAAGGCAACCACACATTGGTCTGATCAGCAAAGAGCAAGAGACAGGAAAGGCAAGACTCTCCTAGCTGTTTATCTCTCCCCCCTTTAATTAATCCCACATGTTCATTGGCCACGTAGGCACGATAAAACTACGCCTATCACAGTGTCTCTCCTCCTCTGCCTAGAACTCAGAAAGTTGTGATGTTTAGTAGCCACCCTCCTCCTCGATGGATTACGTGATGTTCCCTTGCATTTGAGAAGCTGGTAGCATGAGGAGCCTTTATGGTATGATGTGTTACTAACTTAAAACTTAGCAGTTCAAAGTGACAAGCCACTCCCCGGCAGAAAGACGATCCTTTCAATTCCTTGGAGGAGTTACACTCTCAGAAATACCGTGTCCTATAGGGGTAGCTATGAGTCCGGATGGATCGAATCGATGGCATGGTGGAAGTTCAGTGAGAGCATCAGTTGGTATTATTAAACCTAAACCACAGCTAGTGAGTCGACTTGGGACTCACAGGTTTTCTGAGACTGTGAATCTTTCTGGGAGCCAGAAGTCTTGCTCTTCCCAAGATGAGTTTGAACTGTCAACCTTGCAGTTAGTAGTGGAAACGCCTCACCCACAGCGTCACCAGGCTTCCTTGGATGCATCATGGCAGGTGATTGTATCGGATGTGAGATCATTCGGGGGCAGTGGCAGAAAGTGTTCCTCCCATTTGTGTGACCCGGGATCCATACCTTCTGGACACCCTCCTGCACAACTGCCCCCTTCAATCAGTGGAGGGCTTCTGGTTTGTACTGTACTGCTTAACAGGTTTCATCCGGACCATGGGATAGGCTGACTTTGGAAAAGAGATCACCTGGCCTCTCTTCCTGGTCTCATCCAAGCCTCGATGCTCCACTGAAAGCTGCCCACCCTGGGGGCCCCTCGCGGTCAAAAGAATGGGGAAGCTTTTTCAGAAGCTGTGCCCTCATAGCAATAGGCCAGCTACCACAGTGTGATAGACAGGTGGATGTCAGAGGCTCAAACCACCCCATGATTGCCTCTGAGATGAGATCCATGGCTTCCCAGGTGCTGAAGACCCTGCTGACGTTTGGCCATACAGACCAGGATTAAGGCCTTTGAGCCTGGGGTTTGTAGATGCTCTGCTTCCAGGGCATCCACTCCTTGTACAACGGTTACTTCCTTAACATATTGGGTCCATTACCTATAGTAACTTCTCCCTCCAGTACCAGTACCAGGCTCTGCGAAACTGTGCATTTCAGATGCTGTGGGCTAAGCAATCCCTTCATTCTTTCAAGGATACACACCATATATGTTCGGAATTATGCCCCATGCATACACTGACATGGCCATACATAAGATTGCCAGGGCTGGTGTGGCCCAGGGTTAGAGCCCATTCTGACCTTCCTCTTCCTCCTGCCCCTCTCACTGGTTCTGCACAGCTTCTGGAACACCACAAGGAGGAACATCGAATACCAGCAACCTGGGAGTAAACATCTGCACTGTGACTCTCTCCACAGTCCATTGCCAGATGAACAGCTACCCATTAATAATAATGAAGATGCAAGCTGAAGGGCAGCCTGGCCTCTAAGCTGCCCATCTTGTACACCCACTAAAAGTCCTCCAACCGCCGGCCTGCTGCACCCAGTTCTCCATACTTTAGTCTGGCTGCCTATGATTTCCACCGACATCCTCCAAGTCGTACATACCCCCAAATCTGAGCTCCCGCTCAGTCTCCAGATCCCTACCTTTGCCTTCAAGCACCTCAATACACCGCCGCCCCCACCTCCCCGTCCTTTCCCCCTATGGTGTGGGGAATAACTTGGCCTCGTTCCCCTAATTACTGTCGAGGGCGATTCCCACAATGAAAGTACTTGTCTGGTGCATCCTGGCACAGCAGGGCTGGCATGGACTATACAGAGTCCTGAACCCACCTTACTCAAGGTCATTCCTGCACGAGCAATCAGCTATGCGGTATAAGAGCAAAGGAAGACCACCATCAGAGTTTAGGTCAGAGCTCAACCACAGGCACAGGGTCAGAAAGAGACAAAAGGGCTGAGTCCACTGAGTCACCCTCGTCCCCAAATCTTGCTGTTTCATCTGTGTGGAACAGTTATGGAAAGAGAGTGTGCTGGAGCTCTAGGCCTGGAAGATGCTAGAGGTTCTATCGCTGGAGTGCAGGTCGGGACTGCATTCTGGATCCTGCCAGGATCTCTGTTTCCAGATCCATTCTGTACTGCTGTGCATCCTCTGGTCTAACCAGGTCTGCAACGTAGAATACGGATCATGATAGTTGGGGGGGAGGAAACGTTTAAGAACTAGAGGAAGGTTATGAGTTTCATTATTGCTACACTGAACCCTTAGTGGCTCATCTTCTACCCACTACCCCTTTGCAAGGGATGTCCAATTGTCTGCAGGTGGGCATTGGATCCCCATCATGCACTCCTCTTATTCATGATGATATGATTTTTTTCTTCCACCTTTGTTGCTTTAAACCTGGTCCCTTCGGCCCTTCATGATCACACATGTTGGTGTGCTGCTTCCATGTGGGCGTTGTTGCTACTGGACTAGATGTCTGCTGTTTACTTTCAAGCCTTTAAGTCCCCAGACGATATATCTGTCGGTAGCAGGGCACCATCAGCCTTCTTCACCACACTTACTTAATGCGCACATTCATCTTCGGCATTTATGTGGGGAAGGTGATCACACAATGATGGTTTTTTTCTTTGGTGTCTGCTACCTGATCCCTTCAACACCTCATGTTCATGTAGGCGTGTGTGCTTCTTCTCTGTGGGCTTTGCTGCTTCCGAGCTAGATGGCTGCGTGTTCGTCTTCAAGCCTTTAAGACCCCAGATGCTATATCTTTTGATAGCCAGGCACCATCAGCTTTCTTCACCACGTTTGCTTATGCATATGTCTGTCTTCAGCGATCATGTTGGGAAGGTGGGTATGATGAAATGACCGTTTAGCTGAGCAAGATGCTCTTGTATTGAGGGAATGCGCACGAGGAGGCCCAATGTCCACCTGCTACTCTACTACTAAACCTTTAAATATATGCATATAGGCCTATTTCCCCCATAATCATAACTATATTTACACATGTACATGTCTGCATTTAGGCTTCTCTGTATGCCCTTTGCCTCCTCCTCCTTTCCTCTATTTCCTTACGCTTTCCTCCTGTCCCACTACCATGTGCAGCCTTCATTCTGGTTTTAGTAATTCCTCTCAGTTACCTTGCCCTTGGTCACTCCCTACCAGTCCTCCCATCCCCTCCCTCCACTGGGTTTGAGCTACTCATTGTTCCCCTGCCCCTGGGTTGGGCAACACCTCCTCCCTTCCCCTGCCTCCCATACTCTCATGTCCCTGCGGGACTGTTGGTCCCGTTATTTTCTTCTCACATTGTTTGTCCAGCCTATCTTATCTAGGTGGGCCTGCAGATATAGTAATATGTGCATAAAATGCAGATAGCTTTGACAGCACCAAAGTGGCACATAAGAACATGGTGTCGACAGCAGCAACACCGACAATCTAACCAGCAAAAAAGCCACTGACATACAAAGTTTAAAAGAAAAGAAAAACAAAAAGCCTGTTCGTATTTCAGGGTCTGTTTCTTGACCTTTAGGAGTGTTTTCTATGCGAGTCTGATGGGGTGCCACATCCTGGCCCCAAAGTCCATCCTTTATACTCCCTCAGGACCTCCTTGCTCTGCTTCCCCCACCCCTCCATTGCACACCCCCAGTGTTTCGCCTAAGTGTGGTGGGGTCAGCTCAGTCATATATCCCCCACTGTGTCTCAGGTGCTGTCCTGTGTAGGGTCATGGGTCAGTGCAGGATATAACATCTCACTGTGGGGCCGGCTATATGGTCCTCTCTGTACAATGGGCCCTCCAAGCCAGGCTATCGTCGTCTGAGTTTGGTGGGCTCAGGTGTGCTCCACTCCATTCTTCCTCCTTCCTTTGCTTCACCTTCCTTCTGGGTGTGGCGTGGCAGGTCATTTCCTTTCCCACACGAGGCGATCTATTTTCATTTTCTCTGGTACTCCCTTCAATGGTTGGGACCGCTGTATGGTCCAGTCTCTTTGTGGATTCCTCCGCGCATTACATTGCCCTCCTGGTTTGGTGTGTCATGGTGGGGTCCATATGCATGCTCCAGTTCTGTGGGGACACAGCCAATACTCTCCCCCGGGTGGGTTTGTGCCCTGTTCCCCTCATGCCATCCACTAGGTTTCTCCCCACCCTGCTTCTCCCTCCACCTGCCCTCCTTCCCCTTGTTTATGTTGAGCTCTCATGTACCTCCCTAGATGTGGCCTACCCTCCCTCCAACTATCTCTACTTCCACACACTCATTGTGAGATAGGTGTTTATTCTTCTATTCCTGGCATTCTGATTGCACTTACCTCAGGGGAGTCATAGTACTCCATTGTGTGTATGTGCCAGAGTTTACTAATCCACTCATCTATCGATGAAAACTTAGGCTGTTTCCAAGTCTTTGCGATTGTGAATTGTGCTGGAATAAACATTGGAGCGCAGATGACTGGTCGTGTTTTATTTGCTGCTTCCACCAGCTATATGCCCAGTATAGGGATGGCTGGGTCATAAGGTAGATCAATTTTCATTTTCTTTAAGTATCTCCAGATTGCTTTCCACAGTGGCTGTACAAATCTACATGACCACCAGCAGTGGAGGAGGGTCCCTACTTCACCACAGCCCCTCCAACACTTGTTGCTCTCTGATTTGCTGATCTGGGCTAGCCTTGGGGGTGTTAGGTGGTATCTCATGGTTGTTTTGATTTGCATTTCGCTTATGACTAATGACCTGAAACACTTTCTCATATGCTTATTGTCCATATGGATGTCCTCTCTAGTGAAAGTGCTTTTCAGTTCTTTTGCCCACTTCCTTAGGGGGTTAACTGTTTGCCTCTCTTTGCAGGTCACGATGGTGTTGTAGATTTTAGTAATGAGCCCTTTGTCCAATGTGTCATTACTAAAAATCCTCTCCCAGTCTGTGGGCTTTCCTTTTCACCCTCTTGGCGAAGTCTTTCGAGGTGCACAGGTGCTTTATCCTTATTAAATCCCATTTGTCGATTTCCAGTTCACCTGTGTGTGTACCCTTCCCTATTGCAGTGAGCCTATGAGTTCCCTGGGCCAGTGCTCTGAGGTTACTCCCAATTCCCTCCTTGATGGTCCTGATGGCTTGGGGTTTAACTTCTAGGTCTGTGATCCACCTTGAGTTTATTCTTGTGCATGGGGTAAGGTTAACGTCTTGTTTCAACTTTCTACATGTGGATATCCATTGTTTCCAGCACCACTTGTTTAAAGGGGCATACGCTTCCCATTTGATGGTTTGGAGATCTTTGTCAAAGATCAGTTGTCTATATGCTGATGGTTTTATTCTTGGGCTTTCTACTCTTTTCCACTGGTCTGAGTGCCTGTCGTTGTGTCCGTACTACACTGTTTGACCACTGTAGCTGTGTAATAGGTATTAACATTGGGTAAGGCAAATCCTTCAACTGTGCCCTTCTTCTTGAGGAGTTCTCTGCTAATTCTGGGTTCCTTCCCTCTCCATATGAAATTGATGGTCAGATTTTCCAATTCTTTGAAGAGGGTTGATGGTATTTGAATTGGTATAGCATTGAACTTGTAAAGTGCTTTAGGTAGGACAGTTATCTTTACTATGTTGAGCCTTCCAATCCACAAGCAGGGGGGTGTTCTTCCATTTGTGGAGGTAGCTTTTGGTTTCCTGTAATAGGGGCTTATACTTTTCCTTGTATAGGTTTTTAGTGTTTTTTGTTAAATACATTCCTAGGTATTTCAGCTTGTTCTTAGCTAGTGTGGAGGGTACTTCCTTCTTAATCCCCTCTTCCATGGCCCTGTCCGATGTGTATAGAAAACCTATCGACTTCTGATTTTTGATCTTGTATCCTGCTACTCTTCCATATTCCTCTCTCCTTGGAAGTACTCCAGCTGTGGAGCTTTTGGGGTTTTCAATGTACAGTATCATGTCATCTGCAAATAGTGATTGTTTCACCTCCTCCTCTCCCATTTGGATCCCTTTGGTGTCCTTCCGCTGCCTTATGTTGTTAGCCAGAACCTCCAAAATGATATTGAATAGAAGCGGGGACAGGGTGCAACCTTGTCTTGTACCCTTTTTCGGTGGGATTGTTCTTGTCTTTTTTCCCATGGACTATGATGTTCACCGTTGGTCTTTCATAGATAGCTTGTATCAGCTTGAGGAACTTACCTTCCAATCCTATCTTCATGAGTGTCTTAATTAGGAATGGGTGTTGGATGTTGTCAAATGCTTTTTCTGCATCTATGAATATTATCGTATGGTTTTTATCATTTTTCTTCTCGATGTGATGTATAATACTGATGGATTTTCGGGTGTTCAACCATGCCTGCATCCCTGGGATGAATCCTACCTGGTCATGGTGTATGATATGTTTTATATACTTTTGTATTCTATTGGCCAATATTTTATTAAGGATTTTTGCATCTATGTTCATTAGAGATATTGGTCTGTAATTCTCTATACCTGTGGGGTCTGTTTGGGTATCAAAGTAATGCTGGCTTCGTAAAATGAATTTGGGAGTTTGCCATCCTCTTCTATGTTATGGGATACTTTGTGGAGGATTGGTGTCAACTCTTCCCTGAATGCTTGGTGGAATTCTGCTGTGAAACCATCTGGCCCTGGAGCTTTTTTTTTGTTGGTAGGTTTTTGATGACCCTCTCTAGTTCTTCTTTCGCTATAGGTTTGTTGAGGTTCTTAATCTCTGTCTGAGATAATCTAGGGAGAGATTGTTTTTACAAATATTTAATCCATGTCTTCCATGTTTCTGAATTCATTAGAATACAGATATTCATAGTACTTTGTGATTATTCTTTTAATCTCATTGCAATCTGTTGTTATTGTCCCTGATTCATCCCTCATCCTGGCTATTGATGTTTGCTCCTTTCTATTCTTGGTAAGCTTTCCCAGAGTACTGTCAATTTTGTTAATTCTTTCATAGAACCAGCTTTTATATGCATTTATCTTTTGAATTGTTCTCTTGTCTTCCCACTGGTTTAACTCTGCCCTGATTTTTATTATTTCTTTTCTCTTGCTATTGGAGGGGTAGTTCTGCTGACTCTGTTCTAGTTGTTGGAGGTTTTGTGTTAACGTATCTGTCATATGCCTTTCTTCTTGTTTCATATGTGCATTTAATGATATCAAGCTACCTCTGATAAATGCCTTTGCAGTGTCCCATAAGTTTTGATACTTTGTATTCTCATTCTTGTTAGTTTGTAGAAACTTCCTAATATCCTCTCTGATCTGGGCCAGTACTGAGTCTGGGGCCTTAAAGGCTTGCAGGTAAACAAGCAACCATTTGGCTCAGAAGCATCAAAGCCCACATGAAAGAAACATGCTAGCCTGTGTGAACATGAGGAGTCGAAAGGATCAGGCATCAAAAAAAAAAAACAAAAAATCATATCACTGTAAATGAGGGTGAGTGCAGAGTGGAGACCCAAAACCCATCTGTGGGCAACTGAACACCCCCTTACTGAAGGGCGCAGGGAGGAGATGGGCCAGTCAGGGTGCACGATAGCAATGATGAAACATACAACTTTCCACTAGTTCTTAAATGCTTCCTCCCGCCTGCCCCCCTCTCCCCCCACACTATTGTGATCCCAATTCTACTTTACAAATCTGGCTAGATTAGAGGATGTACATTGATGCAGACAGGAAGTGGAAACACAGGGAATCCAGGACAGATGACCCCTTCAGGACCAATGGTGAGAGTGGCAATACCAGGAGGGTGGAGGGGAGGTAGGGTAGAAAGGGGGAACCGATTACTAGAATCTACATATAACCTCCTCCCTAGGAGATGGACAACATAAAAGTTGGTGAGGGGAGACATCAGACAGTGTAAGACATGACAAAATAATAATAATTATAAATTATTAAGGGTTCATGAGGCATGGGAGATCGCAGTGGGAGTGGGTAAAATGAAGAACTGATATTAAGGGCTCAAGTAGAAAGCAAATATTCTGAGAATGATGATGGCAACAAATGTACAAATGTGCTTGACACAATGGTTGTATGTATGGATTGTGAAAAGAACTGTAAAAGCCCCCAATAAAAAAGATTTTTAAAGCAATGGGAAAATAGATCTACATACATATATTTATATGCTAATTATTAACATAGTGGATGGACATTGGGCCTCTCTTCAAGTATTCCCTCAACGCAAAAACACTTTGTTCTAATAATTTGGCATTCTGAGATGCTCACCTTCCTGAGATGATCACTGAGGACAAAATGGGTGCATAAGCAAATGCGAAGAAAGCTGATGTTGGCCAGCTATCAAAAGATATAGTGTCTGGGGTCTTAAAGGCTTGACGATAAACAAGCTGAGAAGCAACAAAACCGACATGGAAGAAGCACACCAGCCCGTGTCATCGTGGGTGTCAATAGGATCAGGTATCAGGCATCAAAGACCCAGAACAAAATATCATATCAATGTGCATGAGGGGAGCATGAAGTGGAGACTCAAAGGCCATCTGTGGACACTTGGACACCCCCTTATAGAAGGGACACAAGGAAGAGATAAGGCAGTTAGTTTTCACAATAGTATGGATGAAACATATAAATTTCCTCTAGTTCTTTAATGCTTCCCTCCCACCCCAACTCTCATGCCCTCAAGTCTATCTTTCTAATTTGGTTATACCAGAGAATGTTCACAGGTACAAAAAAGAGCTCACACACAGGGAATCCAGGACAGATAAAACCCTTCAGGGCCAATAATGGGAGTAGCTATACGAGGAGGGTTAGGGGAAGTTTGGGGGAGAAAGGAGGAGCCGATCACAATGATCTACATATAACCCCTTCCTAGGGGCACTGAAAACAGAAAAGTGGTGAAGGGAGACAGTGGGTTGCATAAGACATTAAAAAAATATTTATATAATATCAAGAGTTCTGAGGGAGTGTGGGAGAGGGGGGAAATGAGGATCTGATATCAAGGGCTCAAGTAGAAAAAAATGTTTTGAAAATGATGATGGCAACGTATATACAAATGTGCTTGACACAATGGATGGATGTATAGATTGTGATAAGAGCTGTAAGATCCCCCAATAAAACGATTAAAGAAAAAAATAAAGAAAGACAACCAAGGGCTGGAGTTAAAGTTCTTAATCCCTAATATACTTATTGGAAGGGAAATATTCTGGAAAGTTTAGGAACTACTCCTGGGAAGGAGTGGCACAAGTCTGATTTGTCCTAAAACACTAACCTAAATGTTGGTGGTTCAATAGTAACCAGCAACATTATAGAAAAGCAAACAAACAAAGGCTCTGGTCAAAACAACCAGGAAAACCCTATGGATCAGTTCAACCCTGTAATACACCGTGTTGTCGTGAATCAGAATGGCTTCATGATTATGGGCTCCAGTTTGGGTTTACCTGGGACAGGGTGGAGTACTCTTTCCTTGAACACGCAGAACAGTGAACATCCCGAAATGACACCTGTTCAGAGAGGGACATACACACAGAGACGTGGAAAGCCTGTGTAACTGCTTGACCCTACACATAGCTTTAGTTCACACCTGATTTTTCTGTCTCTAATGTTCATCCTCATCTCCTTTCCTAATGATGTCTCTCCTTTATCGCCACCCATTCTTAGAAAACCTGCAGCTCGAGAACTTGTCTCCCTCAATGAGAACAGACGGAGTGTGCCACGCTTTGAGATTCTGAACTGTCTGCAATGTCCTGTGTTTCTTGACCTTCACATGAAAGTTGGAGAGCTCATCCCTCAGAGTCTTTGTGGTCAAGGTTTGATGATCCAGGAGGACCTGATAGAATGGGCTTTTGGTTTCAAAGGGTAGGAGACATTATTCATATAGCCCAAAGCAGAGACAAAATATGAGAATAATAGTGTAGCCACTGAAACCATTACAGAATCTGTACTGATTAATCTATTCTAAGTTTGCTTATCTATTGTCCAAGTCATGTTTGGGGACACTTTTAATAAGGTGTCTCTATGTGTTACAGAGTAGAATTGATCCATAGATTTTATTGACTGTATTCCCTAACGTAGCAGGCGGTCAGAATTTCTTTTCTGGGGCCAGCAACTGTGTTAGGACTGTTATGAAAATAAGTGAATGCATGGGGTCACCACTCTTGAGAATCAACTTGAAACATTTCTACTCGTGGGCATATCCCCTAATTGCATATCACACCAACACAGTAAAGATTCAGTAGAATGAACTGATTTTAAAATTCAGTTTAGTTATAGCTCATATATGTTGAGAGGGTATTCATTGCATGGGATTGAAGGTTTCTTGCTTGGCATGCACCACATCCAAATCCCATCAGGACCACACCAAACTCCAAATCCATTGCAGTCAAGACAATTTTGATTTATGTCAATTCTATGGGGCTCCATAGTGTTTCCTTGACTGAAACATAGTATTTTATAGCAAACTTATTAGTACTTAATCACACATCATACGATTCACTGATTCCATCATATCTAGAAGAGTTGTAAAATCATTACCATAATCAATTTCAAAACATGTTCTTCTTCCTTGTATTCTTTGTTATTCATGTAGTTGTAATTTTTAATTGTGGCCAAATATATACATGATCACATTCTCCAATTCAATATTTTCTATATGAATAATTCAATGCCATTGATGGTATTCTTTGTGTTGTTTGACCATTATTGACATCCTTTTTCAAATGATCCCATGACCATTAACCTAAACTCAATGCCCCCCAAGCAAAAACTCTTCCTCCTTCACCAACAGTAACAGAGGATAAGTTTGGTGTCTTTTCTTTTTTTTAAGATATTTTCTTGATAGAATGTTTGCATGACATACCCTTCCATAGTTAAATCAACTTGGAAAAGAGTTGTTTATCCATCACCAGTCAAGTCTAATGAACCCTCACCCCTCCTGTGTTCAATATTTGTTCCTCATATTCCCAAACCCTCCTCACACGACAGTCACCCATGATAAATCATGGCATCAGTTCTTGTCTCTGGGGAACCACAATGTCTGCGCATCACAGATAAAAATGAAATAAGGAGTAAGAAGGAAGAGACCACCAACAATATTTAAAGAGCTAGAGAAGAAATTTCTATCATGGAAAAAGGTAGATCAAATTCAGGTTGGGTCAAAGGCAGATCAACCAACCAAGTATCATGTTATACCCTGGTGTAATCCACCATAATCAAGGGTACAACCGTCTCTGTCTACGGTAAAGCTGTGCAAGTCCCTTGCCTGAGGCTTGCCGGAGGCTTCATCTGACTAGAGAGTCTGATGATGGATTTGTGCTCCCACTGTGTTCCATAGCCTTCTACAAATTAAGTGTTCACAGTTTCCGCTGTGCTATTTTTCCCTCCATCATATTTGGCTTTTGTTCTTGTCATCTTCATATGGACTTAGTTGATGCCTCACTTAGATGACTGTTTGTTTGAACATTCCCCTATGCCGTGGGGCTCAGCATTGCACACATGCAACATGGCTCCTCCTCCCCTCTCCGCCCGGCCCAGCATTTCTTACAACTGCAGATCCTTGCCTCTCAAATTAAAATGTGTCATTCAGAGAAATCCTATAGGACATATTAGAACTGACACTTAGGGCTTCCTAGGCTTTAATCTTAATAGAAGTAGAAGCCGCATCTTTCCCTGAGGAGCAGTGGGTGGTTTTCAATCACCAAGCTTTGAGTCAGCAGCTGGGTTCTTAGATGCCAACGCACCAGGACCCCTTCCTTCAGGACTAGGGTGGCTCTGACCACCTAGTGAGTCAATCTGCAATTTTAACTCCCACCACTGACCACGGAAGGCTCCGAGTCAATGGCAGCCAGCACAGGGCACCTACAGGAAACAGGGATTGTGTAGGGTGTTGACTGAGTCCTTGTCCCCCAGACCTGAAGCGCTGGGGCAAGGATCTGTGGGAGGCTAGAATTCACAGGTGTAGCTGAACCCTGAGAGCAACTGGGAGAGTGCAGGTGGGATGGAGGGTTTCCTGACCCCTCATCATGTTGCCTCAGTGGAGCTATGGCTGGTTAAGTGTTAATGCTCAGAGTCTGATTAGCTTTCAGTGTCGGATGGGGAGTGGTTGCTTCCGATGGTTACTCTCTGAATTTTGGCTACTGAAGACGACTTTGTTTTCTTCTTGTTCAAAATCATCTGACACCATATGTACCGAATGCTTGTGCCTTATAGGCTTCTCAGTGGCAGAGATTTTTTAGAAAGAGCTTTAACCAGGCATTTCTTTGGAGGCACCTGAGTGTACTTGAACTGCCACCCTTCTGATTTGTGGCTGAGCACTTAACCATTTGTACCACCTAGAGACTCCAAAGAAGATGCACTAGAGGTAAACCCATTTGTATGTAGATGATTATATTTTGTCACTTGTCAAAGTGATAGTAAGTGAAATAATGAATGTTCATTTCCTGTGTTGATCACAAAGTCAGTCCTTCAGACAATGATCAATAGATCTGAGGGCAGGGCTCAAAAGGGTCAATAATGCTCTTGTGGGCCACTCAAGCCATCACCAGCTACTTCCTTGGCTGCTGCAGGACCCTGTTCCTTGTGATACCACAGTGCTAAACTCCTTGCAAGAAACGCCATTGCAACCAGGATGGATGAACCCACCACCTGCATGAGGTGCTTCCTAGACACTTGCTCTCCATCAAGCCTGATGGGATTCCTGGAGTCATTAGTGGAACAAGGTCCCCAAATATGTCTTTCTTCTGTAACATTATTTTATTTGTGGTTGTTGAGAACACAACGAGGGAAACACATGAATTCAACAGCTTCTCTGCACACAAGTCAGTGACTGTAATGGATTATACAACTTGAGTTAAGAGACCGTCCTAAACCATTTCCCGATATGATCCTCCCCATTCACATGAACGCACTGTCCCTCAAGTTTCCTGTCAATAAATCCCCAAAGCTGTTCTTCTGAGTTTGATTCCACAGAGATTCTTCAGAGAGCACCAAGCTCAAGGCAACATGTTTGTCTAATTAACCTGAATTGTTGCGAACTTATTTTTCAACCGTGTTTTTACAGAATGGCCAGGTCTCAGATGTGGAGCCCCGGGGCAAGATGGGGCCCAGGTGTTGTTTCCCTGAGAAGTGGCCATTTGGGACTGGCCAGAGGGATGAGAGAAGAGCAGGACACAGCACCTGGGGTCACAGTGGCACTGAGGGCAGACGAATATATATCTGGAGTTCTTTGCGTCCAGCACTGCCCTCCTGCTGAGCAACTGCCAGTCTTGTCTCCATGGCTGAGGGAGAGAGCAATCTCATCAGTGTCCTGCGCAGCTACGGCTTTTCCCTGTAGAAAGCGGACTTGTTCAGTCTCCAGTTCTTCTCCCCGTTCACCAGGGACTCAGGGCTCTGCCTCAGGCTGGTGAGTTGTGGATGGGATGCTCTTTCTGCTCTTTCTGCTTCTGCTCTGCCAGCTTCCTCCTCAGGAACCCAGCATGAGCTTTAAGGACTGCTTTGACTACGTACAGCCCAGTGTCTACAGAGATGGAGATCTGGTGCTCGGGGGCTTTTTCCCTCTCTACAAGCTGGCAGACAACTCAGAAGCACAGTGGAAATTTTTTGTGACTAGTCCAAGACAAAATGGGATATTTCACATGTAAGTCTCTGTGAGTCTGCGTGTGAATGGGGAACGTGAAAGCTGCATAGAGATTCTCCTGAGACTTTCATTCATAAGTTCTTCCCTTTCCTTGCTTGGATGACTTTGAGTCGGCTTTGGCTTCAGGTGACCTCATGAGCAGCGGAATGAAATGCGGGGGGACCTGCACCTCATTCTTGGTCTGGGCAGGTTTCTGCCCTTTGCTGCAGCCATTGTCTCTCCCTGTCTCCTGGAGGATGGCCCTCATTGTCATTAATGCCCCACTGCACCAATCCCGTTGTTCTCTCTTTACTCTAGTCACCATTTTGAATCTTTTTGCCCCATTTTCCTTTCTGGAATATTTTTCTTCAGAGTAGAAACCATGACCCTCCCTGTTCAAAACCCAAACTTGCTGCTGTGGAAACAGGTCTTACTTCTGCAAGCCTGAGCGCTGCAGGGTAGAACCCACTCCTTGGTGGTATTTTCCACAGAAGCCCATCCCCAGGCTTTCCTTCCATGGCTCTGCCTCGTAGATTTATGCCTCACACTCTGCTTAGCCATCAAACGCAAATGTCAATGTCAATCAAGGCCTAACATCCCCACAACAGTAATCCATATATCCTGTCCTATTCCTGATTTGGGATTTAGGAGGTGTTATACTCTGGGTTTAAAAATTTTTTAATCTGGGCTGGAGTTCAGTCCTAAAGAAAGTCATTAAAATACAGATTTCAAATTGGGGGAAGCCATCAAGGTGCCCTCTCCAGGAGATCTCTGTGTCTGTCTCAGCAGCAAGGTCTTCATGTCCTCTATAGAGCTGTCAGAAAGAGTCAAAGGACAGGGGATGGAGAGCACTAGTTGGCCAGTTTCTCTGTGTGTTTCAGACTGCTTTTCTCCACACGGCCAGGGACAGAGCCCCGGACAAGCTTCCTGATGCTTCCTTACTGATCTGTAGTGAACTAATTCACACAAGTTTCCCCGCATATGAAGAATGAAGTGTCAGCGTGCACCGTAGATCAGGAAGGAAACAAATGGAAGCCTGTGTTTCCCTGCTTACTGGGCAACGTGTCCCTCTCAGGGATGTAAATTTAAAGAGACTTTGAATCTGTAGGAGGATTCTGTGGGATCGGGAAGAAAACCGATGCCAGCTAAATGTAGAAGCAGAATCTTTGCTGTGGTGAAAACACGTGAACTGCTTTCTTGCTTACTGTGTCATCAGCACTGCCTAGAGCTATGCTATGCCTTCTGGTAAATTTCTCTGCTTCTGGTTATCTGTCCATTAAGATTATGAAGCACACTGTGTCAGAAGTCTGTTTTTAAAAAATTCTGAGGATGCTCTCTGGAGCCATGAGATGGGGTAAACCCTTCAAACTATTGCCTTGAGATAATCTTTAATTTTAAATCTTAAACCAAAACTATCCTCTGAATAATCGTTGAATGTAATTAAAGAAAAAGACATGGTTAATCTTTATAATTAAAGAACGTATGCCTTTAGCAAAATGCTCTTGTAAAGAAGTATATATGTGAAATCAGATGATAATGGGGATTTGATCGGTAAGTTCAGAAGCTTAGGGGCACTGAGATGAAGTCAAGAGTGGTGGAACATTCTGAAGCACACACAGTGTTTGTACAAGGGGAAGGAGATCATCAGAATCAAGGCGTTGTTCATGTAGAGCTGGTTCCAATGCTGTCTGACGGTGGAAATCTTCACCAAGGAAATTCTGATGATTCCATGGCATCCTGAAGCTGTTCTTCCTCCAAGCTTTTTCTATTGGCTTCCCTGCCCTGCCTGCCAGGCTGCATCGTGTGGATCACAAACCTTTGCTTCATTGAGTTCTTTACTTTCCAGGTTCCTAACCCACTGCTTGTTGGGTCAATTCCAAAAATCAGCCTTTGACATGTAAACACAAATACAAGTGAAAGAATTCCTTTGTCATCCCTTCTCCCCAGTGAACTCATATGTTTTTAATATTAACTCATCTTAGGAAATCTTTCTGTCTGCTCCCAGGCTGGGATTTTAGGTCTGAACCTGCCGGTGCTTTAGGAACAGCCTGCACATAAGCCAGGTTCCCAAAGCTAGAAACACAACATTTTCTGTACACTAACATCTCAGTGAAAATCTCTCAATATGTCCACTTGCTTGGGACAATCACACCTAGTAGATATTGCAGATTCTGAATCAAAACACCTCAATACAGAGTCACACTAATTTTTTTTCCTTTTTGCTTCCTAGTGCATAACCAATTTTGTGTTGACAACAGACTGTAACTTACTGAGAATGAGCTGCCACTAGGAACAGGTTAGACTGTGGTGAGACTTACAACAATGTGGCACAAGGCACGCAGGGAGCACACACTCTTGGAAAACCTTGTTGTTGGACCTGATCAATGCAGACTTGCTACAAACCTTCACTTTGAAAAAAAGGAAAATATCTGTGTAGCATAATAAATATAAGCCTGTTTAAGATTTGAAGTGCATAGCTTTTATATCTAAAGTGCATTTATTTTTTGGCCTTGTCCAGGTTCAACTTCCAAAATTATGGTTATGCTCTGATATTTCGTTTTGCCGTTGAGGAGATTAACAGGAATCCCCTCGTGCTCCCCAACATATCCCTGGGCGTCAGGCTCTACAATGCCTTTCCTAGTGTTGTCAGAACCCTGGAGAGCGTGCTCGGATGGCTGTCAGATAAGGAGCCCCCCATCCCTAATTACACCTGCCAGTCACACACCAAGAACATGGCGGTCATTGCAGGAATCCCCTCTGAGTTCTTGGAGCAAGCTGGAGCACTGCTGGACCTCTACAGGACCCCACAGGTAAGGGCCCTGGGGGAGTGGACCTTTCCTTCCTCAGTTTGGTTCTCCTGCCACTTAAGCAGAAGAGAAGAGGGACATAGGTACTGCCTGTTGCTTCTAAATGAGTTGGAATAATTATTCGGGGTTGAAAACTGGGACAGGAACAAATGTGCCAGAGACTGCTGCTGCTTCTGGACCAAGCTAAAGTGACTTCTAGAAATTCTGTTGCTCAGACCTGCAAACTAGCTATCTGGAATAGGCCAAGTGGCATAAATACACTAATGGAAGAATTAATTCCATGATTTCTCCATTCAGTTATTTATTTCATCTTCCACTTAAAATAGTTATATCTAACCATATGCTGTGGTGTATGGGCATTGACTTAGTTACTTAGTGTTGTGGTAACAAATACCACAAAGATATGGTTTTAAAACTTAGATATTTATTTCTCACACTAGAGGCTCGAATCTGAATTGAGGTCCCTGAATCTAGAGTGAGGTTCTCGCTCTGTCTCTCTGGGGGGTGATCCTTGTCTCTCTTCAGTGTTTGTTCCTTGATTCCTTGGCTATCCTCACATGGGATCATTTGTGTTTGTGCATCTGTGTCTACGCTGGGCTTTACAACACTGAGAAGTGACAGGCTTAGGACAAAGCCTGTAGATTTGGGCTAATCAACATAACAGACAGCCTGATTTCAAGAACGTTTCTAAAAGGTGAAAGTGTCAGGGCATCCACACATATTATGAAAGAATACAATGTTAGCCTTAGCACACTTTAAAATTATTTTCATATACTAACACACTCAGTCCCAGGAATAAGGAAATGATAAGGTATGAGGATTAGGTTGGCTATTATAAATGTGCAACTATGATACACAGTAGTTATTGAACCTGTCTGAGGTCATTCAGCTTCACACAAGAGAGTCAGAATTTAAACCCATAAATCTAATTCTAAATATTCTTTCATACACAAAGGGTTCCATTCAGCAATTGTGTGAGTCTGGGTACTTTAGAGAAACAAATCCACAGAAACTCATGTATAAGAGAGAGTTTTATATAAAGGGTAAGTGCACATCAAGTAAACATCCCACCCAGTGCTGCCCAAGCCCGCAAGTCCAACATTAGCCCATATGTCCAACATCAATCCACTAAGTCCTCCTCCATCTCACAAAATACACACAATGATGCTGACTGCAGGAGGAAAGCCAGATCAATGAATGTGTAAGCATCTCAGCGCTGGCAGGGGTCTCCACACAGCTGCTCCAGCATCCAGGGCTGCATCAGGTTAGGTCCATGCGACTTCTCTGCAGGGATGTCTTGCAGAAAGTGAGCCATGCCAGCTGAAGGAGGGAACTAGCTAAGGCAGCTGCACCCTGGTCTGACCATCACAAAGCAAGAGACCTGAGAACTAAAAAGGCAAGGCTCACCGAGCCATTTATTTCTCTGCCCTTCAATTAACCTCACATTTGCTTATCAGCCAGGTTAGCACAATAACCTTTAACAATCTCAGCAATCTAAGGTTGGCTAAAGGAGCCCTGTTCATGCAACTGCTAAGGGCTAAGCTGCTAACTGAAAGGTCAGCAGTTTCAACTCACTCGCTGCTCCATGGGAGAGAGACGTTGCCATCTGTTCTCACAAAGATCCAGCCTAGAAAACCCTGAGGGTCCGTCCTGCTCTGTGTTACTCTGAGTCGGAATTAACTTCCCCACTCACATACCACCTATGGAGTCCCTGACACTCTGCTTCCAATGGTCACAGTGATGAAAAGCCAGTGGAGCGCAGCTCTGCTTTGTGCACGTGAATCACTATGAGTCAGCATTGTGTTTAACTACAGTTCCTTTTATGACTTTGCTTCTGAGAACTCACATGGACTATTTCTCTCTTTTGATTCAGATATCCTACGGCACTTTTGATCCTTTGTTGAAAACTAAGGACCAGTTTTCCTCTCTTTATCAAATTTCCCTCAATCACAGATGTCTAGCCTCGGGCCTGGTCTCCTTATTGATCCATTTTGGATGGACATGGGTTGGTATCTTAGTGCCAGATAACATGAAAGGTGAACAGTTCATTTGGTACCTTCGAAAAGAGATGGTCATCAGAGGTGTCTGTGTGGCACTCGTAGAAAAAATTCCTGTGACCAAGATAATATACAGCCCAAGAGATGTGGCCTACCTTCACAGAGTCATGGACTCACTTGCAAATGCATTCATCATTTATGGTGAGATCAGTACATTACAAACAATGAACACTATAGATGACTATAATTTCATAACACACAAGATATGGATCATTACATCCCAGTGGGATTTTACTTTGTTCTCACCTCCATATTTATTAGATATTTTCCACGGAACTCTTTACTTTGCAAACCAGAACTCTGAGATGCCTGGTTTCCAACACTTTCTCAGGACAGTGAATCCTTCCAAGTACCCAGAAGACTTTTTGCTTACCAAATACTGGCTCTTCGCTTTTAATTGCTCACTTGCAGGAACTGTCTGTGGGGAAATTTATGAGTGCCCACCCAATGCCTCTTACGAGTCAGTGACTGAGGAAGATTTAGAGACACCCGTACTGAAATCCACCAATGATCTCTATAATGCTGTCCACCTGGTGGCCCATGCTCTCCATGACAGGATTTTAATGGGTGAGGAAACTAGGCATCAGAAGGACGCAGAATACCCTGTGCTTCTCCCTTGGCAGGTACAACGTCCTTTGTGAGTGATTCATAGTAAGGGCTTGTTAGGATCTGAGATTTAATTTATTGAGTTAAAATTTTATCATTCGACCTTGGTGGCATAGTGGTTACCGTTGGGCTGAGAACCACATGGTCAGCAATTTGAAACCACCAGGAGGATAAAGACTGAGCTTGCTCTCCTGTAAAAAGTACAGTTGTTATGATTTAGCATTGACATGATGGCAGTGAATTTGATTTTGGTAATCTAATGTAGTCTTCAAGATTAAGGGATGATTAATATTTCCTAATTTCAAATCATGCTAAAGAGGTCTGGAAATTAAAGCATGGGTCGTTCAAATCCACCAGTCCCTGCATAGAAGGAATGCAAAAGTATATATTCTTCTACAGATTTACAACCTCAGGAACCCTATAGAGGATCGCCATGAATCTGAACAGGAACTCTGCAGCATAGTGGGTCATGTGTTTCGCTGCTAACTACAAGGTCAGCAATAGAAACCACTCGGTTCTCTGGTGGAGAAAGATGAGCTTTAGACTTCTGTAATGAGTTATAGCCTGAAAAATTCATAGGGGCAATTCTACGCTGATCTCTAAAGTCACTGTGAGTCAGATTCAACTTGACAACACTGAATTTTCTGAGAATGCACTTGAATCACTGGCTGGCAGTGAGTTTCTTTTCTGGTGGGTGGGAGAAAGCCTGCTCATACAACAATCCACATAGAGGAGAGTGGGATGGAAGCCAACAAATATGATAATAGGTACATCTCACACTCACTACCATCGAGCCAGTGCTCTCTCAACTGACCCTCTGTGGGTTTATGAAACTGTAACTCTTTATGGAAGTAGAAAGCCCAGTCTTTCTCCCTCTGAGCTGCTGGTGGTTTTGAATTGCCGACCATGTGGAGAGCATCCTGATTCTGAACCATCACAGCACCCAGGGACCATCATAGACATAGAGACCAATGGAAATAAAACTCCAGAAATGATTCAATGCATCTACAGTCAACTGTTTATGGACAAGGAATCTTTGTCTCTTCAGGAGTCCTAAGAAAACCAATGACTTGGGGCTGATGCTCTTGATTCCTAATAGAGTCATCAGAAGTGAAATTTTCTAGGAAAGTATAGAAATTACTCCTGAGGCACAGGTAGCACAAATCATTTTATTTTATCTGGACTACTAGCCTAAATGTTGGTGATTCCAACTTACTCAGCCTCTTGATGGAAAGCAACAACAACAACAAAAAACAAATAGAGGGAGGTGGGAGCGGGGAGGGAGGGGAAAAAGAGGACCTGGTACAAAGGGCTTAAGTGGAGAGCAAATGCTTTGAAAATGATTAGGGAAAAGAATGTACAGATGTGCTTTATACAATTGATGTATGTATATGTATGGATTGTGATAAGAGTTGTATGAGCCCCTAATAAAATGTTTTTTTTAAAAAAACCCAAATAGTCTAGCAAGTAATAACAGGAAAACAAGATATAGCAGGTAAATTCTCTTAACACGTAGGGTTGTTGTGAAAGATAATTGGTTAATTCTTGTGGGCTGGAGCTTTTATTTATCTGGGGTAGGGTAGAATGCTTTTCCTTGAACACGCAGAACAGTCGGTGATCATCCTGAAATGACACTGGTTCAGAAAGAGACATAGACACACGGATGAGGAAACCCTGTGTCACTGCTTAGCAACTACACATATCTTTAGTTCACACCAGAGTTTTTTTTTTACTCTAATGTCCATGTTCATCTCCTTTCTTAATGATTTCTCTCCTTTAGCTCCACCCATTCATAAAAAATGCTCAGCTGGAAAGCAGTGCTGGAGAGCACGTCTCCCTGAATGAGAACAGAAACTGTGTGTCACGATATGACATTATGAACTTTCTGAATTTTCCTGGTAGTCTTGCCCTTCCCATGAAAGTCGGAGAGTTCACCCCCCAGGGTCTACGTGGGAAAAGTTTGATGATCCAGGAGGAGCTGATAGAATGGGCTTTCGGATTCACAGAGGTTTGGATGAATTCTTCATTTATATCCCAAAGCAGAAACAAGACATGAGAATAATTCTGTGAACACTAAACTCATTACAAAATCTGTCTTGATTAATAGGGTCTAATATTTTTGTCTGTTTTCTAAGGGATAGGAGGGAACACTTGAGTTAAGGCAACCCCATGTGTTACGGTGTAGAATTGCTCCCTGGGCTTTCTGGTCTGTGATGTTAACAGAGGCGGGTGGGCAAACTTTCTTGTTTGCTATCAGTGGTTGTTAGTATTGAGTGCGTGTGCCACCACTTTTCAGAATAAAATTGAGGTATATATATATATATATAATAAAAATAATGTAGAAGCATTTTATATATCAAACCAAAGCAGTGAGACTAATGATTCAGCAATAGGAACTGATTTAAAAATCAAATTTACCTAAAGCTCCGATAGTTGAGAGTGTGTTCATCACTTTTGGTTGAGTTTTTTTGTTTGATAGCCGTGGTCTCCAACATCTATTATAAAACAAACCAACCTCAAACCCACTCCTGTCTAGTTAATTCTGAGTTGTGTCTGTTCTTCTGAATCCCATAGAGTTTCCTTGGCTCTAATCTTTGCAGAAGTAGATCTGCTGCTTTCTGGGGGCATTCTAGGTGGTTTCAGACAGCCCACCTTTCAGTGAGTAGTTGACTAAAAATACTTTGTGTTCCCATAGTCTTGTGGTTGTTGACAGGTACCACTGATTCTGTTCCAACCCACAGCAACCACGTGTACAATAGAAGGATACCCTGCTCTCTCAGTCCTGCTGCATCCTCACAGTGGTTTCTATGCTTGAGCCCATTGTTGTAGGGCCGTACATGGACCTGACTAGGACAGAATGTATCCTGGTGACCGTGACATATGATAGCATGCATACAAAAATCAAATTACGTTTCCTCATTTCCGTTTTTCTTGGAAAAATTAATTTAATTCTATTTAATTTGCATCCCAAGGATGGATCATGATTTTGCTTGACCTCACTGTATGCTCTCAGCAGGGTCAAAGTTTGCAGGGTATCTCAAAAATAAGCCTTTCTATATTATAATACTGGGGATGCAACAGTTAGCATCTTGGATGATAACTGAAAGGGTGGTGATGGGAACCTGCATTGGCTCCAACACAGGAAGCCCTGTTGATCTGCTTCCTTAAAGAATAGACGTGGATCCTGATGAGGCTGTTCTACTGTGTGTTATAGGAGTAGTGTCACTGTGATTCAGAATGATTCAGGACTTTATGAGTCAGGATCATGGAATAAAAACAAAACCTTGTTATGTACTAAGATCACATTCTAAGGTAATATGATCGATTCCTACAAGACTACTGAACTATTATCATTGATTTCCTTCTTACAGACTCCTCACTCTGTGTGTAGCAATAGCTGTGACCCGGGATTCATGAAAGTCACTCAGAAAGGGAAGCCTATTTGTTGTTTTGATTGCATTTCATGTCCAGAGGGAGAAATATCTAATCAAACAGGTAGGAATTGACACAATACAACAGTCAGCTCTCTCACTTCTACCCAGCCTCCTGGAGTCTCTGGGTGGCACTAAGAGGTAAGCACCAAAGTATATCCTGAGTTTTCTCAAATGGTAGCTCAGAAGACAGATCCACCAATCTATGTCCATGAGATCAAAGTTACAGAAAACCACCTGGAACACAGTTCTGCCCTCATGGGGGAACCATGAGTGGAGTCCACTCAAAGGCCACTAACGAGTACTATTTTAAAATGTCACATCATTCTTCATAGATAGCTGCTATTTGGTTTATACAAAGAAATAGGGAGTTGCCAGGTAAGGTGAAGATGAAAATTTTAAAACACAATCCCTTCTACTCAGCACAGTCAACGCTTTGAAACACAGTTTGCCTTTCTTTAAACTCCATCTCACTTTTCTCCCCAGAGAGTGATACATGTATGGAGTGTCCTCACAGTCAGTATCCCAACATGGAGAGGAACCGCTGTCTGCCCAAAATGGTGGTCTTCCTGGCTCATGACGATCCCTTGGGGATGGCTCTGGCCTGTACAGCTCTGGGCTTCTCTGTCATCACTGCAGTGGTCTTGTGGGTCTTTGTGAAGCATCGAGACTCCCCCATGGTCAAGGCCAACAACCGGGCCCTCAGCTATGTCCTGCTCCTCTCCCTCCTCCTCTGCTTCTTCTGCTCCTTACTCTTCATTGGCCGTCCCGACACAGCCACCTGCATCCTCCAGCAAATCACCTTTGCAGTTGTGTTCACTGTGGCTGTTTCCGCTGTTTTAGCCAAAACCATCACTGTGATCCTGGCATTCAAGGCTTTGACACCTGGAAGAACCATGAGGCGGTTGCTGCTGTCTGGGGCTTCTAATGCTGTGGTTCCCATCTGCTCCATGATTCAACTGATTATCTGTGGGGTCTGGCTGGGAACCTCTCCCCCTTTTGTGGACACAGACACACACTCAGAGCCCAGAAACATCATCATCGTGTGCAACAAGGGGTCAGTCACTGCTTTCTACTGTGTCCTGGGATTCCTGGGTTTCTTGGCCCTGGGGACATTTTTCTTGGCTTACCAGGCCAGGAACCTGCCTGACACCTTCAATGAGGCCAAGTTCCTGACCTTCAGCATGCTGGTGTTCTGCAGTGTCTGGGTGACCTTCCTCCCTGTCTACCACAGCACCCAGGGAAAGCTCATGGTGGCTGTGGAGATCTTCTCCATCTTAGCCTCCAGTCTGGGGCTTCTAGGCTGCATCTTTGCCCCAAAGTGCTATGTCATCTTCCTACATCCAGATAGGAACACATCCAAAGGGTTAAGGAATAAAACATGCTTTGAGGAAAAGTGACCAAATATTACGTGTTTGTGTTTAGTTTCTGTGTGGGTGGTTCCTGTTCATGGCGACCGTTGGTGCAACGGAAGAGACCACTGCTCTGTCCTGCACCATCCTCATGACTGTAGCAGCCACTGATTCATCTCATTCTGGGTCTCCCTCTGTGTTGCAGACCTTTTCCTTTAGGGAGCATGTAGTCCTCTTCTAGAGGCTGCTACTTCTTGTTAACGAGTTCAAAGTTCATGAGATGAAGGATTTCCATCCTCACTTTTTAAAAAAATAATCATTTTATTAGGGGTTCATACAACTCTTTTTACAATCCGTACATACATCATTTGTGTCCAGCACCTTCATACATATATCGCCATCATCATTCTAAAACACCTGCTTTCTACTTGAGCTCTTGGTATCAGCTCCTCATTTTCCCCTCCCTCCCCACTCCCCCTGAACCCTTGATAATTTATAAATAATTATTTTATCATATCTTACACCATCCAACGTCTCTCTCATCTAGTTCTCTGCTATCCATCCTCCAGGGAGGAGGTTATATGTAGACCTTGTCATCTGTTCGCCCTTTCTCCCTCACCCTCTTTCCACCCTCCTGATATCGCCACTCTCACCACTGATCCTGAGGGGTTCATCTGTCCTGGATTCCCTGTATTTCCAGCTCCTATCTGTGCCAGTGTACATATTCTGGTCCAGCCGGTTGTATAAAGTAGAATTGGGATCATGATAGTGGAGGGGGAGGGAGCATTTAAGAACTAGAGGAAAATTGTATGTTTCATCGTTGCTACACTGTGCTCTGACTGGCTCGTCACCTCCCCACAGCCCTTCTGCAAGGGGATGACCAATTTCTCCCAGATAGGCCCTAGGTCCCCACTCTGCACTCCCCCTCATTCACAATGCTATGATTTATTTATCTATTTATTTGTTTGTTTATTTATTTATTTATTTGGTCTTTGATACCTGATCCCTTTGACACCTTTCTCATCTCACAGGCTGGTGTGCATTTTCCATGTGGGCTTTGTTGTTTCTCAGTTAGATGGCCCCTTGTTTATCTTCCAGCCTATGGGACCCCAGATTCTATACATTTTGATAACTGGGCACCATCAGCTCTCTTCACCGCATTTACCTATGCACCCGCGTTGTCTTCAGTGTTCACGTTGGGGTAGGCTGGTGCGCTTCTTCCGTGTGGACTCTGTTGTTTCTTAGCTAGATGGCCGCCTGATTGTCTTCAAACCTTTAAGACCCCTGATGCTATACCATTTGATAGCTGGGCACCATCAGCTTTGTTCACAACTTTTGCTTATGCACCACTTTGTCTTCAGCAATCAAGTCCGGACAGGCCTGTGTGCTTCTTCCATGTGGGTTTTTTGCCTCTCAGCTAGATGGCTGCTTGTTTAATCTTCATGTCTTTAAGACTTCAAGTGTTATATTTTTGGTAGCTGGGCACTATCAGTTTTCTTCACCACATTTGCTTGTGCACCCATTGTCATCAGCGATCGTGCCAGGCAGGTGAGCATCTCAGACTGCCGAAATGTTAGAACAAAGTGTTCTTGTGTTGAGGAAGTACTTGAGCAGGGGCCCACTGCCCATCTGTTTCCTTAATATTAACCTATAAACATATATACATAGATCTATTTCCCCCTTGTCATATATAAATACATTTACATCTTTATATGCCTGTATTTAAATCTCTATGACTACCCTTTGCCTCCTAGTTCTTTCCTCTGTTTCTTTGTACTTTCCTCTTGTCCCACTATTATGTATGCCTTCATTTGGGTTTTAGGAATTTCTCTCGGTTACACTGCCCCTGATCCAGTCCTGCCAGACCTCCCACAAACTCCTTGACACTGATTTTGGATCCCTTATTATTCCCTTGTCCCTGGACTTGTTAACACCCTCTTCCTTTCCCCCGCCTCCCCTACCCCCATGTCCCTCCAGAACTGTCATCCAATTGTTCTCTCTTCTGGCTTGTTTATTCTGCCTATCCCTTCCAGGTAGACATGCTATGTACTATCACAAAACTGAGTACCATGAAGCAACAACAGAAAGTAAAACAATAGCTACAACAACAACAACACACACACATACACACATAAACGTATGAATAGTCTAGGGTCTGTTTGTTTTCCTTGACGGGTGCTTTCCAGTCAAGCCTGATGGGGTGCCATGTCCTGGCACCACCTCTATCCCTGGAGATTTCATTGCTTTGCTTCCCCCGCTACTCTGCTACATGCTCCCAGAGGCTGACTTCGGTGTGATGAGCTCATGGCGGGCACAATTGCAACTGTGTGTCTCTAGTGTTGTCCCCAATGGTGTTATGGGTCAATGAGGAAAACTGAGTCCCATGGTGGGACTGGCCCTGTGGTCAACTTTGTGCATTGCTTTTCTGAGCAGGAGCATTGTCCTCAGGGCTTGGTGAGCCAGGATGTGCATCACTCTTTTATGTTTCCCCCTATCCCCCCTCGTTGGCTCCTGTGTGCTCTGAACAGACCAGTCCTCTTCCCCCCTTCTTGAGCTATAGCATCCGTGTTGCCCTCTGAAGTGAATTCTTCTTGGGGGGAGGGTGGTACTGTACACTTAGTTGGTAATGGGGCCGGCCCCTCAGGTTCCCTGCGTCATGTCAGTGTGTTGTGTTCTTGGAGCTCCGGGTTGAAGTCTTGTCTCTCTCTCCCTGTGGAAACACAATCAACACCCTCCCCCTGTGTGTTAGTATCCTCTTCCCCAGGCTACCACATGTATGCCTAAATTTAGTCTGGCTGCTGCCATATTACCTGGGCCTCACACCAGGGATGTATGATTACAGCATCTTCTTCCCTATGCCCCTTTTGATTTTTTTTTTTTTAGCTTACCTCAGCAGACTCATGTAGTACTTGTCCTTTTGTGCTTGGCTTACTTCACTGAGCATAATTTCCTCCAGGTCTTCCCATGAGGTGATATGCTTCATGCGTTCATCATTGTTTTTTAGGGATGCATAAATACTCCATTGTATGTTTGTGCCAGAGTTTTTTAATCCATTCATCTGTTGATGGGAATTTGGGCTGCTGCCAACTTCTTGCAATTGTGAACTGTGCCACTATGAACATTGGGGCACAGATGTCTGGTCGTGATTTGTCTTTTGTCTCGTCTGGGTATATGCCCAGTAGAGGGATTGCTGGATCATAAGGTAGCTCAATTTCCAACTGTTTTAGATATCACCAAATCGATTTACATAATGGTTGTACGAACCTGCAGGTCCAGCAGCAGTGGACAAGAGTTCCTATCTCTCCGCATCCCCTCCAACACTTGTTACTTTCTGATCTTGAATTGGGCTATCTTTGAGGGTGTTACGTGGTATCTCATAGTTGTTTTAATTTGCATTTCTCTTATGGCTAGAGATCTAGAACATTTTCTCATATATTTATTGGTCATTTGGATTTCTGCCTTTGAGAAACTCCTGCTCAGGTCCTTTGCCCACCTCCTGAGTGCACAACTGGTTTTTTTTTTTCTTCTTGTAGTTTAGCAGTGTATTGTAGATTTTAGTAATAAGGTCTTTGTCTGATGTGTCATTGCTAAGGATGTTTTCCCATTCTGTGTCTCTCTTATTACTCTCTTGGTGAATTCTTTAGATGTATATTAGTGCTTTCATTTAGTATGTCCCAATGGGCAATTCGTGCCTCCTCTGTGTTGGTGTCCTTCCCAATTTCCAATAGCCTTTGTAATCCCTGTGCCAAGGTTCTCAGGTTTGTCCCAATTCCCTCATTGGTGGCCCAAATAGCTTGGGGTTTTCCCTCAAGGTGTGTGATCCACCTTGAGTTTATTCTTGTGCATGGAGTTAGGTAAAGGTCTTACTTCATTTTTCTGCAGCTACATATCCATTTTTTTTCCCAGCACCGTGAATTGAAGAGGGCTTCTGCGTCCCATTTGATATTTTTGGGCCCCTATCAAAGATCAGTTGTTTGTATGCTGATGATTTTATTTCTGGGTTTTCAATCCTTTTCCATTGGTCTGAGTATCTATCGTTGTACCAGTACCACACTGTTTTGATCACTGTGGCTGTGTAGTAGGTGCTAAAGTCGGGTAAAGCAAGCCCTCCAACTTGGTCCTTCTTCTTGAGGAGTTCTCTGCTAATTCTCGGGTTCTTCCCTCTCCATATGAAGTTGGTAATCTGTTTTTCCAACTCTTTGAAGAAAGTTGCTGGAAATTGGATAAGGACAGCATTGAACTTATACAGTGCCTTGGGTAGAATGGACATCTTTACAATATTGAGTCTACCAATCCACGAGCATGGACTCTCCTTCCATTTGTTGAGGTCATCCTTGGTTACTTTTAATAGTGTTTTGTAGTTTTTCTCATACAGATCTTTTGTTTTTGAGTCAAGTATATGCCTAAATATTTCAATTTGTGTTTGGCTATTGTGAAGGGTGTCCCCTTTTTGATCCCCTCTTCTGTGTCCTTGTCCGATGTGTATAGTAGTGCAATAGACTTCTGTTTGTTGATGTTGTAACCTGCTATGCTGCCATATTCCTCTATTGCTTCCAGTACTCCTCTTGTGGAACTTTTAGTATTTTCCATATATAAAATCATATCATCTGTGAATAACGATAGTTTCACTTCTTCCTTCCCCAGATGAATATCTTTGATGTCCTTTCTTTGCCTTATATTGTTAGCTAGGACCTCCAGCATGATGTTAAATAGGAGTGGGGACAAGGGACATCCTTGTCTAGTCCCCTGTTGTCTTTTCTCCATTGCTCTTGTCTTTTCTCCATTGACTACCACATTGACGTTGCCTTTTCTTATATAGCTTGTATTATATTGAGCAATTTTCCTTCCGTTCCTATCTTCTTGAGTGTCTTAAACATGAATTGGTGTTGGATGTTGTCAAATGCCTTTTCTTCATCTATTAATATCATCGTGTGGTTCTTATATTTCTTCATTTCAATGTGATGAATAATACTGATGGTCTTTCATATTGAACCATCCCTGAATCCCTGGTATGAATAACCCTCTTGAAGTTATTGGACCTTTTTCCATTTTTAGATATATGAAGCTCCAGATTGATGAATCTATAGAGCAGTGGTTCTCAAACTTCCTAATGCCTCGACCCTTTAATCCAGTTCCTCATGTTGTGGTGAACCCCAGCCATAAAATTATTTTCGTTGCTACGTCATAACTGTAAATTTGCTACTGTTATCAATCCTAATGTGAATATCTGAGATGCATGATATATTTTCATTGTTACATACAACTTGAACATAATTAAGGCATAGTGATATTATGAAATATTTATTCCTAATGACAAATGAAATTTTGTCTTGAAGGATGGTGTTGCATGGGTAACAGTCTTCACATGGGTACTCGTGTGTGGGCGTATCTGCATGTGGGCGGACCCGCCTGGAGACCAATAGAGGAGCAGTGTCTCAGTGCCTAAGACCCGCAAAGGGGTTGGGACCCACAGGTTGAGAACTGCTGCTATAGAGGCAGCAAGTAGAGTAAGGGTTTGGGGGGTTAGCGGGCTACAGGGGTGGAGTTGGGGGAAGGGGGAAGGGGAGGCTATGCCAAGGAGGCCGTGTAGAAAAAGAATTTGGAAACTGATTGTTGTAGCAATTGTACATTTCTGCTGAGGTGATGGAACTGTGGAATGATAAGATAGATAGATGTATTTTTTTTAAGATGACATCACATGGGGTTACCGCCAGTCAGGGGACTCGAGTGCACCTAAACAGAAACAGGCGCATACGGGAGGTCGCTGTCCCTGCCCTGAGCCATGCCTCACCAAGCCCTTTCACCTGCCCGCCCTTTCTGCCCCTACCATGGACGGCTCGGTGGCAAGAAGATCATCGGTTAGCAGAATTGGCGAGACCACTTCCTGCTGCACTCGCTGGAGATAGTGGAGGACGTGGTCTACTTCTGGAAACATTTCATGGTGAGTGGAGCCCACTGGTCCTTGCCTACCTTGCCTGTGCTTCCCCCCGTGGCTTAGAGGGCTGGGGCCCAAGGCCCTTCAGAAGAGGGAGGTAAGTGGGGCTCCCCTCCTCTTCTTATGGGGTTCAGGCCCCCCTTGGGGGAAGTTTCTGCTCTCTGACTGGGGCCCTTCTGCTTTGCAAGGAGTATGCCCTGGGAATGGGAATCTTGAAGGCAAGTTGGGGGGTGCAGGGCTGCCTCCCTCACCCCCTGCCAGCTCCCTTTACCTGGTTTCTACTGGACCTGCTGAGGGTCATGACTGCTCTTAAGAGCCAGCACCGCTTGTGAAGTCCAGGAGGGACCTGCCTGTCCTCATGTGGAGGACTCAGGGGAGATCATGTCATCATGATGTTCTGGAATCTTCCTTGGGGGTAGGAGGGGAATCCACCCGGAGGTCTGCACATGGTGGGGCATGAAGGTGACTCTTCTCTGGGATTTGTAGGGACCCCAGGAGGGATTTTGGAACTTTTCCATGGGAGGTGGAGGGGCACAAGAATGCTCCTGGGATCTCCAAGCAAGACCCATCGCTGGATTGGGGATGACATAACTCAGGGGACACTGCTGTATTTCGGAGAGGATCTTCTCCGTCCATCCCCCCCCCCCCCATTGTCCCCAAGAGGCCTGAAACTTGAACCTGCAGGTCCTAGATGTGAGTGATTAGGTGGGGTCTCACGCCCCACCCCTTCGTGGTTTGTCACACCCCATTCTCAGATCAGTCCTGGATATGAGTGAACAGGTGGATTCAATCTCCCCACCCCTACATGGCCTGACACCCTCTCATGCCCCCAATGAACTGAGTGCCTGACAAGTTCTCAGAGCAAGAGAAACACTGGCATTTAGAAGATGCAACTGGTGGTAGACACGGTAGCTGGCTCTAAGTCTTCACACAGGTAAGGAGGCCTGGAGAGCCCTACCCTTCCCAGGCTTTTGTGAGCCTTCCAAGGCCCCTTGTCTCCCTCCCCAAATCCACTCCTCCAAGACCAACCACTGGACATCATGGGGGGACTTTTTGAGCGTAGTCCCAGAGGCAAATGTCTTTACCCATAACCATTACCTTCTCTCTTGTTCTCTATGAGTTTACTATAATCTTTATATATCATAACTGTACACTTGCACTACCGGACCTGTGATAGTGTGAGGGGCTGGTTTCCCCCATACTTGTTCAGACACTTTGAAGACTTGGCTGGTCTACTTCTTGGGTTGCTGAGATTGAGTTCTGGGTTCACAAAGGATCAAGTTCCCCGTCCCGGCCCACCTCCACCCCATCCTCAGTAATGCTTCCCCATCCGCCTGTTCTCTTAAGGTTTCATCTATTGGTGAACTTTGTCTAAGTCAGTCAACGTACAGTATTAAACTTTGGGATTACTTTTTATGCATATGAGGGACTCTGGTAATGGAGTGGTTGAGCTGCTAACCAACAGGCTGGCCACTCAACTCACCAGCTACTCCTACTCCATGGGAGAAACGTGTGGTAATGCCCTTTCATAAAGATTATATATAGCCTTAGAAACCATGGAGTCATTCTGTGTTTGCTCAGGGTTTCTTAACCTGTGGGTTTTGAATACTTCTAGGGAAAGAATTACTGATTTTGCTTGCTTAGCCATGAAATAGATTCTCACCAGGTTCTCTGATCCATGAGACGTTAGCCACTGGTATATTGTGACAACATTGCACATGTACATTTGTGCTTTCCTGTGAAATATTCCAGTTTCTCTCGTGACACCCCTTTGAGTGAGCTCTACCATTTTCCTTCTTTAGATGACAAGTTGAGCTTAGAGTAGTTAAATAAATTGCCAGAAGTCACATATACAACGACATCAATTCCGCATCCCCCAATTAAATTCTGGGTTTATCCAGGTTATTTTCATCACCTTTAATCTCTGGAATCCCAGGGTCCTATAGGATCTCATGAGTTGGCATCTAGTCAATGACAGTGAGTGAGTGAATCTCTGGAGAAGGACTTCATGTTTGGTAAAGCAGAGGGCCAGTGAAAAAGAGGAAACCCTTCAGTGTGATGGATTGAAGCAGTGGCTGCTACGATGGGTTCAAACATACTTATTATTGTAAGGCAGACGCAAGACCAGGCAATGTATTTTTCTGTTATGCGTGGGGTCTCTATGAGGAAGGGCTGACTGACTCAACAGCAGCTTGTAAAAATAACAGCATCACCAACCTATTTTAATAAAATAGACGGAGGAAGCACAGAGCGATCATCTATCATGGACCTCCATTCTGAGAAGGTGTCGTTGAACATTAGGGTTAAGTGTAGGCCTTGTAGGATTGGAGAGATCGAAGGTAAACTTCTATTACTAGATCATTAGTACCTTGGCTCAGTTGTGTACAGATTCCTTTTTAGTGATATAAACCATAATCAGGACTGTTTCCCTTTCCTATTGTGCCAATAAACATACCTGGTTCATTGGTGGTCATTTTAGGAGGAAGAGATGAGTGTGTGTGTGTGTGTGTGTGTGTGTGTGTGTGTGTGTGATATGAGGGGGTACACATAAAGAGAAAAAAATGAAAGCTCCACCGGGCAGAGCTTTCATGGGATGCATCTTTCCCACTAGGCGAGCATTGAACAACTCACTCTGATTTAGTGCACCCAGTGGTGTCACCTGGGATGGTTCTCTTTGGTCACAGTGAATTTTCCATAAAAGCAGTTTCACTCAAACCTCGTTTTTTGTGATGACCAATTTAAGAGAATAGTGTGAGACTGAAATTTTGTTTCCTGATGGGTGTGTGTGGGCATGGGGGGGTGGGTGAGGAAATGCCACAGGAACTGTTGTGATGTTGAACACAGCTTATAAGGACAGCGCTATGGGAAAAACAACTCAAGTAGACTAGTCATTTTCTCATTTCAAAATTGGTGAACTGTCAGTTGATGACGAACATCACTCTGAACGTCTGTCAAGTTCCTGATTGGACGAAAATGTTGACAAAAGTTTTGTACGTGTGCTTGAGGACCAATGATGGACCACTGAAGAGATAGGGAAGTTGTCTGGACTATCTTGGCACTTGGTTCATCTAATTTTAACGGAAAATTTGGGAATGAGAAGGGTTGCTTCAAAATTTATGCCTCGGGTCTGACCAACCAGGAAAAAGAGGGTCGACTGGAAACATGCAGGGCTTTGAAAGAACAGCTCTGAGGCAACCCAGATTTTTTCTGCCAAGGTCATTACTGGTGATGAGACATGGTGCTATTCTTAGGACCCCCAAAGTAAACATCAATCAAGCCAGTGGAAGATGTC
This sequence comes from Tenrec ecaudatus, assembly GCF_050624435.1. NCBI lineage: Eukaryota > Metazoa > Chordata > Mammalia > Afrosoricida > Tenrecidae > Tenrec > Tenrec ecaudatus. The sequence continues at coordinate 14,200,584 of NC_134530.1, read as the reverse complement.
ATCATCACCTCACTCCCCAAAAATTGGTCAAGTGAAATCAAAGATTGAGACAGTGTTCATTTAGTCTTTTGGGATATGAGGGAGATAGTGAATTTGCAGTTCCTTCTACCAGGCCAGTCTGTTAATCAAGCTTTCTATTTAGAGGTTCTGAAAAGATTGTCTAACAGTGTACAACAAAAAGGCCTGATTGGTGGCAGATATGGGACTGGTTTTGCCACCACATTAATGCACCTGCTCACACAGCCATCTCAGTGCACCCGGGTTTGTTTGTTTGTTTTTTTGGCAAAAACCAGCCTGCCTCTCTTGCCTCATGCACCTGACCTCACTCCGTGTGACTTCTTTTTGTTTCCATGAACGAAGAAGGACATGAAAGGACAGCGATTTGACAACATAGAAGAGGTGAAGAAAAAAACGAGGGAGGTGCTGTCAGTCATCCAAACAGATGAGTTTGAAAATTGTTTCCAAGAATGGAATCACAGATTTGACAAATGTATTAAATGTAATGGAGAGTACTTTGATGATGATAAGGTTGTTTTGTAAAAATATTTAGATGTAGACTTTGAAAAAATCCAGTTGGGGGGGGGGCACTCCGTATTATATATGTATATAATATGTATGCATGTATATAATGCTCTTGGAAAGACAGTGCAATTTGGCACTGATGGTCAAATTCCTAAAAATCAGAGTAGTGTCAGGTGGGTAATATAAAAATGTTAGCACCTACTGCATTTGAAATGAGAGTAATGTTTTTTAAGGTCAATTCACTATTTCTTTGATATCACTTTATGTACTAGGTGGTCTTTTGTTCAACTTTTGGTTTCATGACCCCTTTAGGTTGTGCCCAACCTCTTTACTTTAACTTCATTACTGCTTCTCTCAGTGAATACAAGACCTAATTGGTCCTGTGAGGATTTGTCCCAGAGCTTCATTTGCTTCAACTGACCTGAAGTTTTCAGACGGTAGGGATTTGCACGTTATTCATATGGAGTGTAGACTAATTAATGTTAAATCCAGCACAGAGGAATGAAACTTGGCCTGGTCCTGAGCCATTCTCTTCATTGCTTCTGTGATCAGTTGCAAATGAGACTGCTGTGATCTACAAGATTTTAATTGATTGATTTTTAAAAGTAAATTGCTAGACTTTTTTTCCTAACCCATCTGAGTTTGGAAGCACCACTGAAACGTACTCAACTTTGTAGCAACTCAGGAGCCTCCACTGATCGATGGGAGACTACTGTAGATGAGGCACATTTGGCCAAGAAGTAAACCCAAGCTTCCTGCATGGATGGGGAGAATTCAGTATCTGTTGTGATGTCATCCCATCTAGTCTGACACCTGGAGACCCTATGTGAGCAGAATGGAACTGCTTCCCAGGGTTTTCAAAGCAATGATCTTTCCGAAGCAGACCTCCAGGCCTTACTTCGATGAGTTTAAACCGAGTGAGTTTGAACTGTCAGTCTTTCAGGTTAGTAGTCTAACACTTAACCATCTGTGTGACCATGAATCTGATCCTGACTCCTGGTGACCCGGTAGGACAGAGAAGAACTGCCCCCCTGGTTTTCCAAAGTTGTAATCTTTACATAAACCGACAGCCACAACTTGCTTACATGAAGCTGCTGATGGATTCTGGCCACTCCCTTTTCAGTTAGTAACCAAGAATGTAACCACTGTGGAACCTGGTATTCTTTCATCACTATCTAAATTCTCTGAATTTGGGGAACTTTGAAAGTCCTTTGTTTATTCATTACTTACTCAGTAGAATTATTTGATCATATTGAAGAAAAGGGAAAGAGATGGATGGTCAGGGAATTAGAGCAATAATAATGGGGAGCTGGAGACCCTACAGTGTTTAAAAGGAAAAAAATTTAATTTGCTGTAGTAAGCTAAGCGAAGATATTGACCTGTTTTGTAAACATTCTAGCTAATCAAGGTTTGTTTCAAGATACTCTGGTTGAACTGCATTTACTATCTGCAAAATATATAGTTCAATGGAAGAGAAGATATGTTCAACTATAAGAAGAAAAGCAAGTCTATGTTGAAGACAGTGACTGGTGCGAAGCCATTCCTTTAACTTGGTGGTTCACTCTGTAAAATCACAGAGTTCCAAGAGCAGAAGAAAGTCTTTGATTTCTTGTTCTGTTCTCGTTTGAGTACTTTTGCTTGTGAATCTCTCTACAGTCCCCCTTCTTTCTCTTCCCTTCATCTCAACAGGGTGTGTGAACTCAACTTTGAGCCCATGGGCTTGAGTACAGTGGTTCTATTGGAGCTCCGGAAGTGCCTCCTCAAAGCGTGTGTGCAACTGTCCTGCTCTGGTGACGGGACCAGTAAGTGATTTAACTAATGTCATTAGTCAGAAAACACTCAACGAGCCAAATACTTCTCCATGCTTTGTTTTGAGAAGAGAAGGCCACGTGCCATGAGTGCTTACTCCAAGCCTGGCTCAATGGATGGAAAAAGAAAGACATGAAAGAGCCTCCCTGAAGTCAGAATGAAGGCAGCCTGGAAAGAGCTGGGGCACAGAGTCACACTAAATATTCGGGGGGAGGCCTTGCAGAATGCTGAATTCCTTCTGGAGTGCAGCGATGCAGTCACAGAAAATGAGAAGCCACATTCACAGCCTTGGTTCCGAGGGCCTGCACAATCCTTAATTTGCAAAGTAAAAACTAGACCTGGCACTTTTGAGCATTCAGAAGTCGCTTCAGTCATTTTAGGAACATTTTTTTTCCTTCTTTCATCAGTGGTTTAATCATGCCACAGGTATTTGTGGCAGGCCTGACACTGTTCTGAATTCTGGGGATGCAGTAGTGAGCTGTGATGTGTTTTTTCAGTCTCTTGGACTTTCCAACGTCGGAGGAGTACATATTAAACAGTCGGTCCATATATATATACACACGATGAGATGTTCGCCTAGTAGTATATGCAATGAAGGATATAAAAGAGGGCAAATGGAGTAAAGAAGGTTGAAGAAGAAAGTCAGAGGTTTTCAAAGGAACTGATGGGGCTGTGGACCGCAGGACAGAAGCAGCCATACAAAGGGCTGGGCAAAGTAACAGCAAGTGCAAAGACTTATAGTGGAAAATTCCTGAAATGCCCAAGGAAATGACAAAAGGGGTCTTAGTTACCTAGGGCTATCACAACAAACACCACCACGAGGGAGTGACTTTAAAGAACGCAAACCTATTTCCTTGCTGTTTAAGAAGCTACAAGTCCAAATTCAGGATGGCTCAAGAAGAATGCCCTTCTTTGCCAGTAGACCCAGGAGTTCCTTGGTTCCTTGGTGTTTCTCCCCCCACCCACCCCCCGCTGTGTGTACCTCAACGTCTATTCTGCTATTCTTATATCGCAAAAGTGGTTAGGGTTGGACCTACCCTGCTCAGGCATGAGCTCATTCATACAACAAAAGCCCAATTTTCCGAACAGGGTCACATTACGGCCATCGAGTCGATTCCAACTCAGCGTGGCCCTCTAGATCAGACTAGAACTGCCCCTGTGAGTGTTTGAGACTGTAAATCTTTATGGGACCAGACTGCCTCATTAGGATTCTACCACATATTTGTGGGGATGGGAGCACAGTTTGACCCCTCAAGAATACTGGGGGGGGAGTGTATTTGAAGGGTAAATGAGATCTTTAAGGGGGTGGGAAGAGGCCTCAAGGTAGTTCCAGTGATGCAGGTGAATGGGGATGTGAATAGTGCTGGTTTGACAGGCGGAGCAAGTGTCACTTGGGAGGTAGGATAAAGCGTTGGGGCAAAAATGTTATTTGACCATGCTTGAGAAATTCTAGACGTCTAAGTGGCAGTATTGAATAAGAAGTTTGATATATGAGTTTTAAGGTAAATAGAAAAGTCAGGACAGAGGTGTAAATCTGGGGTGCAGTTGTGTATACATGATTAAAAGACCACCACTGGCCCCACCTCCAATCTGAAAAGTGAAATCAAATCTCTGTGTTCTTACAGAAAATTATATTTCCATTAGTAATTGATGAAGGAATTCATTTTGGAGTACATGTAAGCCTAAAGAATAAAACAGAAGAGATCCATACTAAGAGGACTTAGAGGAGAGAGACTATTTCAGATTTATTTCAACAATAATTCATCTAAAGTCACTGCCTGTGGTTTTGCAGGCAGACAACAGCAGCCCTGTGCTCTTTGTAATGAGGATGCAACGTCTATCTTGCTCTCCCATAAAACATCTTATTTCACAAAGCACCCCGGCTCCCCACAACCCAAGGCTCCTATGTGTTCCCTGCCATTTGGTCCCTGGCTTCTGGAGAAATATTTTTTCTTGTATATGTGTCTCCACAGCAACACATTGGGCATTTGTATGGAAAGTGGGTTGTTGCCTTGGCAACAGAGTTATCTATGGGGGAGTAGGGAGGACTGATGAAATTTGTTTATACTTGTACATTCAAGGAGTGGATGAAACTAGTTTAGCTGCCTCGTGTAGAGGGCAGAAATGAGGGCTGTGCACTGTGAAATTAGCCCAGCTTTCAAAGGAATTCCTTCTTTCAGAAAGAAGGCCTTACTGTCCTAATAAACCAGGGAGACATAGTTGCAATCAGAATAGATTTTAAGAGATGTCTCCTGGTGGGATTTATTTGGTTTATCATAAAGGAGAATGGTCTAGTAGGGGCACATTTGATTGCAGGGAAGAGAAAACCGCACAAATGTGCTTACATAAAAGAGTGTTTGTCCTAAGGACAATAACCAGTCCCGCAGATCAGTGACGGGCGTGACAGAACCTGTCTCAGGCCTGTGCTCATTGCAGCTGTTCTAGATGCTGTCCCTCTGCAGCCACTTGGACACTTGTCACTTATCACTGCATTCCTGTGGCAGATTTGTTCCATTCTTGTCTTCCCAGCATGGCCTCTCTCTGTGGCTCATGGTTTCTGACTCTTCACAATGCCGACCTTTGGGGAAGGGGGGCTGGAGGGGAGAGAAGACTGACTCCAGCCCATTGCAACACAGTGGCACCCAAAATGGGGACAGCACTTCCAGACCAAAATAGTCGCTTGAACCAGTCCTTCCTCTGGGTTTGCTGTTAGGTTTGGGCTGTAAAGACATCAGTTACAAAAGAATCTGCTAGAAAGGTTTTAGTCTTTGAAAGCATTCTAATAATAAACAAAATAATGAGGAACTGTTGAATACTTTCTGCTTTCTGCTTCCCTTTCTGTCCCCCCAGGATATCATTCACAGATGATGGGGGCTAACATGCCAAGGTGCTGGGAGATTATTCTAGGGCCTCTCTTCTGCTTCTGGAATGTCTTTGAGATGATTACCTTTTCCTTTCCTTTCTGTAGGTTTAGGACTGGTGGTGATTTCCAAACTAGTAAGGTTCTCCCCTCTCCAAAGTTGCTTCTCCCTCCCAACTGCCTTCAAAGTGCACGTAACCAAAGTGTTGAATCATTGCCCTGAACTCATGACCCTGCTTCCCTCTTTCCAGGCAGGAGTCAATGTCAGCAATCCTGCCAGAACAATGAATAAATCTGGGTTCCTCCATCGCCAGCGCTGTGGGTCAGAGCCATGTGGGCGGCCTGCACCGTGGCAATGTCCAGGCAACCCAGCTTCAAGAAAGCTCTCGGTGCCCGCAGTCCCCAGGCGTCTGGCAAGCACGGGCCCCACAGCCAACATGCCCCAAAGGCAGGTCAGTTAGGCCTAAGAGGGGCGTTGAAGGAGGGGCCCCAAAAGAGAGCAGCGCTATTGTCAGGGAAACCTGCCCCTGCAAAAGTGGAGATGATGCCCCAAAAGACAGCAGGAAAGGATAAATCTTCAGACAAAACAAGTGCAAGCCAAAGGGAATGGGGAAGCAAAAGGAAATGGGCTGAGGTAGCTAACAAGTAGCTGTGGACAATGGAGAAAGGACAATGAGGAGAGTCCAGCCTCTGATTAAACAGGAGAAAAGGAAGTCAACTCCGATCCACGTTTACCTACCATGTCTCATCAGTGTGGGCCCTGCTATCTCCCTTTTTGTACAATTCCTTTTTGAGGAATCTTTTTATCAGTTATTTTGTAAATGCATGTTTTTTAGTAGCTCTAGAAACAGTTTTAAGAAGGAGGAAATCCCACTTCATTCCATTTTTTAAAATATATAAATGCTATTTTTAAGACGTGAAATCATTTACGGGTGGCTTATATTCTTGGTGCAACCAGAAAATAGTTGGATGTTGAATTGTGGGAAGATTTGACTATCTTGGGTGTCCACATAACCAATTGTGTTTACATGTTGGTTTGTTTTTTCGTAATAGAGTGGTGGCTGAAAACCAATGTCATCATGGCTTTCTTGTCAGAACTGTGCATTCCATTAACACCTTTGATCATGCTAGTCCAGCTTTGCTGGTAATTTTGTGATGTGCTGTGAAGGACTGGATATTTGAGTCATGCTGTCTCCCAAGCCTTTGTGCTCTAATCCAAGGAATTCCTATTTGCCTCTCCAGTGCCTCAGATGTTCCAGTTTTCCAGATTTTCCCTTTTGGATCACCTGACTCTAGACTACCTCATTTCTTTGTGGGTACATTCTGGGTGCCAGGAAACAGCTGGACCCAAGTCTCTGCTTACACTCCGGAACTGCTGAGTGTCCTTGTGATGCCTGAAATGTATCACGTTTCATTCTCTCTTAGGCATTCCGTTTGTGATTTTCCTGTTTCTAAATCCTCTGACATCCCTGTAGCTGCTGGGTTCCAGTATTCATGGCATCTCTTTGGGAAGACCGTTCCTGACCACTCCTGTTTGGCACCATTAGGACTTTTTCTTCATGGTACACTTGTCACCAGGTGTATTTATTTGTTACTTGTTTACCATTTGTCTCTTCTAAAATCTGAACTCCAAGGTCAAGGGGCTTGCACAAGAGGCTAAAGAAGTTTACAGAAGTTTCGTTCGTTGAGAGAATGCCACCCTGTTCTCACTGAGACCTAAACTTTGAACCTCAGTATTATTTTTGATATCTTCTTTTCTTTAAAAAAATTTTGTAAAACTTCTATTGGGGGCTCATGCAACTCTTATCACAATCCATCCATCCATCCATTGTGTCAAGCACATCTGTACATTTGTTGCCATTATCATTCTGAAACATTTTCTTTCTGCTTGAACCCTTGGTACCAGCTCATTTCTCCCTTTCTTTTCCCACCCTCCCTCCCCCATGAACCCTTGATAACTTATAAATTATTATTTTTTCATGTCTTGCCCCAACCAATGTCTCCCTTCATCCACTTTTCTGTTGTCCATCCCCCAGGGAGGGGTTATATGTAGATCATTGTGGTTGCTTCCCCTTGCCTCCCCCAGCCTATCCCTTACACTCCTAGTGTCACTAGTCTCATTACTGGTCCTGAGGGGCTTATCTGTTCTGGATTCCCTGTGTTTCCTGCTCTGATCTGTATCTGTGCACAATCTTTTCAATAACTGCAGAGCTCAGTGCCCAGCACGAGAAGCTGTGCCAGCATTATCTTCCACCTGGTTGTTGACACACCTGGTTGCATGCACTTTCTGGGTCTCCAAACTCTGTACCCACCAGATTGAGCACTGCCACGGCTGTATTTTCTGCTTATGTTCATTACTTTCTGCCATCCAAAAAGTAAATTCTTGGCCTTTCCAGCCCAGCAGAGTCTATCTCCACTCATCTAGCCATCCTGATCTCACTTTTTCCACATGTGCCTACCAGCAGAAACAGGCCTTTTTTGCTTTTGAGATCCACCATACACAGTCCATATTCTGGACCATTGCTTGTGCTGTTTCTTCACCTGGACCACGCTTTCCTCCCCCTTCTGTATACTTCAAACCAACACCTTCTTAAGGGTTTCCATCTCATCTCTTTAATGGAAGTAATTCCTGCTGTCATTAATTGTTCTCTTTGGCCCCTTAACAGTTAATCAATCAATACAGCTTTGCCTTGCATAATAAAGCCGGTCCTCTAATGAAAGAAAGGGACAGTGTGGATGAATTTAAAGACCAGGGTGAGAGACCTGTTTGAATGCTAGCTTCCTCATCTGCTGGCTATGTGTCCTTTAGCAAATTTATGTCTATTACTGAGCTTAGCATCCTTAGCTGTAACATGAGAACAATAGTTTTCTCACATGCTTGGTTACCAATGTCATGCGATAATGATGGGACAGTTCCTGATTTATAGTAGGCACTCAGTAAATATTACACTGATGGTCATTTCTCTTATACTGACTTTGGCTCTAATCCAATAATCACTTGCCGAGTTTCTGTTAATTGAGCACGTATTACATGCCCAATAATATTTAACCTTACATGCATCTCTTAAATCTTTCATAACAAAGTTAGGAGATTGATTAAGTAATGCACGGAGGTTCTCAGAGCCCAGCAGGGCCAAGATTAGAATTATGACTTCACCTTGGAGCGTGGGTGAATGGTGCCTTCCGGGGGCCTGCATAAGGACGGTCCTGGTGGGGAGGCTATGGTTTCTCTGACTCTAGTGTTCTTGCTTTTCTCCAGAAAGCAGAAGTATTTGTTAATGTTAGACTGAGTTTGCTGAAATTAGGAGTTCATGTTTAAAGAACAATATATCTATGTCCAGGTCTGCTATAGCATGTTTATTTTTTATGCTTAAATGATGCGTATAAGAACTGTTTGAAAGAATGAATTGCTAACTTCTATAGACTAAAAACTTAAATGAATGGACACTATTTACAAAAACAGTGAGGGTTGGGGATAGGGCAAGACTTTCAATTACATTCATTCACAAAGGCAGAACCATGCCTGCCAGACTAACACATTTACATACCTTTTAGTAACTCATTTCTCTTTGTCATTGTTGTTGTCGGGGTCCATTCTGCTCTTACCCATAGCAACCTCATGTACAACAGAACAAAACATTTCCAGACCCTTTGGAATCCTCTCAAGTATTTTATGTTTGAGCCCACTGTTCTAGCCATGAATCTCACTGAAGGTCTTCCTTTTTTGTTGATTCTCTATCAAACGTCATGTCAATTTTCAGAGACTGCTTCTTCCTGATTAATATGTCCAACGTACATAAGATGGAGTCTCACCAGTCTCACTACAAAGGATTATTCTAGCTGTACTTCTTCCAAGATAGATTTGTTCTTTCTTCTGGCAAACCATGGTGTGGTGGTTAGATTTTATGTTAACTTGATGGTAACTGTGTGAGGGTAGGGATGGGGTTCAACCCGTCCAACAGGTGGTAGCCTGGTGATGCCTTTTTGAAACTGTGGCAGTGTGTGACAGCAGCCATCAATTATCTTGACCTAATTTATGTTTATTGAATATTTTCCAACAACAGCATAAGACACATTATTTTTCAGTGCTCGTCAAATATTCCGCAAATAGACCAAATGCTGGGTTCTAATGCAAACTTTAACAACATAATAAAAATTAATATAATTGTGATATATCATCCACTGGAATAAAACTGTGACAAAAATAGCAAACTACAGCTATGTACAACAATATAGATGAAAACTGCCAGACATGCTGACTAGAAGAAATCAGACATTATATATGTCATAATTATTCCAATTAACTAAAGGCCAAGAACGGGCAGAGGCTGTCTCTCACGGTAATGATCCAAAAACTGATTATGCCTCGGGCAAATATTACCTTGGGAAACGGAAAAAGTGAATCGTCATGTGTGCGTGAAATTTTCCCTAATTTGATCTCAGGGATTATATGAATATCAAGTATATGAACATAAATTCAGATATAAACATTCATTGAGCTGTCCATGTAAGATGAGTACACATTAGGCACTTTATGTGTGTAAATAGGAGGAAAAAGCAAATACTATTATGAGTCATTTTTCAAAGGTGCATCTTTGACCCCCAGCCCCCAGCACTGCTGCTCCCTTCAGGCCTCTCCCCTGGGAACCGCGCTCTAGGGTTTCGAGCCCTTGAAGACATCAGGCTGGCTTTGCACAATCTGTGTCCTGCACCTCCTAGGGAAAGATACCTGGTAACTTAGGTGACCAGACGTCCTGCTTTGGCGGGACAGTCCCAATTTTTAACAATTTGTCCTGCGTTTTTAAAAAGTCCCAAATTTTTGGAAAGAATGCACGACAAGCTAGGGAACGGCGGGAGAGCGGAAAGGGAATATACGGTTTTCAGCTATTCTGCCAGGATATGAGTTTTTTATTACTTTTGTTAATTTTATAATGTTAAACTTTAATAATAACAAACAATTGTTGATAACTTCTTATTGAGAACTGTCAGGGGAAGCCAGCCCCTAACACAGCATTACGGGTCCGGTAAGCGCAATTGTACAGCGATAATAAGTAAAGATCACAGTAAAGTTACAAATAGCATGAGACATAGAAGAGAAATATTGAAATAAATGGAGTCAGACACGATTCATGGTAGCATGCTCACCTCAGCTCCACTCGATGATCCACGTGGATGGAGAGAGCGATCTTTAATGCTAGCCCAGGCTTTTTATATTCTCTGAGGACATGCAAGCCCCCTAATTACAGGTGAGGACATCCCTCACAGAAGGGGCTGTGCTATAGGTAATAGAGTAATGAGAGGGGATGGTGTAGGGAAATACACGCAATAGGAAGAGGAGGGATTAGGGATATAGATGTAACAAGATGGGCGGATCCTAGATTTAGGATGGCAGCTTAACTTTGACCTGTTCTCTGAGTCTCCATAGGATCTATTATCAGTAGGGTGTAAACCCCACTTACAGGAACCAAATAGATGACTGCAGGTATCCATTGAGCTTAACAGCAGGGAGTGGGGCCCACTACAGTCTGGCAACTGATCACCCTCCAGGAGGATGCCCATGAGCATCTGACCTCCCCCCACAGAGAACTGCTAATCAAAGTTCGCATTGTTGATCAATCACCATTGTTTGGACTTAATGAACAATGGCATTTTTTGGCATTGGCAACACGAAAACATTTTGTAACTGTCTCTCAGACGCTACACATGGTACTGCGTGCTAGTGCTAGTTAAAAAAGGGATGTCAACAAATCAGCTATTCAGATAATTTAGGTAAGTAATTTATTGATTTATTTCAAAAATACATAAATTTTCTGGAATTTAGCAGACAGTACTCGTATTTATATTTTACAGTGGTGGCAAAAATTCTAGCGCCAGCTTTGAAAGTGACACGACTTACATTACAGCAAATTCAGATAAAAATAATAATAATGCAAGTTAGTATTGTTATTATTAAGAAATATAGGACTAAAATTAAAATAATTTTAAAATATAGTACTTTATAACAATCAAATTAATTTAATTTATAAACTAACAATAAAATATGTGCATGTAATTATGTACCTACTTTCTGTGTTTTTAAGCAATATGGATATAATTATAATTTTAAATTTTTTTTAGATTTTTACCATAATGAGTAAGAAAAGAGGATGCAAATTCAACAATGATCTAAGAAGTGAATTTCCTTTTATTAAAAAAACCAAAGTGATTATATGGCAAAATGTGAGAAATGTAGTGGTGAATTTTATATTTCGCACGGAGGGAAGAAGAATATTTCAAAGTACTTGGAGGCACAGAAGCATAAAAGATATTTAAATACTGCTGCATCTTCTTCCAAAATACAGGAATTTTTTCAGAAAACAACTTATGGAGATGAAGAAAAGAAATTAGCATTAGCAGAAGGACTTATGTCTTTTCATGCTATTAATCACAATCATTCCTTCAGATCTACGCACTGTACATCAAAAGTTGTCAAAAAGTTAATCAACAAAAACATTTGCCTGTGCTAGAACAAAATCCAAGGCAATTGTGTGTAATGTGCTTTCCCCAATAGCATTTTCAGAATTAAACAAAAATCTAGAAGAAATTAATTTTATATCCATATATTCTGACGCATCTAATCATAAGAATATACAGCTATTTCCAACCATTATTAGATTTTTTGATTCGGAAACTGGAATAAAAGTTAGAATTTTAGATTTTGTTTCTGTAACCAGCGAAACTTCTGAAATAATTTTCAGTTCCATAATTAATATTTTGGAAAAAAACAATTTAAAACATAAAATGATTGCATATTGTGCAGATAACATGAATGCAAATTTTGGAGGAAACACGAGAAGAGGTACAAATAATATTTTTTATAAATTAAACAAAAACTGTAATCAAAACATTATTGGTGTTGGTTGTGCAGCACACATAATGCATAATGCCATTCAAACAGCTGTTGATTTGTTGCCTGTAGATGTGGAAAATATTGTTATTAAAATATATTCTTATTTCTATATATACAGTGTGCGCAGTGAAATGCTAAGGAATTTTGTGAAACTGCGGAAGTGAAAAATCAGAAATACTTGGATACAGTAAAACGCTCTGGTTAGTTCTTTGAAACCGTACTTTCTATCACAGGATAAATGTCATAGAATTTTAGAAGAGTTTTTTGAAAAAGAATCTTCAAAAATTTGACTAGAGTTTGTACACAATCAAGCAGCTCTTTTTCAAAATCCTATAAAACTTATTGAAGGTGACAAAATTTTGGTAATCGAAGTAGCAAAAGAAGTTAATAATTTAAAATTTCAGTGTCAAGAGTGATTAGAAAATAATTTTCTTCCGTTAACTATCCGTAATAGTAAAAGCCAGCTAGAAGAACAAGGTGCAATAAATCGTGCAGATATCATGAATCACGTTAAAAAGTTCTATAGTAACTGCATAGATTATTTAGAAGAGTGGACGGTACATTACAAAGATATTGGACATTTTCATTGGGTTACATTAAAACAAGAACTTAATTGGAATGATGTGCAAAAATCATTCGATCATATCACTCAAAATTTCTCATATAGTAATATATCTGAAAATGATATTTTTAACGAGGCATCATTATTAAAAATATATTGTTAAGGAAAAGGTTAAATCTTGGGCATTAGCAAAAATCACAATACAGAACAAATGATTTGAAATATTTCATCATTTTGAAACAAACCATGTTCCATACAATAATGCACTAAAAATTGTGGAATACGCGCTGTCCTTACCAGGAACTAATGCTGCAACTGAACGCGTTTTTTTCTACGGTAAATGAAGTGTGGACATCAGAAAAATCACAATTAAGTGTTGAGATTTTGAAAGCCATTTTATGTGTGAAATATAATTTAACAAATTCTTTGAAAAAGTTCATGATCTTTTAAACACCGACAGCAATCTACTTTAAAAAGTCACTCAAATATGCCAAAGAATAAAATAATACTATACATAATTTTAATGTATATTAGTAAATTGTACTTGTGTTGAAATTTAAAAATATATATTACAATACTATTTTTGCGTTCTATGAAAATTTTTGTTGCTCAATATAGACCAAATTTTTAACCAAGAGCCCCCTCCCCGCCCCCCCCACCCCCAGCAAATACCCATTTCCCTGCGCTCCAGGTATGTCTTTGATTCCTTTAGTCCGCGTTTCGGTGCCTGTATGTTGTTGTTGTTGTTGTTATTTCGGTGCCTGTATGTTGTTGTTGTTGTGTGCCTTGGAGTCGGTTCCGGCCCCAGGCGACCTAACGAAATACTGCAGGGGCTGCGCCGTTCTCCCGACTGTTCCTGATCATAGATGGCTTCAAGAGCATCCAAATTTACCTGGACAGGACAAATAAGGGCTACAGGGGCCCAATTCGAAACGTTACGAGGGAGCGCTCCGGAACCCCACGGCCACTATTTAGCGCCCTACGGGTTCGCGCACGGAAGCCTTCCTCTGTGACACCGAGGGGCGGGCCCGAAAACCGGAAGCGGAAGTATGTGTCCGTTGAGAGGCTGGCTCCGCCTGGCGCGCTCGCGCGCCGAGGTGACGTAGTGCTCGCCTCCGTCGCCGGCCGGCTCGGTCCACTCACAGGCGGCCCCGCAGCCCCTGGTCTCGGAGTCTTGGGGCGTCGCTCGCGCTCCGCGGCACCCTCCGGGTGTCCCCACCTTCCGGGGCCTCGCGACGTCCAGCAGCCCCGGAACCCCTCCTCCCCCCACTTTGCAGCCACCGCCCGGTCGCTCCGCTGCTTCCTCGCAGATCCCGGCTGCTCTCTGGACGGCCGGCTAGGCGGGGTGGACCTGTGTCCCTCGGTGCGCGAACAGGTAAAAGTCGTGTGAGTCGTCGCTGAGCCAAAGTGTGCTGCTTAGGCCAGCAACGCCAGCGCCTTCACCCGGGAGTTTGGAAAAATCGAGGCATGGTCTTCTGGGATGCTCGGGGTCGTTGGCCCGAGTCTAAATGTCCCGCTCCTACCCGCGCCAGTCTGCCGCTCATCGGGATCCCTTTGGCTTCCTTTCCTTTCGTAAAACCCAGCCTTTGTCAAGCTCCTCCGCCCCATCTGCCATCACGCTCTACCATGCACACAACAGCAATCAGAGCACAGTGTCTCCTTCACCTCGCAGCCTGTCTGTGTATGTACCATTTATTGAGCTACCTATTACAGGAGGGCAGGACACTGCGCTAAAGACGGTGCTGAACTACACCTTTTGTTTACAAAACGACACAGTGAGGTAGGGAGCTGTGCTAGAATTGGATCTCATGCAAAACCGCCCTGTGTACAACCGTGAGAAACTGCTGGGTCCTGCACCATCCTCTCAACTGTTCCTATGGTTGAGTCTATTGTTGCACCCACTACATCGATCCCTCTTCTCCTCCTAATCTCTTGGGAGTGTTTGCAGCTTTTTCTAAAAGTCACAGTCTTGTAGAAAGCAAGTAGCTTGCCCATGGGCAGTACCTGTAAGGAGCAGTCTCTGAATTGAAATTCGGGTTTGTTTTTACTTTAAAGGGCATAATCGTGATCACAATTTCCTAGTCTAGTATGGATCCACTTTGGGCTTTTTTGTTGTTGTTTTGCAGGGAGCCCTGGTGGGGTAGTGGTTACATTTTGGGCTGCTAACCACAAGGTTAGCAGTGCAAAACCATCAGCTGCTCTGCAGGAGAAAGAGGGATTAATTCCACTCTCCTTTACAGGGTGGCTATGCGTCAGAATGGACTGCTGGCAGAGTGTGCTTTTATTTTTGTCTTCTGAGCTTCATCAAAAAGGGCGTTTTTTTGGGGGACGTGGAGGAGTGCTAGTTATACAATAATGAAGATTATTACGAGGAGCACACCCCTTCCTTCCCTTTAATGTGTATAGGTCTTAAAGACAGATGAAGAATTAAGAATTGTGTGTATATTTAAGACCATATTTCTCCCAATTTTAGGAGGAAAATAGGCATATTTTGAGGAATTTCTTTGACTGCGAGACAAATTTTCATCGTTGTGTGCAGAACAATACAGCCAACCCTAGTTCTTCTGGTATAAAATGTAGTGTTTAATATAAATAGTGAGAGATATATAGAGGTCACATACCCAGAGTATGTGAATGCTGCTGACTGAACCACAAATTTTGCTACCAAGAACCACTTCTTAAGAAGTTGAAGCCTTCTTGGAGCAAAAAAAAAAAGTGCTTATTCCCAATGTCAAGACAGCACCTCAGGAATGAGGGCAAAATGGGAGGCAGGTATAATGAACCTAATCCAAATATTTGAATAGATGCTAGAGGGTAAGCCACATTACAGTGTTGCAAAAAAGTGCCTCATCTTTTGAAATAATTATTTTACAAAGTAGACAAATCAGGTAGGCAGTACCTGATTGGTGAAAGAGGTTAAAATTCTAGCTAAGTCGTGGAGACGAGCCAGTCAGGGTGCAGTACAGCACCAATGAAACATGCAACTTTCCTCTAGTTCTTTAATGTTCTTTAATGTTCCCTTTAATGTTCTTTAATGTTCCCTCCAACCCACTATCATGATCCCAATTCTACCATACAAATACAGCTAGACCAGAGCATGTACTCTGGGTACAGGGAATCAAGGAGAGATAAACTCCTTAGGACCAATCATGAGAATAGCAATACCAGGAGGGGAAGGGGAGGGTGGGGGGCTGATCACAATGATCTACATATAATCCCCTCTCTGGTGGACGGACAACAGAAAAGTGGGTTAAGGGAGACATTGGTCAGTGTAAGACATGATAAAATAATAATTTATAAGTTATCAAGGGTTCATGAGGGAGGGAGGAAGAAAAATGAAGTGGTACCATGGCCTCAAGTAGAAAGAAAATGTTTTGAGAATGATGATGGCAACAGATGTACAAATGTGCTTGACACATGGATGGATGGATTGTGATAAGAGTTGTATGAGCCCCCAATAAAATGATTAAAGGAGGGAAAAAAAAGTACTAGCTAAAAGATTGGCACTTGGTACCCATTCAGGATGTCCCTTGGAAGACAAGGCTGGTGTTTGCTACTGAAAGCTCACACCATTGAAAACCCTGTGGAACAAATATAAAGTACCTCAGTTTATAATGTCCTTTTGGGGAATCTTTAGGAACACGAGTGCCATTGCATACTTTCCTTTCTTCCCTTTTTGTTACTCAGAATTCATGTGATTTTTGTTGTTGTTATGTTTGTTTGTTTGTTCCCTCCAATTAATAAGTAGCGCCAGGTCCAGCTACCTTACGAAGCCCATTCTTTATACACGGCAGTATCTCAAACATGGTTTTATGTCTCTTGGTTGGTGTTAAATTTTTAAAATACCTCCCTCTCCATTTCTTCATAGTATCTAATAGCAGCACCTTGTCCTGTTGTAACTAGTTTCACGTATGCAGTTCAGTAACATTACTTTCTACCCTGTTGCGCATGCTCCCCACTCTCAGTTTCCAGGTGTTTCCATCTGCCTTAGCAAAACGTGGTGCTAATTAGCGTTAACTCTAACTCCTGTTTGCCCCCGGTCTCTGCATTTGTCTATTCTAGAGTTTTCATGTAAGTGGTATCATACAATATTTGCCTTTTTGTGTCTCGTGCATTCTGCCCCTGCCAGGCCACTGAAGAGAACTTCCCTTTTTGTGATGGAATGGTATTCCACTCTTTTTCCATGCATCTGTTACTGGACATTTGTGTCATGTCTCTCCATCCATACTTATCCCCTTTTCTCTCCCCACCCCCTTCCCCGACATTTGGCTATTATTCAGTAGTGCTGCAGTGAACATTCGTGTGAAGATTTTGTTTGCATCCCTTCTTCAAGCCTTTTGGGTGTCTGCTTATTATTGTTACGTGCCATGGACATTATTTCAGACTCAGACCCCATTGTGCAGATGGAACTGTGCCATAGGGTTTTCTTGGGTGCGGTCTTTATGGAAGCAGATCACTGGGTGCTTACCTCCATGGTTTTGCCCATTTCTGAAATGCTTTGTTTATCTGTACAGATTTACCACCTTTGTATAGGAGCGTCAAAACATTTGTGGGGAAAATTGAATGAAAAGATAGTGGAATTTTTCCAGGAACTTTTGAAGTCCAGTAGTACACCCTGAGGAGTCCTGCTGGTCTGGTGGGTAACACATTGATTGGACTGCTAATCACAAGCAGTTTGAAACACCAGCTGCTCCACTGTAGAAAGGTGAGGCTTCCTACTCCCGTCAAGACTGGCAGTCTCAGGAACACCAGGGCATTCTGCTCTGGGAGTCAGAGTCCACCTGATGGCAGTGAGTTGGGCTGAACTGAGCTCAGCCGAGCACCCTGGGTAGCAAACTCTCAAGAGACAGACAGATGGTTCCCAAATATAGTCAAGCCTGCAAAGAGCCATACTGAGGGTGTAAGGGGAAAACCAATAAGAGAAAGAAAACTCGAACTCTTTCCACTAAAACAAGCTAGAAAAGTGGCAACCTTCTAAGTCCCAGGAAAGCAAAAGCAGTCCCATCGAGTTTCACTTCTTGGGGGTCTCACTGTAGCTTCCACTCTAGTTTGTTCTTCACTTGGCAAATAGTGAGGCACACAATCTTTAGTTTGACCCGGTTATGCTTTTGGAGTCATATTTAAAAGTTGACGGTTGAAAGCCAGTATGTGGAGAAAATAATTGTTTTGCTTTGTTAATTATGAAAAGATTGCAAGTATCACAACATTCATTGTTTACCTCTTGTAAGCTCCACGTGCGGTGCCATTTATTTTTCCCTTTCCTTCCCTAGAGATCAGTGTTCTAAAAGGACTCACTTTGTGGACTGGAGTAGCCTTTGGACAAATGACTGGTAATGTTGTCACTTGTGTCGAATTCAAACCTTCACCCAACACTAGTTTTCTAGTTCACCGCCTAAGAAATATCAGAATGTCAACTCTATTCCCTAACGCTCTAATACAGCTCTAGAATCGCGGTCTTCCTTTCAGTTAGCTCGAAGCTTCCGAAGTAAGATTGAACCGGTTTCAGGAGGCACCTTTTGATTCTTTGTGGCCAGAAGACATCATGCAGGTTCAGCTGTGGCCTCCTAGTTAGCAGTGGACTCAGACGCCAAACCCTTCCCATAGTCCACTTGGGGAACTAAAGACGGTGGGCTCTGAAATCTAACAGACGCCGGAGCCCTGGTGGCGCAGTGGCTTAAACACTGGGAAGGCCCAGCCTTTCACACCCATGAGGCGGTCTGCTTCCATAAAGATTTATAGCTTCAAAATCCCTATGGAGAAGTTTTACTCAGTCCTATGGCAGTTATAAGGCAGAATCGACCTTTTAATTTTTGTTTGTCGTATTTTTAAAAGGTTTCTTCATTTCATTTACACCATTGTTATGCATAATCGGTTGCTTTTTCAAATTAACATCTTTTGCAATGAACATTTCTTTCTTCCCCTTCGGGTATTTCCTGTCTTGCTTGCTTTGTGCTCACTAGGACACCACCAGCCCCTAAGATTTTGAGACCTCTGGAAGGATTCCTGAACATGGTCTTTGTGGTTCAACCCTTTAATACATCCATCAACAGAAAAATCAGAAAACCACTAAGTTTTCTCTAAGGAACCATGTCCTGCCTGTTCCCATTTCTTTTTACCCTGCTTCTCCTCCAAGAGGACTGCTAGTCTTTCATCTTTAAGTCTCAATATAAATGTTTCCCCTGACACATGTGTACACCAAAGTCTCAACGCTTCCTTTTACTATTTTATCTAATCCCCAAACCAAACTCACTCTCGTTGACTCCACCTCATAGCGACCCTACAGGGCACAGTGGAACTGCTCCAATAGGTCTGTATGGGCGTAGAAAGCCTCATCTTTTCCTGAATTTTATCTAACAGTATGCTCTAAATTTAATTAGTATTTCCAGCACAAATCAGGAACTTGTTTTACTGCATAACATCTTAAGCTACAAGTAGGATTGCTAAGTCACAATCCACACTGTGAGACTGACAACGAGAGCTTAAAATCCATTTGAAGGTACCCCGTGTGGATGGAGCCTCTGGTGAATCCCTCTGACTATGGACCAGGGATGGGAGAGGCCTTGTTACCACACAGAGTATGAAACGGCAAATTACTGCAGGTGTAGTTGTGACACCTTGTCACTAATGTCTCTCTTGACCTAATGTGTAATTGCTCCAATTTTCATTATTTTTTACTTTATTTTTTATGAGGTTTTCTCTGTTTTGTCCTGTCATTGTTGTTGAGCCATTTGCTGGTGTTTTGCTTGGATGTTGTATGTTTTTCTGTATATGAAACCCAGGATGGGTAAACTTATAGAGACAACAACTGGATTAAGAGTTTCAAAGGGACATGGTAGAGGAGGCTGATGGGAAATGGGAGCTAACAGCAAATACAAGGAAGAAGAAATGTCCCAGAATTGATAGTGGTGATGGCTGTAAAACTCTTACATGAATGAACTACTGAAATGTATGAGATGTGAACTGAATGTCGGTGAAATTTTTTTCAAAGTGAATTGATTTGGGATGGGGGGGGAGAAAGCCCAAAGTAATCAGTCTATCCTAAATGAACAGCTGTCTTGCCTGCTTCAAACGCTTCCACAACTCTCCCCTTCCCCATCCACACTTTGTTTTCTCTGCTTTGAATAGCTTAGATTTTCATCAAGGCATAGGTAATCTTAGCTTCCTGCTACCTCTGGCCTTTACAACTCATTTTTCACAATTGAAATACTCTTTCCAACCCCACCCACAACGCAAGCTCTCAGCCCTACACAACCATGCATGTAGCTAAATGAAACTAATTTTCTGAATCTTCACGGAAGCAATTTTCTTCAACAAGAAGTCTATTCTCTTGGGTAAGGTCCTTTGTGTCAGAGATGTTCCTGGGTTTTCATTATTTATTTAAAACTGTGCTAGAATCTAAGTGTATGGGCAGATACAGTACCTCTCGCTTTCTTGTTCCTTCTGGCCCACGACACTGATCTCAGACTGAAGACCCACCGAGTTCACCTGTTGTATATACTCTTGAGCAGCACTATCTAATGGGTCTTCCTGTGATGACAGACATGCTCTGTTTCTGCCCAGTCCAATATGGTGACTATGACTAGTATGACTTTGGAACTGAACCTTTTAGTTTTCACTAATTTTCATTTAAATGGCAACATCTGGCTAGTAAACATCACAGCTCTATTGAACTCACCAGACAACTAAGTGGCCGACATGGCAGACAGGGTGTGGAACTGCTGTTACCATAGACAGAGCTTCCCAGCCTTTTGGTCACACAGGGAACAGAACTGGTGAAAGCAAAAGTAACCTCCAATTTAATTAGCTTGTATTTACAAGAATAAAGTTAATGCCGCACATAGTTAAAAATTCAAGAAACTTGAGGAACTCATTGACAAAGCATGAAAATGGATTCATCCTGGAAATTTACCCCTGGCAGTATCAATTAATAGAGCTAGTAACTGAGTTAGTGGTTTCTTCGGGGTACAGCAGGGGAAGTTGGGGAAAATGGGTGCTAATAAAGATAAGTACAAGAATGAAGAAAGTGCTCTCAAACTCATTGTGGTGATTGTGCAACTTTGGATGGGACTGAACTGTTGAATTGTCTGATATGTGAATTACATGCCAATAAAACTTTTTTTAAAAGACAACAGTAAAGTGTTGATCTATAAGGGACAGAGCTACACAATTGAACCCACAACTTCATCACTGGACCCCTGACTCCCTGGAGGAAATCAGGTGGCAGTGTTCCAGCCAAACCTGACTTCTCCTCCTACTCTGGGATAAGTCGCTTCCTTTCTCTATATAGAAGTAAGAGGCCCATGGAGTGGCATGAAGAATATAGATTTGTGTTCTGGAGGCTGGAGCCCATTCTGCTTTAAATACAAATGTTCTCAAGTGGAAGATTTGCCGGAGACTGGGAGGAAGCTAAAAACATGCCACTATCTGCTTACCCAACAACGTTTCCTTCCCATTCTTCTGTTTCAGGTCTCAGGTGTGCAGGGAGAACTAGTCCCGTCCAGATAGCTGGGTATCGAGGGGGACCATCTTGCACATCTATGAATCACTTGCAAAGAATTCAACTCCTCTGACTGGTGTGTGGTGGAACAAACATTATCCATCTGCTTCCAAACTGTCCAGTGCTCTGCTTGCATTTCCATCCCTCTAACTGAAGGCCTTCGAGACAGCATTCTCTACAGTTTTCAGAAGCTGGAGCAGGAAAATGGTGAGTTCTATGAAGAACTGAGTTACTCTTGCTGTAAGTGGGTGGGGCTTGACATTAAGTGGGGAGTGGGCAGCTGTGTCCTGTGAGACTGAGGTCCTTCAGTGCAGAAAAGAGATGGTACAGGAGGCCCTGTGAGGCACCCGAAAGCTTTGCTTTACTCTCACCCGGCCCTTCCTCTATACCAGTCGTTCTCAACCTGGGGGTCACCTGATTCATCACAGTAGCAAAATTACAGTCATGAAGTAGCAACGAAAATAATGTTATAACGATTGGGGGGTCACCACCGCATGAGGGACTGTATGAAAGGGTGGCGGCGTGAGGAAGGTTGAGAGCCCTGCCTTAGCATATTTAATTGTGCTTTACTTTCTTCTCAGCTGCACCTTTTCAATTGCTCGTCCCTGTACTCGTTACCGTTTTCATCTACTTTAGCAGCGCTAGATAGAAAGTTTCAGAGTTTCTTCTGACGTCCGTTTTAGTTATTTTCTTTCGTGTCTTTTTAATAACCTCTTACTTTCTTCATTTAAGATGTTCTTGATATTCCACAAGTCACCTGGTCTTCTGTCAGCAATGTTTAGGGTATCAAAACTATTCTTCAGGTGCTCTCTAAATTCAGGCGAGAGAGACTCAAGGTCCTACTTTGGTTCTTGTGGACCTGTTTTAATTTTCTTCAGCTTCACTTTGAACTTGCACGTGAACAGTTGGTGGTTTCTTTCAGAGTTGGCCCATGGCTTTGGTCTGACTGGAGACATTGACCTTCTTGAACATCATGTCTTTCCACGGTTACAGTCAATTTGATTTTCATGTATTCAGTTCCATCTATTGTGATCCACTGTATTAGACGCTGTGTACATTGTAGGGGGGTTGAAAGGGTATTTGCTATGAATGAGTTGCAGGTTCTCCAAAATTCTATAATGTGATCTTCATTGTTTCTGCCATCAAGGCTCTATTTTCCAGCGACTGATCCTTCTTTATAGTGCTATCAAATTACAATTACTTATAATTTTCAGTGCATGTTGATCAATTTCAGACTATAATAGTTGGTAAGACTCTTCAATTTCTTTCTCTTTGGCGTGAGTGATTGGTATAAATATGAATAGCAGTCATTACTAATTGGTCTTCTTTGTAGATAGATAGAATCCTATGATTGACAGTGTTTTACTTCACAATAGAACTTGAATGTTCTTTTTGATGATGAATACCTTGAGTCACCGCTCATCAATTAAATAACCAACTTTATTATGGTGTGAAGCATCTTTCCAATGTTCATTGCAGACAAGCAAAAAATTTTTTATTTCCTCTAGTTTCTTACACAAAAGATAGTGTGGAATTTACACTAACTTTTTAATATTATCCTAGTGATCTTGTCATAACAGTATATAAAGCCATTGATATCAAGTTGATTCTGACACATAGTGACCCATATAGAGCTTTTGAGACTCTAAATTTCTATAAAAGCAGAACATAGAGGACTTAAATCTAAATTCTTATAAAAACTCCAGAATTCAACATACAGTTGACCTTAGTGTTTTGTTATTATTGTTCATTGTTTTATAATGAATGGACACTGGATTATGGCTGTTTTACTTTTACAGTGCTCATTCTAGTGAATTTAAATGTAAATTTCTATGATCCAAGTATCAATAGATTACATATATGTTAGGTCAGGTTGACTAGAGAAATAAATATGTATAAGAAGGAGCTTTATTTCAAGAAGTAATTATATATCATGAATACATCCCAGCACAGTCCAACTCAAGTCCATAAATCCAATACTAATCCATAAGTCCTTCTTCAGACTCACACAGCCACATACAAAGATGCAGAATGCAGGAAGATCACAGGCTGGTGGGTGAAAAGTCTTGTGGATCCAGTGGCAGTGGAAGCATCACAGGACTAGTGCAGGTCTCAGCATGGCTCTGTCAGCTCTCCAAGTGACTCAACAGCAGGAAGGTGAAGGCAGAGAGAGAAGAAGAGGTTGCCAGGATCTTCATGAGAAGGCCACACCCACATGGAGGTACCATCAGGCTGTGACCTGATTGACAAGATAGATTCCACCCCTACATTCTGTATATCAAGTTGACACAAAATTATGTAACTACTACAGGTACCAAGTCCTTTTGAACTAAGGTAAGTAAAATCAAAATGAAGGGGTTTTCATGTGATGTCAGGTTGGACTGCTAACTACAAGTTGGGCAGTTCAAACCCACCAGCTGCTCTATAGAAGAAAGTTGAGGCTATCTGCTCCTGTAAAGATTTACAGCTTCGAGAACTCCACATAAGTTTCTATAAGGTGGAGTCGACCCAATCAATAGCAGTGGTTTGGAACTTGTCTACAGCCATCCACTGATTGTAGAGCCATATTTAAACTTTTTTTAATAGAATCGTTTACATATGATCTAGAACTCTAACTGTTGTTGTCAGGTGGCCTTGAGCAAACCCCCCTACCCCCAGTCCTGCGCCGTCCTCACAATTGTTTTTATATTTGAGCCTCTTTTTGCAGCCCCTGTGTCCCTCTACCTTGTAGAGGGCCGTCCTCTTTTTCACTGCTCCTTCATTTTACCAAGAGGAGCCCTGGTGGTACAGTGGTTATGCATTGGGCTACAATCCACATGGTCAGTGGTTTGAAACTACCAGCAGCTCTGTGGAAGAAAGACTGGGCTTTCTACTCCTGTGAACAGTTACAGTCTCAGAAACCCAGCATCGGCTCCATGGCAGTGAGTTTAGTTTTGGGTTTTCACTTTACCAAGCATGACGTCTCCAGGGAGTGGTCTCTTCTGAGAACATGTCCAGAGTAGATGATAAAAGGCTTCGCCATCCTTTCCTCTAAGAAGCACTCTAGTTGTACATTTTCCAGGACAGATATAGTTGTTCTTTTAGCAGCCCATGGTACTTTCAATGTTCTTTGCTACCACCCCAATTCAAGTGTATCAATTCTTCAGTGTTCTTTATTCAGTGCCCAACGTTCAAGTGCATATGAGACAATGAAACATACCATGACTTGGGGCAGGCACGCCTTAGTGAGGCCCTGGCAGCATAGTGATGACTTGTTGGGACTGTTAACCACCAGGAAACCACCAGCCACTCCACAGAAAAAAGACAAGGTTTTACTCCGGTAAAGAGTTAGTCTCGGAAACCCACAGGGCAGTTCTGCCTGTCCTATAGGGTCACTGTGAGTCAGAACTAACTCAATAGGATTATGTTTATTTGTTTTATTTACCCTAATATATAAAGTAAATATTACAAATGTCTGGTAATCTGAATATTTGTTAAAATTTTCAGTATTGTAGTCATCTGTTCCACTTTTTGGGGTTCAACATCTACAAGTACTTAACAATCGTTTTTATTTTTAAGTCATTTTATTGGAGGCTTATACAACAACTCTTATCACAATCCATACACACATCCATTATGTCAAGCACATTTGTGCATTTGTTGCCATCATCATTCTCAAAACATTTGCTTTCTACTTGAGCCATTGGTATCAGCTCCTCATTTTCCCCCTCCCTTCCAGCTCTCCCCTCCCTCATGAACCCTTGATAATTTATAAACTATTATTTTGCCATATCTTACACTGTCTAATGTCTCCCTTCACCCACTTTTCTGTTGTCCATCATCTAGAGAGGAGGTTATTTGTAGATCCTTGTAATCAGTTCCCCCTTTCTTTCCCTCCTCCCTCCTGGTATCGTCAGTCTTAGCACTGGTCCTGAAGGGATCATCTGTCCTGGATTCCCTGTGTTTGCAGTTCCTATCTGTACCAGTGTACATCTTCTGGTCTAGAAGGATTATAAGGTAGAATTGAGATCATGATAGTGGGGGTGGAGTGGGAGGAGGAAGCATTTAGGAACTAGAAGAAAGTTGTATGTTTCCTCATTGCTACACTGCCCCCTGATTGGCTTGTGTCCTTCCTGAGACCCTTCTGTAAGGGGAGGTCCTCTTGCCTACAGATGGGCTTTAGGTTCCCACTCTGCACGCCCCCTCATTCACAATGATATGATTTTTTGTTCTTTGATTCCTGGTACTTGATCCCTTCAACACCTTGTGATCAAACAGGATGGTGTGCTTCATCCATGTGGACTTTTGCTTCTGAACTAGATGACTGCTTGTTTACCGTTGAGCCTTTAAGGGACCCCAGATACTATATCTTTTGATAGCCGGGCACCATTAGCTTTCTTCACCACATTTGCTTTTGTGCCCATTTGTCTTCAGTGATAGTGTCGGGAAGGTGAGCATCATGGAATGCCAGTTTAATAGAACAAAGTGTTCTTGCATTGAGAGTATTTGAGTGGAGGCCCAATGTCCATCCGCTATCTAATACTAGGCCTATATTATATATGCACATAGATCTATTTCCACATTCTCATATATAAATATATTTACATATGTACATGCCTCTTTTTAGACCTCTATAAATGCCCCGTGCCTCCTATTTCTTTCCTTTTTTTCCTTGTACTTTTGTCCACTATCATGCTCAGTCTTCATTTGGGTTTCAGTAATTCCTCTCAGTTACATTGCCCTTGATCAATCCCTACCAGGGCTCTTACACACTCCTCGCCACTGATTTTGGATTACTTCTTGTACCCTTCTCCCTGGGTTGGTTAACACCACTTCCTTTCTCCCACCTCCCCTTCTCCCATGTCCCCCCGGAACCATCGGTCCCGTTGTTTTCTCCTCCAGATTGTTTATCCAGCCTATCTTATCTCGATAGACCTGCAGAGATAATATGCACACAAAAAAACAAGACAGAGCAAGACAAAGTGGCAAACGAAAATAAAACAATGACGACAACAACAACAAAGAACCAATGACAAAAAAAGAAAAGTCTGTAAATAGGTCAAGGTCTGTTTGTTGACCTTTAGGAGTGTTTTCCAGTTGAGTCTGATGGGGTGACACGCCCTGGCCCAAAAGTCTATTTTTGGTACTCCCTCAGTATTTTCTTGCTCTGCTCCCTTTGCTGTTCTGTTGCATGCCTTTAGTGTTTTGCCTTGGTGTGGTGGGGTCAGATTGGGCAAAATCCCCACACTGTTTCTCCTGTAGGCCTATGGGTCAGTGAAGGATGTCATGTCTCCTAGTGGGGCCGGCCATATGGTCCTCTGTGCATTGGCTGCCCTGAGCAGGGATATTGTCTTCAAGGCTTAGTGGATCTGGATGTGCTCCACTCTCGCTTCCTCCCCCTTCATTTGTCCCTGTGTGTTCTGATCAGACATGTCCCTCTCCCTGAGCTGTAGTGTCAGTGCTGTCCTCTGAAGTAAATTCTTCTGGAGGGAGGGCAATCTTATTTCTTTACCTGGTTTCACGTGTTTAAAACAATTTGGGTTTTTTTTGGGGGGGGGGCATGTACTGGGTTCAACCTTTAACTAGTGGTGGATACGAATGGAATAATAAGTATTATTTTTTATGTGTTTTTACTGAGAAAATGTGGAATGTGGCATTAAGTGTTTTTGTTATGTTTTACATATAACATTTTTCAGATTGTACATGTCTTTCAATTTCTAAATTTGAGAGGTTTCTTTACATAGATGCAGAAAAATTTATAATAGATGTATAATGGAATTATGTACAAAATGAACATCCACATCCTAGAGATGTGTCCGTGCTGGCATGCTCCTTGATGAGTTGATTCTCAGTCACAGTGTTCACATTGCCTCTTTGTTGCAGTCTGTGTCTCAGCATTTATATTTCTTTCTTTTCCTTATGGCTTTGGTTTTATCTGTATGTTGTTAGGAGCCAGGGAGTTGTTTTTGCTCATGCCATTCCTATGCACGGCAGAGTGAGAAAGTGCCCCACCCTTCATCATCCTCACAATTATTGCTGCGGCCACGGTGCTATTCCATCTTGATGAGGATCTACCACTTTCTTGCTGACCCTCCACCAACCCTGGTGTCCTTCTTCAGGGACTGGTCCTCCTAATAGCTTACCCAAAGTACCTAAGAGGGCGTTTCACCAGCCTCACTTTTCATCCACTATATACATCTCTAAATGAGTGTATTTTCTTTTTGGTAGGAGTTTTTATATTTTAAACAAATAGAATACTTTATGTACTTTTAATATTGATTCCTTTAGTTTAAATCCACTTTAGGAAAATTCTCCCTTTGGGTGTTATTTTACTTTCATTGCTCAGTGGTGTTCTCTTGTAAGAATATACATGCCATTTTTACTATGCCTCTCTTCTTTGATATTCCTATTGCCATTTTGGTGTGAACATCCTGTCAGTAATCTTTGCATCCTCTCCAAAAAAGTGCTCTCCTTATAGGTATCCACATCTCAGTTGATGGTACACCATCTGTTTTAGTTATCTGCTGGTATAGTAATAAATACCACAAGTGGATAGTTTTAACTCACATTAATATGAATTAATGTTTATAAAAGGTATAAGATCTCTATCCTGATTTGCTATTTTATGCTATAGGATGTATTGATGTTCCAGTACCATTGAAAAGGCTACCCTTTTTTGGGTGTCTTTATATCTGTCTATTGCTGTGCTCTCTCATCTCCATTGATCTGTTTGTATGTTTGTTTGTTTTTTGCCAAAACATTGTTGATCACTGTAACTTCAGAGTCAGTGTTGATGTGCTGAAAGGGAGGAGAACTTAACGCAGTTGCTAATGAAGATCAAGGACTGTAGCCTTTAGTATGGATTAGAGCTCACTGTCAAGATAGCCAAAATCCTCAGAACTGGACACATAGACGGTATGATAAACAGGAACAGATTAAAGTTGTCAAAGATTTAATTTTGCTTGAATCCACTCACAATCAATGTTCATGGAAGCAGCAGTCAAGAAGTCAAACGTGTTACACTGGACAAGTCTTCTGCACAGACCTCTTGAAAATGTTGAAGAGCAAGTGTCCCCTTGAGGCCTGGGGTGTACCTGACATGGTATTTTCAGTCACCTCATATATGCATGAAAGTTGGACATTGAATAAGAAGGACAAAAAGAATGATGTATTTGAATTTTAGTGTTGGCAAAGAATGTTGAAAGTAGTATGGACTTCCAGAAGAACAAAGCAATCTGTCTTAGAAGAAGGACAGTCAGAATGCCCTGAGAAGTGAAGATGGTGGGACATCTTCTCCTGTTCTGTGTGTATGTCCTCAGGAGAGTCCAGTCCCTGGAAAAACTTTCATGATTGGGTAAAGAAAAGGTCATTGAAAAAAAGAAAGCTCCTAGACAAGATGGATTGACTTAGAGACCTCAACAATGGGCTCAAACATAACAGCAATTGTGAAGATGGCACAGGACCAAACAGTGTTTATTTTTGTTGTTCATAGAGTCACTGCTAGTTGGTGGCACCTAACAGCAGCAGGATTTGTTGTACAATGTTGAATAGGATTGGTGAGTGGGAACATCCTTGTCTGCATCTCGATCTTAGCAGAACAGCATCTACTTTCCTGCTGGTAATTATGATTTTAAATATAATTTTTTGTAGCTGTTTTTTAGTCAAGGGCATTTCTTTTCATTATTTTCCTAGAACTTCTATTCTGAACTGTTATTGGTTTTGTCAAGTGCTCTACATCTATTGATATATTTGTATGGTAATTCTTGTTTAACCTCTTGACAAGATAGATGACTATAATTAATCTTCTAGTGTCAATCCAATACTGTATTCCTAGAATAATTCCCACTTGGTCCTGAGAAATTCTTTTTTTATATACATTGTTGGATTCAATTTCCTGATTTTTTTATTCAGGAGTTTTGCATCTATTTTAATTTTTAAGTGCTGCTAAAAGAAGAAATACCACAAGTGGATAACAGAACAAAAATAAGAATTTATTCTGTTAGCATTTAAGAGGCTAGAAATCTGAATTTGTGGCAATGCATACAGGGGAAGGTTTTTACTCTACCAGTTCTGCAGAAAAATCTTTGCCATCGATCTTCTCCTGGGTCTTAGAGTTTCTCAGTGCAGAAACCCCAGGTCCAAAGAATGTGCTCCATTCTTGATTTTTTTTTTTTCAATGAGAAAGCTCTCTCATCTCTACTCATTTAATCTCTTTTATAGCTCAAAAGAGATTGACTGGAAAATACAACCTAATCCTGTAATTTCTAACTGCTTCTACTCCTTGCCTCAGTATCATAGAGGTAAAGATTTCCAACACACAGGATAGTTACTAAGAGCCCCCGTGGTGTAGTGCAATTCACTACACAATCAGGTGGTTTAAACCACCAGCCACTCCATGAGTGAAAGAAGGCTATCTACTCCAGAAAATATTTGTGCTATCAGAAACCCTAAACATAGTTATATACTGCTCCGTAGTGTCTACTGCTTATCCCTTTACTATGCTGTACTTTCCTAGAACATAAAAATACCACGCATGGAAAAATCCCATTCCATTATCCATTCATTCCATTTTCCCATAAACTTTGTAAAGCCCTCTTGTATATTAAAAATTACTGTCCACAGTCAAAGAACTCGAATCCGTGTTCACTTAGATATTTCTGTTTTATTAACTGCTTTATTTACTCTATGCCATTATTACCTAAATCGATTTTAACAAATGAAGGTAGCCAGTTACATTTCAGAAGGAAAGAAGTTTTGTCTGAGGCACAAGATTGTGCCAGCTGAAGGAGCACCAACTTGTGTGAGTTGAGTAAGATGTGTCCTTTGTCTCATTTTCCTAATATCCAGCAGGACTCCAGATCATCCTTGGTATTAAAGAGACACAGCTGGCATAACAATAAAACTGTGCACATGAACACAGCATTCCTGTGGGCAACATTGAGCATATGATTTGTCTTTTAACTTTACTCAACTGTCAATTGGTTGAAATAATATCTGCTTAAGAGTCATGAGATATGCATGAGCCAGGATGCTGAAAGAGCTTTGCAAAACCATTCACAAACATATGTGCTCATGTACGGATCATTTTGTCATTACTGTATTTCACTATAAGGAGCCTTCCTGGCACTGTGCGACAAACATTGGACTATAAGTTCCAGATTGGCAGGTCAAACCTACTAGCTGCTCCTTGGTAGAAAGATGAGGCTGTAAAGATTTATAGTCTCAGAGACTATAGGGTTGCTATGTGCCAGAATCAACTCAATGGCAGTGGATTTTTAAATATTTTAATATGAATGATAGGGTCCTTGCTAACTTTAGAATATGTAACCTGCAGCATTGAAGACTTGGCTCTAGCTCAAAGTTTGTTGTGACACTGTCATACCAGGATTGATTAGTGATGGCACAGACAACTTACTTCAACACTTTCCTCACAGGAGGAATCTTCTCATTCTAAAGCTAGTCTGTTTTAGCACCCACCCTGCAGTTTCGCAAACCTTTTCTCTCCTTACTGCATGAAATGGGTGTTATTTCACAGAGATCACTCTTACAGATCATGGAATTCCATTGGATATGCAGGTACCCTGTGTGATGGCATCATCGTGCCTACCCCATCACATACACCCCATACAAATACAGTGTATGTGACAGGTTTGGCACCATAATGTACTTAAGCAAACCTGTCACATGTGTAGAGAGCTACTGTGTAGAGAGCAGCTGCTGTGTTGAAAGCGGCCGTATTGGAAGTAAAACACTTCATGAAATATAATTAATGGGTAAATGTAAAATCGTGTACTGTAAAATCATCAACTACTGCAAAAAATAAATATATGTACTATGAGAACTTAATCTGCATGGTGATAGTCTTTTTTATATTCAGCTGTGGTTGATGTGAATACTGCCCCCTTGTGATAGTAACAGGTATGTAAAAAAAAAACAGAATGGTAAATCATGGGAAACTTTAATGAACTGTATTGACTGAACTATGCCATGTATCAGCTTTTGTATTATTAAAGCTATTGTTATATATTATTTTAATTAGCAAACCATCCCATGACAATGAATTGGGTAGAGAAGAATGTTAAGGAAAAAACATATACTTGGGATTTTTTTACAGTATGGATTTCCCTCAATAATTACAGCAAGAATTGAGAAACTGCAATGTGTTATTTGTTGTGAAGTTCTATCAGCCAACAAACTAAAACACCGTTTTGATAGCAGACATCAAGCTTTGTGGGCAAGGATATCAACTATTTTAGAAGCAAAGCTGATGGACTCAAAAATGCCAGACTTGACACTGGTGGCAAGTACCACAAACAAAATGTAGCAGCCATTGAAGCTTCCTATTTGGTAGCACTCAGAATCGCCAGAGCTATGAAACCTCACACACTTGACTGAGGATTTACTGTTGCTAGCAGCCAAAGACATTGTTTGAGTTATAGTTGGAGAAAAATTTGTTACGAAATTGAGTGCAATTTCTTTATCTGACAACACTGTCCACAGAATAGATATGTCTGCTAATATTCTTGATCAG
This sequence comes from Tenrec ecaudatus, assembly GCF_050624435.1. Lineage (NCBI taxonomy): Eukaryota > Metazoa > Chordata > Mammalia > Afrosoricida > Tenrecidae > Tenrec > Tenrec ecaudatus. Next base: position 14,168,935 of record NC_134530.1, on the reverse strand, counting down.
ATAATCCAGGAAATGAAATCTGCTCTACTTCCAATATTTAGCACCCAGCTTGATGAATCTGCAGATGTTGCAAACTGTTTACAGTTGTTTTATGTGAGGTATATTAATGATGGCGACTTTGAAGATGAGTTTCTTTTTTGCAAACTTCTTGAAATGACAACTATCACACATGATGTATTTGACACGGTTGGTTCATTTCTGAAAGAGCATAAAACCTCTTAGGAAAGGTTTGTGGCGTCTTCACAGATGGGGATCCAGCTATGCTAGGATGTCAATCTGGATTTCAACATTGGGTACTGACTGAGTCACCAAAAGTCATAGAAACTCCCTGTATGATTCATCGGCAAATGTTAGCAATGACGATACTGCCACAAGAGTTATAAGAAGTAGTGAAGAGCCTCATAAGTTCTGTCAAGTTTGTAAAGGTGAGCAGTTTAAACAGTCAACTATTTTCACAACTGTGCAACAAGTTGGATGCGCCAAATAATGCTCTGCTATTTCACACTGAAGTGAGATGGTTGTTGAGAGGAAACGTTTTAAAACATGTTTTTGAGCTTTGTGATGAACTCAAAAGGTTTTTAAATCAGAAAGCAAGACCCCAGTGTGAAGCACTTTTCAGTGATAAAAGTGAACTGCAGAAAATAGCTTACTTAGTTGCCATCTTGAATGAGTTAACTTTATCACTGCAAGAACCAAATGCAACATGCCTCAATTTGTCTCAGTAGGTAAGAAAATCCGTTTTTATTTATCTAGTCTTTATTTTGTCTCATTCCAAATGAGATTTCAGTTTTGGCCAAAAAAAAGGGGGGGTGAAAATAAAATTTACATGTTGCCTACCTTATCTGCTTTCTTTGAGGAACATGACATTGAACCAGACAAACGCATTATGATGATAATTTCTGTGAAAGAATACATGCACATGCTTGCAGACAAAATTTCATCGTACTTTACCAAATCTACCTGACACTTACAAGAAGCCCATTCACAGTCAAAGTTGAAGATGTTCCTGACACAGCACAAGAGAAGTTCATCGAACTTATTAACAGCGATTTAGCAAGAACTATGATGCCTGTTAAAAAATTCTGGATCACGTGTTTGCAGCCATATCCTGTTCTGAGACTGCATCGTCCTCTTCCATTTGCAGCAACATGTCTTTGTGAAACAGGGTTTTCCAGTTTGTTGGTTACCAAGTCTAAATACAGAAGTCGACTTGTTGTGGAAGATGATCTTCGTTGTGCTCTTGCAAAGACTGCCCCGAGAATTTCTGATCCGGTGAGAAAGATGCTATCTTAACCTTCGCATTGACGTTCACTTTTTATGCTTACTGTCACAAAATGTAGCAATGTAGTTTACTGTTGTTATGTTAAGACTGCAACCCATGCTATATCATGCTTGAAGACAAAATTTCATTTGTCATTAGAAATAAATATTTTACACTATATGATTACGTAGTTTTTGTGATTCATCACTATGCTTTAATTATGTTCACTTTATAACAATGAAAATACATCCTGTATATCAGGTATTTGCATTATGATTTGTAACTAACAAAATGACAGTTATGATGTAGCAACAAAAAATGTTATGATTGGGTGTCACCACAACATGAGGAACTGTTTTGAAGGGCTGCAGCATTAGGAAGGTTGAGAACCACTGGTCTAGACCATAAAGAGAGAGGTTGCAGTTAAACTATGGAGATACTCGATACGCTAGAAGTGAGGAAGAGTATGCTGTTAGTGAAGATGAGAAAAAGGCTGGTGGCTATGCCTTCCGTAGCACACAGATCCTTGTGTCAGACCCCCATAAATGCTCAGTTGTCTGGGACTGTTGGCCTCATCCTTGCTTCTTATACACGTTGGACTACATGGTACCTTGCTGATCCAGAATGTGTGGGATGTTTCAGGACTCAGTGGTCGTGGAGGATGTGGCCGTGGTCTTTAGCCAAGAAGAATGGGCTTTGCTGGATCGTGCTCAGAGGAGACTGTACAGAGATGTGATGATGGAAACCTTCCAAAACCTGGCCTCAATAGGTAAGACAATCCTTTTTTATTTACCTAGTCTTTTTTTGTTGATTTTATCATGTGCTGTTATCTCTTTGGTGAACAAAAGTATTTTACTCTCCAACTTTGCTCCAGCATTTGGGTCTCTAAGGAGTGGTGATAAATTGTTAAATAGGCCAGATCCCTTCGTATATGACATTCACATAGCTTGGCTTTTCCTTGAACATAATGCTCTGTATTAAAGTGGGTTTCTATTTTTTATATGATATTAATGGCCCTGAAGCTTTTAAAATGTTTAAAGTGTAAGTGTTGGCTTCGGGGGTCACTTTTGAGGACTGACAGATTTGTGGTTTGGGACCTTAGAGAGGTTTACAGTGTTCATTACAGGTTTGACATGATTATTTTGGTATGAATAAACTCAACCCCATCTCTCGTAACACATTAAAGACCAGATATTTTTTTTACCAACTTACTGAAATGGCTGTGTATTTTTTTTCGGCTGTTAGGGTTTGTTTTTTTTTTTTGCATTAAACCATAAATGGGTTTACATCTAATCAACTATTATATTTATTTATAACTTTTTAAGGTTTTGAGTATAAAACATCTCACATTATGAAACAATATTTGGCAATGTATGTGGAACATTTACTTTTATGAACTATAATCTTCTTGAGCTGTGACATGTGGTTGCCTGTAATTATGGCCCCTGTAAGAAGTTATGATCCTGGGTTAGCAATAAAGCTGGGCTCTTCTGTTCGCTCCCGAGGTCTCCCCATGAGGACCACCGAGCGGGGCTGAGGTGAGCATGCTACCATGAAAAAAAAAACTATAATCTTCATGAAATTATAAACTTCTTATAAAAATAACATAATCCATATTACTTGAAAAACAGTAAAAATACAGTATATCAAACAAAAAATACATTCTTTGTTCCCCAGTGTTCATTTGTTGATATGTTCATTTTTATACGATGTACTATAGTTACTATATTCTACAAATATACTATACCTAAGGTGACCAGACAGCCCGCTTTTGGCGGGGCAGTCCCAATTTTTAACATTTTTTCCTGTGTCCTGTGGCGTTGTAAAAAAGTCCCGATTTTTTGAAAGAATGCACAACAAGCTAGGGTATATGGTTTTCGGGTGCCATGTGGCTATTTCGCCAGGATATGCGTTTTATCTGTGTGTCCCACTGTACCAATGTTAAAATCTGGTCACCCTTAACTATACCACTGCTTTGAGAAACAAAGACAGTGTGCAAATATTATTCCCTGAAACACTGTGCAAACATTATCCCCTAGCCCTGTGGTTTGATTATTTGTGGAGACCTTACCCTAAACAGTTATACTTATTTCATATATTGTAGTTAGCATAGGACCTATATATAAACCAAGCTTCTTAGTACTTTTTTAATGTATGGTACTTTTTATAGCATTTTTCTCTGTGAAGCAGTATCTTACAAAATTTTCAAATATACCTGGTTTCACTTCTCTTTCCATGGGCAGCACAAACTCTACAGCCTCTGGTAGATTATTTCTTTTTTCCATTGCTTGAAATGAACACAGGTTCATGCTGCTACACAAGTTATCTCGTGATCCATCTGTAACAGATGGCGTGTGAAACACGAGTAAACTCGGGATCCATCCACAATGTGTTAAGAGTCCTCAGAGTGTAAAGTATTTTCACAATGTCAAGGGAATGGTCATTGCTCTGTACGCTCTTCTCTCATGAAATGCATTTCTCCATGAGGAACCTGCCTGTGACACTGATTTGTTTTCCAAGGAAAGGAAGAGATAGATATAATGACAGTGTAGATAAACTCAAATGCTATTATGCTAGGAAGTACCAGAAAAAAAAATTTTTGGAAGGACCATCCTTACTTACATGGAGGAAATTACATTTGAAATGGTCAGCTAAATTCCGTCTTAAAACTATACTGGTTATGCATTAGGCTGCTAATGCATAGTGGTTGTGCATTAGGCTGCTAACTACAAGATCAGCAGTTCGAAAACATCAGCATCTCTACAGGAGAAAGACGAGACTTTCTACTCCCATGGAGTTACAGTCTCGGAACCCAGTCTGTCCTATACGGTCACTCTAAGTCAGAATTGACTAAATGGCAATGAGTACGTGACTGCACAGACACCTGAGCTTACTTTTGTGACTTTAGTGGTCATGGAGACCTTTTACCCCTTTTTAAATGTTACATGCATTTTATATCCAGTATCTTTCTGATTAGCTCTCCCATTTAAACCTATTTATATCACTGTCATAAATAGCAACTATTGTAATGCTGACCTAGGACTAGGCATTGTTTCCCACTGTAGCACATAGGGTTACTATGAATCAGAAATAACTCACCAGCACCTAACAACCACAACATGTCACTGTTACTCCCAGTCCTATGGGAGTATTTACTGAGAAGCTGCTTTTTAATCATTGCCAGAGTGCTGAAACAGTGAAAACAATGATGAAAGTATCTTTGTTCATACCAGCCTTTCCCTGCTAACTATTCTTTTTATTTTTGTTTCATGTTGTGAAACTCAACTTGAATTTTTGGGTCAGTCTCCGATAATCTTAATGATGGGGAAATGTTATCCAGTGAACATATAATGGTGCAGTTCATGACGAATAACACCTGGTCCTTCATGTTAGGAGAAACCTGTGAATCACATGACAATAATCAGCATAAAAGTGAGAGGAGACATTTCAGGTGAGTGTCATTCATATAAGAGGAAACAAGATGGATCTAAGGTGTTCTGACATTAAAATATACATATACAAGGTGTTTCAAAATTGTGTGGAAAATTTGCACTTATTTTCATACAGGTTTTCCACAGATTTTTGAAGGCCTCATAAGTTAAAAAAAAACCCTCATGTAGTTTTAAACATAGCTGTAAAATTGTGTATTCAGAAAATATTAACAGTAATACATTTCATAAATGTGACTGTTAACCATGTAACAAAACATTTCTTGAGTGAAATTATTAAATTACCTCATTATTTTGAAAATTAGTGACATTAATGGTAGTATTTCTGCTAGATGATTTAATCTATAAAATATGAGACCAGTTAGGACAAATTAATGCACGTTCACTATGCTTGGTTATGATGAAATGGGAACAAATATAATTTCAACTTGTTATCTATTTTAAATAGAAGTCATACAGAAGAGAACCTCTTTGAAAGTAATGAAGGCAGTCAGTGTGGGAAAACATTCAGCTGGATTCCAGATCTAACAGTTCTAAAAAGAAATCTTTTTGAAGAAAATCCTTTTGAATGCTTTGAGTATGGAAACACCTTCATGGATCATTCATCATATGACCATCATAACAGATCTCATACCAAATGTAATATATGTCAGTGTAAGGAATGTGGAGAATACAGTGATTGTTCCTCTCGGTTAACCACTCCTATGAGAACTTTTCCTGGAACAAACCCCCATAAATGTAAGGTATGTGGAAAGGATCTGGTTTGTATCTCAACTCTTAAGAGTCCTGTAACAACACTCACTGGTAAGAAACTCTATGAATGTACAGAATGTAGGAAAGATTTCTGTAATGTCTCATCCTTTTGGACACATGTGAGCAATCATAAGCATGAATGTAAAGAATGTCTTAAAATCTATAATTGTCCTTCATCCCTCATTTTAAATAAAAAAATTCATAAAAGAGATAAACATTATATATGTAAAGAATGTGGGAAAGCCTTTAGTGAGGCCTCATCCCTCACTCAACATTTAAGAATTCACAGTGGAGAAAGGCCTTATCAATGTAAGGAATGTGGTAAAGCCTTTAGTCAATCAGCACACCTCACTACACACATAAGAATTCACAATGGGCAGAGGCCATATGAATGTAAGGAATGTGGGAAAGCCTTTAGTCAGGTCTCATCCCTCACTAAGCATATAAGAACTCACAGTGGTGTAAGACCTTATGACTGTAAGGTATGTGGGAAGGCCTTTAGGTGTTCCTCACATCTCATTCAACACTTAAGAATTCACAGTGGAGAGAGACCTTATGAATGTAAAGAATGTGGGAAAGCTTTTCGGTGTTCTTCACACCTCACTAAACACATAAGAACTCACAGTGGAGAAAAGCCTTATAAATGTAAAGAATGTGGGAAAGCCTTTAGTGACTCCTCAGTCCTTACTACACATATAAGAACTCACAGTGGAGTTAGGCCTTATGAATGTAAGCAATGTGGGAAAACATTTTGTCAGGCCTCACAGTTAGCCACACATATAAGAACACACAGTGGAGAGAGACCTTATGAATGTAAAGAATGTGGGAAAGCCTTTAGCGATTCTTCAGCTCTCACTATACATATAAGGACTCATAGTGGAGAGAGACCCTATGAATGTAAGCAATGTGGAAAAGGCTTTATTCATTCCTCAGCCCTCACTACACATATAAGGACTCATAGTGGAGAGAGACCCTATGAATGTAAGGAATGTGGGAAAGCCTTTAGTTGTTCATCACATCTCACTGAGCATGTAAGAACACATAGTGGAGAGAGACCTTATGAATGTAAGGAATGTGGGAAAGCCTTTAGTTGTTCATCACATCTCACTGAACATGTAAGGACTCACAGTGGAGAAAGGCCTTATGAATGTAAGGAGTGTGGGAAAACCTTTGGGAGTTCTTCACACCTCACTAGACATAGGCGAACTCACAGTGGAGAAAAGCCTTATAAGTGTAAGGAATGTGGAAAGGCCTTTAGCGATTCTTCAGCCCTCACTAAACATTTAAGAACTCACAGTGGAGTTAGGCCTTATGAATGTAAGCAATGTGGGAAAGCCTTTAGTCAGACATCACACCTCACTTCACATTTTAAAACTCACAGTAGAGAGACTATTCTCTGTCAAAAGTGGGATGTTTCATTTTTACTTTTATAGTTTCAAAAAGCAAGTTTCCCAAGATCTGGGATTAAAGAAACAATTTTTTCAGTAACAAAGCAATATTAACTTAAGAGGTCATTGGATCTACTTTGTGCCTTTGGAAGAAATGGTAATGTCACTGTAACTGCAGTTTTACTCATCAGTGTTTGTTACTTTATCAGTCTGGTGTAAATTTCACCTTTTGTAGCCTCCCTGGCGGTAATCCCGTGTGGCTCAAGGTAACTATTAACTGTATTGAAGTTTATCATACCTGGAATGTCTACTAGAGCAATTAAAATGAGTAATTTCTTAAGAATTACAGACCTACAATATAAAACAGCAAATTTTATGCAAAACAATGTACTGCTTTGAGTACAAAATTACTGACATAATTAGACCACCAGGGAGGTTAAAGTCTTTGACTATTATAATCAATAAGCTTCAGGGAATAGCATTGAGTAAATATGGTTTGTTTAATTTTTGTGTGTGTGTTATTGATGTAACATACTCTAAGATATACTGATCTTGTATTTGGTATGAGTGTTGTGTTTTATTTCATATCTTATTTTCTTCCATTATTTCCTATTATAAACTAACTATTATACATTTAATAATTAGTAAATTTTCTCTCCAGATAATAATTTTGAGACAGAAAATATTGTTTCTTATTATGCTTTTTCACCTACTGATTCTAGAATCCATTGATAAGTAATATTTATGATTATTGCTATCATTTTTATCAAATGGTAATTTTTATATATTTTAAATACAATCTTACCTTATAGAGTAGCCTACAAATTTTAGTATAGATAATTATTACTTCTGACTACTATTACTGTATTTACCAAATGCTATTTCCTGTTCCAATCATGTCTGCTGTTTGTTCATTGGAATTCTACAAGGAATAATTATGCCAGTATAGACTTACTCATATCATGTATTTTTACCCTTCTCTGTCAAAATTGTCCTGAATTTGGTTATTTAGGAACTCCATCAGATAAAGTTCTGTATATTTTATGACTCCATTATAATTTGTACATTACTATATACTGAAGTTCATTACTTTCTGTCAGTGTTCTAGGTGCATCTTTCCTTTTCCTACCCAAGCCCCCAAATCTGACCTTTCTCTAAAAACCCTACTCCCTTTTGTTGAGAAAATATAAAAACAAAGATTTTGGCATATGTTATACTTACTGACTTCTGGGCCCTAATAGTGGATAGAGTTAGGAAATATATGTGTGTGAGTACAAAGACCTTTTTATTTTTATTGGGGTTTTTTGTATGTATATTATATAAAATTATACCATGTCTGATTCTACTCCAATACCCTAGGAATCATTTGATCTTTTCCTCTTATTTTATACTTTATTCCTTTCTCTGATAGTAGTGCTTTTGGTTCATTAGCCACATGACATCATTTGCTTGAATTTAGAAGATACAGTTAGCAGTTTCATAATTGCTAACTGTGAAGTGCTGAACCTCCTTGCAGAAAGTATTTTGGCTTTTGTTTAAGATTGCCAAGCATCAAAGTGAAGTTGAGGTTAATGAATGATGTCAGTAAGATCAAAGGGATCACCTGGTGGTCTGATCTTAACCTCTTGAGATATAATTTAGCTTATCAGTCAGGGCTGTACAATAAAAGTCTGGAAGTCAGAGCCTTAAGAGAGCTTCCTGCAAGGTGAGAAACATCGATCCATATGGAACACAGCATGTCTTGGGGACACAGAACCTTAACATTGGTTTCCTTCCAGACCCTGCCTTTTAAACTGTTATCATAAGTATAACCTTTTTGTGAAATTATCAGGGTAATTTAAGTAAGGTTTAGAATCAAAAGGAGGGTCATAACTAAGTGGACTTGGGGCCCATGATCTTGAGGCTGGCACTCTAAGGTTTTTAGTTGGAAGCCCAGAATTTTAGGCAGCAAATTAGAATTTTGGAATTGTTCAGACTCTCAAAATTCCAACTAGTGGCTGCCTGTTTTGCAATCTGATGAACCTTTTAACCTGAGCGCTTTGGCCAGGCCCCAGGTGGTTGTAGTCAGGGACACTATTGTGAATGGTGTCAGAACTGAAGAAGGGTAGGAATCCGATATTTCCATGTGGCGCAGATAGCACGTGAAGTGGGATTCTCCTTCATCTGTTAGTGAGAAATTGAAGCCATTCGGCACCATTTGACTCTAAAACTAACGTATCAACTACTATATTACATGAGTGGTAGCATTTCAGAGGGTTTGAAAATGGGTTGAGCCAAACTGATTGATGTCTATGCCTGATGTTATACATGCTTGTAGGGATTCGATGAATAACTTTAAATGGGTAAGCAAATAAGTGAGTACATTTGGGCAATTCAAGGAGGAAAACCTTTCTGCTTCCATACCCATCCACATCTCCATACTCTGCATTTCCTTCAGCTATGGGTTCCCTCCTTCCTTTTTGATCCATCATACCATTAATCATGTACTCTTTCTAACATCTTCAATATTTCCTGTCTCCTATTTCTCCTTAGTAGCATATCTTACCAACCTAATAGAACTGTCTTCTAGTAATGTTTTATCTCTCTTCACGATTAAGCTTCTTTGATGGTATCAACCATCATGTCAGTCAAGAATTTATCTTTTAATAACATTAAGAGTGTATATTTTAGTTACTATACTACTGGCAGCAGAATTTTAATTTTTATTGCATTTAATTGTAATTGCTTAACATTTTTATTTCATCCCTGCAAAATGCATTCACTTGTTTCTTTCATTTTACATTGAGTCTTCTGTAAGTCTACAACATTAGGAGCCCTTCTCTCACCACTCTAAAATTGTCCTGTCCCTGTACTGCCCTGATACTACCCTTTGACCCCCACATGGATTGAATTGTGTCCCCCACAAAATATATGGCAACTTGACTAGACCATGATTCCCACTATTATATATGTATCCCTCTTTTTGTGATGTGACATAATTATTTGTTGTAAAACCTAACCTCTGTGTTAATGAGGCAGTATTGGTGGTAGTTTTATTAGTGAGACAAGATAAAATCTACGTGGTTATGTTGTATCTTGCATTAACCTCTTTTAGTTAAAGAAGAGATTATTGATATAAAAGAGATTAAACAACAGAGCAAAAAGTGGAACCTTAATGTACTAGCAAGAAAGAAAAGCATGGAGTGAAATATGCCTTTGGACACAGGATTTCTACACTATGAATCTCCTAGACCCAGAAGGAGATTGAGTCTATGAAACATGGAGATCTCCAAGAGATTCCAAGTCCACAGATGTTGAAAGGAGACAAAGACTTTTCCCAGAACCAACATAGGAAAAAAGCCTTCCCCTAGGGTTGGTGTCCTGAATTTCGACTTCTAGTCTCTAAACTGTTGGAAAATAAATATTTATTTGTTGAAGATATCCATTTGTGGTACTTGTAGTAGCATTACATAACTAAGGCAGGTATTGGTTGCGCTCTGTCACACTCTTTAAGCTACTTAGTATAGAATTTATGCTTGGGATAGTTTGCTTCTGTTACCCTATGTACCTTTCTCACATAAGACTATCAAACACCTGTAGCAAAAAGTGGAAGATTAAAGTTATAATATACCTGGTTCATCTTGTATCATCAGCACAAAGAACAGGGTTTATCACAAAACATGCAGCCTTTTAATAAATGTGTAGTAACAAATTAAGATAATTAAATAGAAATTTCAGATGACTGGTAAGTTGAATGAAAGAGCAGTCTTGCAGGTAACTGCTAGAGTTCTTTCAATGAAGTAGAATATGCCTTTTTGGGGTAATCCTTCCTTCTTAGATGTGCTTTCTTAAACACCAAAATTTCAGATTAGTTTCAGAAATATGGATTCAACCTGGGTTATAGTAAAAGTTTAAAGCTCTCTTTGAATAACGAAAATCCTCCAAGAGTATTAATGGATCCTAGTTGCTCATCATGGCTGAATCTTATCAAATGGCTGATTTCTGAAAGCAAGTAGTCTAACATGTTCTTTAAGTGTTGTATTCATAGAGCAGATTTACCTGTGTGAACATACATACACCTATCAAATCTATATTCTGCTTCCTAGGAACAAACACAAAATAAGTATAATGCATTTTCTAGGTAGATCTCTTAAATTAAATAATCTAACAAACCACACACACACACCCTGCATTTCAGTACCTGTAAAGATTTGTCCTGCTTCCTCAGCTTTTTTTGCTCCAGGTAAAGATCAAAAATGTTCTTGTCAAAGCCAGCATTCAAGAATAGAATCTATTTATTGCATAATACAGTCAAACGAGCTTTACTGGTTTTCAGAAAACAGTAGTTCTGTGGCTGTAGACCACACAAGCTTATGTGATGTATAATAATGCTGAATTCATAACCAATAGAAATATTTGAAATATCCTGGTTTTTTTTAATTTAGGGGAAAAGGTGATTTTTTAAAATTACACAGATTCTCTAAAAAGATGCCTTTAATGTAAGTTTGCTTCTCTTTTAAATAATGTACACTGGTTGCCGGGAATGTTTCATGAGCTTTCCAAGGAAATAATGTATCTTGATTTCAGAAAAATCATTGGGTCCATGAGAGCATTATATTCATGGCTGAAGGTAGGGTAATCAAGAGTGCCCTGAGAAAGATGAGATGAAATCACTACAGGACTGTAGGTTTTATTATAATCAAGGAATATATGAAAGTCAAACTCTAGGGAAGTGAACACATGTTTTGAACAGAGAATTGTTGATTTCATAGGTATAGAGAACTTTTGGATGACTACAGGTCCATGGAATTGGTTATCTGAAATAGAATGGAGTGGGATATTCCCCCCAGAAATGAAGCTAATGAAACTAGAGGCTGCATAAAAATCCATGCATGCACAGAAGCCACAGAAACATGCAGAATTAAGAGAAAAAGTGAGAATTTGTCAGCTTTTAAAGTCAATTAGTCAAGTAAATGACTAGGAGGGGCAGACAAGATGGAGAGATGCTGTTATAGAAAATGACAAGCAAATTTACAAGGGAATTTACACGTAAGTAGACAGGTTAGTAACACCAAGAGTTACCAGGGATTAAGAACAATTTTAATATCACTCCTGGAATAAAGTACAAAGGGTATGAAAAAAATCAGAATAGTGAACTTTTTTTTAATCCAGAAATTGCCTGGAGAAAGATAGTTGTTTAGACAAAGTGAATTGCCCTCAAACAAGACATCTAGGAATACTAGAATAAAGATTTGCACAATTCAATCCATCTATATTTTCCCTTAACATGAGTTCTTTATCTCCTTTACCTTATCATTTCATTGTTGTCCAACTTTTGTATATCTGTTTTATTCTGTTTACTCTTTTGTACTTATCTTCAGATTTGTGAAATCTACCCACTGCTGTGTATCAAAAGATAGTAAATCCATCTACTTCTAATTTTGTAACTGTACATGTCAGTAAAGAATTTCTAAGTGGTTCTTTTCAAATATAAAACTGGTTAGCCAGAGTAAGAAAAACTATAATAAAAAGATGAGGGGATTGGGGAGGAAGGGGAAAAAATGAGCTGATACCAAGGGCTCAAGTCAAAAGCAAATGTTTTGAGGATGGCAACAAATGTACAAATGTGCTTGACACAATGGATGGATGTATGGATTGTGATAAGAGTTGTACCAGCCCCCAATAAAATGATTTTAAAAGAAAAAGTAAAACTAGAATTTTGTCAATCCTCCTTTCACTTAGTTAGAAACCCCAAATGGTTTCTCTGCTGATTAATACGTGTACCTTAAGTAAAAAAAAATTTTTTTTAATGTTCTATGACCCATAACATTTGTGAAGCGCTGGAGCGAGCAGTGTTCCATTCTGTCATACATAAGGTCACTGTAATTTGATTTACATTAAAGGTGATTGTTGTTAGGTGCAGTTGAATCAATTCCAACTCACACACCCTGTGTACACAGAATGGAATACTCCCCAGTTCCGTGCCAGTTATGTTTGAGCCCATTGTTGCAGCTACTGTGAAGATCTCATCAATGGTCTTCCTTCTACCCCCTTGCAGGACCCAACCTTTAACATTTTTAAAAACATTAAAGCTTGGGTCCTGGATTGTATATGAAACTGGGTCGCATTATCGTCAGTCAACCCAGCCACCACGGACATTAATGGAAATCCCTGAACCAATGAGCAACTTTTAACCTGTAACGTTAAATGTAGCCTGATCTTGAGTTCTTCAGAGCTTCTCTAATCCCACCTTTAGTAATGATGCACTAATTAGTAACAAGTCGAAATGGTTCTCAAATGTATGTCCCTCTGAAACTGCATTTGCTGCTCTCTAAATGTGAGTCAGGGGATGCTTCTCGTCTCTGCCCGGTGCATCTGGCAGAACTCTCATTGGAACAATGGTCTTTTTCTTGGCTGAATAAAACTATCCTTTGATAACATTTAAGTCTGGAGTCTTTTTCCTACCACACTGCCTTTTATCCTCGTGACCATGGTAAGCATAGGTGATTTATATCTGTATGTCTCTTCTGTTGTCTATGCTTGTTCATTCCCTATGTGCCTGATAATTGATTGTTCTGTGATAGACATTAAATACATTAGGGTTTTTTTTTGGTCTAAAAGTTTTAAATACATTTTAAAGTATGAGGGGACTTTAAAAAGTTAGTGGGAAATTTTTATTACTTAGTTTCATTTTCCACAAGCTTTTTGAAGCTCCTCATACACCAATTGTTCATCTATTCATAGTCAAAGATCAACAGTTGCCAATATGTTACATGTTTTTTGTAAAGACATAATTGAAGATACCATTTTCCTTCTTCCAAAGAGGTGGGGCTGTTTGTTTTTTAGTTTTGTCCTGTGGTATTTTTTTCTTCCTCTTTTGCTATGACAGGTGTCTGGACTTGCTACCAGTCTCAGGAACCTTAAAACATCTGCAGTGCAGTGTGCTGTTGATGGTTCTTATAGCCATAGTAAGTTTTTGTTATACTCACCAAATGACCTTTACCTGATGGGCCTGGGTAAGAAGGTATTAGGAGATACTGATTGTATTTTATGATTCAGCTGTAAGTGATTGCCATCCTGATGAGCGTAAAGTGAGCCATCTCTGCAGCAGAGGGTGGGGTCTCACTACCAGTAAGAAAGATGAGCCAGGAGTGGAGAGAATTCTTTGGACCCTGCATCTGGTTTGCTTTTCTCTGCTGACCCACGGGTTCTTGCGGTAGGAATTATGACCTGACATTGATTTCACCTGCTCTACAGTCTTGGTGGTCAGACAGATCCTATAAATGGATGTCTGGATTTTGGATTTGGGGTTTATTTTCCCCCACAATTACATGAGCCACTTTCCTTCATGTTGAGGTTTGGGTGGCCATTGCGGCAAATTGCTGAACCCTGGGATATAAGGAAATATACTAAAGGGAGGGATGGTGATGCAAAACAGGGATAATATAGCAATATAGTATTTTTGAAAAGTTGGACATTCAGCATCAACCTTCTTGGGATTAATCATATTCATTTCTCTTTTAAAAAATCATTTCAGCACATTCAGAGCTTGAGATTCTTTTAGATGACTACCAGCCAGACTTTGAAGTCTGTAGGCTCTATTGCAATGGTTCCCACTAAGGAAACCTGGGTTCCAACTTCTCTCTTTGTATCTGAACTGATTTTTCTAAGCCAGCCTCCATTTGATATAGTTCATCCAAAATGCTTGACCTCTCTCTCTAACTCCATATTCTTCTGAGTTCTATCCAGTAGTTCCTCAGTATCTTATTTCTTAAATACTTTTAGGAAGACATAGCTTGTATCATCCACACTTTTAAAGCTTCTTCAAGGGGAAATTTGACCTCAAATAATGAAATAGAAGTTTCATTTGTCCTTTGAATGTTTATTAAAATTAATGTCAGTCTATAGTTATATCCTTATTGTGATCTTGTAAATAGGTTGGCGGTGATGGTGTGTGCCTTCCAGTTAATTCCTACTCATAGAACTGTCCCATAAGGTTTTCAAGGAAGTAATCTTGACAAAAACAGACTCACTTTGTCCAGTGGAGTAGCTGGTATCGTGAGTTTGAACCACTGACCTTTTGGTGAGCAGCTGAGCTCTTAACCTCTGTGCCACAAAGGCTCCTTCAGATAGATATGTAGATGCATGTGTACATATCTCTCTATAAATAATCTATAAGACTGGGAGGGGGAGGGGAGCTAATCTACCAAACTATATATAATTTAGGAGAGAAAATATTTCAAAGGAAATGAAATTGCTTCAAATCTTTAAAATACCATTTTTTTTCTCTTAAAACATTAATGGAAGTTTGTTCCTAAGATGAACTGGAGATTACTGTATATACTCATGGATAAGCCAAGTTTTTCAGCACATTTTTAATGTAGTTTTTGTGGTAAAATTAGGTGCCTCGGCTGATATTAGGGTCAGCTTATCCTTGAGTATCTATGGAATTCAAGGAGAAATAAATCGCTCAAGGAGAAATAAATCCCTCCGTTGAGTTTCAGAGACTATAAATCTTTACAGGGGTAGACAACTTCATCTTTCTCCCAAGAGGCACTGATGGGTTTAAACCACTGACCTGATAGTTAGCATCTGAGTTTGTACACCACTGTACCAACCAGACCAACACTTGTCTGTCATATTGTCATACTACGGTGCCTTGTTTGTTGCTGTGATGCTGAAAACGATGTCACTTGTATTTCAAATATCAACAGGGCAATCCAAAGAGAACAAGTTTCAGTACAATTCCAGGCTAAGAACATATGGCACAGAAGAAATAGGCTCTTCACTTCAGCAGAATTAGCCACTGAAAATCATATGAGTACCATCAAAACATTGTCATTTACTGAAAACCCAATAAATTGTAGCAGAACATTGTTAGAGATAGTGCCAGAAGATGAGCCCCGCAGATAAAAGGCATTCAAATTATGACTGAGGAAGAAGACTTGCCTTCTCAAAGTAGAGTCAGCCATAATGATATAGAAAAGCCTTCAGGCCCTTCATTGGCTGATGGAGCATGATTTAAAATTAGAAGAAACAGCTGTAAACACCTATTTGAACTTGGAATGTATGAAGTATGAATCTAGGGAAATTGGAAATTATTAAAAATTGGAACATAAAAGCTCAATATTTTAGGCATTACTGAGCTAAAGTAGGTATTGGCCATTTTGGATCAGAAAATCATAATTTACTATGCTGGGAATGACAAGAAAAACACCAATGCATTTATCTTCAAAAGGAACAGTCTGCAATACAATGATGTCTTCTACATACAGGAAAATCCAATCAATACAACTATTATTCAGGTTTATGCACCAACCACTAAGGTTGCAGAAATTGAAGAATTCTACCAATGTTTTCAGTCTAAATTGATTAAGCATACAATCAAGATGCACTGATAATTATTGGCAATTGAAATGCAAAAGTAGGAAACCAAGAAGAAAGAGTAGTTGGAAAACGCACAGCCTCCCAGAATTCCCATATTTTCCAAGGTTACCCACAGTTATATTATGATCCACACAATTGAATGCCTTTGCATAGTCAACAAAACACACGCATCTTTATGGTATTCTCTGCTGTGAGCCAACATTCATTTGACATCAACGATGATATCCTTTGTTCCATGTTCTCTTCAGAATCCGACCTGAACTTCTAGAAGTTCCCTGTCAATGTGCTGCTACAACCATTGTTGGATGATCTTAAGTAAAATTTTACTTGTATGTGATATCAATTATATCATTTGACAGATTCAGCATTCTGTTGGGTCACTTTTCTTTGCATTGGGTATGGATCTCTTCCAGTCAGTTGGCCAGGTAGCAGCCTTCCAAATTACCTGGCATAGACAAGTGAGTGCTTCCAGTGCTTCTTCAGCTTTCTGAAACATTTCAGTGGATATTCTGTCAATTCCTAGAGGATTGTTTTTGACCAATGTGTTCAGTGCAACTTGAACTTCTTCCTTCAGTACTATGGGTTCTTCCTCATATGCTACCTCCTGAAATGGTGGATTGTTGACTAGTTATTTCTGGTACAGTGACTCGGTGTATTCTTTCCATCCTCTCCTGCTTCCTGCACCATTCAGTATTTGAACATAGAATCTTTCAGAACTGCAATAATTCAAGGCCTGAATTTTTTCTTGAGTTCTTTTGGCATCAGATACGCTGTGTGTGTTCTTCCCGTTTGGTTTTCTAAACTAGGTCTTTGCACATTTCGTTATAGCATCTGACCGTGTCTTCTTTAGCTCCTCTTTGAAATTTTCTATTCAGCTCTTTAACTTCATCCTTTCTTCCATTTGCTTTAGGTACTCTAGTATTAGTAGAAAGTTTCAAAATCTCTCCTGACATTCACTTTGATCTTTTCTTTCTCTCCTGTCTTTTTAGTTACCATTAGCTTTCTTCACAAATGATGTTGTTCTTCATGTCCTCCTACAGCTCACCAGGTCTTCTGTCATTAGTATTTAATGTTTCGAATCTGTCCTGAGATGGTCTCGAAATTCAGGTGAAATAGACTCAAGGTTGTATTTGGGCTCCTGTGGACTGGTTTTCATTATCTTCAGCTTTATACGTAACTTACATATAAACAATTGATAATCTGTTGCACAGTTGGCCCTTAGTCTGATTTTAGCTGCTGATATTGAGCTTCTCCAGCGTGTCTTCCCACAGATGTAGTCAATTTGATTTCTGCGTATTCCCTCTGGGTACATCGATGTGTGGAGTCGCCTTTTGTGTTGTTGAAAAAGGTTTTGGCTATGAACAAGCCTTTGGGTTTGCAACATTCTATCATGAGACCTCCAGCTTCATTTCTTCTTCTTTTTCAAATACTTTTATTGGGGGCTCTTTTTTTTTAATAAATCATTTTATTGGGGCTCATACAACTCTTATCACAATCCATACATACATCAATTGAGTAAAGCACCTTATACATTCATTGCTCTCATCATATTCAAAATTCACCTTCCACTTGGGTTCCTGGAATCAGCTATTATTTTTTTTAACAATTTATTAGGAGCTCATACAACTCTTATCACAGTCCATACATATACATACATCAATTGTATAAAGCACATCTGTACATTCTTTGCCCTAATCATTTGTTTTCTTCTCTTTTCTTTTTTTACATTTTATTAGGGACTCATACAACTCTTATCACAATCCATACATATACATACATCAATTGTATAAAGCACATCCGTACATTCCCAATCATTTTCAAAGCATTTGCTCTCCACTTAAGCCCTTTGCATCAGGTCCTCTTTTTTTTCCCCTCCCTCCTCTCTCCCCCCTCCCTCATGTGTCCTTGGTAATTTATACATCGTTATTTTGTCATATTTATTGGGGGCTCTTACATCTCTAATCACAATCCATACATTCATCAAGTGTGTCAAGCACATTTGCACATATGCTGCATTCTTCATCTGTCAACTTGAGGAAGGGGTGGAGTCTAGCCTGTCAATCAGGTCACAGCCTGATGACCTCTTTTGGAGGTGTGATGGAGATAAATAGCTCACTAGAGGCCAGACACACTCACTCTTTGCCTTGTCTCTCTGTGACACATTCCTATTGACAAGTCACATGGAGCTACACTGATGGAATCAAAACCTTGGAGCTGGAAGAGTCACAGTGGAGACCCCTGCCACTCTGAGATCCTTCCACCACCACTGGATCCACAAGACTTTCCACTCACTGATCTGTGATCTTCCTGCATTCGGCATCAGTGCATGTGTTTTGTAAGTCTTAAGAGGTACTGTCAGATTTATGGCCTTGATCTGGACAAAGTTGTGGTGTTTTCTCAATATACAATTGCTTTTTTACATAAAACTCTTTCTTGTACTTCCTTGTACCTATGAGTGTCTCTGGATTTGTTTCTTTAGCCAACCCGCACTAACACACCCAGAAGAATAAGTCATTTTTTGATCCAAAATGGCCAATACCAGTCCATTTTAGCGTTCCATTTTAATTTTGATCACTTCCAATTTTCCTAAATTCACACTTTGCAGCTGTTTCTCTTTACCTTGAGTCATGCCCCATCAGCAAATAAAGATCCCAAAGGCTCCATTCCCAGAGGCTTTACCGAACTTATGTTACCATGGTCCACCACCTCCAAGTAATCATCTCCTCTACAGGCACATTTTTAGTGCCCTCTGACTAGAGGGGTCCTTCTGCTGGCTGTATCTTCAGCAGTGTTCTGCTTCCTTTGTTTAGGCTATCAGTTTCTGGAAATGCATCGGTGCTATGCACAAGGTTTTCAGCGGTTTCTTATGCTACAGTGGGGAGCCAAGCTTATTTTATTGTTATTTTGTTATTATTTTGCTGTCTGCTCTCATTCTGGAAGCTCCCCTGAAATCGGTTCCCTTTGGGTGAGCCTGCTGGCATTTGAAATACCCGTGGATTCTAGCATCACAGCCACACACACGCCACCGCAGTACGACCAACTGACAGACATTGGTGGGTTGTTGTTGGGTGCTGTGAGGTTAGTTCTGGCTCCTAGTGACCCTGTGTACAACAGAATAAAACAACGCCCAGTTTTGTGCCATACTCAGAATTATTGTTATTTGTGTAGACTCTGTATCAATCCGTCTTGAGGGCCTTCCTTTTTCCCCCCTGCCCTTCTACTTTACCAAGCAAGGTGTCTTTTTTCAGGGGCTTCACTTTCCTGATAACTTGGCCAAAGTACATGAGAAAAAGTAGCATCACCCAAGTTTATATGGAGAATCTGGCTGTATTCCTTCTAAGATAGATCTGCTTGTTATTTTGGCAGTCCATAGTGCCTTCAACATTCTTCACCAGCACGATAAATCAGTGTGTGCATTCTTCTTCAGTCTTCACAGGGTGTTCCTTTCGTAATTTTTCCTATTAATCATTTTATTGGAGGGCTCTTACAAATCTTAGAACAATCCATCATTCAAGTCTATTAAGCCATATGTTGCCATCAACATTGTCTTTTGTAATTTTTGCTAACTCTATATGATCTCAAGTTTCTTGGGGTTTTATAGCATAGAAAATTCCATTGGACAAACTTCCTGCCTGAGTTTGCTATGGTGCTATAAGTATTCAGGGACTTAAAACAAAAATCTTTTATTTCTAGGTTGATAGAGTAGGTTTCTGGTTTGAGCTATTTAAAAGAAATGGTAAACATCTAACTGGACATTGAAAATCGGTTTTACATTTTATGCAGTAGGGAAGAGCTAGTGTGAATTACATTCAAATGTTTGGTGAAAAGTAGAACTCAATTCTTTGAGTTTGAGATGTACTCTTATTCCTTTTGGCTTTCTAACTCAGATCTTTGCACATTTCATTGTAATATTTTACTTTGTCTTCTTAGTCTGCCTTTTAAATTTTCTGTCAGCTCTTTTCACTTCATCATTTCTTCCATTTGCTTGGCTTACTCCATGTTCAAGAGCAGCTTTCAGAGTCTCTTCTGACATCCACTTTGGTCTTTCTTTCTTGTATTTTTAATGACCTTTTGCTTTCTTCGTGTATGATATTCTTGATGTCATCTCACAGAACGTCATCTTGTCATTATTATTCAACAAATTCAATGAATCAATGTCATTATTATTCAGTGTTCTTGAGATGGTCTTAAAATTCCGGTGGGATGCACTCAAGGTTCTGTTTGGGCTCTCATGGACTTGTCCTAATTTTCTTCAGCTTTAATCTAAACTATGTCTGAGTAATTGATGCTCTGTTCCACATTCTGCCCTCGCCTTGCTTTTTGGCTGCTGATATTGAGCTTCTCCATCATCTCTTTCCACAGATATGGTCAATTTGTTACCTGCGTATTCCGTCTGGTGAGGTCCATGTCCTCTGACCATTTTTGTTTTATTAAAAGGTATTCATAATGAAGAAACTATTGGATTTGTAAAATCCTATTGTGTGGTCTCTAGCTTCCTTTCTATCACCAAGACCATATTTGCCAATTGTTTCCTTCTCTGGGTTAACTACTATTGTATTACAGTCATTAGTAATTATCTGTACATCTTGATTGCATGCTTGACCAATTTCAGACTGAAGAATTTAGTAAAATTCTTAATTTTTTCATCACTACCTTTAGAAGCTCATGGGTAAATTCAAATAATAGTTAGGCTAACTGGATCCCCTTGTAGGCATATAGATATTATCCTATCACAAACCACATTGTACTTCAAGGTCGATCTTAAAGTGTTCTTTTTGAAGATGACTATAACCCCATTTCTCTTCAATATGTTATTCCTGGCAATAGTAAACCATATAAATATCTGATTCAAAGTGGCTAATTCATTTCAGCTCACTTATACCAGAGATATAGATCTTTATGTCTTCCATTTCATTTTTATTATTTCCAATTTTTCTAGATTCATATTTCATATATTCCATATTTGGATTATTAATGGATATTTTCAGCTGTTTCTTTCTATTTTGAATCACACCCCATCAGCAACTGAAGGCCCCAAAATATGTACTTCATCCACGTCATTATGGTGGACATTACTTTGAGAAGTCAGCTCTTCCTCAGACACATTTTGAGAGACTTCCAAACTGAAAGGCACATCTTCTGGATTATATATGACAAAGTTCTGCTGCTATTACAAGACTTTTCCAATGTCTAATCCCTTAGAAGTTGACAGGCTATTCCTTCTTTGTATTCTGTTTTTAGTCTGGAAGCTCTACTGACACCTCTTCACGTTGAGTGATCCTGTAGGTGTTTTAAATACCGATGACATAGCTTCCAGCATCACAGTCAAGTTGTGCAAGCCTTCACAGTATGGCAAATTGACAGACAAGTGGCGGGATGGGTTCATAAAAACGCAAACTTATGTCTATAAATGGGACTTCATTAGAGTCATCTTTCTACTTCTGTATATGTATTTTTCCAAAATAAAAGGTTTTTAATGTCCCAAGGAGAAGGATTACGTTATTCTGAGATCAGAGGTACCATGAAACAGAGTGAATTTTCCCCAAGTCAGGCCTTAGGAGGGAAAATCTCAATATTCAGAACTTACCCGAGTGTGCCCTTGATGGAAATTAGGGTTCTTGGACTACACGGTCATGACTCATACCCCATTAAGGTAGTCTGATGACCTTGAACCCTTAGTTTATGCTTTTCTAGTGTACATATTCCAATCATGGTCTCCTCTGCTTCTGTAGTTCCTCCTGAGACTGTGATGAATGGATCTGTCACAAATTATGATTCTGTGACAGTTTCCTTTTTTGTTCCATGTTCTATTTAACTAGCTATATGACTGTGAATCCTTGGATACTCTTATGACCATTATTATCATTAGGCTGATCTCCCTTGTTGTGGAGGATTTGAATTTGTTTTGTCTTTCTCCTGTTTAAGATTTAATAAATGACTCTATAGATGTTTTAATGCGGGGTCCCTTTTTACCCTACAACTTTTATTGACTATGCTAGGGCATTCAACTGTGGATCCTAAGAAATTATAAGTAACAAATTGTGACGAATGGGAATTCCAGAACACTTAATGCAGCACACGAGGAAGCTGTGCATTGACCAAGAGGCAGTCATTCAAACAGAACAAGGGGGTACCATATGGTTTAAAATCAGTACAGCTATGTCTTATGGCTATATCTTTTCACTATACTTACTGAATCTTGGTGCTAAGCAAATACTCTAAAAAGCTGAACCATATGAAGAAGAATGCAGCATCAAGGTCGAAGGAAGGCTCATTAACAACCTGAAATGTGCACATGAAACAACCTTGAAGTTCTCTTCACTCAAAGTATTTGACGGTGAAGACCAGTGTGGATTACAACGCAACATAAAACAAAAATCCTCACGGAGCAATAGGCAGCATCATGATAAATGGAGCAAACAAGGATTTCATTTTACTTGAATCCACAATGAACACCCTTGGGAGCAACAGTCATAAAATAAAATGATGTATGCATTGGGAAAATCTGCTGATACACACACACACACACAGGCAAAGGCAAAGACAAAGGCTTTGGAGGCGTATGGTGCCACTGATCCAAACCATGGTATCTTCAATTGCTTTGTATGCATATGAAAGCTGGACAAAAAATAAGAAAGGTCAAGAAGAAATGATGCCCTTGAATTATAGTATTGAAACTACCAGGAACTGCCAGAAGAACAAACAAATATTTCATGGAGAAGTATAGTCAGAATGTTCCTTAGACGTTTGGATGGTGAAACTTTGTCCCGTGTACTCTGGACATGTAAACAGGAAGAAACAGTCCTTGGAGAAACACATCCTACTTGAGAAAATAGGTCAGTGAAAAAGATGAAGGTCCTGAAAGGTGGATGGACACAGTGGCTCCAACAATGGGCTCAAACACAGCAACACTTGTGAGGATAATGTGGGACCCCGCAGTGTTTCCTCTTATGCATACAGTTGCTACGAGTGGGAAGTTTCATGAGCTAGAAGGCCGCTAACAACAACTCCATAGGTGTATATACAATCGATCAACGTTTCCACCATCTAGCTGCTGTACAATGAGATTTGCTTAATTTTTTAACTTTTGTGTCAAAAGAATGTTGTTTCTGTTAGGTGACCTCGAGTCAGTTTGGTGGCCCTATGCACAATGAAACAAAATACTGCTTGGTACTGCTCGATCCTCACAATAGTGTGTGTGTGTGTGTGTGTGTGTGTGTGTGTGTGTGTGTGTGTGTACACATATACATATGAGAGCCTGTGAAAGCTGGATATTGTGTAGCGCAGAAACTTGTTTGAGAAGAACTCAAGACATTTTCCACTACGAGGAGCAGTAGGAAAGTGGTGAGAGTGCCTCTGGTCAAAGGCAGAAATTTTGTGAGACCCAGGAAAATAGGGACCAGAGCCCCATCCCTGGGGACCGCTGAATGTGCGGACCACTAGGTGGCGCGCTTCGAGTTCGTGCACGCGAAGGGTCCAGACACCGGAAGCGGAAGTGCCTGGCCACGGCCAGCGGACTCATTTGGTCGCGGGACCTGGTCCGGTTTCAGGTAGGTTTTGTTTGTGTGCGCGTCCCGCCTGGCCCCGGTGCGGGTGCGAGCGCGGGTTGGCGGACCTGCCGCGGTTTGAGGGCGTTTGTCCGGCCCGCCGCTGGCCTCGCCGCCCCCGGGGCCGCCCCGGGCACTACCGCCGGCCGCTCCTCTCACTCCCTCAGCTGGGAGCGCCGCCGCTGCCCGCAGGAGCGCGGTCGCGAAGACGGAGCAGGTGGGCTGGGCTGGGTGGCTCGGTGCAGGAACCGGTAAATGGTAGAACTCCTCGCCCCGCCGAAGCGTGCTCCCAAGGCCAGCGGCGACAGCTTCGCTCGGAGCTGGTGAGCTCGGTGGAGGCGTCCGGGCCTCCAGGAAGCCGGGAGCAGCCCGGCTGAGTCTACTTACCTATTGTCTCCAGTCTGCCGTTCCTCACGTTTCCCCCCTTTCAATTTCTTTTCTTCCGCAAGGCGCGGGGCAAACAGTAATATTGTGGGGGATATCTCCCCCACCCAATCCCGTTCACAGTTATAGGGCTACAAAAACCAAACACTGCCGTCTGGTCATTCGACTCATAGGGACCCTCTGGGATAGGGCCGTAGTGCTGACGCTGTAACTCTTACAGACGCAGGAAGCCTACTTTGTCCTGCGGGGTGACTCGTGGTTTCCAACCGCTAACCTTACTTTAAACCAGGAAACCAAACTCACTGCCCTCGAGTTGATTCTGACTCTAGAGCAGATGGGTGAATGCAGGAGCAGAAACTAGCACCACCGTTAGGAGCCAGTTTAGGGCCATAACCATCACGATTTCCAAAGGAAGCTATTTCACAAGTGACATAAAAACTTTCTAAGGACAGACGCTTTTGCCATGATTTTGTGAGAGGAAATAAGGCCAACCGTAGTTTGATGTCAAGTGGGCTGTGCCAGAACAAGCTAAAGAGCGTTAGAAAAATCACACATGCAGGGTTTTTCCAAGACCATAAAGCTCGTCTGAGACAATCATCTGTGGGTTTGAATGCTGTGGTAATTCACCCACAGTTGCTGCTCCCAAAGAGCCACACTTCCTTATAGGTTGAAGGCGCCTTGGAGCAAAAGCTGTGCATAATCCCAGTATCTGAACAGGAAATACTGGGGATGAGGGCAAATGGGAGACAGTGGAGTGCATCGCACCAGAAGGTTTAAAGAGATTCTTTGAGGCTCAACTATTTCCCAGTAATGAAAACACCACACACACACACACACACACTCACTCACACACACAAACTGTATTCTTTTATAGTAATTATTGTAGGTTTGGGGGTTTGTGTGTTTTTTTGTTGCAGGAGACAGTAACAATTGTCATCGCCTTAAGGTTCATTCCTATACACAGGGAAGTTTCGAGTGTACAGGGGAGAACTTGCTCCATAAAAACAAAACAACAACAAAAAACAGGGATTTCAAGATCGGGCTTCTGGAAGTAGATGACCAAGTGGCTGGGTTTGGTCTGCCAGCCTTTCAGCTAGTAGTTGAGCACCGTGCGAACAATAGGAAGTCATATCCACAGCAGTGGAGCTGGTACTGACTCGTGGGACCCTGTTGGACAGAGTAGAATTGCCCCGTAAGTCTCCTAAGTTATAGTCCTGGTGGGAGGGAGCCCTGGTATCTCGGTGGTTAGGCACTTGACTGCAAATTGGAAAGGTAGATGATTTGAACCCACCAGCACCTCTGAGTTGTGGAAACCCTCCCAGGCAGGCCTAATCTGCCCTCCAGGTTTGCTCTGAATTAGAACAGACTCCTTGGCAGTGGGTTTTGGTTTGTGTGTTTAAGTGTTTGCAGCAGCAGCAGATCACCATGGTTTTTGCTCCTCCTGTGAAACCACTAGATTGTTTCGAATGCCCAACCTTTTGATTAGTGGCATATTTCTCCAGTGTGTCAGCAGGGTTGTTATCGAACAAGATATCCTTGGGTAAATAAATGCACAACTCATAAAAAGTCCCGATTTTAACAAATAATTTTAAACATCCTGTGTGCATCATCTATCGTTGGATTAGAGAATGTGTTTCCTTCTTTAAAAAATAAAAATAAGAATGTGGAGTGAAGGCAGTAAGGGTATGTCAAATTTGTCTAATGTAGACTCAACAAAATGATAACCCCTTTACATAGAGCAAAATAAAGAAATATAAACAGACTAAAGAGTGTAGGTCAGGGGTCCTCGAACTTTTTTTTAAACAGGGGTCCAGTTTACTGACCCTCAGACCCGTTGGAGGGCCGGACTATAGTTTAAAAAAAAAACTATGAACAAATTCCTATGCACACTGCACATATCTTATTTTGAAGTAAAAATACAAACGGGGCAAAAACACCCGGCGGGCCGGATAAATGTCCTCGGCGGGCCGCATGTGGTCCGCAAGCCAGTTTGAGGACCCCTGAGGTAAAGCTGATTTTTTTTTTAATGTTTAAAGCTGTATTTATCATTTCAAAAACTTGGTTTGTCTTGTTTCAGAAATTATTGCTAACTCCACTGTGATTAGCATGGTCTCTTTTTCAGTTTAGAATTCACTGGAATTTTCATAATGGCAATGCTGTTACTTTTTTTCCTTCATTTAGTAACCAGTTTATTCATATATACTCGAGGATAAGCCAGCCCGAATATCAGCCGAGGCTGATATTTTATATTTTTACCACAAAAACGGCATTAACCACTAATTTTACCACAAAAGCTGCTTTATAATGTGCTGGAAAACTCGGCTTATACACGAGAATATACAGTGCTTTAAAACAAATCTACAGCAAGTGTGTGTTCCGGTCCTTTTCTGTCTTAAAAGCGAAAACTCTCCTGGTGGAGCATGGTCCTCAGCCTGAAAGTCCTGTTCAGGGACAGAGCAGAAGGCCAAGACTCTGTCATGCCTTCTTTAACTGTCTCCTCCTCATCCTTCTTTCACGTTAGGTCACAGGTGTGGCACAAGGGACCTACAGTGACCATCTTGCACCACCCTGCAATCACAGGAAAGGATTTCAGTTGGACTGGCTGAGTTGAGCAACCATTATTCGTCTACCTTCAGACCGCCTGGTGGCTCTGTTTCCACTCTGATCTCTCTTCCTTAAGTGACTTCTGGGGCTCAGAGAGGACTTTCTACTTAAACTTCTGGAAGCTGGACCAAGGAAATGGTGAGTAGTACTGAAAACGTGTTATTCTTACCAGAAGGGGGTGAGATTAGGTCAGACTAGTAGGGAAGCCAGCTGTGTGTTCTGGGCCCTACTGTACCTCAGTGGGGTTCAAGTTTGCAAGAGACAACCCTAGGAGACAAGCAGTTCTCTTGGCTTCTCTATACCCGACTCCCGCACCAGCACTGGAGTCTTTCTTGTGTAAAGCTCACGCTGTTGTAACACTGCTCACACTGTGGGGAAAGGGTTATGAGGTGTGACACGGAGTGTGGAGCCCTTGGTAGTGCTGGTGCTCTCCTAAGATCACCCAAGAAAGGAGGTTGGGGACAGAATTGTACAACTGGCTCAATTGTGGGGTCTCCAGATCCATCTTTTTTTTATTTTTATTTTTTTCCTGTGGGGAATGCTTTTACCTTGACGCTTTCAAGTATGTGAGAAGCATGATTCCCCAGTCTAAGTTCTTGTCCTTTCAGTTATTACTAAATCCCTAAAAATTTTGACCAGTCTCTACAGTCTAATTAAAATATAAAACTTAAGTGGGTTTTATTGTTGTTGTTGTTGTTAGAGAAGTTCATATGAAATGGGTATCTATTAAGTTCTTGGGCTTACAGTCCCCATTGAAAGTTTCTAGATCAATTGGTAAGTTTACTGACTTTTAATGGATATAAAACTTCCTAACCTGTTATAACTGAGGCAAAAAATTACCCTGTAGCCTACTTAACTCTTGAAAACAATCTTAAAGAGGCCTGTTACAGCAAGTCATACCAGAACCTTTAATGTGTTAAATATTTTCACCATACTAGTAACAGTCTCTACATGAAATATTTAGATGTACAGACTCTGATATCCCTGGCCACTCTGTTTAGAAAGAGAGCTCTAATTTACATAATATGATTTCCACAATTGTATTAGACCACGT
This sequence comes from Tenrec ecaudatus, assembly GCF_050624435.1. Classification (NCBI taxonomy): domain Eukaryota; kingdom Metazoa; phylum Chordata; class Mammalia; order Afrosoricida; family Tenrecidae; genus Tenrec; species Tenrec ecaudatus. Next base: position 14,141,129 of record NC_134530.1, on the reverse strand, counting down.
AGGAGGTCGGTGAAAAAGAGGAAGGCCCTCAATGAGATGTACTGACCCAGTGACTGCAATGATTGTAAGGATGGTATTGGGGCCAGGTAGGGTTTAGCAGAGAAACATACAGAGAAATGTATCCCCCCCCCCCCCCCATTTCTCAAAAGGTACCACAGAATTTACACTTGCTCTTTAATTGGCACACTATGCTGGAAGGCCTTTTCATAGTCAAAGATAGAGCTTAAATTGAAATCCTTACGAAACTCCATAATTGCCTCTGACTGATCTTACTTCTATTGGTTTTCGCCCTATCACCATAAGTGGACAGTTGGTTTGTGTACAATATTTTGCTTTTACAAAGCTTACTCTAGTGAATGTAAGTACGGATTTATAAGTTCTCTAAAACAAAAGCCACTCACTGCCATTGAGTCAATGCCAACTCATATTGAGACATAGGACAGGGAAGACTGGCCCTGTGGGTTTTCTAGACTGTAACTCTTTATAGGAGCAGAAAGCCTCTTCTTTCTTCCGTGGAGCAGCTGTGGGTTTTGACCCAAAGGCTTTGTGATTAGCTTATCCCACAGAGCTATGAGGGCTGCTGGCGCACTACTGTAAAAGAAACAACTCACACAGTGCGACTCTTCGCGATACTACAGAACAAGGCAGACACTGTCTCTTTGGGTTCCTGAGACTTTAATTCTTGACAGGAGTAGACACAACCATATCTTTCTCCAGAAGAGCAGCCGGTGATTAGCAGATCCGTCCTTAGTCCACTACACCCTCGGACTCTTTTTCCTTATGAGTGAATGCAAGTTCACTCAAAATGAAAAGTTTTCATATGACTGAAAATTTAAGATATATAAAAGTTAATTATCTTTCAAGTTTTAAATGATGCTTTAATATTTCTTCTTCATTGTCAACTATATCCTACGCAGTATAGTTTAAATAACAGCGATCTAAATCCATGATGACAAAGAGATCCACTTTTTATGGCCTCCCCCAGTGTCTCGCCATGATCTCATCATCTGACTGGATATCAAAACTATGTGCTTTAAAAGTGTATTATTATTAATCCTATTTTTCTTGGCATTATAATAGCTGTATCTCTTCCAGCCTTCTTCTGTAATGTATATTGTTTAGCTTTCCCTCTTGAATTTTATATAAATTCAATTATGATTGTGTGGGGTTTCTTCGGTGAATTGCTCTGTAGGTGACTTGATTTCATGTGTTGATGTCTACCACTCTGCTATGGCAGTGGGCCACTGTATGAAGGGGCCACCATGTACTTACCACCATAGAGCTTACAGTGTGTGAGTGGTCCATGTGGAATTGTTGTTTTTGTGAAGATCACTGGTCATCTCTTCATTTTATTTCCAGGTTCCAGGTGCTCTGGTACAGTAACTTTCCAGTGAGAGGAAAAGCACCGAGTTGCAGATCGTAGGCAAGGTCAAAGTTGTAAGGGAATGCTGATGCATTGTACAAATTTCCTCTGTGACAAAGAGGCATACGTGTTTTTTTCTATATGTTTGCCAGCCTTGGGGATTATCTGATGGGTTTATTTGAGCTCTTGTAAAGAATATGGACATGAACTCCTGGTGATGTAGTGGGTTAAGCTTTGGGCTTCTAACCAAAAAATCTCAAGTTGACTCCATCAATCTCTTCTTGCAAAAGTTGAGGCAGTCTGTTCCTGTAAAGATTTACAGTCATGGGAAACCTATGGAACACTGCCTGTAGGGTTCCTATGTGTCAGAATTGTCTATATATATATATATATATATATATGTATGTATATACCATTGTACATAAACATAAACACAACTAAATTCCCATTCTTCACAATGTTATCTATAACTTGTATGATCTGCATAGTCTAATGCTTTTGCTTAGTAACAAGAGAAGTAGACATCTTTCTGGTATTCGCTGTTCTTTGCTCAGATCCATCAAACATCAGCAAGCTAGGCCTCGTTCTGTATCCTCTTCTGAATCAAGTTGAATTTCTGGTAGCTTCCTGTTAATGTACCGCTCCCAGTTAATGTTTTTAGATTTTCTTCAGAAAAATTTACTTGTATGTAATTGATGATATTGTTAGAAATTTTCTGCATATGGATCTCTTCCATTACTTTGTTGAAGTAGCTATCTTCCAAATTCTTAGGAATTTGAATTTAAATAGTTTCTAGGTCCAGGTGGGATATACTCAAGGATGTATTTTGACACCATGGATTGTCTTAATTTTCTTCAGCTTCAACTTCAACTTGCATGCGAGGAATTTGTTCTATAGCCATTTCTTGGCCTCCTAACTGAAGACGGTGGACTGATGCATCCTTTGTCTTCGCAGATGGAGTCTGTCTGACTCCGGTGGGTGCCATGTGGCAAGGCTCACGTGTACTGCTTATGTTGAAAGAAGTTATTTGCAATAAGTAAGCCTTTGGTCTTGCAAATTCATATCATGCAGCCTTAAATTTCAGTGCTATCAAAAAAGCTATGCTTTCTCCCTTCCTTCCTTGTTTCTACCTTTCACCTTCCAATTATTAGTGATTATGATAAGTCCTTAATTTCTTCATTTTGACCTTAGTGATTGGTGTGTAAATTTGAATAAAAGCCCCAATTCTCATAGGCATTATGTGATAGTATCTTATCACTGACAGTATTGTACTTTACAGCAGGTCGTGAAATGTTCTTCCTGTTACTGAAAATGACACACTTGCACTTCTGTTTGTCACTCCTGGCATAGGAGATCATGAGAGTGTCTGATTCTCTTTTGTAATAATTTTATTGGGGGCTCTTACAGCTCTTAAAACATCAATTGTTATCAAGCATATGTGTACATATGTTGCCATCATCGCCTAAACATTTACTTTCTATTTGAGCCCTTGATATCAGCTCCTCTTTTTCCCTCCCTCCCTCCCTCTCCCACCATCATGACCCTTTGATAAATTATAAATTAATATTGTTTTCATATCTTATACCAACTGACGTCTTCTTTCATCCACGTTTCTGTTGTTCATCCCCCTGGTGAAGGGGGCAGGGGAGATTAGGTGTTGATCATTGCAATCAGTTTCCCCTTTCTCCCCTCCTCCTCCAACCTTCTCCTTATCCTCCTGGTATCACTACTCCTGGTATTTCTGTTCCTGGGGGGTTTATCTGACCTGCATTCCGTGAGCTCTTATCTGTACCGATGTACAATACTCTGGTCTAGCCAGACCTGAAAAGCAGGACTGGGCTGATGAGAGAGATGGGTGAGGAAGCCTCCTTGTATGTTTCATTCATGCTATACTGTGCCCTAGCTGGCTTGTGACCCTTCTGTGAGGGGATGTCCAATTGTCTACAGATGGACTTTGCATCTCCACTACGTGCCCCCCATACACATTGGGTATGACTTTGTTTTGGGTCTTAGATGTCTGATACCTGATCCCATCGAAACCTCATGATCACACAGGCTGGTATGCTTGTTCCATGTGGGCTTTGTTGCTTTTCAGCTAGATGGCCGCTTGTTTACCTTCAAGTCTGTAAGACCCCAGATGCTGTAGCTTTTGACAGCCAGGCACCATCAGCTTTCTTCACCACATTTGCTTAGGCACCCATTTTGTCTTTAGCGATTATATCAGGAAGGTGAGCATCGCAGAATGCCAGATTATTAGAACAAAGTGTTCTCCTGTTGAAGGAGTACTTGAGTCGAAGCCCAATGTCCATCTGCAACCTTAATTAATAACATAGATATGAGTACATAGTTCTTTTCCCCTCTCTCTCTCTCTCTCTCTCTCTATATATATATATATATATATATATATATATATATATATATATATATTTTTTTTTTTTTTTACATATGTACATGCCTGTATTTAGACCTCTATAAATGACCTTTGCCTTCGGATTCTTTCCTCTATTTCCTTTTACTTTACTCTTGTTCCACCATCATGTTTAGCGTTCATTCGGATTTAGTAATGCCTTGCTGCTACATTGCCTTTGATTAAGCCCCATTAGGCATCCTATGCTCTTCTCTTCATTGATTTGAGTTCACTTGTTGTTCTCTTATCCCTGGGTTGGTCCCCCACCTCACCCTTTCCTTTTTCCCACCTTCCCTTCTCCCGTATCCCCCCTGGAACTATCAGTCTAGTTATTTTCATCTCCGAATTGTTTATCCCACCTATCTTTATCTAGATAAACATGCAGAGGCATCAGTAAGCACAAAAACCAGGCAAAGCCAAACAAAACAACAAAGGAAATAAAAAACAACAAAACAATAATAACAACAAAAAGAAAATCACTGACAAAAATGGAAAAGCCTATAAATAGTTCAAGGTCTGTTTGTTGGCCTTTATAAGTGTTGTCCAGCCAAGTCTGGTGGGGTGTCACACTCTGTCTCCAAAGTCTATTTTTTGTATTCCCTGGGGATTTCATCACTTTGCTCCCCTTGCATGTTGCATGCCCTCCCTGTTTCATGCCCCTCAGTATTCCACCCCAGTGTGATGGGATCAGACTGGGCACAGTTCCTCTACTGTGTCTGCAGCACTGTGCCCCATGGCACTGTGGTTCAGTGAGGGATGTTGTATTGTGTGTTGTGGTGGAATGGCCCTAGGTCCTTTCTGTTCATTGTCTGCTCTGAGCAGGAGTATCGTCCTCGGGGCTTGGTGGGCCAGGATATGTTCTCCTCCCTCTCCGTTTCTCCTGTCTTCTATTCAGACATGCCCCTCCCCGACCTCTTAGTATTTCCTCTCAGCTAGATTGCTGTTGCTCCAACACCCCCCAGGATCTCTATGTCCTCCTCGATGCTTTTAATTCCTTAGTTGTTACCCTGTCTGTGCCATTGTTTGCTCACTGCTCCTTTTCCATGCCTCCTCCTCTCCCCAAGGTCCCTCCGGAACCTTCTACCCCCTCTGCTTTCTCCTCTGACTTGCTTCACATGCCTATCTTACATTGGTAAGCAAAACAGCAATAACAGAGACAAAACAAAAAGACCAAAAGGTTGAATAAAAAGAAAAAAAAAACAATCAAACAAACAAAGGAAAAAAACAAGCAGAAAAATAATCCAAAATGCATACATAGTTCTAGGGCTGCCTGCTAACCCTTCTGATTATCTACCCACCAGTCCTGGGGGTTCCAGGAACTGCCCCCTCCTAACCTGAAGTCTATTTGGGGGACTCTCTGGGGGGGGGGATTTTGTGGCTTGGCTTTGCTCCCGTTGCTGATCCGTTATGTTCCCTTCTTGGTTCGCCCCACTGTGGGGGTGGTCAGACCGTACACACTCCCCAGTATTGTCCTCTGTCTTGGTATGCCCCGGCTAGGCGACATTTTGTCTTGAGCTGTTGTCAGCCCTACAGTCCTCTCTGTGCCTTAGCAGCCCGTGCAGGGACGTCATTCTCAGGGCTTGGTGTGCCAATGGGGTCTAGGCCCTCGCTCTCTCTTTTTCCTTCTTGATTTGCTTCTGTATGGACATGGCAGGCCGGCCCCTCTCCCCAGCTGTAGTTTCGTGTTGTCCTCTGTAGCACATACTTCTAGGGAGGGGTTCAGTTTGGCTCTGATTGGGGCCGGCTCTGTAGACCTGTCTGTTCATGAGTTGCTCCATGTGGTTATTTTGCCCTCCAGGTTTGGCACACCATGCTGGGCTTTGCATTCACCCTCCCAGGGTGTCAGATTCATTTTATGACTAATACCAGCCATAGTTTTATTACTAATACCAGTTCATTTCAGCTCACTAATGCCTAGGATATCAATCTTGATGCATCTCGTTTACTCTCTGATGACGTAACAACTGTTTTAGATTGTGTTGGTACATTCCATAGTTCAGTTATTAATGGATGTTGCGGTTGTTTCTTAATTTGAGTTGTTCCATATCAGCAAATAAAGGTTCCAGAAGTTTCCATCCATGTCTTTTAGGTCTTCTATAATTTGAGCAGGCAACTCTTCCCTAGTTGTATTTTGAGTGACTTCTGGCCGAGGGAGCTCATCTGTTGGTCCCCAAAGGAGTTTACAGAGGCTGAGGGTTGTAGACAGTACCCATGAACACCAGATATCCCTTGCACATGCGGGCGGATATGGGCAGCTGAGCCACAAACAATTCTTGGACCATACATAACTGAAGGCACTGTATTCCTTCTCAAGGACTAGACCTTGTGCTCCCTGATAAGGCAGTTTGTTTTGAGAACCTAGTGCTTAGATCCATAATAGTTTATAGTCTGCTACCTTGTTCTTCGTTTGCTTTGAAGAAGTTCACACGTGCTTGCTAACCCACATGCACTAGCTAGCAGAGAGAATAAAGACCGCACAGGGCGGCATCAGGCAACACACAGCCCGGTGGCGCCGGCCCTTGGCTGGTGTTGAATTACATTTCCCGTGCCCAGGTCTTTATTTCTCCTCCGCTCCGACCTCGCATGCTTCACTCGTCCTCTGTCACGAGTTTCAAAACAGTGCTCCACGGCTACTCTAAAGTCTTTATGTTCGGTGGCCATTTTTCCCAAAGTGTGCTGTGTTCCTAATTTGTCTTCATCACGAAGCCCACTCCAGCCTGTTCATCGGGGGTGACCCTGCCGGTATTTGAAATATTAGTGGCACCACGTCCGGGGTTGCAGCAGCCTACAAGCCACCACAGTACAACGCGTCAACTGGAGCGGGCTTGAGTTGTTTGGTAGTGCCTCACATTGACAAGAGTGGAAGTTTTCTCTCGCTTTCTCGTAGTGTTTGCAGTGCCACGAATCAACCTTTCGTGTAGATTGGAGTGCCTCTTCGTGGAATTGCTTTCCCTTCTATTACTGGTTATTCCCATATGGATGCCATACTTCAGCTAATGGTAAAGGTGCCATGTTTGACATCCTCTGGCTACCCAGGGAGGAGACTCTAACTCCATATCTGACCAGTCAGCCATACGTCTACCCTTTGTCTTATTCTGACACCAACTGCCCCTCCCAAGGCGCCCTACTTATCTGCTGAGCTTGAGCTTCGATTGCCATGGCCACACAGAAGTCACAGACAGTGCTTGAGATAATGGGGTTTATTGGGGGATCTAACAAGTTACAAATATTAGGATATAATTCTTTTGTCCACAGCATTTCTTCTCAGCCATGCCCATGGGCATGTCGCGCTGGTCCTTAGCCTCCCAGTCACAGTCATTCCCTTGGCGTCTGCCCTGGTTAGGCAAGTGTTGCTTGAGTGCTGATAAATGCCCAAAAGACACCCTCCTCTACCAGCCAGTCCCTGCCCGAAGGCATTCTGTTTTATTCATTCTGTGAGCCAGGAAGCCCACCCACTCTGTCTCATGGTCTCAGTGCTGCAGCGTCTAGTGCTTCCACCCCTCGGGAAGGGATCTCGCACGCCGTCCACTAGTGCCTCTTGATGAATGTGGGGTTCCTCATCCCTGCTTCTAGAATGGCTCACGTTTATCCATAGTGCAATGGCAAAACTGAACAATCCCTGAATCCTGAGTCCTCTGCACCTATTTTCATGCTCCCACCCAGTCATTTGGTGTGAGAGTCACAAAGATAAAAGAACTATGCTAAGAAATCTTACTTTATTATGCACTATGCTTATGTAGTAAAGCTTTTGCATTTATGAAAAACAACTTTCTAAAAGCATGTTTATCTTTTCATTTACGCAGTCCATTTGGATGTAATTTAATGCATGGTGGTAGTATGTGAGATATTTAAAGCTTACTTTAGTTTTTATATTCTGAATATTTACTAAAACCTTTCTGTTCTGTAATCATCCCGATAATCTTTTAGAAGTACTGTGTATATAATTCACAAAGAAAATGGAATGGGATGACAGTATTTTTTACCTCTTTCACAATCTTATATCTTAGTTTCTTTTTCTTTTTTTCGGTATATACCAACTATACCTGCTAGGATAATGTTGAATTAGAGTGAGAAAATGGCTATTCTTGTTTTTTACCTGCTTTTAGTAGGAAAGTACTGGAGTTTTCAATATGTATGTTCTCTGGTGAACATTTTCTTAATGTTCACTTTCAGATTGAACATGTTTCCATTTCTGAATTTAACAAGTGATTTTTAGACATTGTAGTAGATGGTCCCTCGTTCTCTTACACTACAAACCATCCATCCAAATTCTGTTGTCTCATCCTTACAAGTCTAGGGCCCTCCCTTAGAATCACTTTTACTGGCCCCAGTTTCAGCTATCACCACTGTGTGAGTCTGGGTACTTTAGAGAAACAAATCCACAGGAACTCATGTATAAGAGAGTTTTATATAAAGCTTAAGTGGGCATCAAGAAAACATCCCAACCCAGTGGTGCCCAAGCCCACAAGTCCAACATTAACCCATATATCCGACACAAAGTCCTCCTCCATCTCAAAAGGGATACTGCATGATTTAAAATCAGGAAAGTTGCTCACCAGGGTTGTATCCTTTCATCATGCTTGCTCAATCTCTATGCTGAGGAAATCATTAGAGAAACTGGATGAAGAAGAATGTGGCATCAGGATTGGAGGAAGGTTTATTAGCAACTTGCAGTATGCAAATGCCAACCTTGCTTGGTGAAAGCAAGGAGAACTTGAAGTGTTTGCTGATGAAGATCACGAATTTCCACCTTCAGTATGAATTAAGACTCATTGTAATGAAAACCAAAATCCTCCTATCATGACAAATGGAGAAAAAGGTAAGTTTGTCAAAGATTTTGTCTTGCTTGGATCCACAATCAATGTTCATGGAAGCAGAGTCAAGAGATCAAAAAAGACAGGTTGCATTAGGTAAATCTGCAGCACAAGATCTCTTTAGAATATTCAAAAATAAGGATATTACTTTGAGGACTATGGTGTGCCTGACACAAGCCATAGTGGTTTCAGTTGTTTCATATGCATGTGAAAGTTGAACACAGACTAAGGAAGACCGAAGACGAATCAGTGCCTTTGCATTGTGACACTGGAGAATATGGAAAGAACCATGGACTCCTAGAAGGACAAATGAATCTGCCTAGGAAGAAATGCAACTAGAGTGCTCTTGAGTTAAGGGTAGCAACACTTAGCCTCATGTACATTGAACATATTGTCGGGACAGACCAATGTCGGAAGAAGGACATCATTTCTTGGTAAAGTGGAGGGGCAGCAAAAAAAAAAAAAAGACCCTCAATGAAATGAGTGATGCAGTGCAGCAGCAATGGGCCCAGGCATTGTGAGGAACAATTGTGAGGATGGTGCAGGACCAGGCAGTGTTTCATTGCTTTGAGCATAGGATTGCTAAGGGTCAGAATTGATTCGATGACTCCTAACTACCTTGCAACAAATTATCAAACTCAGAAAAGTAGAGTGCTGTGGGGGGAACAGTTGCCAACACAATAGTGTAAAGAAGGATGGAAGATGGAGGCATGTCTGATCATTGCTTCAAGGCAGTAAGTCTTGAGCTGGTCAGGAGTTGTAGGTAGTCTTCTCCAGTGTGCAGTCAGAGCAGGTCAGATACTGCCTCTGGGCCTTTATTCGCATGTGTTTTCTGCTTTTCAACTTTTTAAAAATCAACTTAATTTCAAATGATTTAATTATTTTAACAGATATAGTATATTCAGATCATACTTTTTTGCGTATGTCTAGATAGAATATATGTTCTAAGGAAGTAGGCCGTACCATCTTGGTCATCAAGTTTGTGGGCAGAGTTGTTACAAATAAAATTCTGTTACTCTTTTAGTGTCTATGGAATTAGTGGCCCATTTTTTATGTATAAATATTTGTGTTTGTCTTTTCTTTCTTTTCTTTCTCCAGTGTATTTAGCCAGGCTAGAGGTTTTGGGGTTTGAGGGGCTGTTTTCACTTTTTGTCCTGTTTTCACTTTTGTTGATTATTGTTATTTTTATTTTATTCTTACTTTGGATTTAATTTGCCTTTATATTTCTAGTTTCCTAAGGTGGAAGCTTAATTTATTGATTTTAGACCATTCTTTTCCAATATGTTCATTCTATACCATTTTATGGCTATCCATAAATTTGGATAAATCTTTTATATAGTTTTTTTTTTTTAGTCTATTTCTTTGCCTCACATTATTTTGGGAGGATCTCTGGTGGCATAATGGTTGTTATAAGTTGGCCTGCTAACCTGGAAGGTCAGCAGTTTGAAACCACCATCCTCTCCTGAAACAAAGACAGGGCTTTCTACACCCATATAAAGCTATAGTCTTGGAAGCTCACAGGGTCAGTTCTGCCCTGTCCTATACGGTCACTGTGAGTGGGCATTGACTCAATGGCATTGAAGTTGGTTTGATTTTGGCATGTTATTTAGAAGTGTGTTCTTTATTTTGTGATTTTCCAGGAGTCTTGATGCTATTAATGTATACTCTAAGTTCATTGAGATCTAACCACATGCACCATATGACTTCTGATTGCATACACACACACACACACACATATAATGCATCTTATTGAATGTTCTCTGTTAGCTTGAGAAATGTGTTCTGCTGTTTTCAGATGAGGCATTCAGTAAATGTTCGCGAGCTCCACCACTGATGCTGGTGTAAGTTTAACTTTATCTTTACTGGTATTCCTGCTGCTAAATTTGTCAGTTACTGTTAAAGGACTGTTGAAGTCTCCCCAACTATAATGATGGATTCATTTATTTTTGCCTCTCAGTTCTATTAGTTTTTGCCATATATACTTTAATGTTCTATTATTTGAATGTACATTCTAAGAATTATTATGTTTTCTGGAGATTTCTAAATCTATAGCACCTTAAGTAGGCTTTGTTGCTTACACTGTTTTGGTTTTTGTTTGTTTTGTCTTTATGTAGTTTTTGTTGAAAACTGAAGATTTATGTACTATAAAAAAGGAATTAAGGTAAATATCCCCGTAGTATGTAAGGTTTAACTTTATCTGGCTAAAAGACCATATCTAGTGTTACCTATAAGTGTCAAAGACCAAAATATTCTTTTAATTGTTTATTTTTACCACCGTTTGGGTGTCTAAAGACTTATGTCAGGTCTGAGAGTTGAGAGTTACTTTCTTTTGCAATTCCTTACGATTATGTAGAAGCCCTACGGTGATAAGATGTGTGTAGAGGGGACATAAATTCTATAGTCACTCTTAGTGAGCCTGTTCCTCTAGGCAGTAACTTCACAAGTGCTTCTCTGCTATTCCCTTCACTCACTCTCACCAGACAAGACGTCTAGATGGACCTAGAGTTGCATATTTTACTAGTGCAGATTAGCTAAGCTCTTTCAAAATAGTTTCCATTTCTAAAATAGTTTTCTACCTACTGTCATGGAATTGGCCTTGTTAAAGAAAACTGAATATTCCGAGCAAATTTTAGAATACCAAAGTTTTTGCTTCTGCCTACTGGAAATACAAGGGAATTTTTCTCGGATCTTCATATTAAGCACCAAATTGGGTTTCTGGAGGTAAAAGTCACAAAACGGTGTGTATCCCCTATAACTTTGGGCATCTGTGGCATTTATAACCTCCGGTCTTGTCCACAGAGCTGAGTCATTTGTCAATTAGAATTTACTGGTACTGATGGTAGCAGTGGTGTTTATTCCTAGTCTACCACTCTGATATGATTTTACCTATTAATGTGACTCTCCAATTTGGGGGGGAGCAGTTTACCCATCGTCATTATTGATTATCAAATTTTTAAAATCAAAACTGTATCCAAATGTGGTACTTCCTAAACTGATTTCCCTCTGGCCTCTCCTATAATCTTTGTTCTCTCTCTTTTTAAAAAAATCATTTTATTGAGGTCTCATACAACTCTTAGCACCATCCATACATACATCAATTGTGTAAAGCACATTTGTGCACTCATTGCCCTCATCATTCTCAAAACATTTGCTCTCCACTTAAGCTCCTGGCAACAGCTCTTCATTTCCCCCCTCCCTCCTAGCTCCCCCCTCCCTCATGAATCCTCGATAATTTATAAATTATTATTTTGTCATATCTTACACTGTCCGATGTCTCCCTTCACCCACTTTTCTGTTGCCCGACCCCCAGGGAGGAGGTTATATGTAGATCCTTGTAATTGGTTCCCCCTTTCCACCCAACTGTCCCTCCACCCTCCTGGTATTGCCACTCTCACCACTGGTCCTAAAGGGATCATCCGCCCTGGATTCCCTGTGTTTCCAGTTCCTGTCTGCACCAGTGTACATCCTCTGGTCTAGTCAGATTTGTATGGAAGAATTGGGATCATGATTTGGGGGCAGGGGGCAGGAAGCATTTAGGAACTAGAGGAAAGTTGTATGTTTCATCATTACTACACTGCACCCTGACTGGCTCATCTCCTCCCTGCAACCCTTCTGTAAGGGGATATCCAGTTGCCTACAGATGGGCTTTGGGTCCCCACTCTGCACTCCCCTCATTCACAATGATAGGATTTTTTGTTCTTTTATGCCTGATCCCTTCGATACATTGTGATTGCACAGATTGGTGTGCTCCTTCCCATGTGGGCTTTGTTGCGTCTGGGTCTTAAAGGCTTGAAAATAAAGAACCGGCCATCTAGCTCAAAAGCAACAATAATTTTTCTTCTTATGTACTTGCCTAATGATACTAAAGGTAAATTTGATTACTTTAAAATATGTAACATGGCCCACTGCAATGAAAAGATGCTATAGATGTTTACTTGTCCAAAATGTATTGGGAAAACACTATTCTGCTAATGATGAGACATGATCTTGATAGGTCACTTTGTCCTCTATCCTGACAAAACTCAAAAAAAAAAAACTCATTGTCCTTAAGTTGATTCTGACACATAGTAACCCTATAGAACAATGTAGAACTGCCCCTGTGGGTTTCAAAAACTGTAACTCTTTGCAGGAGTAGAAAGCCTGTCTTCTGTGGAACAGCCAGCTGGTGGTTTCAAACAGCTGACCTTGAGGCTAGAAGCCCAGAGCATAACCATCATGCCACCTCGGCTCTATTCTAATATGAGGAGTGTTATTGATCTGTTGCTGCTGTGCGTTCAGTTCAATTTTAGTATAAAAAATGCGTGTGGCAATTTTTTCTCTCCTCACTACAAGTGGAAGTCATTGGGTTAAAGGTACTGTTCAGAGGCTAATCCTATAGCCTGAGGGTCACCAGTGGTCAGGGTTTGGGTAGTAAGCCATTCTTTTGTAACTGTCAAGGGCTGCAAATATGAAAATACTTTCAGGTGGAGCCTCTAGGGAGCTGGTGAGTAAGGGGTCCTTGGGCAATATAACAGCTAAATCTTCCATGTGTCAAGGCACTTTGAAAATGAAAATCTTAACTTTTTCTTCATGATCAAACATAAGAGAATGCGTCTGCAGAGATAAGGGCTTGGGGTTTTCTTAAAACTTTAGAGTCCTTATGGGGGTATAGTAATTACAACTAATTAATTCTCAGGATCATCAGGTTTTCAAAGTTTTATAATTGTGAGATCAACAGAATTCTTTGCCTCTATCTATGAACCATACACGGGAGCCCTGATAGTGTCAGTGGTTACATGTTGGGCTGTGACCGCATGGTCGGCAGTTTGAAACCCAGAAGCTCCACGAGAGAAAGACGGGGTTTTCTACACTTGTAAACAGTTACAGTCTCAGAAGCCCACAGAGTGTTGACCCGACGGCAATGAGTTTGCTTTGTTTGTGTGAGCAGTGCAGAGATGATAGCGCACTGGTCCTGTTCTTGGAATAAGAAGTGACAAACCACGTGAAAGGTTCTAACTCTCAAAGAATATTCTCCTTGGGAAGGCTGTCCTGTCACATCCTGACCATCTGGAGCACTTCAAGAAAACATGATTCACTGCTGTGACTTGCTAATTTGCTTACTGGGGGCTCGTGGGCTTCTTAAGGGGTGCTAAGGGACAAAAGGAAACGCTGCTAGTCCTTTCGGGTTTCCTAGTTATGAACTCATCTAGCTTTGACTGGTGCTTTGTTTTGTACAGTGTTTGGTGGGTCTTAAGGAAGGAAGTAACTTTTTTCTTTCCAAAAGGAAGTGGTGATTTTAATGTGAAATTTGAGTTTTATTGTAGAGAATTTCTGTACTTGCTGGTGTGTGCTGAGTGTTCTAGACCATAAAGATAGCAAAAATGAAGGTCAAAATTTGTCGCAGTGAAACTGGAGAGAGAAGTTCAGTTTGTTGAAGGTATTTTTAAATCTATTAGACAGGATGCAATCGGTGGGGATGTGAACGTGTACAGTGAAGGGCAATACATCTCAAGAATAGACCTCAGTAGAACAAGCCCCAGTGAATTCCCGGTTTTCCAGGATTGTCAACCTCAACCATTCCTTTGTGAGCACACACTGGAGTACATGCTAGTTTGCTGAACCAGAATATGTGGGATGTTTTAGGACCCAGTGGTCATTGAGGATGTGGCTGTGGACTTTACCCAGGACGAGTGGGCTTTGCTGGATCTTGCTCAAAGGAAAATCTACATAGATGTGATGTTGGAAACCTTCATAAACCTGGCCTCAGTAGGTAAGGATGGCATCAATTTTTCATTCACTGCTTTAGTTAAAAAATTTTTTTAAAAAACAACATGGTACTCTTCAACCTTACTCCTCCAGTATTTAAGCTAAGGAGAAAAAGGGAACATGCAATTAAATAACAGAGGTATGGTCATTTGTTTTACAGACTGTACATAGCTTGACTTCCCATGAACATAAAGCTACATGTATGAACCGGACTTTATTTATTGTGATTAAAGCCTTGAGGGTCATAAGTGTTATATAAGTGATCATTGGCCTGTGGGGTCACTTTGGGACAGAGTTTCCTGGTCTGGAATCTTGGAGAGTTACAATTTGATATGATTTTGCTACAAGTAAACTAATGCCCATCCCTAACGACACTGAGGATAAAATTACTGGCTCAGTGGGAAGCCATGGTGGTGATAGTGGCTGTGGTCTTGGTAGTGGTGGTGGCAATGATGATGAAGATGATGATAATGGTAACAGCAATGTCTGAACCTGCCTAACTTCAGGATAAATCATACCCAGGATCAGCCCAAAACTGATTCCCATCAGGTGGAGGTCAGCCATACATTCATTCTCCAAACCTTTTACCAACTCTAATACCAGCTGCTCCTCCCACAGCACTCTCTACTTCTCTTTGGGATCCACAACCTATCGTAATGGTCACACAGATATTCACAGGCCATACTTAAAGTAAGTGGTCTATTAGGAACAGCTTACAACTCAGGTTCCTTATCACCTACAAACCAGGTTCAGGAAGGATGTGTGAAAAGTCTCCCTTGTAAGACAGATATCTTAGCTCCTATTGACTGTCCAGGCCTTCTCTTGGTCCTGCTTCTGCCACCACAGGGCCCCTCCTGGCCTGTTGCTGCTTGCTGTCACTGGGCCCCTTCTGGACTTCTCTTTTCCTTTGGCCTTCTCTTTTTCCCCCCTTTCGCATTTTTGCCATTGGTCCTTTTATATACATTTTACCAGTCCAAAACATTCGTTCATTATTTATCCGTCCATAGGGCAAACATTGTAAGAGTGAGTCACTCAAGTATCAGCTACTCAGAGCTGTTCCTGGTGTGCGTATGGTCTAGTCATGTTTTCCCCAAAATTGTCTTTGCTTAACCCTATTTGATATCTAATAAAATTTAACTGAGAAAACATTATACCCACTCCTTACTGAGACCATTACATGAACTTGCAATAGGACAGTGTAGGGCCATTCTCCATCTTCAGCACCAGGCTCCCAATCCCCTCTCCCAGTCTCGCTTCAAGCATTGGGTGCACCTACTACAGAGCAGAGTGGGCTTCTCATTCCCCACCATACTTTCCCTACCACATTGGAGTTCACAGGTTGGAGATGTAGTGGTTGAGTTTTGCCTACCTCTCATCACCTGCCCTTGCTATGGACTCTGCTTACTCTATGTACACCCCAGCTTGACATATTTGTGCAACCACTGATACCCCTGTCACCTCCGAGCCCTCAGAGTCTCTCCCTGCCCATCTTTGACTATCCCATCACCCCAAGCCATCTACGACTGAACCAAGAAGCTACAGAAGAACAAGAGAAGGCATCCCACAGACAGCTGGCTGTATCCCTAATGTGGCCCAGTCATAGCTGGAGCTAATGGGATATAATTTGGGGTGGCCTACAAAGGGCATCTCAGGCTCAGCCATGATCACACAGAGGCCTACCCTGAGTACTTCTTTTCCGTTTTCATAATTGCAAACTATGAGATAGCCAGTAAGTGAGGAGTGGGTATAATCCCATCTTCTGCGCCCTTTGAGGTAGCAGCACAGCAACACCATCAAGAAGTATTAGGTTTCTCCTTTGTCCAGCCGTGCCTCTCCCTTAAACCCTTTCTTTTAGTTGCAACTCTTACAGTGAAAACTTTTATCGTCAGACTCATTAGCACTTAATCATAACTGAATTTATACTGGACATTTTCCTGTCCCCTCTTCTCCAGACCTATCAGGAACATCTAATAGCACCAAAATAGAATTCTCCTTGAGTGATGTGGACATCTAAGCACAGATTGTTCATCTACTCCAAGAAGCAAGCCAGACTCTATGTAACAATTTTTTGGCAACTTATGTTAGAAGTCATGTCTTTTCAGGCTCACTGTAGCCAAGTGGATGACTAATGTAATAGTCTCTTGACATTTGTGCTTTTAACTATTAAAAAATAATCTAAAAGTTTTTTTTAAAAGGAAGAAGCTATTCATTGGTGATCTTTTCTTGTCTTTCAGTTTGTGTGGTAGTACACTTATGAAAATGTGTAAGCCATTCTCTTCAATGTTTTTATCTCTATCTGAGACAACCAGTGTTCAAATCAATATTTGGAGAAGACAAGCATGTCCCTTGGTCTGAAGAACCTGCTGTTGTAGTTGAAATTGAACATTAGCATCCATAAGCAAAATCCAGCCCTAGGCAGATCATCAAATTGCATCAATCTATACCAAGTTACAAAGACGGAATTGACTCTCCACTTCAAAGGAATTAGCCCCTGCAAACCTTATGCATTACATGGAAACATTGTCAGATACTGAAGACCTACTGCATAGAAGCAGAACATTGTCAGAGACAGTGCCAGAAGATGAGCTGCCTTCTCAAAGTAAAGTGCCCATGATGATATGAATGGAGTAAAACCACGGGAGGAAAGAAAACCTTTGGGACCTTCATTTTCCGGTGAAGCACAACTTAAAATGAGTAAAAACAACTGCAGATCTAATCATCTGAACTTGGAATGTACAAAGTGTAAATCTGGGGAAATTAAGTCATTAAAAACTAAATACAGTACATAAATATTGATGCCCTAGGGGTTAGTGAGCTGAAATGAACTGGTATTGGCCATTTTTTTTATCAGAAAACCATATGGTTTCCTATGCTGAGAATGAAACAATCGAGGAGTGGCATCGCATTCATCATCAAAAAGGACATTCCAAGATCTGTCTTAAAGTACAGTGCTGTCTGTGATAGGAGTATATCTATTTGCCTTCAAGGAAATCTAACGACTACAACTATTATTCATATTTATGTACCAACCACAAAAACTAGAGATGAAGAAGTTGAAAAATTCTACCAACCTCTTAAATCCGGAATTGATCAAACATGCAATCAAGATACATTGATAATTATTTGTGATTGCTATGCAATAGTTGGAACAATGAGGAAGGAACAGTTGTTGGAAAATATGATCTTGGTGATAGAAACAAAGCTGGCAGTCACATGGTAGAGTTTTGAAAGCAAATACCTTTTTTCAACAACACAAATGGCAACTGGATACACACACTTGGACTTCCCCAGATGAATGCATAGTATTCTCCAGATGAGTACTACATCTGTGGAAAAGATGATGGGAGGTTCAATATCAGCAGCTAAAATGAGGCCAGGCACTGACTCTGTCACAGATCACCAGTTGCTCATGTATAAGTTCAGATTCCAAAACTGTGTATGAGGCAGACTTATTTGGTGAAAGCAAGGAGGACTTGAAGCCCTTGCTGGTGAAGATCAAAGAGTGCAGCCTTCAGTACGGATTGCAATTCAAAGACCAAAATCCTCACAACTGGACCAATAGGTAACATGATAAGTGGAGAGAAGTTTCGAGGATTTTGTTTGCTTGGCTCCACAATCAAAACTCACAGAAGCAACAGTCAAGAGACTGAAAGACGGTGTTGCATTAGTCAAATCTGCTACATAAGACTTCTTTAGAGTATTGAAGAGCAAGGATGTTACTTTGAGGACTAAGATGCACCTGACCCAAACTATGGTATTTTCAGTTGCCTCGTGTGTACTTGAAAGCTGGACATTGAATAAGGAAAACCATAGAAGAATTGATGTGTCAGTATTGTGGTGCTGGTGAAGAATATTGAAAGTACTATGGATTGCTCAAAGGACAAGCTGATCTTAGAAGAAGTAGCACCAGGGTGCACCTTAGAGGCAAGGTACTAAGACTTCCTCTTACATACTTTGGACATGTTACCAGGAGAGACCTGCCCCTGGAGAAAGACATGTTAAGTAAAGTAGAGGGGAGTGAAAAAGATGAAGCCCCTCAAGAAGATGGGTTGACACAGTGGCTGCAGCAATGGGCTCAGGCATAGAAACAAGTGTGAGGATGGAACAGGGCCATGCAGTGTTTCCTTCTTTGGAGCATAAGGTTACTTACTATGAGTTGGAACCAACTGGGGGAAACCTAACAACAACAAGTTCAGGTTGATGCTGAAGAAAATTAAAACAAGACCAGGAGAGCCAAAATATGACTTTGAGTCTATCCCGCCTACATTTGAAGAACATCTCAACAGACTTGCTAACACTAATGACAGAAAATTTGATGAGACTTCATCTTGTTTACTTTGGGCATGTTGTCAGAAGATTGCAGTCCCTGGGGAAGCACTTCATGCTTGAAAAAGTCAACCAGGCCCTCAACACAAAAGATTGACACAGTTACAGCAACAAATAGGGGCCTCAAATGTAATAACAATTGTGAGGCTGACACAGGAGCGTGCAGTGTTTTGTTCTTTTGCACATAGGGTTGCTCAGAGTTAGAACCAACTTGATGGTTCCTACCAGCAACAGTACCCAGTCATGCTGGCAGGTGCAATTCATGGTGTCAAACATCACTGTCTGTTCAACTACTTTTGGCTCATCTGTAGACATTCACTCTAGGACAGTGGATAGCAGCCACATAGACTCAAGAGTCCACAGAACTTCTGATATATATATCAGCCAGCCCTTTCTCTTATTTCTAGCCACCTTAGGCTTAGTTAACAGATGTCAAAAAGACATTTCCAAAGTGCACTTGTTTATCACTGAATCTCCTCTACTTTCATTCATCTATGGACCCCGTTAACATATCAGACTGTCTACTTACCAGTGTTCATTAGCTGACAAGTCATATCCAATACACCCTTCAAATCCCATAGGGCAGGGCCTTACTTGAACATCCTTTTGCTATTCATTCATCAGGCACCTCTTTGGTCAAGCACACTTGATTTGCTTTAAAATGCAAGTCTTCTGGTCTTGACGTGTTTAGACATAAGGCCCATTTACTCATTTTCCCTTTTAGCATAACCAATCAAGTCTTGTCTGAAGGGTGGAATAATAATGCTCAGTTTTTATTTCCATCATAAAATTAGTTGGTTTTACAACACCAGGTAGGGAAACATTCCATCATTCAAACAAATGTATATTCAGAACAGTCCAAATCAGACAAAGGTAACTCCTCTGGGCTTACAGGAACAATCTCTTGTTTTTCCAAAGAACCTACAGCCACACAAAGGAACTCATTCGCCACGCTCGGGGACAGGTACACTTTCATTGTTCTTAAGTCCCTTCCCATATGGGGTGGTGCTTTTTCCTAAGCACATAACCTTTTTAAACATTTCCATTTTGTGTTCTGTTTGCTACCCTCTAGCTATCTTGACTGTAAATATTTGAATTTAGGATTGAACTACTAGACCCTGGCCACCTAATAGTCATTTTGCTTAATCTGCAGTTTTAAAACTTCAGGGCACCCCAGATTGGGCTTTCCTCACCACTGCTGCTGCATAACAGCTCTTACTCTCCTTTTTCTGTTCATATAGCAGCATCCAAAATAATCATCCTCAAATCAAAAGTTTTTCATTCCATGCATATCATCCTTTTGGACAATCACTTAAAGCTCTGTCACTGGGCCCATTCTGGTTTTTTTGCTGTCTTCAGTGTTACAGCCCTTAATCCATGTTGCAACTTTTTCAGGCAGTTTGTTCCTTCCTCTTCCTTTCAACTTGCTTCTGAAACCAGTGTGAAGTGGGTAAGCTGTTAATAACTCCTTGCCAGTTTTAAGTCATGAACTTTCTATCAGGACCATTAACTGACCATTCCCATCTGGATTGGCCACAGGAATTTCGTTTCCACAATATGCTATAAATAATTTCTATCCATGGTTTGTAGTCACTTAATTTGCATAGTCTACTGGCCAATCCCTGCAAGGTGTGTAGTGTAGGGCCAGGCAAAAAGTATCAAACCAAGTTGCTTACAATTTACCCAGGAAATGTAACAAACCCTCTGGAGTAGAAAATTAGGACAAAGGGGTAGAGAGGAAAGCTTTTGTTTTTTTCTAAAGAGCCTAGGGCCAATGAAGGAACTCAGATGGGGCTCGTTGTTCTTCAGTACCTTTCCTTGTGATATACCTTTTCTTAAGAAATCAATTCAGTTACGTATTTGTTTTCCCAGACAGCAAAGAGAAAATCTGAGTAAAGTGGGGCTAGAACTCATATATAGGTCTTTTGTGTCACAGAGCATCAGGAAGGAAAATCTTTTGCAGGACCAGCTTTGTATGGAGGGCATTAGTTTTGTACAACTCAGATAGACAGTCTCTTGGATATGAGACCAGATACTTTTGACCTTACTTTTATGACTTGTCTTTTCACTTCTGTATTCTCTGAGAAATACTGCATTTCCTTTTAAATGATACATCTGCATCATATGCAATACTTTTTCCTTTGCTGCCTTAATTTTACGTTGTTTATATCACTATCTTCTCATGGAAACAGTGTAAACTATGTAAACTATATTTCTAATAAACTGTATTTTCACCATTGCTAATATCCTGAAACACTGAGATGTGTGAAAATATTTCTTTGCCCACAGCTGACTCTTATCTCCTAATAATTTTTTTCCATTTTGTTTCATATTGTGGATCTCAATTTGAACCATTGGGTCAGTTTCTCAAAGCCTTAGTGATGGAGAAAATGTATCCAGTGAACATCTAGTAGTTCAATTCACGAAGAATAACACCTACAAGTTAGAAGAAATATGTGAATTTTGTGGCATTGAAGATCAATGCAAAAACCAGGGGAAACATACAAGGTAAGTTTCATTCACTTGAAAGAGGAATATTAACTATATATGTATATATACCAGAACAAAATCCACGGTTGTTTAGTCACTCTTGATGGAATAGAGCTGCCCCCATTTTGTTTCCAAGGCTATAAATCTTGATAGAAGCACTCTGCTATTTCTTTTTCCCATGGAGTGTCTGGTGTGTTCAAATCACCAGTCGTTTGGTTACCAGTCAAGTGCTTAACCACTGTTCCACTGGTGCATATATCTATATATACACACAAGGGGACTTATCTTTTTATTCCATTTCTTTATGAACTTTCCCTCTTATGTCTCCCTGGTGGGCACCAGAGCACCTATTCTCTTTACGAACTTTTTGAAGCCCGTGTGTGTGTGTTTCTGTATGTTTACATATGTAATTTACATATAAATGATGTGTCCAGATAAAGTTCACAATGTAATTTCTTAAATATGCATTTAGTTCTTGAGTATTTGAAACAGGTTTCACTTTTATATAATTATCTAAATGACTCATATTTTAGAACGTTTTATATATCTCTACTACATGATTTAATATGTAAAATATTAGATAACTCTGGGTAAAAATGTGCATGTTCAGTGTGTTTGGTAATGCTTTACAGTAACAAATTTATTTCCAACAGCATGGTGCTTGTTTTTAACAGAGGGCATACAGAAGTGAGCCTCTGTGAAAGTAATGAAGGCAATCAAGGTGGAAAAACCTGCAGCCAAATTGCAGATCATACTGTGCTCAAAACAACTCCAGAAATACATTCCTCTGAATGTCATGAGTCAGGAAAAGCATCCATGGATAATTCATTGATTGAGCATCATAATAGATCTCACATTGGCAATAGTACTTATCAGAATACAGAATGTGGAGAAGATTGCAGTTGTTCCTCTTACCTAAACACTCATATGAAAACTGTTCATGGAGAGAAACCCTGTGAATTTACTGCTTGTGAGGGAGAGATGTATAGTTTCTCGTCTCAGACACATATGAGAAATCCTAAGTGTGACTACAAAGAATGTTGGAAAACCTGTACACATCCTTTATCCCTCGTGTTACATGACAATTTCTATAGTGGAGACAAGCTTTATGAAAGTCAGGAAGGTGGGGAAGCATTCCCATATTCATCATCTCTTACAGAGCACATACAAATTCACAATGGAGAGAGGCCTTTTGAATGTAGTGAGTGTGGAAAAACTTTTCATTATTTCTCGTGTCTCACTAGACATATAAAAATTCACAACGGAGAGAGGCCTTTTGAATGCAGAGACTGTGGTAAAGCCTTTAGTCAGTCTTCACACCTTACTGATCATAGGAGATCTCACAGGGAAGAGAAACCTTATGATTGTAAGGAATGTGAGCAAACCTTTCGGTATTTCTCAAACCTAACTAGACATAGTAAAGTTCACAGTGGGGAAAGGCTCTATGAATGTAAAGAATGTGGGAAAGCCTTTAGTTGTTCCTCAAACCTCACTACACATGTAAGAATTCACAATGGAGAGAGGCCTTATGAATGTAAGGAATGTGGGAAAGCCTTTAGTCGTTCCTCATCCCTTACTAAACATGTAAGAACTCACAGTGGAGAGAGACCCTATGATTGTAAGGTATGTGGGAAAGCCTTTAGTCAGTTGGCACACCTCACTCTGCATTTAAGAGTTCACACTGGAGAGAAGCCTTATGAGTGTACTGAATGTGGACGAGCCTTCAGTCAGTCCTCTCACTTAACTACACACATCAGAACCCACAGTGGAGAGAGGCCTTATGAATGTAAGGAATGTGGGAAAGCGTTTAGATGTTCTTCATCCCTCACTAACCATTTAAGAACTCACAGTGGAGAGAGGCCTTATGAATGTAAGGAATGTGGGAAAGCTTTCAGTAAATTGGCAAATCTCTCTCTACATTTAAGAGTTCATACTGGAGAAAAGCCTTATGAATGTTTAGAATGTGGAAAAGCCTTTAGCCAATTAGCACACCTCACTGATCACATCAGAACTCACAGTGGAGAGAGGCCTTATGAATGTAAAGAATGTGGGAAAGCCTTTAGTCATTCCTCATCCCTCACTAACCATTTAAGAACTCACAGTGGAGAGAGGGCATATGAATGTAAGGAATGTGGGAAAGCGTTTAGTCAGTCCTCGTCCCTAACTAAACATATAAGAACTCACAGTAGAGGTGTACCTTATACGTGTAAAGACTATGGGAATGTTTATCATTATTCCTCTTCCTTTTGTAGACCTAATGACCCACAGTGGAGGGAGTCTTTGTGAATGGAAGGGATATTGGAAAGTCTTTAGATGTCTTTGTAACAAACACAATCTATATATGTAAGTAATGTTACCATCCCTTGACTTTCCTCAAGCTTGAAAGAATATACTTGGCAGAGAAATCATTAAGTGAAAGGGAATTAAGAATTTGTTGTTGTTAGCTTTCGTCCTTTGTCTTTTCCCAACCTTGAAATTATATACATGGCAAAGAAATCATGTAAGTGTAAGGAATGTGGATTTTTTTTCTCATCATACATTTGAACGAACCAATATGAAAAAGCCTTACATAATTAACTAAAACAAACATGTCACACTGACGATACATTATGTATAGTACCTTGGGACTTGTACATACTTTCCATTCTTGGGCAGCATATGAGATTTTTCACATTTGTTATTAATCTTCATTACAATGAGAGCCTTAGTGTCTCCTCAAGATGTCATACTGGAGAAACCTGGTGACTGTAACCATTGTGAGAAAGCCTTCAATATTCCTTGTCCACATGCGCACGGAATTCTACTTCTTATTTCCTGATATAAACATTAAGGGGATAAATATCACTCTAAGTACCCTTTCAATTTTAAGACATGAATTTTGACAAGCTATCTTTGCAGTTAGGTTTATTTATTAAGTTTCTTCCTTTAGAATGTTTTATCAACACAGGTATGTTGACATGTGTTCCCTTGTTATCAACAATGTTAAGACTTAATATTTCAGAGTATGAAACAGCATGTTCTCATTTCAGAACGTTTTTTTGAAACAGAAAAGTATATGGAAACGAGAAATAGGGTGTGAGAATCAGAGTTTGCATAGAAGACGGGACATTCTTGGGCCCAAAGTGATAGACACCTCACTTGGAGCTCTAACCTGACCTAGCTACAATATAGCTTCCTGCATAAGCTTAGAGTCTGTGCTCAGTAACAGTCTTGGTGTTCTGAAAATCTGACCATCTTTAAGAATATGTGCTGTTCTAGGAGATGATACTGCTGGAGCTTGGCTGCGCAGTAATAATGGTTTCTGCTGTATTCTGTATGACCATTCACTCAGGACCTGAAGATGATGGGAGCACAACTATTGGTTTCCAATAGTGAGGATCATACAAAGGATTGTTGGGCCTGAATGGTTTTCTTCAGTGACACTTTTCTCTATACTGACCTTAGAACTGCCCCCACTGACTTCTCTTGTAAAGGGCCTGGGAAATTGTCGATATAATATAAGAGAATCATTCTAATTAAACTTTCTCTTAAAACAGCAATTTCCTTTGTAGAATCATTTTATGGAAATCCCTGAGTGAATGATGATGTCTGTTGATAGTAGCAGCAGGCAGTGGAAATCCTTAGACCTGTGTCCACCAGAAAGGGAGTTATTAGATAAATGCCTGACTGCAATATCACAATATTGAGCTACCGCTAAATTTCTTTCCAAAGAATTAGGATTACAGGAGAGGTAATTGTCATATAATGTGTAACAGGCCGAACATCAAACTATATCACAATATCAGTTTTTTAATGTATATATAAATAAATGGTACTTATTTTTGAGATACAGCCTATAAAAAACATCCATCTTATAACATTAATATTCTACTATGAGTGATTTCTTGTTTGGCCACTCTCTAATTTTCAGTTGTTTTTATAGACATTGCTTATTGTTCATAAAATTTTTAAACTTTATTTTTAAATATACATTTGGAATGTATGTTTTATAACTTGAGAGATGCATTAAGTGGTGAAATCATTTGTACGATGAAAGAATAGTACCACAGTTTCCTCCAAATCCTCCCTTTCACTGCCCCTTTTCATTACCTTAAACCTTCCTCTGACCATGAATATCCTGGCAACTGTCCCTGTAGTCTGTCTCCTTGTCCTTACTATTGTGTATTTGAGAATCATACATGTTGGTGAATATACTAATAGTTCATTTTTAATTGGTGTATAACATGTTATATACACGTGTCACAGTTTGCATATTCACCATTAGGAGAATATTTGTATTTCTAAGTTGTTGTTTTTTTTAATAAACTTTATGTAAATGCGCACAGCTTTGTGTGAATGTGTTTTTATTTTGCTTTTCATTTTTCTTCATGGTAAGGCTACGTTTACTAAAGATGCCATGTTTTAAAGGGAATGTACCTTTTATTTTCTCACTCAAAACCCAAACTCTTTTTATGTTCCTTATGATACATAATAACCATATAGAACTGCCGTAATGGGTTACCAAAGATGCAAATCTTTACAGTTGCTGCTGCTGCTGCTGTTCGGAGCAACTGGTGGGTTGGAACCATCAGCCTGGCAGCAGCTAAGCATTTAATCACTGTGCCACTAGAGCACCTCTATTCCCAGCCATCATAGATAATTCCAGTTGCAGTTGAGACCTGCAGATTGCTTTCTGGAACAACCTACCACACTACTGTTCAGCACGTTGTAAATGTGTTTGAGTGGAGGGTATATCAGATAGGCAGCTACCCTTTGCCAAGCGGTGGGGGTTGGCACGTAGCAGTCTCAGACCACGGGCCCATGTGTATGGGGATCAAGACCAGGTCACCACTATCACCTTGTTTTGAATCCAGTGCCTAACCAAGTCTTTTGCCAAAGGAAAAGCTGAGGATCAACTTGTAATAAGTAATCACTGCTCCTTGTCAGCCACCACAGCCTGGAGTCCGCTCCTGCCATTTTGCTGACCCTGGTTTGGAAATTGGAAGTAGATGAGTCCATATGAACCCTAGTTCATTTGCCAGAAGGTAGCCATGTTAGCAATCACTCCTTTCACCTTCATTTCTGAAGCGAGTTTTTTTTTTCCTCTCAAAGGGGGTCCTGCAGGAGGTAGAGGGTTCAAAGGTGGCGATGAGTGATCAGATGTGACTGTTCCCTCACCAGTTCCCAGTTGTGCACAGTGCATGATCAGGAGTCATGGGGTCTCTTCCAAGAGTACAGTTTCTCTTGCCTGTTCTCACCCAGAGCCCATCATGGCTCAGGTCCTCAAGAGGTGACAGGAAAGCAGGTGGTGTCTATTCATTTGTTCTGTACTCCAGAATCCTTCAAAGTAACTTCTGTGTTTTGTCTCTAGAAGGAAAATGCATTTCTACTTTATATGTCAAGAAAAATTCTGGCCCCAGCCACTTCTCTTCAACCTGGTGATTCTGGAGTAACCCGGGGATCACTGACTTAATTTCTCTTCCTTTTGATGTTGGTTATTGAAGTTTAATAATTATTGTTCAAATGACAAGAATAGTTTGCAGATGATTACAAAGCCTATGTGTCTTAATTATCTAGTGTTGCTATAACAGAATAACCACATAAGTTACTTTACCATTTATTCTCAAAGTCTAGGAGAATACAAATCCAAGGGGATTTCAAGAAAGCTTTCACTCTGTTGATTTTGCAGGAAAGCCTTTGTCTTTCAACATCCATGCCTCACCGTTCTTGTGTGTATCTATATCTTGGCATCAATCTTCACTTAGGTCTTAGAGCTTCTAAGCACAGGGACCCAGTTCTGAAGGATGTGCTTAGCTCCTAACTCTGGGGCAATGTGAGTGATACAGTGATCCCTCTGTTTGCTTCTCTCTCATCTCAGGATAAAATGTTGCAGGTCATACTACAGGGCAATTTTCCTTCCTCACAGTAAGGCTTTGACCTGCATAAAAAATTCTCTTAAATGTATTTGGCTGATCACATTATGAGGATTGCTCCATTATTATATACCTGTCAAATTACATTGTTACATAACTGACAAACCACTTAGAATCATGGCCTAGCCAAGTTGTCACAATTTTTGGACCATAGTTAAATCCTCAACACTGTGCATGTAATGTAAATAAATTTGTGTGGGTGAATGAATATATATAATGATTCATCATGGAAAAGGGAGCTCTATATAAGCCATGTTCTCAAGTCTTCACCTCACCCCACTTCTATAGCCTACACAATTGTCCAGGGTTTTAAAATCTAGGAGAACTGTAAGAAGGAAGATCATACGGGCTTATTTTAGTGGCAGGATTTGCGATTGAATTGAGCATGTACAAAATTGCTCTACCAGGTTCTTTTAAAATTATTATCCACAGTATCCCTGTAAAATAAGCAACCATAACCTTTGATATTTACCAGTTATTTAGTTGTTGTACTTGGTCCATGTATAAATATGTTGTTATGAGGGAACACTCTGGTTAATTGAAGACATTAATTTCATTCTTTGTTACTTAGTATGCACCTTCTAAGAGTAAACACGTTCCTCAACCAATGATGCTAGAACAATTGGATCTTCATGTACAGAAGATAAAGCAGTACCCATACCCAACCATATGTACAAAATCAGATTCAAGATAGATTAGAAACAATTGTAAACTCCAGGGTTACCAAGATCATCAGTGAGAACATTTGGACAAACCTAACAACTGTTTCAGAGTAGACACAGACTACAAAGTACAATAAAGGAATCAATCACACCCAGTGAAAGACAAAATAGGTGACTGGAACCCATTAAAATAAAACATTTATGCACATCAAAAATGTAAAACAAAGGCCCATTGATAAACCAGAGTCCACTAATTGAGAAAAAATCTTTAGCAATATCGAGGGACTAATTATTAAATCTATAGCACTCTGCAACAGCTCAAGAAAAAAAGTCCAATTAAGAAAGGGGAAAGGCCATAAACAGAAAATTCACTAAGGTCAACACTAAATGGATAACAAACACATGGGGAAATGCTCATGCATCCAGAAGACGCAAATCAAAACAACTATAAGATACCATTTTACACCCACAGTGATAACCCTATTGGAAAAAAAAAGAATAGCAAGCACTAGAGAGGGTGCAGGGATTGAAACTCACACATTGCTGGAGGGGTTAGAAAGAGGTACAACCATTGTTGAAAGTGGTCTGGCAAAACCTCAAAGAGAATAGACATACCATATGACCCAGCAATGCCTCTGCTGAACATACACTCCAAAGAAATAAGAGACAGAACACAAACGTACATGCCTTCTCATGTTCATTGGATAAGGTTTTTGGCGGCTTCTTCTGAAGTGGGAAATGTAGTCTCTCTTTGTTGTCTGTTCTTAGTCTGAAAGCTCCTCTGAAACCTGTCCACTTTGAGCGACCCTGTTGTCATTGAAATATCAGTGACATAGCTTCCAGCATCAAAGCAACAAAAGCCACCATAGTACAACAAACTGACAGATAAGTGGAGACAAGATTTCGTCTCACGTACTTTGAACATCTTGGCAGGAGAGACCAGTCCCTGGAGAAGGACATCATGTTTGGTAAAGCGGAGAGAGGGGCAGGGAAAAAGAGGAAGGTCCTCAAGGAGATGGAGTGATGCAGTGGCTGCAGCACTGGGCTCAGGCACAGGAACAATTGTGAGAGCACAGGATCTTGCAGTGTTTCATGCTGATGTGCATAGAGTCGCTGTGGGTCAGAGCTGACTGGACGGCACCTCACAACAACAGCAAAACATTCAGTGTAGCACAGTTAACAATAGAAAGAAGATGGAAACAGCCCAAATGCCCATCTATAGAAGCACAGAAAAATAAACTGGTGCTCACACACACACAATGAATGGAATACTATGCCTCTAAAAAACCATGAAACCATTAAGCACCTCATGACAAGGGGAGTAGTTCAATGGCAGTATAAGGTATACAAGGACAAGAGGAGAAAACATTCTGTATTTTATCTGTGTATGGGAAGAGTCAAGCGTCTGTGAAAACAACATTGTCCAAGCATGTATGGGGAGCAGGTGAGCTGTGGAGAAAAGTACTCCCTGGAATATTGTGTTTAGGGCGCTTCTCTTATCCCAGATTGAAGGCATGCCTCACACTGGGGATGGCGTACCAAGCCCTGTGGTCACAAGTGCTGGGGGTAGACCAGGTGCACTTTCAGGTGCTCAGTTTCCCACAGTTATTCTTGTTTTTTGTTTATTCATATTTTGTTTATGTATATGAAATGCAGGATAGGTAAGTTTACAAAGACAGTAACTGGATTAATAATTCCTTGGGGTGTGGCAGGAGAGGTTGGGGAAAATAGCTAATAAAGATATGTACAAGAATGAAGAAAATGGTCAAACATCGATTATGGTAATCATTGTATATCTCTTCTAGGTGTCATTGAACTATTGAATTGTATATTTGAATTATATGCCAATAAAACTGTTGAAATATAAAAACAAAAAGGAACAACAAAAGAGTTGCCAATTATCCAAAAGTATCTTATTCTGGTTGGATTTCTTTTCAAGCTAGAATCCAAACTTTTATCATTTTGTTTCTTTAATCTGTTTTCCATAGAACAGTTAAGTACAATCCTCACATCCTTTTGTTTAACCTGAGATGTCACATGAAATTGCTTTATAACATTGTGGTAGTTACATAATTTTATATCAACTGGAAGATATATGAAAGTGTAGGAGTGGTATTCAACCTGTCAATCAAATCACAGCTTAATGGTGCCTCCTAATGGGCGTGGCTTTCTCAAAGGGGGCCATGGGAGCTACTCACCTGGTTCACCTTTCCTGCTCACTTCTCCTGATTGCTTCCAGAGCCACTGCCATTGGATCTACATAATGACTTTGCACCCGCCTGTCTGTGATCTTCCTGCATTCTGCATCATTGCATGTGGCTGTGTGAGTCTGAAGGACTCATGGACTAGTATTCGACTTTAGGACTTGACTTGGACTGCTCTGGGGTGTTATCTTAACAATTACTTTTTTATATAAAGTTCTTATACATAAATGAGTGTCACTGGATTTGATTCTCAAGTCAGCCTGACCTAATACATTGTGGTACCTGGGGAGTGGGGTACCAAAACAAATGAAGAGTGGATACTTGTCTGCCCTATGGTACTTTTTCTTCTTTGGCTAACCAGAGGTCAGATAGGCCCATGCTATTTACTTGAATGTTTTCTGGAAAGGACATGGGAAGTGAAGGGTTTGATTCCTAGAAGTTGTCTTTGGTTGTTCTGAACTGAAATGGTGAAAATGAATGTGGTAAATATAAATTTTGAGCTCAGGGGGCAAAATCACCCCCTTAAACTTCTAAGACCATGCTGTTTAGTCAAAATGGCTGACCAAAAGCTAGGTTCTGGGTTGATGCAGCCAGAGGCCTAAGGTCTTCTTGCATATGAATAGGATAGTTTAGATAAGAAAGGATTTAATTTGACTGTTTAAGAATTGAGTTTAGGATCTGGCTGTACTTGGTTTATACAGATTTCTTCTGCTCATTGTTACTGATCTAATGTGTGAAAGAAATGATTATTGGGAAGTATGACTATAGTTTCTAAACCCACTGTCTTCAGCCATCAAATTGGATCTGTTAAATGGGTATAGATCATGCCTTGCTGAGAGAGCTGTTAGCAGACTGATAGGGGTGGGGGGAGGGGGCAATTTGGCCTCTGAATTTTGAACTAGCAGTTTGTGCCTGAAGCTGAAAACATTTGAAGCAATGAAGGAACTCTCCTTTTTTGGACTGAAGGTTAAAGGAAGCCTGGGAGTTGCCTGGAATGCCCACTTTGACCACCTGGATCCACTTATTGAATGGAAGTGAGAGAAATGCAGCAATAGGTAGGTTGAGTCTGGCCACTAACACTTCAAGGACCTAGTTCATAGGGACTAGAGAAATGAGAGTGGGTTGGCTGATCTGAAGTTTAAAGACTTGTGTAGAACCTGAGCCTAAAGCATGGCCTAGCCAAAGGGGGCTAGCGTTGTGATAATTTGTTACAGGTCCCATGGTTGAAACGCGAGGCAGCCAATGGGCACCCGGCCCACAATGAGTCAACCAGAATTTGACCAGATGAAGATTTTTGACCCTGTGAATTGGTGCATATTGTTGCTGTTATCTTGATATGATTACTTCATATAAATTATACATATATGTATGTCTCTGGATTTGTTTCTCTAGTCAACCCAGCCAAACACAAACATGTTCAGCATTCTGATGGTTGTGTTTTAATTAATTTGTCTTCTGTATTGTGAAGTAGATGTTGAATCTAGTGCAGTTCTGCATAATGCAAATGTAATGTAGCCAAACAGATATAATTAAACATACTTTAATGTTTATATATCTTGATTATCTAGTGCTATCATAACACAATTAACCAGAAATGGGTGAGTTAAAACAAATTTATTCTCTCACAATTTAGGAGGCTCACTGTCATCAACTGAATGCTGACTCACAGTGACCCTGTAGAACAAGGTAGAACTGCCGCAGTGGGTTCCAGCACTGTAACTCTATGGGAGTAAAAACACCTCATCTTTCTCCCACAGCATGGCTGATGGCTTCAAATTTCTGACCATGTGGCTAGCCCAACAGGTAACCACTACACATCATCAGGGCTAGAGGGCCAAATTTAGGGTACTACCTATAAGGGAAGGCTTTCTTGCTCTCTCAGCTCTACTAGAAGGTTTCTTTGGTCTTCTTTCAAAATCTGTAGGCCTGGGTATATCCAAGTGTCTTCCCTGGATCTAGGGTTCACAGTACAGGGTCCATAGGTCCAAAGGATGTCCTCTGCTCCTGAGTATTTGTTTTCTGGTTGTACTGAGAGTCTTCTGATAGCTACTCCCTTATGTGCTCTAAATGAGAACGGCTGAGGAGCAGAGAGCGTGTAAGGGAGCAAACAATCCAGGAGGGGAAGGGAGCATTAAAACTGATTGTGATGATGTCTATACAAGTCTTTTTAAAAGGAGCTTAACTATGGAAGTATATGCCATGTGAATATTATATCAAGAAAACTACTTTAAAGAAACAAAACTTGACCTATGGTTACCATGGGTGAAAGAGGAAGAGTATTTGCCTAGGGGGTGTTGAGTTTATGTTAATAGTGGTGGTATAATTGGGAATAGGATATCAATATTGGTTGTACAAGACAAAGACTACGTATAATCACTGGCACGGAATTACACATGTAGAAATTGTTGCATTGGAGGATGTTTTGCTGTGCACATTTTTGCCACAATACAAATAAGTTTGAACACTTCACCTGTATAATACTTCTTCCCTACCCCAAAGGTCTGCAGTATCAATAGTAACATTCCCACATATATCTCTGATATTGTCTTCTATTTTCTAGCAATAAGTTAGTCAGTCTGCAGAGGAGAATCATGGAAACTCACCGTTCATCTCCCATGAAAACTCACCAAACCAGATTCATCCAGGTGGGGATGGAGTGGCCCATATGAAGAAGGATGAGCCAGGGCCTTCTCGTCTCCCAGACAGCTCCTGCAAGCCTTTTATGTTCCTAGATAATTTTTGAGACAATGTTATTGAAGGCCACAGATGTGCTGGATATCCTCTTCAGCTAAACCTTATTGAGAAACCATTAAGGTAGTTTATGCATCTCTATCCTCCATTTCAAGAAGTCCTTCTGACCAGGGGCACCATGTGTTCATAGCAATATGTATTTCTGGTTCAGATCCTATTCAAAGTCCGTGCCATTCAACATTTTGGAAGATTCCCTGAGTCATTTCAGCAGATTCCATAGAGTTGATGATCTTCATACTCCCTGAATATTTGGGCATCTCAGTTCATCCTTGCTTTTAGGTTCCTTTGGGTTTCTTCTAGGACATGCAATTAAAATAATTTTTCCATTAGCTTGGAGAACCTCCCAGTGGTCCTTTGCTGGTTCTGGACAGTGGGAGACGCAGAGCTCACACTGTGGGCTAACACAGCTGGTCAGGAATCCTCTGCAGATGCTCAGCATAGGAGTGTTTTGGGGTTTTTTTTAACTCCATGGGGAAACTGGTTCTCACTGGGGTT
Organism: Tenrec ecaudatus; assembly: GCF_050624435.1. Classification (NCBI taxonomy): domain Eukaryota; kingdom Metazoa; phylum Chordata; class Mammalia; order Afrosoricida; family Tenrecidae; genus Tenrec; species Tenrec ecaudatus. The sequence continues at coordinate 14,107,960 of NC_134530.1, read as the reverse complement.
CCACCACTGTTGATGTGGGATGAGGAGGAAACCACAGACATGCTGGGAGCTGTACTGGGTGGTAACACCTCACAGTTACTCTGTGAGGCACAGTCCAGAGATCAGCTTGGGCTGCACTGAGGCCATTGTTGAGTCCTGGTGCAGATGGGACTGGCACAGGGAAACTGAGGCAGAAGTATAAGCCATGGTGGTCTGGATATGACCACCAAACTGGTTATCACATCATTGCCCTTCTGGTCCATCAGCAAACTCTCAATCTGCTATGTATAACCCATGGATAACTTCCACTCAATCCACTGGGGGCTGTCACAGTCAGGAGTGACCACCTACAGCTTTACTTCTTTATTTTCATGACCTGTATTCATTCAGGGATGTCCCAAGATTGCCTTTAAAATATTTGTCTTCTTTGGTCAGGAATCAGTGGGTATTTACAATGCAAAGGTATCTGGATGGAGTTACTGTATTTTCTTTCTAGTACCTGATCCATGTATTTCTGCTCCTCAAAGGGCATGCTGTACCTATATTCACTCACAGGGCATACAGGATGACTTCTAAGAATCCCAGATACCATGGTGATCCATCATAGCTTTCTTTAGATTAATTCTGGAGATGGCTGGGGTAGGGGCTATTACAGATGGTATCCAGCTTGTTGAACGTATCCAGCTTCATTGCTCAAGTCAAACTCTGCAAGTTTTGTGTTCATACAAGTACATAAGGGAAGGTTTTTTCTGACTTAAAGTCTCTCTGAAGAATACCCTTGTGGAGATAGTACTGCTTAGCAGATTGTGTCTGGTAGAGTATGACTAGAGCTTCCTTTTCCTCCATACTTCCTTGGGCTACTAGATGATCAAGCAACCCTGTGCCATAACATACTTCTGAATGACTACAGAGGACTATGGAGACCCAGGCAAAATCTGTTCAGCTTTTGTAAATACCATGTTGAAGAAACATGGCCACAACCAATCATGTATGGTTTACAACTCATTTTGAGCATGTACATTGTACATTACAAAGATGAATATATAGCCTGAAAAGTCTAAAATGTTTATTATATAACCCTTTACAAAAATGTTTGCTGAACTTTGCTCTAAGTAATGGTCTAGGGTAGATTTTATTTCCAAAGTGGACTTTCCTAGAAAGGCATGAATGCCTGACCTGTGTATGTACACAAATTATTGTCCCATCAGTTTAAATGCATGAATGTGCTTACTCTAGTAGATGTGGCTCGTGAATGTGGCCCACCTAGCTGTTGTTATAGAGTCCAGATGGCATCGTAGTTACAACGTGGGCTGCCAACTGCAAGACTAGCAATTCCAAACCGCCAACTGCTTTGAGGGAGGAAGATAAACCCTTCTACTCCCATAAAGCGTTACAGTGTCAGAAACACCAGGGCAGTTCTACTCCTATAGGGTCCTCATGAGTCAGTCCTCATGAGACTTGATGGCAGTGAATTCAGTTTGGGGGATGTTATTACTTACGTGATATATTGAAATTCCTGGCTTCTATGTATCTGGCTAAAATCCCATTTAGGAAGTTCTCTAATGCTAACGGACAGGATTAAGGGGGGATTGATCCTTCACTTTAGTCAATGATGTGACCCAAGCCACCACCCTTTATTTCCTTGAAGGTTTGGTCTGCAGAGAGAAAAACCTACAGCTCCATCAAAGCCATTCTTATGTTAAAGAGCCACCTTGGAAGCAGCAGTCCTATAATCAGGTGAAAAACACAATCAAGATCTCTCTCTGAAATGTTGGAAGTCAAGACTCCAGGCACCAGATGCGGTATCAGACAAAGACCAGAGGCCAGAACAAGGAGACCACAAGATAGACAGAAGGGCAGCACCAATACTATGGCACTATGAGGCTTCCTGGTCCACAGAGGCAGAAACCACAAAACCACATGACTGTGGATATAAGAATGAGAGAGAGAGCTGCCTACTGGCTAAGAAGAGGTGGTGTTAATGTTATGGAACAATGACTGGATCCTGACTTGTTGTAATCTATTAATTTCTCTAATTAAGCCCCATAATTTTAACGTTCTGTCTGAGTTCTGTGTGGTGTCAACAATGAATTATTAAACCCAGCTAAGACATAGATTTCTACTAGAGTAACAGTTGGTGTTAGAATATGGGCAGAGGAATGAAAGGTGGAGGCATGTGTGACCTCTGCCTCATGGCAGTACACACAGAGGAAGTCTGATATGGTCTACCATTGTCATTTGTCACCCATATATACCTTTCAAATGTTAGACATGAGCATGTACAACAAAGGTACTTTAGCTGACATGAACTCCTCTCCCCTTTCCATTTGTTCTATAATCTGTGTGCAGGATTCAAAACAGGAAGAAAAAGAGTCAAGATGACAGCGAGAGTAGCACTCGCATGATCTCCTACAAGGACAGAAAAACACGTATCCATGGAACCAGTGACCTCAGAACTCTCGAAAAGAGGTGAAGACTTGGAGAACTAGTTTAAGGTACAAATTAGGGATGAACTGAAGTGGGAACGACGGGAAAGTGGGTATTCACAAAACAATCCTGATCATACTCCTTGCCCAGCTCATCGTGCCCATTCTGAGATGGTCACAAGCGGCGACAGATTTGTTGGTATTTACAAGAAGGCTCGGGAAGAGCCATAACAGAAGACGAAGACGTAGACAAGCCTGGAAGGAGTGACAAAAACACGGTCCACAAAGTAGATACTGGAACTAGGCAGGTCTGAGTAGTATAAGAATGCAACATAGATTTAAGTCTTTGAGATTCCGGGAAAATACAAGGAGTAAATTGACTGGGAATGGCAGGGGACATGATGGGATGGTGGCAAGAGAGCCCCAGGAACAGGACTCAATATGCTAGGCATTGAACTGTAAACATACTGAGGAAAGTCTAGCTCTGCTCTACTGCTTCCTGAGAAACTGGCCACTGCCTGGCCATTGTCCAGGGACACACTCCACGAGACACAATACGATTCAAACCATTTGCCATCGCTCAATAAAATTCCACCAATTAGATAAAACCGGAGTTGAAACATTAGTTTTAGGGTCAGATGGATCTTTTTGGATTCAACATCTTACTTTGTACTATAATGAGACCTCAAAATTTCACTCCACAGGCCAATTACTGTCATCTGGAAATTTCAATTTCCTGTACTTGTTTACTTCTGAAGCCAATCACCCAAAAAAGAATTCAGTGGAATGACTCAGAGATTTTACCAAAAATGCCGTACTTATGACACCTTAAATATAGCAGCAGCAACAACAACAAAAAGGATACAAAAGGAGATGCATGAGGCAAGGTATGGAAGGATTCCAGTACAGATCTTTTATGGTCCCAGGACTTGCTACCTGCCATATGAATGAATGTATCCACTGACCAGGAAGCAGCCAACGTCTCTGCTTTACTGGTCATTCTTGTATAAGAGGCCAAATTTGCCTCAAAGTATTGGGATCGGGCTATCAGGCAGTCTCTGATTTTAACTGCTCTTGCTCATTCATCTCGGCTGCAGTCCAACTCTCAGTAACCTTGAATAAAGGTAAAATTACTTTCTCCAACAAGGTTAAAAACCCATGGTAATTCTAAACCTACTTTATATATTTGCTGAGTTTTGACAAAAAATATATTAGGGATAACAAGGGCCAGGAATATTACTCTTAGAGAAATGAGCAACATATAAAGTAAGGGAAAGGATAGAAATGAATCTTGTCATATTAGAATGGCCACATATTCAGGAATGATCTTGTGGTTTTTCAAGTACATAAAGAATAGATATAAATAGTTATCTTTGTGTGTGTATTCTAACAGGCACACATTTGTTAGCTCTTTCCACTTTAAAGACCCAATAACAATAATCATGCCAAATGCCCAGAGATAATTGTTTCTAAATATCATTCTCTAATCAACGAAAAAAGGGTTTACTTACAAAAAAGTCTGATTCCAGGGCTCAGGTAGGAAAATTAAAAGATGGCTTTCAAACACTGGCAAAAATTATATTCAGGATGTGTCAAAAATGTAGGTGCCCACTTAAAGAAGCTCCTAATAGCATGGTGACATCTGTGAGATGGATCTAAGCTGCATGTTGCTGAGTGGCAGTAAAAACCCACTCTCGCTCACCAGGGGTAATGGTGGAAGCGAATACTGCCGACCCCTCCCCCGCCTGCCCAGCAGCGAGCCCGCCCTCAGAACCGCGAACTCCTCACCTGGCGGGCACAGAGCTAAGGCGTCCCCTCGGGTCCCTGGACACCCTCGCTGGGCGGCTGAGAAAAGCCTGGCCCACTGCACCCCAGCCACCGCCACCGCGACCTCAGCGTCCTGGGCCGCACTTTGGGGCCAGGCAGGGAGCTCCGGGGGCTCTGGACCCGCTTGCAGGCGGCCATGTCCGGGCAGCGTCCCCCGGGGCTGTATTCCCACGTGGCGCGGCAGGACCGGCCTGAAGCTGAGGCAGAAGTCCAGCAGAAGGAGTGAATCCCGCGGGAGGAGGCCTGGCTCCACAAGGAAAGTCCAAGCTGAAGGGAGGCACCGCCCCCTCCCGCCGTCACCATAACGGACTGCGGAGCGCGACCAATGGGAGACGGCCATCGCTCACGGCCACCAATCGCGAGCCTTCAAGGCCAACCGCCAATCAGAAAGCAGCGACGGTCAGAAGGCGGGAGCACGGAGGACTGGACTTCTCTGAGAGCCAATGGGTTGCGAGCAGCCGTCGTTGGCTGGCAAACCGACCTGACCTGGGAGCATGGCGCCACATGAAGCGGGAGCTCCCGGCTCGCTGGGAGGCTCAGGGACCAGAGCGAAGGCTTCGAGGGCTCACGTGTGCTGAGCCCAAGGCTTTCGAAGGCCTCTGTGAACAGACTTGGCGGGTGCCGGTGCGATGGTCGCGACCCCCAACAATGGAGGGCGGCCTTGTGAAGGCCCGAGCTGGCTGTAACCAGTCCACGGAGAAGTCGTCTGGATGTGATTGCACTGAGACTGGAATGCTTGCCCCGTGACCAGAATCCTTTTCTAGACTTGACTTCTAAATGCAGCCAATGGCTGAGGTGAGCGGCTGCACCTGGATGCCTGACACCATTGGAAAGAAATGGCAATGGAAGTGATCCAGTGCTTGCTTTTGGTGGGAGCCAAGGAAAACCAGGCTACAGTGGGTATGATCTCACAGAAGAGGGGGAACTGGATTGGTTGTAGGAGACGGGAAAGGCAGGCGACATGGTCCTTGGTTATGGGATATGGAAAATCAGGCTTGACTTTTTGGTTTACCACCCTCGTGATCCAGCTAGGCAGGCCTGGCACTCGGTGGGCTTTAGGTTCAGGTAATTCCAGGATATGGTGATCCCAGAGTAAAGGAAAATTAGAGCTGTCTAGCCCCTTCTTCATGACTCCTTTGGATGCCAATACCCTCCACCCACTTCTCTCCCAGGTGGCCTAGAACTCCAGGCTCAGTGTTGAATCGAAGACCCAGGGCTCTGGGACCCTTCAAGAACAGTGGGATCCGAGTTTCTGATTCCTGTAAAACCAGCCCTCCTCCCCCCTTCCTGTAAGGCCTGGAGGTCACAAGATCTGATCCTAGCCTCCCTCTATCTTGTCTCCGGAACCCTGGCAACGTCATGATTTTCTACTGTCTTCAGGATTCAGGGTACAGGCACCCTGGCGTCCTTTCTAATCCTAGAGATTCCCAGCACCTCATTCCTCTTCTGGAACTGGAAACCACAACTGCCTTCCTCGATTTAGGAATTCCTGGGGCATTCCCTTTAAAATTTGGGGGTCCCAGGTGCCCCCCTCTAAACCTGAGGATTCATGTACCCTGCTTCTACTCAGGGATCCCAAGGACTCCTCCTTTTGGACCTGGGGATACATGTTCCTCTCTTAGAATCAGGGAGTGCAAGCTCCCCATTCCCTTTCCAGACACAATAATTCCAGGTCCCTTTCTAAAAGCAATAAAACCCACTGCTTCGAGTAGATTGCAACTCTCAGTGACCGTCTATAGGGTTACCCAGGCTATGAAACTTAATTGGAGCAGACAGCCTCGTTTTTCTCTCAAAGAGCATGTGAGGTATTTGAACCTCTGACCCTGTAGTTCGCAGGCCAGTGTTTACCTGGACCTCCCAGCTCCCCTCCCATGCCCTGCATCCCAGACACATCGACCAAGCACATCCTTTGTTTCCCAATTCCTGCCCAATTTGTCATTTGTCTCTTGAGTCCACAGCATGTCTTTTTATTCCTGGCAGGATCCAGACTGCAGTCCCGACCTGCGCTCCAGCAATAGAACCTCCAGCATCTTCCAGGCCTAGAGCTCCAGCACACTCTTTCCACAACTGTTCCACACAGATGAAACAGCAAGATTTCAGGGGCCGAGCGGGAGTCAATGGACTCTGAGCCCTTCTGTCTCCTCCTGACCCTGGGCCTGTGGTTGAGCTCTAACTTAAACTCTGAGGGTGGTCTTCATTTTATCTTATACCACATAGCTGATTGCTCCTGTAGTATGACCTTCAGCACAGTGGGGTTCATGCCTCTGTATGGCCCAGCCAGACCTGCTGGGCCAGGATGCACAGGATGATGTTTTTCATTGTGGGATTCTCACCCTCGACGGTATGTACGGGAATCAGGCTAACTTACTCCCCAGATCATATGGGGTATTGAGGTAGGAGGGGCATTGAGGTGCCTGCAGGTAAAGCCAGGGATCTGAAAACTGGGGCAGATGTTCCAGTTTGGGGGTATGTACAAGTTTGAGGATGTTGGTGAAAAGCATAGGCAGCCAGACCCAAGTATGGAGAATTGGGTGCAGCGGGCCGGCAATTGGAGGACTTTTAGTGGGTGTACAAGATGGGCAGCATAGAGGCCAGGCTGCCCTAGAGCTTGCATCCTGGTTCTTACTAATGAATAGCTGGCCATCTGGCAATGGACTGTGGACAGTGTCACAGTGCAGATGTTCACTCCGAGGTTGCTGGGTCTTCTATGTTCCTCCTTGTGGTGTTGCAGAAGCTGTGCAGAATCAGAGGGGCAGGAGTGAAGAGGAAGGTCAGAATGGGCTCTAGCCCTGGGCCACACCAGCCCTGCCAATCTTATGTATGGCCATGTCAGTGTAGGCATATGGTAGAATTCTCAGCATATTAGGGAAATAACCATGATAATATAAGTGCATCCCCTAGCCCCACAGCATCTCAAATGTGCAGTCTCACAGGGCCTGGTACTGGTACTGAAGGGAGAAATGACTAAAGGTAACAGACCCGGCATGTTAGGGAAGTAACCATTGTAGACGGAGTGGATTACCTGGCGGTGCAGCACCTACAATGCGCAATCTCACAGGCCCGGGTCCTGGTCTGTATGACCCAGTGTCAGCTGGGTCTTCAGCACCTGGGGAGGTCAGGGGTCTCTTCTTAGAGGTACTGACAGGGTGACTTGTGACCCTGACATCCATCAGTCTGTCCCACTGTGGTAGCTGGGGTGTCGTTGTGATGGAAAACTCTGCCCTCACTCTTTTAACCCTAACAGGGTTCCCCATGGTGGGCAGGTTTCGGTGGAACATCCAGGCTTGGGTGAGACCAGGAAGAGAGGCCAGGTGATCTCTTTCCCAAAGTCAGCCTATCTCATGGTCCAGCAGAAACCTGTTCAGCAGCACAGTACAAACCAGAAGCCCTCCACTGATAGAAGGGGGTAGCTGTGCAGGGGGGTGTCCGGAAGGTATGGATCCTGGGTCACACACATGGGAGGAACGCTTCCTGCCACTGCTCTCAAATGATCTCATCTGATACAATCACCTGCCACGATGCCACCTATGGAGCCCTGGTGACACTGTGGGTGAGGCGTTTCGACTACTAACTGCCAAGGTTAGCAGTTCAAACTCATCTTGGGAAGAATACAAGACTGTTGGCTCCCAGGAAGATTGACAGTCTCAGAAAATCTGTGAGTCCCAAGTCGACTCACTAGCTGTGGTTTTGGTTCTATAATGTCAACTGATGCTCTCACTGAACTCCCTCCCGGCCATCGAGTCGATCCCGACTCATAGCTACTCCTACAGGACACGGTATTTCTGAGACTGTAACTCCTCCCTGGAATAGAAAGGATCATCTTTGTCCCAGGGAGCGGTTCGTCACTTTGAACTGCTAAGTTTTAAGTTAGTAACGCATCATACCACCAAGGCTCCTCATGCTACCAGCTTCTCAAATGCAAGGGACTATCACGTAATCCATCGAGGAAGAGGGTGGCTCCTAAACCTCATGACTTTCTGAGTTCTAGGCAGAGGAGGAGAGACACTGATAGATGTAACTTTATCATGCCAACGTGGCCAGTGAACACATGGGATTAATTGAAGGGCAAAGAGATAAATGGCTCAGCGAGCCTCGCCTTTCTTGTTGCTTACTCTTTGATGATTGGACCAGTGTGTGACTGCCTTAGCTGGTTCTCTGCCTCAACTTACAAGCTACACTGCCTGTGGGTCACCTAATCCGTGGACTGTGTCACTGTAGTTTGAGGTTCCTTCAAGACCTGCTTCACCATGCTACTGGGGTATATATCACTTGAGCTGGGGACTGTTGGACCGTGTCATCTGGCTGGCAGTTGATCACCTGCCTTGCTGTTGCTGCTTCTTGCCAGATAGCCTCAATTGCTCTACAGAGGACTCAGCTGTCTGCTTCCTTGACTTGCACCTGGAGGCCCTCAAGACTTGAACTACCGGTGTATTAGCTGTCTCAAGGAAGTCAATTGAATGGACCATTTGTACTCCTCTATAGACTAATGAGCTGTTTTTTCCATAGTGTGTATATCTATCTATGTAAATATGTATAAAACCCTAAGTGTCCTGTTTTGTTTCTCTAAAGAACCATGTCTAACATGGACACAGAGATACTTGTTTGAGAAAGACGCCATGTCAGGCCTGGGTCCACGAACTGGGAGAGCATCCGACATCCTAAATTAAGGAAATCAGTATCTGCCCTTGAGTGCCTCCCTGGTCGCCACTACAGCCCTGGGAGACAAGGACTTGGGGCTCTGCTCCTCCCCAGCCTTGTCCTCTCCATCCTACTCCAGGAGGGGCACAATCTGAGGAGAGATGAAGGGATAGGGAGGGAAGAGGAGCCTCCAGACCCCATAGACAGGTCAAAGCCTATGTATGGGATGAAGCCCAGCACATTGGGCAGATAACCTCAGTAGAAGCCTGGGGCCTCTCCTCCAGCATCTGCTGGATGCAGTTCCACATCCAGGCCTGTCTGGCACTGGGTAAGCCAGATCTTCCAAACTCGGGAGAACCGGGACAGTAGTCACCCGCGAGACGCTGCCCCTTCCTGCCATCTGTCCACTTTTAAATCAGGCACCCTGGAAACAATTCAACTAAAAACTACTTACCTTTGACACTCCCACTGCCCTGCAGCCTCTGTATCCTGAAATGGCTATGGCTGCCGGGATACTAAAGGCAGCCGGCACCTTCACATTCCAGTTGTGCTCTGCTCTGTTTCTGTGCACATACATTCTTGTGAGGAGGTCCAGGTCCCATGGAGACATATGGCAGCCAACCTAAAAGGAGGGGAAAAGAAAGACATGAGCAGCAAGGGAAAGGGCACTAGCCCACCCTGTGGAAGGGTGTTGTTTATATCTCCACAGCAGAGGGGGAGAGGGACCAGACTTCAACCTGGTGTGCCAAGATGTGAATGCAACATACCAGTTTGAAGCAGGGAACCAATAGATCTATGGGGCCAGCCCCAATCCAAAATTCCAAGTACTTGAACCCCACCCCCAGGTCATCCCCACCCCCTGCTGAAGAATTCCCTTCAGAGGACAGCACTGAAACTACAGAGCATACAGGAGCAAATGAAGAGGGAAGGAGAGAGAGAGGAAAACAACCTTGCCCTGGGGAAGATAATCCCACTCAGAGAAGCCAATGCAGAGAGGACCAGAAGGCCGGCCCCACCAGGAAATATGACATCCCTCACTGAGCCATAGAGTTAAGTGGGACAACACTGGAGACACAGTGTGAGAACTGTGCCAGCTCTGGCCCCACCACCCCAGGGCACAACCCTAATAGTGTGCAACACAGCCACAAGGGGAGCAAAGCAACCGGGACCCCGCGGAATATCCAAAATAGACTTTGGCACCCAGGGCATGGTACCCCATCAGACAAGACCACAAAACACTCCAAAGGTCAACAAACAGACCCAGACCTATTTATAGGCTTTTATTTTTTATGTGGTTGGTTTTGGTTGTTTTGTTCTGCTCTACCTTGTTTTGGGGCTTAATATTGTCTCCCCATGTCTATCTAGATAAAATAGGCAGGATGAAAAATCAGGAGAAAACAAAGGGACCAACAGTTCTAGGGGTACTTGGGAGAGAGGAAGGCAGGGGGAAGGAAGTGGGTGTGAACAAACCTAGGGACAAGGGAAGGAGTGATCTGAAATCAATGGCAAGGATGGTGTACAATGCCGGGTAGGACTTGATCAAGGGCAGTGCAACCCAGAGGAATCACTGAACCCTGAATGAAGGCCCAGCATGATAGTGGGACAAGAGGAAGGTAAAAGGAAATAGAGTTAAGAGCTAGGAGGCAAAGGGCATTTATAGCGATCTCTAAACAGGCATGGTCATCTGTAAATATACTTGTGTAACAATAGGGAAATATATCTATGTACATATATTTATGTTAAGTTTTAAGGTACCAGATGGACACTGGGCCTCTACTCAATTCCTCCCTCGACACGAGAACATGTGGTTCTAACAACCTGGCATTCCCTGATGCTCACATTCCCAACAGGATGGCTGAAGACAAAATGGGTGCATAAGAATATATGGTGAAGATAGCTGATGGTGCCTGGCTATCATGATATAGCACCTTGGGTCTTAAAGGCTTGAAGATAAACAAGCAGCCCTCTTTCTGAGAAGCAACAAAGTCTACAAGGGGGACGCCCACCAGCCAGTAGGATCATGAAGTCTAGATGGTATCAGGTATCAGGCGTAAAAGACCCAGAAAAATTCCTATTAAGGTGAACAAGGGGAGTGTGGAGTGGAAAACCAAAGCCCATCTGTATACGATTGGACACCCCCTTACAGAAGGGTTACAAGAAAGAGACAAGCCAGTCAGGGTGCAGTATACTACTGGTGAAACCTACAACTTTCTTCTAGTTCTTTAAAGCTTCCTCCCCTTCTCCACCCTCACCCCCACTCTCATAACCCCAATTCTAGCTCACAAATCTGGCTAGACCAGAGCATGTACATGGGTACAGATGAGATCTGGAAATACAGAGAATGCAGGACAGATAAACCCCTCAGGAACAGTAATGAGAGCAATCATACCGGTAGGGAAGGGGGAAGTTGGGGAAAGGAAAAGGGAAGCGATCAGAATGATCTACCTATTACACATTCCAAGGAGGGTAGACAATACAAAAGTGGGTGAAGGGAGACATCAGTCAGTGAAGACATGAAATAATTTATTCATTACCCAGGTTTCATGCAGGAGGAAAGGAAAGAGAAATGCGGAGCTGATAACAAGGGCTCAAGGAGGAAGAAAATGTTTTGGAAATGATAGCATTGAATGTACAAATGTGCTTGAAACAATGGATGGATTGTAATAGATGAACGAGCCCCAATAGGTTGATTTTAAAAAGAGAGAAGAAAACAGCTGCAGTGGGCTCCATTGGGGAGGGGAACTGGATTGGTGGGAGTAGACATAGATGGCAGGTGACGTGGCTAATGGTAACTGGATACAGTCAGGCCTGACTTTGGGGTTTAGACTCTCAGGGTCTGGCTGGGTAGGCCCTACACCTGGTGCATTTGAGGTTCAGGTTCTTCTAGGTAATGGTGGTCCCCGAGAAAAGGAAACCTAGAGCTCTCCAATCAGGCCCTTGCTTTCCCCTCCCCCATGACTCCTGGGTTGCTGCTGGCAGTTTTGAACTAAGTTTGGGGTTAGTAACCCACTTCGTTACCAAGGCTCCTCATATTCACAGATTCCCAAGTGCAAGGGAACATCATGTAATCAATCCATCTAGGTAGAGGGTGGGTCCTAAACCTAATGACTGAGTTTAGGGGAGAGGAGGAGAGGCACAGACACACTTGTTAGAGGAAGGTGCCAAGTCCAGCCTGGGGCCAACAACTGGGCAAGCACCCAACATCCTGAATTGAGGAAGACAGTGGTGGCCCTTCAAGTGCCAAGCCCTGCCCCTTTCTGTGGTCACAGCACCAGACGACAAAGCCCTTTGGGCTCTGCTTCTCCACAGCCATGTCCTCCCCAGCCCACCCAAGGAGGGGCAAACACACTAGGGGAGAGGAAGAGTCAAAGGTTGGAGATGGAGGCGCAGGAGGTAGCAAGGCTCAGTCAAGAGTGAGAAGTAGCAAGAGGCTTTATTAAGGCGAGGGAAGACTCCCGGGTGAGTTCTGCTACCCATTGTGTTAAGTCAGGGAAGTCATGCCTGGTAGTGGGGCGGAAGGAGATATGTAAGTTATGAGCCAAAGGCATGTGGGCCGAAAAGGGGAAGGGAGGTTCCTTGTGCTGCGTTAGCAGGTTTTGGCGGGGGTTTCAAGTTGCGGGTCTGGAGATGACTTGTTGGCATATTTTCTTGTTCTTTACAAACTTGCTTCCTGGAATGCTCAGGAGAGGGGGCTGTGTGAACCCTGCCTGGGGAGATAAACTTTGTGAAATGCTGGAGGCAAACATTATATAGTTCAGCAGGTTATTTGTGTTCTTGAGAAACTGGTGCAAGGGGCTGACTGCTCCGGACCTGGCCCAGAGGGAAGAAATGAGCAGCCCCCAGACCTCATAGTGGGCCAGGTCCATGTCTGCATAGGGGAAGACCCCCAGGCCTTTGGTCAGTTAATAGCGGTAGAAAGTCCAGGACCCTAGTTCCCCAGGATCTTCTGCTAGCAGTCCTGCAGCCCTGTGTACTGGCCCCTCCGGCGCAGGGTCAGCTTCGTCTGCAGCCCCTGGAGAGAACCAGGGCCATTCACGAGAAACTGCCACCTATCGGAAGTGGGGGCTTGAGGCTTATCTGTGGTCAGCAGAGTTTCCATTGCTAAGGTGAGGAAGAAATGTCTGCCAACCTATTGTCCCTAACCTGCAAATGAGATTGCAGAGGGGAAGGCGTGGGAACAGGGAAGGCTTTTTTTCAGTGGCTCCTGGGGTCCTAGAAGTTGGTGCCAACAGGGTGGCACTTGATCACTCTCTCTGGAATCCCTACCTCCCATTGCCACACTCCAAAAGGAGTGCTGCCTCAGGAGCAGCTATGGGGGCCCCACCCTGCTGTTGGCCCTGCCTCATCCTCACCTCCATTGGATCAATGATGCTTTCTTTTCTGGAATATAGGTTTGATTTCTGGCACTAGGCAGGCAGCCAGCCATTGAGCTCTCCTGTTCACACAGAATGTCCTGCTGGCGCAGGATGGCCCATGCGATCTGTGGGTGGGAGGCATAGGTGTCAGGGCCATGGCAGTGCCCCTTCACCTCCAAGCGCCCAGCCCCCACTGCTACCTGCCACGCCCTTCCTCCTTGTTCATTGTCCATGAACTCGATCACCGATTCTGGTGCCCTCTTGATGCTCCCTTGAAGACGTTCATGACATTGTCACACCACAGTGAGTGGACCCCACCTGCATTGACCATGCTCCACAGGTCCCCCAGGATATCCAGGTTGTTGGTTTTGTAGGAGTAGACCTGGGCAGGGACACAAGGGTGCTGGGAATGTGTCGCATACAGGTAGGTTATTCCCCAGGTTGTTCCCCCATATTTTATCCAAACCTAAGATGCTGCTTGCTAACACATGGTCAATGGCTAGTCACTTGGAGGTGAACTGCTTCAAGGTTTTCTGCCTGAGGGCTATGGCCATCTAGAGCATTCAGACTATATAGTCTGTCCCACCTGAGATGCGGCCCACTCCCTGATCAGCGGGACAGTGGATTGTTCCCCTGAAGGACAGCCCCAAAGCCAGGTGAAGCCAACTCCAGGAGGTACAAGATTTGGCTGCCATCTGGTCCTTAGAGGCCGCCAATCTTGTCACATGGATACCCCTAGTGCATCCCCTTCCTGTGATGTGTACACTCCTTGCCTGGTCCTCTCCTGTTGAAGGCATGCCTAAGGTACAAGCCCTCTCTGTTATGATGTAATCGGGACTTGTACATGCCCAAAGTGTATATAAGCCCTAATTGGAAATGCACGGATCTGACTGCTGAGATCATGGCCGTCTGAGAGGTGAGCAATTGAATGCCTGATTTTGTCTGATGTCTCTTTCATTTGACCTAATTACACAAGCGCCCCTAGGAACCCTTTCACCCAAGGTTCATATAAACCTGGGGAGATGGCAGGTCTCTCCTTGGCCCCTCACCTGCATGACAGTTTTGAGGCAGTTTCAGGTGGCTGTGCCAGTGCATGCCAGGGAACTGGCCACCAGGCTGCCACCAGCAGCTGCCACCACATGTTGGCCTTCTACTCCTGCTCCTGGAATTTTCAGGCACCTCCATGGACACACTGATGTCCTCCACAGGGGGCCTGTCAGGTGGGGAGGGGGTGTCACATCATGTAGCGTTGAAGGGACTGACCCCACCTAATAACCCCTATCTACCTGTTGTCTGGCTCTCACCTAAATTCCCAGGGTGCTCTTCATTGTTTTTTACACAGAGTAGCTGATGCCCACAGCCGGGAAAACCTTTATTATGGTGGGGGTTAGGCCTCAGAAGAGCCCCGGCCAGCCCTGCTCAGCGAGGAAGTGGGAATGTGGGGGTGTTGGGGTGCTGATAGGCAAAACCAGGGGTCTGGAAGGTTTGTTGAGGAAATGAGCTAGTGTGGAGACGGCAGCAAAGGACTTCATTCAGGGAGTTTTCAAGGGCCCGTGTAGGGAATGGGTTTCCAAACAATTCCTCTCAAAGAGGTGACAGTGGTGAGGATGCCTATGATTGGCTAGGGCCTTGGGCATGTGTTCAGGGGGCATGTCGAGAGGCTTTGTCAAGGTCAGGGAGTGAGCTCTGGTTTGTTTTGAGAGTTTCAGATGGATTGGGGTGTGGTTATCAGGTAGTTGGGGAATTAGATCTGAGGAGTTGTTTTGGGGACACTGATGAGGAGGAGCTGCTACAGGTGAAGTGAGCCCAGGTGGCCCAGTGGGTTGAGTCTGGTCTGCTAACCTCAAAGCCAGCAGTGTGTACCCACCAGTGCCTCTCAGGGAAAAAGACAAGGCTGTCTACTCCCATAATGGTTGAGGTAAAGTCCCAGACAACCACAATGGCATTCCACCCCATCTTCTAAGGTCTCCGAGTCAGTGTCGAGTGATGAATGCTGAAACTGTCTGCTCCCGTGAGGATGGACAACTTCAGAGACCTTAAGGAGTCATTGTGCTCTGTCCATTTGGGTCAACGTGAATCTCCGGATAGACTGTATGGTGCAGGTGTGACCTGACAAGTGTGGGGAGTAATTATGGGGCCATTCGTAGACTAAGTCTACTTGAGCAAGCTGGCCTCTTTGGGGGTGTGAATCCTGTGTCCTGGGGTCCCTGGGTGGTCTTTCCTTGGGACATTGGCTCAGCTGTTAATCGGAAGTTTGAAGCCCACTAGGGAGGGAAGGCCTAGAGATGGCCTTCCCCAAACAGGGCCCTTGCAACGTCCTCGGGTTTCCCACCTTCCCTCCGACACGGGAATGTGTAAGTTGGCCACCATCTCTTCAGCAAGAAGTGTGTCACAAGATCAGGGGGAAAACCTGAATGGGGTGGGGGGGGGGTGTAGCCCGGGACTAGATCACCTTTGGGACTGAGGGGAAATGGCACAGGATGTTAAGATTTGTGGGTAAGTATGAGTTGTAGGTGTTTGTTTGGCGGCATAAGAAGCCAGGGCCAAGTAGGGAGAATTGGGGTGTGGGAGGGGGCTGAGGACATTTGGTGGGGTCACAAAGTGGGTCTCATCAGGGGCAGGCAGACTTTGGGCTTGGATCTTCGTCCTTATTAACGTCAGGGGATAACTGACCATCTGGCCGCACACTGTGAAGGTTGTTTGGGTACTGATGCTCTCAGCCTAGCTGGTCTCTTAGTTGTCCTTTCTTGTGATTTGCCACATGTTGTTCATCATCTGCAGGGGGCAGCGGTCCAGAGAAGGCTCAGAATGGGCCCTAGCTCTGGGCCACATCGATGCCGCCTACAGCAACCTCACCCCCACCTCTGCCAACCTTATTCACAGCCAGGTCAGTGCAGGCATACGGGAGGATGCCAAGCATGTTGGGCGCATATCCCCTATAGAACGCGGCCGGGCCTTCGCGTCGAAGCATCTGGCTGACGCAGTCACCTAGGCCATCGTACTGGCCTGTGCGTCCCAGCGTCAGGCGGGTCTTCAGCACCTGTGGAGGCAGGGAGGCCAGGGAGCTCCTGTCAGTAGTCTCACGGGGGACTCATGCCCTGTCCCTGTGCAAGGAGCCCTGTTGGCACAGCTCAACAACGGGGTGGGCCTCCAGGCCCTCAGAGGTCGGTGAGACTGTCCACGGTCGTCAAGGGGACACTGGTGAGGAGGGTCCTCAGAAGCCCTATGGGCACCCCTGCTCTGGGGCCCGGAGAAGTGCAGTGAGTGGGACATATGGAGCTAAGTGCCCTGGAGCCAGCCCTGCCTCAAATCAAACACCCGCCCCAGAGAAACAGACACTCCCCAGTCCTGCCTAGGTTCCTGTGTTTCTCCCATGGAGGGCTGGTGGGTTTGATCTGCTGACCTTTTGGTTAGCAGCCTAACACAACCACTGTCCCACCAAGACTTCTCTTTAGAATAGAGTACAGAGAAAAGCGAAAGGCGGTCTGGCCCTTTCCCTCCTTCAATCAGGCCCCCAGGCTCTCCCTGGGAATCACCCTGCCTGGAAAATGCATAGTTCAGGTGCCCAGATACCTGTGAGACCCTGCCTGTCCTGGGCTACTGGTGACCCCCGCTCTCCATTTTGAGTCTCAGGCCTCTTGGGCCACAGGTGGGTAAAGGTAGCCAGCAAGTTCTCGGGCCCGCCTCACCTTGGGCCTGCATTCGAGTCCAGATCAGGGTTGGGGGATAACTGGTTATCAGGCCACAGGTGCCGAAGAACCTGCCACGGGTCAGGAGCACGAAGATGTTGGGGTCTGTGGAGTCGTGGTGGCTGTACTGCTGTGGCCACTGGTTCTTCAGGGTCTGGTGGGAGGCAGGAAGGCAAGTTAGTGAGGGATCAGGGACCCTGTCTTCACAGGTCTGCCAGGTGTGTATGTGTCGCTGGCTCTATACCAAGTTGAGAGGTGCCATCGAGTCAGTACCTGCCCTTAGCAGCCCGATCCACCCCAACAGAAGGACGCGCTGCCCCTTTCTGCGTCTCCTCGCCATTGTTCTCATGTCTGAGCCCGTGCTTGCAGCCACGGAGCCAACTCATCTCCTCGAGGACCTGTCTCTCTTTCTCTGGCCCTACACTCAACCAAGCTGGATGTTCATGTCCTCGGACTGGTCTCTCTTGATCACAACGTGTACAGAGTACATGAGATGAATTCTCACCAGCCTTGCCTCTAAGGAGCATTCTGTCCATACTTCTAAGACAGACCTGTTTGTACTTTCAGCAGGCCTTGGTACTTTGAAGATTCTTCACCAGAAGCTTCACTGACATCCGTCAATGCTCCCTTGGTCTCTTTCGGGTTGATGTCATTGAGGGAAGGACAAGAATGGCAGGTGATTGCCGTGAGTTCCGGTCATCACATGGAAACCTGTTCCTATCCCACTGACTCTGACTTGTGGCATGCCCAGGTTTGTCACAGTGGAACTGGGTTTCATAGGATTTCCAATGGCTGGTTTGGGGGGAGGGGGATTGCCAGGCTTAATTCCATGGTACCCTGTGGGATACAGAAAGGTATTTCCACAGGTTGTCTCCTGCTTGCTAGTTCATTGCTTAGAAGTTTTCTCCCTGAAGGCATCAGTCATCTAGAGCAGTCAGACTAGTTCCTGTCCCACCATAGGTGCGGCTCACACCCTACTGATAAGAATAGTGACTGTTTCCCTGGAGAGTCCAGGGAGAAGTTCAAGCCCACTGAAGGACGCTTGAATATAGAATCCTCCCATCTTGTCACATGTGAACACCTATTCCCTCCCCTTCATATAACGTTTACACCCTTAGCCCATCCCCTTCCTGTTATGCATGTAATCAGGGGGGCTTGCACACCCCTAAGTATATTTAAGCCTGGGTTAGAAATAAATTGTCCCTCTCTTCATCCTGCTATCTGCCTGGACCTGGCTGCTGAGATCAAGATCCAAGAGGTGCGCATGCTACCATGAAATGTGTCTGACTCCTTTATTTTATCTTCTCTCCGATCTTCCATGACATTACTATGACCTTATATTTTAAAAATTGGAGCCGTACAGTTGCGCATATGCACCCTACCTCACGATTGTTAGAGGATGGTTTACTCTAACAAATGATGCCCAACGAGGGGGAACAGGAAAAGAACTATTTGGGGTTACATCCTGTGTAATGATTGTATAGCCTCTTCAGACAGAGAGGGTGAATCAGGAAAATTTTTACTGGTTTTCAGTTCAGGTGAGCTATGGGTCAGGTGAAGATCAAGGACAGAGTACTGTATCACTCTTAACACCTCTTCAAGAAACAAAATGTAGTGGTAACGAATAAAAAAAGAAAGAGTTTCTTCAAGTGAGAAAGAATTTAATCCTTCGTGACTGGAGTCAGGAGCCTTTGCTATGGAGATCTGGGATGTGGTAGGTATTAAATTAAGAAAGGCTCGTAGGGAAGGACAGAGGATACGCATGAAAATTAGAGCTCTGGGGTGCAGATCAATACAGTTCTATACCCTCTGCAGGTAGAGAAAGCAAAGAAACAAAACCAGCAGAGTAATGAGAAGCCTCTATGCTACCCATCCTTAAATCTGGTGAAAGGCAGGCAGAATGAGACAGATGAAAAGATTTTAGACAGAGCTAAGAAAACTAACCTTGAATCACAAGGAACCATAAGCTAATAAAGCAAGCCAGTACAGAAGGTAGAGATGAGGAGATTACTTCCAAGGAAATGCAAACTAATAGAGCTACCACAAAAGATGAGGTTCAGGAAGTGGAGTTTCCATTTATACTGGTTGAGAAGACCAGCGCAGAAAATAGAAGCAAAGAGGCCAAGTGTAGGAAAGCACCTTTACTTTAAAAGGTAGAAAGAGGGATTGCAGAAGAAGGAGACATAAGTTAGGTTGGGTTTTCCTGTGCATGTTACACCCTCAAGGAGTTCACAGCACCTTCCTCTTTGAGTTGCTGACAGATCGCAAGGAAGGGGTCATCCATTGACTCTGACCCACACTGTCCTTTCGTAATTAACATGATAAGATCTATGGCAGCTTCTGAAAGCTGGCTCCCCACTGACTGGAGAGCTTTGACAAAAGCATGCCTTTCTCCTTCAGCATTTCTGCAATATCAGATATGGTTGGATGAAACAGCACATGGACAAACTGGTAACAATTCTGAGGATGGGATATAGATATAGGAATTCATCATCTGCTAGGGAATGAGAGTTAGATCACAATTGAGTGACAACTACAGTTTACTGAACTGGCATTGGCACAGGTACTCAAGGTTTGCCTAAGGGCCTGGGACAAAATGATGCCATCAGAAGAGAGACGGCCCAGTTAATAAGGCAGCAGAATGATGAGTCCTACATAGACTTTGTGACCTGATTATAGGGTGCTCCGTGAAAAAGTGTCGGAAATACGCAGGCTGGGGAAGCCCTAGTTCACAAACTGTCATGTGATTTTTCCAATGAGGACTCTAAAAATGCCTACAACCCAACAGGGAACAGGGAAATCTTTCAGATTATCTCAGAATATACAGGAATGTAGGACAGATTAATACAAGGAGGACTTACTGGCAAATTACACCAGGCATAAAAGAAAATGCTTTAGATGCAGGAAGATAGGTCATTTTCAAAGAGAGTGGAGGTGGCACAGGCCAATCAGCCTGGCCACGAAAAACAAGCTGAGGTCTGGTGCAGAGCATGGGCCAGGATCACCGAGGTTGGGTTTAAACTCATTGGGTAAATCAATGTTGTTTGAGATTCAACAGTAAGAGTTTTCCATTAGCAAACATTTCCTGGCAGGGACATAGAGAATGGAGCTTGTTTTAGGCCCCGCCCAGCAGAGCACACAAGGCAGGGCTTCTGCCTGGCTGTGCAAAAGAATCTTTAAACGGCAATCACAGGTAAAGCCCAGTCTCACAGCCAGAGGCCAGTCCTGTCCAAACTTGTAAATGCCCAGCCTATGTGGATATACAGTTTACTGGCCAAGAAAAGGTTAAAGAGTGCCCCCCACAGCTTGTGACAACGGAAGTTCAGGAGCTCTGCTTGAAAGAGTAATTCAGCTCTCATCAGGGAAGTGTAATCTAAGTACTCCAGAAATTCAAATTGATATTGGAGTAATTCAAAGTTACAAGGTAAAGCCAGAAACTGTAATTAAACCAGAAATTGTTTAGAGTGGTACTTGGGGTGCACTACCTTAAAGAACTATAGGGCTAAGAAGAGCGGCTGCATCCGACATTCATCTGACGAGGATGCGGTGCGCACCAGGGACCAGCGCACAGCAGCGGGCATGTTCTTGCGCGGTACGGCACAGACAACACAGAGGCTGCCAGTGTACAGGAATAAAGAAGAGCGGTGATATCAGCAGCCATCAGACCACCCACAGAGGCTACAGACGCCTGAAGATGAGCAGGAGAGACTGGAGGACACCAGCACTTCACTGGACAACAGGTAAGAGGGACCCTCACTCGAGTATAAGAAGAGGGGGTCTTTCTCGGCATAAAAAATGTGCTGAAAAAATCGGCTCATACGCAAATATATACTGTAAATCTTTAGTCACATTAACTAGATCAATGGTTCCTTAGGAGTATGGCAGGGGAGGTTTTGGAGAAAGGAGGAGCTAATAAAAATGTGAACACGAATGAACAAAATGCTCTAAATCGTGATGTGATTGTGATGGATTGTACAATTCATCTTGATGCGACTGAATGATCGAATTGTATTTCAATGAGACTGTTAAGAAGAAAATAAAGTCGGTTAAAATGGGAGAACTAATGATAAGATGTTGAATTTTAGTCTTTTATTTACATAGTCCCATTTCCAATGCACTCTCTTTGATAGCAAAGCTGTTTATACCCCTGGTCAATAGTCTGAGGGGATATGGCAGATTCTCAGTCCTTGGCTTTGCACGAGAAAGAATTAAGCTGAAGCCTGGTTTGTGGTCCACGTGCGTTCTTAGCAAGGACAGACGCAGTTTCAGGTTTGATCCAGGCACCCCCTGGCTCCGAACCCCCACACTGGAAACTTGAGGCCAGAGAAAATCACAGCACAGCCGAGGAGGAACAACTGGAAAAGAGTGGGGTGGGCTCCTGAGTCTGACTTTTCATGGCCCTCAGGTGGGAGGCGTGGTTGACAGTATTGGTTGACCCCATTGGCTGAATTAAGCTCACCTGTCCTAGATTGGGGTCCTCCCAAGTGTATGGACTTCCTGTCTCCAAAGGCTTGAATTTGTACACATCCTCTAGCCTTTGTGGCTGGCTGGGCTCACCTGATTCTCTGCAGCAACCTCTTGTAGGGGCTCTTTGGCATAGAGAGGGACAAATCCCTATCCGGCTACCTAACAAATTCAATAGAGGCTTATCCCAGTGGGGATCCTGCACATGGATTTGGGCCTTTCAGTGTCAACCATAGTCTTCCGCAAACAGGGTGTTCAGAATTTACGCTTTACTACTGTATCCTCCATGAGTCTCGGCTATTATTGTTTACAATCCCTGGGTCTCACAAGTTGCTGTGCTACTTCAGTTTGGACTAAGCTGGCATCTCGCTTATAAGTTTGCTTGATTTAATACAAGTCATTACTGCCTGTGGAAAGGCTTTTCGTACAAAGGAGTACCTTAGTTCCTTTAATCTGCAACAAGTATGTTTAAGATAAAGTTTGGTTCATTTAGTTGACTTTCTGACTCAGATCTGATGTGGCCTATCTAGCATGCCGTACGACTTGAGAGGAAAAGAGCTATAAGGTCCTGTATCCTATAGTATCAGCCTTGGATTACAGAGGGCTAAAAAAGAGCTCAGTTATACCTACATGAATAGTAATATATTACCTGACAGATTCTCCCCCTGTTGTTATTGTTAGGTGCCATACAGTCAACAGAATGAAACCCTGCCCATTCCTGTACCAGCCTCACAACAGTTCTTATGTTTGAGCCCATTGTTGCAGCCACTGTGTCCATCCATCATGGTGAGGACATTCCACGTTTTCATTGCCCCTCCACTTGACTAAGCATAGCGTCCTTCTCCAGGGACTAGTCTCTCCTGATAATGCCCTAAGTATACAAGACCAAGTCTCTCCTTCCTTGTCTTTAAGGAGCACTCTAGCTATACTTCTTCCAAGACAGATTCCTTTTTTTTTCTTTGGGCATTCCATGGCACTTTCAGTATTCTTCTCCAGCACTATAATTCAAATGCATTGAGTCTTACCCTTGGGGGACCATAAGACAATGCCAAGGATTTGGGCCAAAGCAAGCCACCCTCTTCCACTCAACAGAGATGAGATCATCTTTTCTGCAGACATATCCTCCTCTTCTCTTTGCCCTAGATCTCCACTGCAGTGCTTTTAACCTTTTCTTAATTTGTTTGAGTCTTTAAAATATTTTCTGCTTTCATCTAAGTTCAAAGTAATATACCCAGGCAAAGGACTTGAATAGATAGTTCAGCCAAGATGACATTCAGATGACCAACAAACATGAAGAAATCTTTACAATCACTATCCATCCAGGTGATGCAAATCAAAGAAACGATGAGATAACACCTCTACCCATAATGACAGCCAAATTAAAACAAGACAGAAAATAACAAATGCCAGAGCGGCTGTGAATGGATTGGATCCCTCACACACTGCTAATAGGAATATAATCATATGCGATCACTTTTAAGACGTCATATGGCACTACCCCAAACAAAAATCCAAATTTCCTATTTATTTAACCATCTTCTGGATATAGATCCTTGAGAAGGAATAGTCATCATGGGAACAGACATATTCAGAGCCTTGCCCATCCAAACACTGTTTACAGTGGCAAGAACATGAACAAATTTCATTCTCCTCAGTAGAATGAATTTTCAAAATTTTGTATAGATACGCAACGAAATACTATGGATTGCTAATAAAGAGTGACAAAGACAAGGGACCCCTCATGGCAAGGATTGGCCTAGAGAGCATTATGCGAAGTGAAATGTTTGTTGTTATTAGATGCCACCAAGTCTACTCCAACCAATAGCGACTCTATGCACAACAGAATGAAACTGTCCATTCTGCAGCATGCTCACAATTGATCCTAGGCTTGAGCCCATTGTGTCAATCCACCTTGTTGAGGGCCTACCTTTTTTTTTTTTACTGCCCCTCTATTCTACCCAGCATGATGTCCTTCTGCAAGAACTCTCTCCTGACAACATGCCCAGAGAACGTGAGAGGAAGTCTATTCCTCCTTGCCTCTAAGAAGCACTCTGGCCCTACTTCTTCTGAGACAAATTTGTTTGTACTGTTTGCAGTGCACGGTATTTTCAATATTCTTCATATGCATCATAATTCAAATTATCCAATCACAAAAGTACAAATATTATGAGAACACCATTTCATAAAAACTCAAGCTAGAGATTTCCTTGCCAAAGTGAAGACTTTTTAGTTTGCAAAAAGTGGAGAACACAAGAGCAAGAAGGAAAACAATGGACTGGATGGTTGCCGAATGCTAGTTTGGGTGAACGGGGTAAAGATAATTGTTCACATGGGGAGAAGAGAAATCTGGGAAAGAATGGGGTGTGTGTGTAAATGGTTTAGTGGTTTGATGAAGGGTTTAAACTATTGAATACCAAGCTGATTATCTGAAATCTGAACCTCAACTAATATGCCTAATAGCTTATGCAGAAAATAAACAAAACAAATAAACCATTGTCATTAAGTTCATTGTGACACTACAGGACAGGGTAGAACTGTACCCCAGGTTGCCAAGACTGTAAACTTCATGGAATCAGTCACCTACATCTTTGACCCAAACAGTGGGTATGCTTGAACTACCAAACTTCTGTTGGTTAACAGTTAAACGCTTAACAACTGTGACATCAGAACATCCTACTCCAGGTCTAGGGTGACTTTAATTCCCCAGCATTAAGCAATCGACATACTCCAGCCCTGCCACTGGCTCTGAATTCTTACAGCATCTAGCACCTGGCATAGGACTCTTTATGAGAATGGAGTTATAGGGAATGTGTACGGAGTTCCTATCTTTCCAGACCTGGAGCTCTGGGGTCGGGAGCAGTGAGAAGCCAGGATTAGAAAGTTTTTTTGAAGGTTGACTGGGAGGGGTGCAAGAAGGATGGTCACGGTCTCCCAGGGCCCCTCCTGTTGCCTCCATGGAGCTATGCCTATATAAGAGAGAGTGCGATTTCACTTGTGATATTTTTATCTGAATTTTGTCCAGTAAAATCTTTTTTTTCCTTTTTTCCCCTTGTTCAAAGACTTCTTATGCAAAAACATAGGGTACTACTGCCTCTGTCGGAGTTTCAGTGACTGTGATCTGTTGGAAACTGATCCTCAGGCCTTTCTTCTGAGGTGCCGCTGGTTATTTGAACTGCATTCCTTTTGAGTCGTGGCTGAGCTTTAACCACTTGTACCACCTCGGTCATCCAAGGGAATATACGCTAAAATGACATTTATATGAATATAAATGATTTTAGACCATCAGTTGATAAACTGATGAAAAATAGGATAGAGAATGCTAATTTCCCGTGTGACCATAAACTCAATTCCTCTGACCATGTTCTCCAGACCATGCGGCTCGAGGCAGGGGTCTTACAGATGTTCAAAAGCACATCCAGCGATACCATTGGTTACTGTGCTACTCTCTCTCTTAGCGCCACAAAGAATCTCCAGGAGACCTTTTGACTGACTGCCACACTGGCTATTCTGATTCCACGAGACTCAGCTGATTGCAACAAATCTGTTTTACTCAGGGTAGAAGAATTCAGAACCAGAAGGAGGTAATTCCAGAGCCTTGCTTTCCCTTATTTGTCATGAAATTGGTGAATTCCAGAGTGACAGCAATGACCCAAGTATGTCTTTCACTTTAAATGGTTTCAGTTGGTGTTGAGAACATTCATGTACAATTCCGTTATCCCGATGGATGACATCCAGTGAGTGCAGTGACCCTGCTTGTCCTCCTCTCCTGGGATGCTCCTTCGACATTCACATGAACTCCCTGTCCCCAAGTGTCTTGTCCTATCCACAAAGTTACTGTTGTCAGTTTGATTCCATAGAGATTCTTCAAAGAACACAGTGCTCACGGCAACACACTTGTCTAATTAATTTGAGCTGTTGAAAACATATTTTTACCTGTGTTTTCACTTTGACCCTGTCTCAGGTGTGGAGCCCTAGGACGGGAAGAGCCCCAAGGGACTTTACCTACAGACGTGTCCAGATGAGGCTGGGCTGAGGAAGTTAGGGGAAGAGCAGAGCCCCTGTAGTCCACAGTGGAATTGAGGGCAGACCTATATGTATAAATATATGGGATTCCTCCTTGCTTTCAGCACTGTCTTCTTGTTGCAGCTACCTGTCTTGTTGCAGAGGCTGGAGAGAGTGTGAGCAACCTCACACACATCTGTGGCCGGCATAGATGCCACTTTCCCCAGCATAAGGCTGACCTTTCCAGTGTTCATTTAATTCTTCCCTCCATTTATCAAGGATACCAGGCTCTACCTCAGGCTGGTGAGTCAGAGCGGGAATGCTCTCTCTGCCCTTTCTGCTTCTGCTCTGGCAGCTTCAAACTCTCGTGCTGACAATGAGTCTTCTTGAATGCATGTTTTTCCTGCAGCCCAGTGTCGACAGGGATGGGGATCTGGTGCTGGGAGGCTTTTTCCCCCTCTACACAGTGATTCATGACTCAGAACTAAACAGGAAGTTTTTCATGTCCCATCCAAGAGAAATGCAAGTTGACTGGTAAGTTGTGTGTGTGTGTGTGTGTGTGTGTGTGTGTGTGTGTGTGTGTGTGTGAGAGAGAGAGAGAGAGAGAGAGAGAGAGAGAGAGAGAGAGAGAGAGAGAGAGAGAGAGAGAGAGAGAGAGAGAACTGGTGTAGAGATTCTCCCCTGAGTTATGACTTTCCATGCCCCTTTCCTTCTCTAGATTGTAGGTTGACTTTGCTCTGAATCATGGTGACATTTTCGTGCAGCAGAATAAAACACTGCTCACACCTGCACTCTCTTCGTGGTCATGACGATGTCTGTGCCCACTGTTGTATTGGCCTCCAGGATTTCTTTGGTTTTTGATGACCCTGCACTTCACCAACCCTGATGTTCTTTTTCGGTTTTAATCACCAAGACTGCGTCTTCCTTTCTTTTTCACTTCGAGTATTATTTTCTTCTGAGTGAAAAGGAGCATAAGTATCCTTTAAGTTTTCCTGGCTTTCAATAATCCCTCTTGGTGGTGATTTTCTGCTGGAAAGCGTATGTTGCCATAGTCTATGGAAACTATCATGAAATCCCCCTGGTCAACCCCCAAACCATTGCCTTCAAGTCCATTATGACACTAGGCGGCCCCGAGTGTTATAGCACAGAACTGAGATCTTGAAGGTTTTCTTTTTTTTTTCAATTATCTTTTTTTTTTTAATTTTAAAAATTTATTAGGGGCTCATACACTTGAAGGTTTTCTTAGTGGTACTTTCCGCAGAAGCATAAATCTAGGCTTTTCTGCTAGGACACTGGTAGGTCATTGTGAACCGCTCACCTTTTTCAGTAGCCAAAAGAAAACCATTGATGCCACCCAGGGACCAATGGCTCCAAAAGCAAAGATCCCAAATTAATCTTATTACTGATGCAGGCTGTAGGAGGTGATAGACATTTTGAGTTAAAACGATTTGGCTGGGATTTAGTGCTGAAGGAAAGTTTCATGAGAAAATATAGCATCCAATTGGATGTCTTGTTATAACTTCTCTTTTGGAGACACCAGTCATTAAAGTCCCTTGTTAGAGGGACCACGGTTTCTGTCTCATGAACTACCTTTTAATTGTCCTTTGAGAGTTGTCAGAAATTTAAAAGCATACAAAAGGGAAGCTCATAGTGTCCATTTGAATTGCTCTTCTGCACGCTTACAGAGGCTGTTTCTAAACCCTATTGGCTCACCTGTGGCAGCACATTAACATGCTGGACAATGTTAGCATGATTAAACCAGACATTCTTCCCTTTCTGATGTGAAATTTCCTGACGAAATTCCAAATGTTTAGCATTGTTTCCTTTAGGACACAAGGACAGAGTCTAGCTTATTTTTTGGAGAAGTGAAATTTTTTTGCTCAAAGTCAACGTCAAATGAATTCATGGGGAACAGATGTCCTGTGAAAAATAGCTGCAAATTGTCAGACCCAAAGGGGAAGTTGTTGTTGGGTGTAATGAGAGTCACTTGTTGAAATGGTGTTTGGCTCTGTACGTTTTTACTTAGAAAATTTTGAGGATACCGCTGCACGCTCAACCTGTTCTACCTCCAAGCTTCTCCTCTTTGCTTTCCTCCCCTGCATGGCTTCATTGAATGTTTCACAATTGTTGTTTCATTGGATCCCGCACAACTGCACCTTTCCATGGCCCTCCCCTACGGTATTTTGGGCTTATTCATGAATCAGAGTTTGATATATGACTGCATATGTGAGTTCACTCCTTTTAAAGGAGCTTTGTAAATAGACCTCCCCACGGAACACACATCTTCTTACCAATAACTCACTTTAAGAAATTGATCCCTCCTCCCAATCCAGGGAGGTAGGTCTAGACCTTCTGGGATTTGGGGAATATCACACACACTGCTCCAGATCTCAAGCTCTTATGGCAATGATTTATCTGCACTGAATTAGTTTTCTGAGCCCAAATGCCCCATATGTTGTCTTTGGCTTGGGACAGGCATACTTTGTAGAAATTTCATGTTTGGGTCCAGAACAGCACAACAAAATGAGTTACACTTATATTTTTAGTTCCCAGTACATATAAAACTTATATTGACACTATACTGCTGTCTAATAAGTGTAAAATACCACTAGGAAAAGGCTAGAATGTGGTATGAGAATTACCAAAGAATTCCACAAAGACATGATTTGAACACATTATTGGGAAATTGTTGCAGACAGACTTGTCCAACACAGGATTTCTACAAACCTTCAATCTGTTAATGGCACAATATCTGTGAAGCACAATAAATGGAAGCATGTATATGATTTGAATTGTAAAACTTGATTTTTTTTCATAAAGAAATTTTTTTCTTGGTCTTGCTTAGGTTTAACTACAGAGGCTATAGTTATGTTCTGGCCTTTCTGTTTGCCATCGAGGAGATTAATAGGAGTCCCCACCTGCTACCCAACATGTCCCTGGGTTTCCGGCTCTACAACGCTTACCCCAGCGACATTAGCACCTTAAAGAGCGCCCTGGGCTGGCTCTCAGAAGGTGAGCCTCCCATACCTAATTACACCTGCCAGAAACACACAAAGAGCATGGCTGTCACTGTTGCCCTCACCTCCGAGTTCTCAATGCAGATTGGGGCACTGCTGGAGCTCTACAGGACACCACAGGTATGGTCATGGGGGGAAAGGGCTTTTCCTTCTGCAGTGCAGTTCTTCCACCATGTCAGTGAAAGAGAAAAGAGACACAGCTCCTGCAGGTTGCTCCTGCATGAGTGGGATTTATGTTTTGGGTGGGAAGCTGGAAAGGGGATCTATCAGCCAGAATTTATTGTTGCTTCAGGACCAATACCAAATAGATTCTGGAAATTCTCTTTCTCAAATGCTCCTAAAAGGTGGAAATTATTCTGGAATAGGAAAACCTATAGCTTCACAAAACTCATGGATGAATTCCATGATGATATAATTAAGTTTTTCTGTGAAGTTTGGAAACTCACTAGTATTTATTTTATCATCCATTTTAAGTATTATATCTAAACATGTGTTTATGGTATTTGAACATTGTCTTAGCTCCCTAGGGCTGCTGTAAGAAATACTACAAGGGGATGGTTCTTAAGAAAATTTATTTTCTCACACTGCAGACTAGAAGTCTTAATTCAGCACACTGACTTGAGAAAATGGCTTTTGGGGGAATTTATTTTCTCTTTTCAGCTTCTATTCCTTGATTCCTTGGAAATCTTCACATGACATCAGTATCCCCCCCCCCATTTGAGCTTGCTTATGTCTGTGTCTACAGTTCTCAAAAGTGATCAAGTTGAGGAAACACCCTATAGACATGGCCTCATTAACATAACAAAAGCAATCCTATTTCTAAAAGTGATTTCATCCACAGGTATTGGGATCAGGCCTCTAACACATATTTTAGGAATGCATATTCATCCATATCAGACTAAACAATTATGTTTTTAAAACTCCACATAGTTTAGGCTCCCAGGAAATAGAATTTCTTTTTAAAATGTGTCTTTGTGTCTTATTATCTATGTATTTTTTAAAATCATAAATTTTCAAGTGATTTTTCTCCTAGTCTCTGGCTTTCACTGTCCCTTCCCCTGGCTCCTCTGTAACCATCAAAGTCTGTTTCTTCGGGTGTGAAAGCCATTTTCTCATTTTACAATAATTGTCTCATAGCATTTTCCTCTATGGGATTGACTAACTTCTCTCAGCAGGGTGTCTTCCAAATTTGTCCACATCATCAGATGCTTGACAGTTTTATCATTTTTCTTGAATGCATATGTTCCATTGCATGTAGGTATCATATATGTTTATCCACTCATAGCCTGACTGGAATTTTGCTTATTTTCCAATTACCTTCCTATTATGGACAATATTGCAATAACTGCAAGGGTGCACATGTTTTTTGGGTTTTGCCCGTTATTTATTTATAGCATAGAGAGAAAGAGAGAGAGAGAAAGAGAGAGAGAGAGAGAGAGAGAGAGAGAGAGAGAGAGAGAGAGAGAGAGAGATGAGGCTTTATATTCCCTTAAGGAGTTACAGACTCCAGAATCCACAGAGACACTTCCAGTCTGTCCTATAAAGTTGTTATGAGACAGAATTGACTCCATGGCTGTGAGCTTGGCTTCTGAGTAATATTGCTTGGTCCTACAGTATATCTATTCCAATTTGTTTGAAGAAGCTTCATACCATTTTCCACAGCGCTTGTAAAAGTTTACAGTGAAGATTCCATCTCTCCACATCCTCTCCAGCATTTGCCATTTTCTTTCTTTCTTTTTTAAGCTTTGCTATCACTGCCTGATACTGTGGCATCTAATATTATTTTGATACGAATTTCTCAAACGGCTAGTGATCAGAAGCTTTCTTTCATATGCTTTGTTTACTACTTGGATGTCAACTTCGGTGTGTTGTTTATTCGGGTCTTCTATCCATTTAAAAACTATCTATTCATATCTATTATCATGTTCATATAAATTAGCATATTCAAATCGGTTCATTATTATTAACATTCATTTCCTACACCTCTCCGTCAGTTTGTTGTACTGTGATGGCTTGTGTGGTGCCGTGATGCTGGGAGATATGTCACTGGTATTTTAAATGCCATCAAGGTCACTCAGAGTGAATGAGTTTCAGTGGAGCTTCCAGACTAAGAACAGACAGTGAAAAAGAATTTGGTTCCCCACTTTAGGCCAAGAAGCCGTGGCAAACCTTATTCATAGTTTCGAAGCATTTAAAGTCCTGTAAGCTTAAACAAAGGAAGCAGCAAATTGCCAGATATACTGCCTGCAGATAGGACCTTCAGATTCAAGGGCACTTGAAATGTGCCTGAAGAGGACCTGATTTGGTGGCGGGTGGGCGGGGGGTGGAGAGAGTAAGTAGGGCAAAGCCTGTGGAAGTGGAGCCTTGCAATCTTTATTTGGTGATGGGGCACAAGTGAAGGTAAGGAGAAAACAGATGCAAAAATCGTTTAGTGGTTAGTTGAAAGGTGTGAAGTATGAATTTAGGAAAATTGGAAGTGGTCCAAAGTTCAATGGAATGCAAGAAGATCTATATCCTGGGCATTAGTGAGCTGAAACATACCATTGGCCAATGAACATTGGAGCGCAGATGTCTGGTCTTGGCCTGTTTCTTATTTCTTCTGGGTATATGCCTAGTAGTGGAATTGCTGGGTCATAAGCTAACTCGATTTCCGTCTGTTTTAGGTATTGCCAAATTGCTTTCCACAGTGGCTGCACGTATCTACAAGATTTTCCCGTATGTTTATTGGCCATTTGGGTTTCTTTCTTTGTGAATTTTCTGTTCAAGACTTTGGCCCACCTCCTCAGTGGGCTATTCATTTTTTTTCTTGCTGCAGGGTTCTGTAGATTTTAATAATAAGACCTTTGTCTGATATGTCATTACTAATATATTTTCCCAGCCTGTGGGCTTGCTTATTACTCTCTTGATGAGGTCTTTTGATGGACACAAAGTGTTTTATCTTTAGTATGTCCCACATGTCTATTTTATCTTCCTCTGGGTGTGTATCCTTTATTGTTACTGAAGCCCCATGTATTCTCTGTGCTAAGTTTCTTAGCTTTGTCCCAATTTTTCCTTGATAATCCTGATAGTTTGGGGTTTTACCTTGAGTTCCGTGATCCACCTTAAATTTGTCCTTGTGTATGGGGTGAGGTAAGGCTCTTGCTTAATTTTTCTGCAGGTTGATATACAGGTTTTCCAACACCAATTGTTAAAAGGGGCATCTGCTTCCCATTTGATATTTTTTGGGCCATTATCAAAGATCAGTGTCTGTATTCTGCTGTTTTTATTTCTGGATTATCTGTTATCCATTGGTCTGGGTAGCTCTCATTATACAAGCACCATGCTGTTTTGACAACCACGACTCAATAATAAGTTTCAAAGACAGGAAATGCAAGCCTGACCACTTTGTTCTTCTTCTTAAGGAGTTCTTTCCAATTCTGAGCTTCTTCCCTTTCCATGTGAAGTTGGCAGTCAGTTTTTACATTTCTTTGAAAAATGATGCTAGTATTTGTATTGGGATTTCATTGAAACTATCTAGTGCCTTAGGTAGGATTGACATCTTTATATTATTGAGTCTACCTATCCACAAGCATGGGATAGGTTTCCATTTGTGAAGGTCCCTTTTGGCTTCTTATAATAATGTTCTATAGTTTTCCTCATAGAGATCTTTTGGGGTTTTTTTTGTTTAAATATATCCCTAGATATTTCAGTCTATGCTTGGCTATTGTGGAATGTACTACCTTTTTAATCTCATTTTCTGCAATCCCATCAGTTGTATATAGCTATCCAATTGACTTCTGCTTGCTTATCTTGTATTCTGCCTCTCTACCATATTCCTCTATCACTTCCAGCATTCCTATTGTGCAGCCTTTGGGATTCTCAATATATAAATTACATCATCTGCAAATAGCAATAATGTCACTTCTTCTTTCATCGGACTTATTTTTGATACCCTTCAATTGCCGTATATTAGCTAGGACCTCCGGGATGACGTTGAATAAAAGTGGGGACAAGGGACATCCTTGTTTGGTTCCCTTTTTCAGTGGGAATGTTTTCATTTTTCTCCATTGATGGTAATGCTGATTGTTGTATTTTCATATATAACTTTAGTTATATTGAGGTAATTTCCTTCCATTCCTATCTTCTTGAGTGTCTTAATTAGGAATGGGTGTTGAATGTTGTCAAATGCTTTTTCTGCATTATTGTTATTATCATGTCTTTAATTCCATTAGAGTCTGTGGTAATTTCCCCCATTTCATCCCTCAACCTGGATATTGACATCTGTTCCTACCTATCTATTCCTAGGTTTTCCAACAGACTGCCAATTCTGTTGAACCTTACAAATATTCTCAACCTGTGGGTCATGACCCCTTTGGGGGTCGAACGACCCTTTCACAGGGGTTGCTTGATTCACAACAGTCACAAAATTACAGTTATGAAGTAGCAATGAAGATAATTTTATGATTGGGGGTCCCCACAACATTAGGAACTGTATTAAAGGGTCATGGCATTAGGAAGGTTAAGAATCACTGCTTTAGAAGAACCAGCTTTTTGATGAATTGATTTTCTCCATTGTGTTTTGTTTTTCCACTCATTTATCTCCTCCTTGATTTTATAATTTATTTTCTTTTGCTATTAGAAGGTTTATTCTGTTGACTCTGTTCCAACTGCTGAAGGTTTTGTGATAGTGTATCCACCATAAGTGTATCTTCCTTCTTGATCTCCACATTTATTGCCATCAAGCATCCTCTGATAACTGCCTTTGTTGTATCCCATAGATTTTGGTATGTGGTATTCTCATTCTCATTAGTTTCTGGAAACTTCCTAATTTCATCTCTAATTTGGCCCAATACTTACTGCTTATGAAGAAGTAAGTTATTCATCCTTCACGTATTTTCCCTTGTTTTTTTAAATCTTTTTGTTGTTGATTTCCAGCTTTATGCCATGGTGGTCAAATAAGGAAGTCTGAGTGACCTTTATTTGTTTGAATTTGCTCAAACTTGATTTGTGTCCCAGCATCTGGTCTATTTTCAAATATATACTTGTGAACTGGAAAAGAATGTGAATGTTTTGGCAGTTGGGTGGAGAGCTCTGAATATGTCTAACAGTCGAATTATCCAATTGTATAATTCTGTAGCCTCCTTGTTGAGCTTCTTTCCTTCTGACCTATCTCTGTCAGAGAGCAGTGTATTGAAGTCTCCTACTATGATTGTCAATCCTGTGATTTCTTTTTTCTTCTTTTGAAGGATTTGATTGTCATATTTCATGGGTCTCTTGTTGGGTGAATATATGTTTATTATGTTCATTAGCTCTTGGTCTACTAATCCCTTAACTATTACATAATGTCCATAGTTATCTCTTGTTATGTCCTGCACCTTGAAATCGATTTTGACAAAGATTAGAATTGCAACTCCTGCTAATTTTAGAGTGTCATTAGCTTGATATAACTTCTATCAACCTTTGATCCTCAACCTGTTTCTGTCTGTGAGGTTAAGATGTTTTTTCAGACAACAGAATTCTGGATTTTGTTTCCCACTCCAGTCTGTTATCCTTTTTCATTTGATCGAGGAATTGAGACCATTGGCATTCAGAGTTATTATATGCATCTGTGGATTCTTTGCTGTCATCTCATACTTTTTGTGATAGACATTTTCCTTCCGTCCTCCTTAGCAGGTGTGTAGGAATTCATTCTTACCTTCTTTTCATCGTTGGGCCAAAGATGTCTTGGGCATTGCTTTCAGTGCTCTGACTTCTGGTTAGTGTTATATTATGTGGTGGTCTCACGTTTGTGCTCTGTGGGTGTGGTTCTTTTAGCCAAAGTGAGTTGGAAAGTAATTTTTGTAATGCTGCTTTTTTGTTGGTGGTGGTGGTGGTTTTTTTTTTAGGAAGTCTCTAAATTTTTCCTCATGTGAAAAAACCCTTACCTCGCCGTCTATTTTGATGGATAGTTTGGCAGGATAGAGGATTCTTGGTTTACCATTATTCTTCTTCAACTTTTGGCAGCTGCTACTCCATTCTCTCCTCCTCTTAATGGTTTCTGCTGATAAGTCTGAGCCTGTTATTATCTGATTACGCTTATAGATGACTACACTTTTTCCTCCAGCTGCTCGGATGATTTTCTCCTTTTCTTCAAAATTGGATAATTTGGCTACTGTATACGTTGGTCTGTTTTCTTGGGGTTTAATGTAATTGGTGTCCTCTCTGCTTCCTGGATGATTATCTGATGCTCCTTCATTAAATTGGGGATGTTTTCTTGCAGGAATTCCCTCGCTATCTTGGCTGTTGATTTTTTGTTATGTCTTGCACTGGTATCCCAATTATATGAATATTGTTTCTTTTCATAGCATCGCACACTGTTCTCAGGTTTCCTTCAATTTCTTTGATTATCTTGTTTTTCTTTCACATTTGTTGAATTCTGCTGGTCTGTTTTCAAGGTCGCTGATATGATTCTCTGCCTCTACTAGCCTGTTGGTAAGGTCTTTTACCACTTGCTTTGCTTCTGCTGCATCATCCCTTAACACTTGTATTTCCCTTCAGTAAGTGGACTCTACCCTCTCTATTTTTTCATCCTTTTTCCGTATTGATTCCCTCACATCCTATATGACTCTAAGCAACACACTGAAGATTTCTTTCTCTGATGGCTCAAAGTCTGCTTCTTCTATGTACATTACTAGGTTCGGGTCCTCCTCAGACATTACATTTTGCTTTCTTGTAGTGACTGCTGATGTGGGTTGTTGTTTGTGCGGCATATTGGTGGAGCTCCGTACCATTTTTCTGGGAGTCGAGGAGCCCTGTGATTTTTTTCTCAGAGGCTGGTAAAAATGACTCTAGGGACTACATAGAGCCAACTGTGCTGTGGGATTGAGCTACACCTATATCTCACTGGGGCTGACTCCCTCCTTTGACAGCCAGAGGTATTTATTTGGTGGGTGACATAGGTGGCTCTGTCACACAGGGTATGTGGGGCAAACACGGGGAGAAAGGGTGGTGCTGGGCAGGTCAATAGCTTGTAGTGTGGGCTAGACCTCATGGCCCATATCAGGGAAGGGAGCTACTCAAGAGACTTGTGCATAGACTGGTTGCAGTCTCTGATCACTAGCAGAAATGCCAGGTGTGTCTTCACCAGTGAGGGTGGCACTGGGTAGGCTGATCTCATATGGGCAGCCTGGCATTCACAGTGACCTGGGTGCAGAAGGCTATATGAAATACGTATTTCATTGGTAAGTTGGTGGAGAGTAGGTTTTGTCCAGGTGTGTAAGCAGGTTCTAGATGTTGTGTTGGGGTGGATGATTGGTATGTTAAATCTACCAGGGTTCCTCATCAACCCTGTAAATTGTGAAACGGAAAGTGCAGATATTTAATTATTTGTGTTTATAACAGAAGGCCCCTTTATAGTAGGTTGCTGCCCAACTCCAAGTTCCCCTCTCCTTATGTACAACCCCAAGGTGGACATAGGATGTTATTGTGGGTGCCCCTGTGAGGAGGGGCTTCTATTCAGAGGGTGCTCTGGATAGGGCCAGTGGGACTCTTTGTTCGCTGACAACCTTGCCAGGGGTGGGGAAGGTCGCTGAGTCCCAATTCCTGTGGCGTGGAAAGGAGTCCTGTGTTTTCTTTCTCAGAAGCTAGTGCGAATATGTCTAATAACTATCTGGAATTAGCTATACCACGAGCACAAGTTGATCCACTCTCTCCCTGGGGGCCGGCTCTCTCCCTAGAAAGCTGCAATTATACCTGGTGAGTTTAAAGGAGGTTGTGTGTTGCTGATGTGAAGGGAACAGGTTCCAGAGGTTATCATGGTTGGGGTAAAGGAGGAGTACAGTGATTCAACCAGGCTCCCTTATCAACCCTGGGTATTATGTAGGGATAGTGTTTGATGGTATGATGTTTTACTTTCTTGTGGTAGTAAAGGTCTTGTAGGGTGTCAGAGAGGGGGTGAGATCCAGGCCAGAGGGGTTAATTTGGTGTCTGGTATTACTGAGTGCTGTGTTCTTGTGATTGAATTAATTATTACCTTGAGAGAATGTACCTCTGGTGAATCAGGTCAGAGGGGATGGGGGTGGTAGAAGTGGTCAAGTGGGGATGGGGCCTATTCCTGTCACCTATCTAAGTAGCCTAGGGGGGGGGTCTTTTAAGTTTTCTTAAAAGGGGCTTGTAGGGTTTCCTGGTATCGGGGCTGTACTCTCCCCCAGGACAGGGGGATTAGATTGGCTGAGTGGATTTGGGGCTCACTGGGTCTGAGTTCTCCATGCTGCCCTTTTAGCTATTTCCCTGCTCACCCCTCTGAGACTCCATAGGCTGTGCTCCAGAGATCCACAATCTCCCCTGGGTAAATAGCCCAGGGGCTCTCTGATTGTAGTAAATTAAGTGTCTAATTATCTTATGTTACCCACACTAGCAGTTCGCACATGGAGCTTGGGAGAAGGGGAAAGGTGGTGGCTGATCTTCTCCCAAGCAAGGATGAGAGGTTCAAAGCAAGAGAATGCATGAGCAGAGAGGGTAGTGCTGGAGTGGGCTCCTGTGGCTAGTTTTCCGAGGCTATCACGGGCCTGGGATTATGACCATGCTCAGACAGCAGTCTGGGGTAATTACTGCATGGACTGGTCTTGGACCTCGGGCACAGAGAGGGGCAGTGGATACTGTCCCCCCAGGACCTGGCAAGGGATGTGGAGAGCCAGTGGGCAGATGAAGTGAGCTTAGAGCATTGCAGCAACCCCTTGAATCACTCATAAGGGTGACAATCATAAGGGGAGGTCTGAACCACAAACCCTAGGACACTGGGATTCTATTTCTAGCACCTGTCCTCCAAATATTGCCCTCCTTACCTCTTGATTTTCTGATCTAACAATGGGAGCACTTGCCTCCCAGATATGTGAAGGAGGGGTACAACTGTTCACTGTGGGATTAGAGGAGTTCTCAAGTATCACTCTGCCCAAATGAGTAGTATGGGGAACAAGGGATTGGGTCACAGCTCTCTCTCCCAGTTCCCTGGATTGGAGGCTTCTTTGTAAATAGGGGGTTTGGGTGGATAGTTCACCTACTGAGAATTTGCCACGTTTCTCTTTCCTTGAATTAGATTCTCCCTTCAATTTTCCATTTGGTGTCTGGTCATTCATCTCTTTTACCTGTAAGATTGAGAACTCTAGGTTTTAGCTTCTTCTCCTCCTCCTCCTCCTCCTCCTCCTCCTCCTCCTCCTCCTCCTCCTCCTCTTCCTTCTGTCTTTTAATTTTTGCTGCATGTAGTGGATTTAGAGCATCAGCCTAAGCTGCCAGGTGTAAACTGAAGTTCTTAATATTCTTTACAGATAGTAAAATGCTTAGTCCTTATAGTGCCAGTGTCATGTTGCCATTACTCAACTTTCACAGATGTGAGAACTAAAATGGACAAGGGTTACGGAACTTGTCCACAGTCCTTTAACTACTCACAACAATGTCAAGATTTGAAGTCAGTTTATCTGACACTGAATATTGCTTCATACCCACTGTGTTATATTCGGGAATATAAATGTTAGCTAACGGAGCTCAGTGATGCACTGGTTAAGCACTCAGCAGTTGGAACTCACCAGCTGCTCCATGAGAGAAAGACTTGGAGATCTGCTCCTATCAATATCCTGCTTTGAGAACCTCCAGGATAGTTTTACTGTCTTATTGGGTTATTGGGAGTTTGGATCAACTAAAAAGGCCCACTACCATAACACCTGATCACTGGAAATCTGCTACCAAAAGGTCTTGACTCTGAAAACCCTATGGCGTGCAGCTTAGCTTGGGGTAACTACCATGCTTTTCTGCAATTGTCTTTATAACTTTGCTTTCAAGAACCCATGTGGAACATTTCTCTCTTTTGATTCAGATATTCTGTGGCTCTTTTGATCCTTTGTTGAGAAATAAGGACCAGTTTTCCTCTCTCTACCAGATGGCTCCCAAACATAATGGTCTGGCTTCAGGGATGGTCTCCTTACTGATCCATTTTGAATGGACCTGGGTCAATATCTTAGTGTCAGATGATGTAAAAGGTGATCAGTTTCTTTGGGACCTTAGAAGAGAAATGGCCATCAAAGGTGTCTGCATGGCACTTATGGAAAAAATTTCTGTAACAGAGAAAATTGACAGGCCAAAAGATTTCACCAACATTCTCAGAATATTAGACTCATCTGCAAATGTGGTCATTGTTTATGGTGACGGAATTACATCAATTGCTCTGGTCCTTGCAGGAGACCATCACTTAACAACCCACAAGGTATGGATCACCGCATCACAATGGGAAGAGTTTGAATTAGGACTTAGCCTCTTCTTAAATACTTTCCATGGAACTTTTTACTTTGTACACCAGAGTTCAGAGATACCTGGTTTCAAGCACTTTTTGAGGACAGTGAATCCTTCCAAGTACCCAGAAGATTTTTTCCTTGCCAAATTATGGCTCCACATTTTCAATTGCTCCTTTGCAGGAACTGTATGTGGGGAAAATTTTGCATGCCCACACAATGCCTCGTTGGCATCTCTACCTAAGTCTTTTATGGACATTAAAATGATGAAATCCATCAAGTATATCTATAACACTGTACAGTTGGTGGCCCAAACCCTCCATGAAATGATTTTTATGGGAGGAGAAGAAACAGGATCCCTGATAGAAGTCAAACTCCCTGGGTTTCTCCCCTGGCAGGTAAAGCTTCTTCTTATATTTGATGTACATGAATGGTGTGTTGGCATCTGAAAGTGTTTTACTGAGTTATAAAATTATAATGAAACCTTGAATAGCTAAATTAATCTTGAGAAATAGCATAGTACTCATACTTCCTAAGATACTAAAATTTCTCATTTCAAACATACCTAACAGCTGAAAACATACTAAAACCCTACAGGAGTTAAAAATATCAGTGGTTCAAAAATGGAAGAAAAATAAGGCTATCTGGCCCTTTAAATGTTAGAGTATCAGACACTATAGAATTGCTATGATTCTGACTATACTCGATGGGAGAGGGTATAGTTTCTATTTTGTTAATGTTTTCCAGGGGATATGAGGGGTACTGGTCTAATAATGGACATATGGACAAATGGAATAGAATGGAAACTCCAAAAATAAATGCATACATCTATGGTCAACTGATTTTTGACAAAGCATCTTTCTTTGCATTTGAAAAGTCTCTCCAAGAACCTAAAGAAAACCAATGGTCAGCGTTTTAAGTCATGACCATCCCTAAAATAATCATCAGAAATATAGTTTATAGGATAGTTTAATGAATAACCTCTGGGCCACCGGTGGCAGAAAGGATTTGATTTGTTGTAGCCTACCACCTAACGTGTGGTGGTTAAAAATCAATCAGGGACACCATGGGGAAAAACGGTCTGGTAATTACAGCCAAGAAAATCTCATTGTTGTAAGTGCTGGTGAGTTGGTTATGACTCATAGCAACCCTGTGTGCAACAGAACCCAGTGTGCAACCCTGTGTGCCCAGTCCTGTGCCATCCCCACAATAGTTCTTATGTTTGAGCCCATTGGTGCAGCTACTGTGTCAACTCATCTTATTGACGGTCTCCTTTTATTTATTTTCACTGCCCAGCTACTTTACTAAGCATGATGTCCTTCTCTAGAGACTGGTCTCTTCTGAAGAAATGTCCAAAGTATGTGAGATGAAATTTCATTATCCTTGGCTCTAAGGAGCATTCTGGCAAGATTTTTTCCAAGACAAATCTGTTTGCTGTTTTGCCGATCCATGTTATTGCCAATATTCTTTGCCAGTACTATAATTTAAATGCCCCAAGTCTCCTTTGGCTCTGCTTATTTAATGTTCTGCTTTCAGATGCATATGAGGCGATGGAAAATATTATCACTTGGATTAGGCACACCTTAGTTATCAAGACTTTGCTTTTCAACACTTTAAAGAAGTCTTCTGTAGCAGGTTGACCCAATCAATACAACCTTTGTTCTCTTGGCTGCTGTTGAAACCTTTTCACTTTGGTGACCCTGTTGGCATTTGAAATATTGGTGGCATAGCGTCCAGCATCGCAGCAACACAAAAGCCACCACATTAGGAAACACTGACAGGCAATTGGTGGAGAAACTGCCACGGAGCATTTCAAATCGGTAATACTTAGGGTATCATGCGTCAGAATTGCTCTGTGAATTTGAGCTTGGGTTTTTTTCCTGGAGCAGGTTAAGGCATCTGATTCTTCAGACCATCAGAATAGGTACCATATTCTGTACGTGGAGAGGAAGAGAGAGGGGAAGAAAGCCTGTCTGAGTATTCTGTCTCTAATGCCCATGCTGTTCTCATTTCATCATAATGCTTTCCCTCAGCTGCACCAATTCCTAAAACACACCCAACTGGAAAACAGCGCTGGAGAACATGTCTCACTGGATGGAAACAGATATGAGATGTCAAAATATGAGATTTTTAATTATTGGAATTTTCCTGAAGGTTTTGAATTTCACGTGAAAGTAGGGGAGTTTTTCCCCCAGGGCCTACATGGTCACAGTTTGAGGATCCAGGAGGAGCTGATAGAATGCGCTATTGGATTTGAAGAGGTTAGATGCATTCTTCAACTACAAGCCAAAGAAGAGACAAGATATGAGAATAATTGTGTAACCACGCAACTCACTACAAAATCTGCATTTATTAATATATCATTAATTTGTTGTTAGTACCAAAGGATTTTAAAGAATACTTTTAATTAAGGTGATATCATGCTTTACAGACTAGAATTACTTCATAGTGATTTCTTGGCTGTAAACTTTTTTTTCTTTTCATCACTGAGTGGATTGGGACTGGATGTGTGGTCAACATTGGTCAGAATTAATTTAAGGGAGATATATTTGTATCTATCTCACCCAAATAGACTCTAACCTATTAACTGATTTTGAAATTTAATTTACTAACTGCTCAAACAGAAAGAATATTTACTGAAAAGAAAGAAAAAATATTAAAAACTAGAACAAATTAATATGGATATTAAAGGAGATCAAATGGTAGGATGCTGAATTTTAATCTAACTGTATCTGCAATAAACCAGTTTTTATTTTATTTATTTATTTATTTTTTTAACAATTTATTGGGGCTGATACAATTCTTTTCACAGTTCATACATATACATACATCAATTGTATAAAGCACATCTGTACAGTCTTTGCCCTAATCATTTTTTTCTCTTTTCTTCTTTTACATTTTATTAGGGACTCAAACAACTCTTACCACAATCCATACATATACATATATCAATTGTATAAAGCACATCCATATATTCCCTGCCCCAATCATTCTCAAGGCATTTGCTCTCCACTTAAGCCCCTTGCATCAGGTCCTCTTTTTTTTCCCCCCTCCCTCCCCATTCCCCCCTCCCTCATATGCCCTTGGTAATTTATACCTCGTTATTTTGTCATATCTTGCCCTATCCGGAGTCTCCCTTCCCCCCTTCTCTGCTGTCCCTCTCCCAGGGAAGAGGTCACATGTGGATCCTTGTAATCAGTTCCCCCTTTCCAACCCACTCACCCTCCACTCTCCCAGCATCGTCCCTCACACCCTTGGTCCTGAAGGTATCATCCACCCTGGATTCCTTGTACCTCCAACCCTCATATGTACCAGTGTACAGCCTCTGTCCTATCCAGCCCTGCAAGGTAGAATTCGGATCATGGTAGTTGGGGGGAGGAAGCATCCAGGATCTGGGGGAAAGCTGTGTTCTTCATCGATACTACCTCACACCCTAATTAACCCATCTCCTCTCCTAAACCCCTCTATGAGGGGATCTCCATTGGCCGACACTTGGACCTTGGGTCTCCACTCTGCACTTCCCCCTTCATTTAATATGATATATATATACATATATACACATACATATATACATATATACACATACACACACTTATAACTTTTTTTTTGCATGATGCCTTACACCTGGTCCCTTGGGCACCTCGTGATCGCACTGGCTGGTGTGCTTCTTCCATGTGGGCTTTTTTGCTTCTGAGCTTGATGGCCGCTTGTAATAAACCAGTTTTTAATTGAGGTTATTATCTGGTTTATCTTGTTATTCTTGTTAGTTGTTTTTTTGTGTGCTGTATTTGTTGCTGTTGTTTGTTTGTCTTTTAATGTTTTTCTGTATATAAAATCCAGGACAGTTAAATCTATAGAGGTACAACCTGGATTAATGGGTCCTTGAGGGTATGGCAGGGGAGGATGGGGTTAAATGGGGAGCTAATAACAATGAGTATGATAATGTAGAAAATGTTCTAAAACTGATGGTGGTGATGATTGTACAACTCTTCTTGATGTGATTGAACTATTGATTTGCATGATTTGTGAATAATATGAAAATTAAAACTATTTATAAAAAAGAAAAGAACAAGAAAACCCCATGAAGAACAATAACAAAGACAGTATTTACTGAACATGGTTGAAATTTTGCTATTTGAGATGCACAACAAACAAAATTTTAAAAAACCACAACCCTTGATTCTGTTGCTGTCAAGTTGAATATGACTCCTGGCCGTCCCATTGTGACAGAGTAGAACTGGGACCAGTAGGGTTTCATTGACTCGAATGTTTATAGAAGAAGGTTGCTCACATTTTGTGGTGCTGCTCGGTGGGTTCAGATAGCCAAACGTTGTTAGTAGTTTAGCACAACCACCCCCGCCCCCCCAGGACGTCTGTGTACAGAAACAGGAGAGGACATAATCTGGGGACTTGCACATACAATTGAAACTGGCTTTCCTCATTTGGGTTTTTTCTTTCCCACCAAAGAAAAAGAATTCTATTTGACTTGCATCAACAGGACGGATCCTCATATTGTGTTGCTTTCGCTCAAAATGGGTTTTGAGGAATTTAAAGCAATGGCGAGGATCCCTGGGGGTGCAAAAGTAAAGCACTTCATGGCTGCCTGAAAGGTTCGTTGTTGGAACCTATAGGAGCTATAAGAGAAGAGGGCTGTCAACTTGCTCTGTAAAGATTACAGTTTTGGAATCCAAATGGGCAACTGGACTTTGCCTTATAAGGACATTGAGTCCAATCACTAGGGTCATTACCAGTCTGGAAGAATAGGACCATTACGAGTCAAGAGCCCTTTAGAACAAGAGGTTATACAATGTCACTAACAACAACAAAACAATGTTAGTCAATATAATTACATTATATGATATGATTCCTTTATATAATATTATCAAACTATTATTAATGATTCTTTTCTTTCAGATGCCCCACTCTGTGTGTAGCAAGAGCTGTGGCCTGGGATTTATGAGAATTCTGCAGGAAGGGCAGCCTTTCTGCTGCTTTGATTGTATTTTGTGTCCAGAAAAAAGAATATCTAATCAAACAGGTA
Organism: Tenrec ecaudatus; assembly: GCF_050624435.1. NCBI lineage: Eukaryota > Metazoa > Chordata > Mammalia > Afrosoricida > Tenrecidae > Tenrec > Tenrec ecaudatus. The sequence continues at coordinate 14,064,284 of NC_134530.1, read as the reverse complement.
TGAACTGACAAAATCCCACAATCGATTTCTCTAAATTCTTATGAGCCTTTAAGAGGCCCTGGGTAACACAAACAGTTAAGCATGCAACTATATTCTCAACCCACCCAGAGGTGCCTCAGACAAAGACCTGTTGATCTGCTTCCAAGAGATCAAATACATGGCAGACCCCAGGGAGCTCAGTCCTGCTCTGCATTTCTGGCGATTCCATTAGTCGAGTTGAGTCAAATGCATCAAACAGCTATTTTGACAAGTTACATAACTTTTCATGAAAGATTATATGTGGGTTTTTTAAAAATCAGAGTTATCAGGTAGATATAGAGAAGAAAAAATTAAAACAAAACAAATAAAACCATATACCTAATCATCCTAAGATTTGAAAGAAGTCACTGTTTCCTCTGTCTCATACTCCCTCTCACTTTTCTCCCCAGATAGTGATCAATGTATGGAGTGCCCCCAAAGTCAGTACCCCAACACTGAGAGGACTCGCTGTCTACCCAAGAGTGTGACCTTCTTGGATTATCAAGACCCACTGGGGATGGCTCTGGCCTGCACAGCTCTGTGCTTCTCTGTCGTCACGGCCATGGTTTTGGGGGTGTTTGTGAAGTACCGAGACTCTCCCATGGTCAAGGCCAACAACCGCACCCTCAGCTATGTCCTCCTCCTCTCCCTCCTCCTCTGCTTCCTCTGCTCCTTCCTCTTCATCGGCCGTCCAAACGCAGTCACCTGCATCCTCAGCAACATCTCCTTCGCAGTGATATTCACTGTGGCTGTTTCCACTGTTTTGGCCAAAAGCATCACTGTGATTCTGGCCTTCAAGGTCTTGAGACCTGGAGGAATTCTGAGGCAGTTACTGGTGTCCGGGGTTGTAAACTCTGTGATTCCCTTTTGTTCCCTTATCCAACTGATTATTTGCGGGATCTGGCTGGGAACCTCGCCCCCTTTCACTGACATAAACACCTACTCTGAACCCAGGATAATCATCATTGAGTGCAACAAGGGCTCAGTCACTGCCTTTTATTGTGGCTTGGGATACCTAGGCTCCTTGGCCCTGGGAACGTTGTTCTTGGCTTATCTGACCAGGAACCTGCCTGGCGCCTTTAATGAAGCCAAGTTCCTAACCTTCAGCATGCTGGTGTTCTGCAGTGTCTGGGTCACCTTCCTCCCTGTCTACCACAGCACCCAGGGCAAGGTCATGGTGGCTGTGGAGATTTTCTCCATCTTGGCCTCCAGTGTGGGACTTCTAGGCTGCATCTTTGCCCCAAAGTGCTATGTTATCTTCCTACATCCAGATGGAAACACATCAAAAGGGTTAAAGAATAAAACATATATGAAGGGATAATGATTGGAATCTCTTTTGCTTGTTTTTCTCATATATTTCATGAGAAAGAATTAATGTGAACTTGAAAAATAAACTACCACATTCTCACAGCTAGATTTTAAGTAACTGCTGCATACATTGCATGTCTTGAATTTTGATTTTTCATTGTTGTTAGGTGCTTTGGTGGGAGAAAAATGAGGCTTTCTTTGGCCATAAAGAGTTAGAGTCTTAGAAGCCCACAGAGGCGATTCTACTCAGTCCTACAGGGTGTCTTTGAGTTGGAATAGATTAGATGGCAGTGAGTTTGTTGCTTCAGAATCAGTTCCTATTCATGGCTACCCTGTGTGTGACAGAAAAAAAAAGAAAACCCTAAAAACTAACTGTTCCTGTACCATCCTCATAGTTGTTATAATACTTGAGTCCCATTTTGTAGCCACTGTTTTAGTCCATCTTCTTAAGGATCTTTCTCTTTTTCCCTGACCCTTTGCTTTACCAAGCACAATGTCCTTCTCCATAAGACAGGTCACTCTTGATAACAGGTGGGAGCAGAGTCATTAGGATACAAACTCCACAGGAACATGGCAGGGAATGGACAGCTCCCTGGGTTGATGGGCCCAGTCAAGGAGTGCATGAAACCTTTTCGATAGATTGAAACAGCCAAGAAGAATCTCGGGCAGCCCACCAGAGATTATTAAGACCGGAATTTGAGGGTGGCTACCAAAATAAACCATAGGGCTTTTATTTGGGAAAACTAACCTAAATTCTCAACGTGTTCACATTGTTACTGGAGTCATTGATCAAGACTATAAAAGGGAAATCGAGGCAGTGATTAAGCCTGATGTACCAAGGGTTATAAAGAAGGGAGATTGCATAGGACAGTTTCTCCTAATACCCCATGTCCCTGTTAGCAGAAACTACACCAATCAGAAAGAAAAGTCAGAGAATACAGGTCCACCCTTGAGTCGTGGGATAATCTGGAATGCTAGCATGGATAAACGAGAGCACTCATCTATGGAATTAATAATTGAAGGGGGAAAAAACAGGGCTTTTTGGTTCAGGAGCTGACACTTGAGTTGTGAGCCAAGCTTTTTGCCACTGCCCAGCACTAATTTTACCATGGGAGGTATAGGAGAAGTTGACCAAGAGAAGGTGTGGCAAAGTGGCAGAATCCTACTATGTACAGGGCCTGAAGGGTGGACAGGTTTGATTAAGCCAGTGGTAACCCTACCCTGATTAACTTTGGGGGGAGAGATCTGTTACAGCAATGGGGAGCTAGATTATATATCCCTCCGCAGAATCCCGTAACGCAGAATCTTATGAAGAATACGGGTTATAAGGGAAATGGCCTTGGGAAAAAATGAGCAGGGAGCTCCTTCTCCCATTGAGATCACTCCTCAAAACAACTGCTTTGGTTTGGGGTGTCCAAATTTCTACTTGGGACCACTGTTGTGAGTCCTGTACCCATTAAACTAACTTGGAGATCAAATGACCCAATTTGGATAGAACAGTGGCCCCTTAATAGTAAAAAGTTGAAGGCGCTGCATAATTTAGTTCAAGAACCGCTGAGAGAGGATCACATGACAGAGACTCTTAGCCCCTCAAATTCCACTTTATTTGTAATTAGAAAGAAATCAGGCAGATGGAGGATGCTCATAGACTTAAGAGCTTTTCGTTCTGCTACACAGCCAATGGGGACACTACAGTCAGGTCTTCCTTCACCTCGCATGTGTCCAGATAGGATTGTGATAGAATTAAAGGATTGTTTTTTACACTATTCAGTTGGATCCTGGTGATCATGAAATGTTTGCATTTACTGTACCAGAACTAAATCATAGAGCTACTGTGAAAAGATACCATCTAAAGACTCTAGCTCAGGGCATGGTGAACAGTGCCACGGGGTGTCAGTTTTTCATAGGAATCGTGTGGGAGCCCGTCAGAAGACTATTCTCTGAGGCTTATATAATTCACTACGTGGATGATATTCTAATGGCTGCACCTGACAATGACACGCTTCAACAGACCTATATGCACGTCAGTGAAGCTGTCTCTCAGACAGGATTGGTAATTGCTCCTGATAAGATTCAAACCACCAGTCCTCATACTTACATTGGTAGATCTCACCATTATTAGGCCGCAGAAACTTGAGATTAGGAAAGAGCTACTAAGAACATTAAATGATTTTCAGAAACTCCTTGGAGACATAAATTGGGTTAGACCAATTTTTCACACTCCCATCTCCTCCACTTCTACCCTAGCCTAAGGGAATAAGCCTATTTAGAATGAGCACACCTGGCAGAACCGGCCCTAAGGTGATTCGGCCTTACTGGTAACAAGCAGCACAGTTAAGCACCAAAGGAACACGCCACTGTCAGCTATTAGTGGGTATGATCCTTCTATCATAATTCGGTCTTATACCCCAGCTCAAATAACTGTTTTAGATAGATTTCCAGTTAGCCTTAGCTGAATATCATGGAAAATTAGATTGTTGCTCCCACCCACCCCCCTCTGGGGATTCCGAAAGCAGACTCCTTGGACTAGTAAGGTCCCCTCACACAAGCCAATTGAAGGAGCCCGCACTTACTTTACAGACAGCTCCAGTAATGCAATAGCAGCCTACTGCGGTCCCACCACTCAATCTTTTCAAACCTGTTACAGCTCTACGCAGAAAACAGATATCTGCTATCATTCTGTTATTCAAAAGCGTAAAGCAGGACAGCAACATAATCAGCGACTCGGCTTACACAGTCCAAGTCTGTCCTTTAATTGAAACAGCGAAGTTGATGTCGGAGCTTCACTCTGACATTGGGAAATTGTGCCTCAGTTTGCAGGATCAAATAAGAACATGCTCTCATCCTTTCTTCAAAGAACGCACAAGAGCCCACACACAATTACCAGGACTAATTTCTCTAGGAAATGCCAATGCAGACATGCTGGCACAAAAGGCGTTCACTGCTCTTGGGCTCCCACAAGTAGAACAGATAATGCTAAGGGATCGATACCACCTAACACGGGCACAGGCCAGGCAGATTGTCAGGTACTGTTCTTACTGCCAGCATGCCTCACTCAGAGAAGGACCTGACAAGGGTCAACCCACACGGAAAATTTCTAACTAATTGCTCAGAGGAATCCAACATCACCTCATGTGATTATGTCAGCGATTGTGAGTGGCACAGGACCCCTAAAAACATGACAACTACCAGGTCACAGTTAATGGCCTGGCATGAAGGGGGATTTGCACCTCCCATCCCAGGCTGCGGAAGCCTGAGACAGGACCTGAACAGTGGGACCTGTGGAAATTACTCCTTGTCACTAAGCCTTTAACAGGTTGTACAGGAAGCTTTGCTGGCACCAGTTAATCTGGCTATACTTATGGTTTTCACAAAAATGAGACTCAATAACCCTCTCGTGTGTAAAGCTGTCATGTGCTTGCTATCAGAAACATCATTATAAACGAAGCTGCTCAGAGTGCTACTTGCCATAATTGTAAATTGTTCACAAACTTGTTCCTTATGGTTGTGGTAAAGGGTATGTCTTCAGGACACCCCCTTTTTGGATCTATGGGAATATCTTGATAGATTCATTCTAACATACCAATTTCTCTAAGCTTTTGGATGCCTTCCTCTACAGTGTACCAAGGTACGTCAGGTACTTCAAGTTGGTCTAATCTAGGCCATCTGGCAGTCCATGCTTCATTGAACCAACCAAATAAAGATTTAGATCATTTTTCAGCCTGTCTCGCAGAGACATTGAAAGAAGAGTCTGTGCTTAGGGGTCCCGTATCCAGAAACTCAGACCGGTCTAATATTACATTTCATGCACCAGTATCCCACACCCTGAGTAACCATTTCCAGGGGCATTCTCCAGGCTTTTGCTTGTACGTATTTGAGAACTCGAGCAGGTCTTTATGTGTGTAGCATACTTCTTCTTGGATAATCCTCTCAACTTCACCTTTAGGAGATTTCTGAGACTTAATTTTAGTGACAGGTCTAGCGGAAATAATGGGTGGTGAGGGGGTTTCCTGGATGCTCTCAGCAATATCTTGCGAGGCATCTTCCTCAGGTAATGAGCCTGATGCAGCCCCACCTGGCATATCAACTTGAATAGTTAGGTTAATCTGCTCAGGTGTTTCTAAGGGCTCAATATCCTCTTCTGGATCATCAGCCCATATGTTCCCATCCCATGTTTCAGGGTCCCAACTTTTCCCAATTAATGCCCTTACTTTGGTTTCAGACACTACTCTAGATCTGCAATTCAGCTGCCGTTGTAATTCAGCCACTCATATAATGAGACTCTGGACCTGGTTCTCAGCAATGTCAGCTCTTTTGAAAGAGGAGAGAAGGCTCTCCTTTGTAGCACAGATGGAAGTTTTCAAATCTGTTAGTCTGCACCTGAGGCGTGCTTTTGAGGCTCTGAGATCATCCCTCTCCTTAATCACACTTTCCATTGTACGAAGGACCAGCCAACCAGCTTCCCTATACTTGTCATTATCACAAAACTCCTGGAAAATATCAAATATACGATTGCCTAGAGCATCTCCTTTATCCAGCACGTCATCTACTTTAGGTGCTACTTTAGGTATTATCATTGCTATTTCACACCATGGATTAGTACGGGTAGTAGACGTGTCCCCGTCAAGACTAAATAGGTTGGAAAACCAATTTAAGAAATCCATATTTATAGGGTTAGGGTTAGGGGAAAAAAAAAAAAGAAAAGAAATCCATATTTATAGTTTATTTCTCTAGAAGCACTCCTGGTACCAAAATGTATTGGACAGGGTTCTCTAGAGAGACAAACCAGATTGCTAGTAATTATATATAAATATATTTATAAAGATAGATATATAATTCAAGAAATAAACCGTTAAATTATATACAGATAGATAATACAATAAATTAACAGTTAAATTATAAAGCAGTGAGACACTAGCAGTCCTTCAGGTTTTGAGAGCTGCCAGTTGCCAGTCCCCTTCTGTAGAGAGAGCTGGGCTATATATACCCAGGCAGCAAACAGCAAGGCAGGTCCCCAACTGTCATCAACTGTCAGTCCCCAGCTCCAGAGATGAACATTCCAATCTTGTGGGCTTAAAGGGACCTCAACTTACAGCGACACAGTCCACAAGCTAGGCATCCCACAGGTAGTGTACCCCTTTAAACTGAGGCACAGAACAATCAAGGTGAGGCTCACTGAGCCATTTATCCCTCTGCCCTTCAGTTAATCCTACTTATGTTTATCAGCCAGGCTGGCACAATAAACTATAGCACTTGTATTAACCATTATTTGCTTATTGTCCTGCCAGAACAAGACATGAAGAAGTCAACAGCAAAACTAACCAGGGAATTTCTGGAAGAAAAGTCCCCCACCCTAATGAATGACAATCAGTCACTCATACAGGAAGCAGAGAGGACACCAAGGAGACTAAACCCCAGGAAGAGCTCAACAAGGCACATAATAGTTAAAGTATCCACCTTCGAGGAAAAAGAGAAAATCCTAAGAGCAGCAAGAGAAAGGAAAACAGTCACATACAAGGGTTCTCGGGTAAGAGTATGCTCAAACCTATCAACAGAAACCACAAAGAAGAGGAGAGAGTGGACTCACATCTTCCAAAAGCTGAAAGAAGACAATGTCTCCCCTAGAAACTTTTACCCTGCCACTTTATCTATTAAGATAGAAGGAGAGATAAGGGTCTTCCAGGACAGGAAAAACATAAAGAATACGCTTCAAGACACCCAACCCCAAGGAAGATTCTTGCCTACTCGCTATGGCCAGAAGACCAACATCCACCAAGCACCGGAAGCCAATGAGCCAATACCAGTCGCCAATACAGAATGAAAAGAAGGCAATAAAGAAGCCCCCCACAAAGACACAGCACAGTGATAAGGAGGGTGATAGCCAAACACTCAAGTCCAAAGACACGAGATGTCAGCAATGAATCCACAGATAGTGTTAATAACTCTAAACGTCAACAGCCTTTAACTCCTACACTAAAATAAAGAGGCTTTCAGACTCCCTTGGAAAACATAACCCATCAGTCTGTTGCCTACAGGAAACATATCTTAAGTTCAAAGAATAAACTAAGAATAAAAGGCCGGCAGAAGATACACCAGGCAAACGGCAACTCATGAAAAGCAGGAGTCACAGCCCTAATTTCAGACAAAACTGGTCTCAAGGTTCAAACCATAAAAAGAGATAAGGAAGGGCACTTTATAACGCTCAAAGAATCCTTTACCAGGAACCAGTGAGCACAATAAATATACATGTGCCAAATGAGAGACGGCAAAATTTGTGAAACTATTCAGAACATGAAAAAAGATATCACAGATTCACAGTTATAGTAGGTGACTTTAATACGCCACTTTCAAAGAAAGATAGATTATTGAGAAGGAAGTTCAGCAAAGAGACTATAGAGTCATAACTTTGCTGTCAGGGACTTATTTTAATTTTCTTCAGCTTGGACCTGAACTTACATATGAGCAGTTGATGGTCTGTTGCACAGTTGACCCTGGCTTGTGTAGGCTGATGATATTGAACTTCCCTCTCATCTCTTCACATAGATACAGTCCATTTGACTCCTGTGTTTACCACCTGGGGAGGTGCACTTACATAGTGGCTTTCCATGTTGATGGAAAAAGGCATTTGCAATGAAGAAGTCTTGAAGAATTCTATAATGAAATCCCCAGCTTTGTTTCTATCACCAAGGCCATATTTTCCAACTACCAGTCCTTCCTCTTTGTTTCTACTTTCTGCATTCTAATCACACGTATCAATGTACCTTCAATGTATGTTTGGTCAATTTCAGACTAAAGAAATTTGCCATTGAAAAAATTATCTAATTTTTTGCATGACTGTTGATATGTAAATTTGAATAACAGTTGTGTTAACTGGACTTCCTTATAGATATACAGAAGATATCCTGTTACATAGAACATAAGACAGACCTTGAAATGTTCTTCTTGACTATGCATCTGATGCCATTCCTCTTGAATCAATCATTTCTGGAAGAATAAACAGTAGACTGTCCAACTCAAAATGGCCAATACCAGTTTATTTCAGATCTTCAACGCCCAGGACATCAATCTGAACATATCTCATTTCCTTTTTAATGATTTTAAGTTTTCCTAGGGTCTTATTTTATACATTCCATGATCAATTATGAATGGATGTTTCTACTGGGTTTTGCCCCTCTCATTTTGAATAATACCCCAGTAGTAATTGGAGGTCCTGAAAGCTCAGCTCCATTCATATCGTTCAAGTCTCCCCAATGCCTTGCATCATGAGGTGTTCATCAGACAATGTATCAATGTTCCAATGCTATTGATAAGGTGTTTAGGGGCTAATGGCTCAGACGTTGACTGCCCATTTCTTCTTCTTTCTATTATATTGTTTTTCGTCTGGAAGCTCAATTGAAGCCTGTTCACTATAGGTGTGCCCCTGCTGATATTTTAATTAGTGGCCTAGCTTCCAGCATCATAGCAACATTCAAGACATCATAGTAAAACAAACTGATAGATGACTAGAGGTGAGCACAATGGACATGTGCTATATGAAGCATAGGCAAAATTCAGACTTGAATGAAAAATATTCTATGCTTAATATTAAAATTTTAATTATATGTTGAAGTGTTAATATTTTTTACAAACAAATAACCCACTGCCATCAAGTTGCTTTTGACTCACAGTGATTCTGTACATCAGAGTAGTGTCTGTCAGTCAGACTGAAAATCTTTATATGAGCAGTTAGGCTCATATTTCTGTTTCAGAATACTGGTGGGTTTGAACTGCAGACTTTGTGGTCAGCAGCCTAACACTGAACCCACTGTATTACCAGGGCTCCTTACTTTGAACCTGTTGCTGTTAGATGCCATCAAGTCCTATTTAGGACATAGTGAAATAATTTTTTGTTAAAATTGATTCCACGTGTTTTACATATTTCTTTTAATGAGCTTCCTTAAAAGTTAAAATTACATATGTGATTCACATTATACTTCCATTGGACATAATTGCTCTGTATGAATGTTTCAAATACCAAAAATATCCTTGGACTTTCCCTTCAGGTAAGGAAACAGAATGGAGACAAATCTTATTTACTTTGTAGTAAGAGCAAGGAAGAGCTGGGCAAAATAGAACTAGTTCTTTTCTACAGAACTAGAATGGAACTAAGGTCTCAAGAGAGGCACAAATGGTTTGCACTTGATTACTAACTTAAATGTTGGTGGTTTGAACTCCAACAAGTGTTGTCACGGAGGAAAGGTCAGGAGATCTGCTTCCATAAAGATTACAATGAAGAAAACGCTGTGGAACAATTCTAGTTCGTAACATTTGAGGTTAGTAAGTGGACTAATTCAAGGTAATATTTTATTGCTGTTTCCTTTGTTTCTTAAGAGAAGTGTCCCGTGAAAGAAAACCTTGAAGAATCAAGTTCCAGACAGAATGGAGCCTTCAAAATTAGCGCCTAGTCATCCAGCTGGGCACCTGGTCTGGGCATATGTGCCCAGAAGAGAAAGCCCAAACCTGGATGCTCACATGTTGCTGGTAGGTTGTAGGGGGAAAGATGATGCAGCCCCTTTGGAAAGCAATTTGGAAATTTCTTATAAAATTAACACATATCTGCCATATGACCCAGCAATTTCACTCCAAGGTATTTAGACAGGAGAAATATAAACCTGTGTCGTCAAAACAAACGTGCACACTAACGTTCAGAGCAGTTTCATTCAGGGGAAAAGGATAAATAGAAAGCAGACAGCAAGGATGTGGAGTTAGCAACAGTGCATAGTAACCAAGAGAAATGCGCTTAGATGGATTTGCGAGTTCAAAGCTTACTTTCAGGTTGATATGTTAACAAGTCTAGCTCATGTTGCTTAGAATAAATAGTTCCATCAGGATTCAAAACAGTTGAAAATAAAGGCATGCCCAAAAGGGCGAGACAAGAAGCCAAAGCAACACATCTGGAAGCGGTAAGTTAATTTGAGAGGAGAAAAAAAAAAAAAAACACTTAACGGGTTTTGTTTGTTTGTTTGGTCTTGTTTTCCTTTTTGCGCACTCACATTGTCTCTTGGGCCCTGAGAGTTCCAGGAACCGGAAGCGGAAGTACGTTCCACGCACCGCCTCGGCCGGGGACGCGGCTCCTGGATCCTGAATCCACAAGGAGGGTGAGTATCGGTTGGCATCCTTGGTCGGCCTCCGTTGTGGTTGCTCTTGCTCCTGCCCTGGTGTTCAGGTCGCTGCGCGGGTCTCCGTACAGTCCCGCCCTGCCCGTCCCCGAACCCCCAACCCCGCGTTGCACTGAAGCTGCGGGACGTTGCCCGGGTTCGTGGGCGGCCTGCCGCCGCCGCCGCTGCTTGGGAGGCTGGTGGGAGAGGCCCAGGCGGTGGGACGGGCCTGCGTGTTTCGCCGCGTTAACAGGTAAAATCACGTCCGTCTTTGCAAAGCCAACGTGCGGTTTGCGGCAGCTTCCCACGAGTGCAGTCCCACCTCTTCCAAGCCCCGCCTGGCGATGCGGGGCCTAAATGCCCGTCCCGCCTCCTCCAGCCTGGCACTCCGCCAGCTCCCATTCCTGCGTGCGCGGCAACGACCCAGCAGGACTCCAGACCCAAGCCAGTCTTTGCCCTGCAGTAGCTTCCGCCCACTGCCCTTGTCGCTTCGGAGTAGAACTGCCCTTGTGGGTGTCCGGGATTAACTCTTTAAGACATGCTCACCTGTCTCCCCCAGAGCAGCTGGTGGTTTGGAAAGGGAGATTATGATGAGGAATAAATGTATCCCCCTTGCTCTAATGCTTTTAAGTCTGTGAGATCGATGGAGGCCGATGGAACACGAGTTTGGAACTGTATGTGTCTTTAGCCCCAATTTCAGGAGGAAAATAGCAAGAGACCTATTTTGAGGAATGTCTTTGGCTTTAAAGGCAGATATTCTAGTCAGGGTTGTGTGACAAAGCAACAGGGGCAATCTTCGTTCATTGGGTACAAAATGGACTGTGGTTGAACAAACTCACTGTAGGCGATGATCACTTATAAGATCCCACACCCAGTGCTTCGCCAAGATCTTAAGGCTTAATGGAGACACAATGCACTGCATCCAGTGCCAATGATTCCACCACAGTTTCTGCTACCACAGAGTCACTCTTAAGGAGTTGAGGTTTTTTGGAGTAAAAGCCTGCATATTCCTAATGTCAGCGCAGCAAGTGTTGGAACTAGAGGCAAAATAAGATGGGAGGCATGGTTCATGAAAATAATCAAAATCCTTAAACCGATCCTAGGTCAGCCGTAATATTTCAAACAAAAAAAGCACCAAACTTTCTATAATTGAGTCAGCTTGTAATCCTACTTATGAAGTATATAAACGAGGGGCTTCACAAAGTTCATCAGAATATAGAATTACAAGGTAACAATTTTTCCACAAACTTTTTGAAGTCCCCTTATATGTAAACGTTTATACTTAAGTATGTGTGTGTGTGTACACACACACATAGATAAGATATATACCTATTGTCGTTGAGTCAATTCCTACTCATAGCAACCTATATAGGGGGTCTGAGGCTGTAAATCTGTACATGAGCGGATAGCTACATCTTCCTCACATGGCTGGTGGGTTTGAATGACACACCAAAGTTAGTGGTCTAGTGTGCACCCTCTTGCCTCCTGTCAAAAATTTTAAGTATATAAAATTAAATGCCCCGTTGGAAAAAAAATGATTTCTAACTCCAATGTTGTTAGAGCAATTTGTTTGTTTTTTCACTATTTGGAAAAAAAATTCCTAATTTTTGTTATGGAAGTAGTCCTTTAAAAAATATTATTCACCAATTAATCCAGATTAATTTACTTTTGAAAGTCCGTTCTTTCCACATTGCAGTACCTCAAATGTGATTTCATTTCTCTACACTGCCATACTTTAGAGTCTGGCACTGAATCTTTGAAATACCTACTTAACTCTTTTTAGCCCCATAATGTCCAAATTTTCTTTCTTCCACTCAATACACGAAGAATTTAAGTTTCTTCCAGTTTAGAAAAGATGGTGTCATTTCATGTTATCTTTTCTGATGTTGTTATAAAATGTATATAATAAGAGATTTGTTATCTTGACCATTTTTGTAAGTTTGGTTCAGAAATATTACTTTCACCATTTCCAAGTTTTTCTGTCATCCTGAGCAGGGACTCAGTGTATCTTAAGCATTAACCTCCCCAGATCATCTACCCATCCCTGGTAGCCAGTGGTAGACTTTGGTTTCTAGACATTTACCAATTTATAAATCTCATATGTTGGCATTGGGCTGTTAACCTCAAGGCTGGTGGTTCGAATTCACCACAACTTTGCAGGAGAAATATGAGACTATCTGTTCCTGTATAGATTTACAGTCTCAGAATGTCTGTATAGTGTCCTTATGAGTCAGAATCTACTCAATGGGAATAGGTATATATCATACCCATGTGTGTACACACATTTATTGATATTTAATTCCAAAACTTCTACAATTTAAATTCCATATTCCTATGAACTTTTTCAAGCCCCTCAGATCTATTTCATAGGTAGGATTATATATTTTTATTTTGTATATTTATTTATCAGAACTTTATTTCTTTATTGTTCAGATTGAACAATACAAGGATAAATAAAAAAGCATTGCTACTAGGATTCTAGTTCATTCATGCATGGGTTTGCTCCACACAAAACATGTTTAAACATACGAGGGGGTACCAAAAAAAGAATGGACTTTTTTCAAAGCCATGTTTTTGATATATTTTTTTTTTTTACAAAACACCCTATCACCTTGAAAGTACTCTCCATTATACTTAATAAGTTTGTCAAACCTGCGATTCCATTCTTGGAAACATTTTTCAAACTCATCTGTTTGGATGGCTGACAGCACCTCCCTTGCTTTTTCTTCACTTCTGCTATGTCCATCGCTGTTCTTTCATGTTCCTCTTCGTTCCTGGAAACAGAAAAAAGTCACATGGAGCGAGGTAAGGTGTGTGGGGCAAGAGAGGCATCATGCTGTCAAAACCTGACTCGCTGATGGCTGCGTGAGCAGGTGCACTGTTGTGACAAAACCACAGATCAGGCCCTTTTTTGTCACACACTGTTATGCAGTCTTTTCAGAACCTCTAAATAAAAAGCTTGATTAACAGTCTGACCTGGTGGAAGAAACTCCAAATGCACTATCCCGCTCATCAAAAAAATAAATGAGCATTGTCTTGATCTTTGATTTCATTTGATGAGCTTTTGTGGGGCCAGGTGACAATGGTGTGTTCCGCTGACTTGATTGTTTGCTTTGCGGATCACAAAAATAGCACCATGTCTTGTCACTAGGAATGACCTTGGGAAAAAAGTCTGGGTCACTTCAGAGCCAGAGTCATTCTTTCAAAGCACGGCATATTTCCACTCAATGCTCTTTTTCCTGGTCAGAACCCGAGGCACAAATATAGCGACACTTTGCATTCCCACATCTTCCATTAAAATTCGCTGAACCGAGCTCCTAGATAGTCCAGGTAACTCCCCCATCTTTTCAGTGGTTGATCATCGGTCCTCAAGCACAAGTGCATGAATTTTGTTGACATTTTCATCCATTTGGGAAGTTGATGGGTGACCAGAATGAGGTTTGTCATCAGTCAACATTTCACCTTTTTTTTGAAAGGAGAAAGCCACTCGTAACTTTGAGTTTTTCCCATAGTGCTGTCCTTATAAGCTAAGTTCAACGTCACAACAATTTCTGTGGTATTTTTCCCTGAGCAGGAAACAAAATTTCTCAGTCTCACTCTGTTCTCTTAAATCAGCCACCACAAAAAAACGAGGTTCGAGTGTAACTGCGTTTATGAAAAAAATTCACTGTGACCAGAGAGAACCTTCCCAGGCGACACCACTGGGTGCACTAACTCAGAGAGTTGCTCGATGCTTGCCTAGTGTGAAAAATGCATCCCATGAAAGCTCTGCCCAGTGGATCTTTTTTCCTTTTTTTTTGGGGGGGGGGGGTGTTAGCCCTCATCTAGCTGATCAGTGAATGGCTATGGACAATCCTCTCAGTCTTAGTCTCACAAGAATGACTTAAAAATATTTTTGAGGACTAATAACCAAGTTTAAAAAAAAAACTCAGCTGGACATCTGCTCAAACCACTGAAGCTTTGCAACAATTTTACAAGGATCCTGCCCTCAAATAAAACAACAGATTTTTAAATGGATCAAACATTTTTTTAAGGGATGTGGGTAAGACTTCAAAGATGAGCCAAGAGAAGAAAGGTTAGATGAATGAAGAAGCTGGCCAAAGTCTAGGAACTCGGGAGACAAGACTTTAATTTACCACTGATGCAATAGCTACTGAAGATGGTGCATCACATGTTTCAGCATTTTCCATTTTAAGCTAACAACTTGATCTTATCCAGCGTTCAGCCAGATGGGTACCAACAGAATTGTGGCTAGCTCAAAGAGCTGATCCGTCCTTCAATCTTCTAAGCAAGATTGAAGTTAATGAAGATGATTTTATGGAACAAATCACAACCAGAGGCAAGCCTTGTACTTATTCTTAAGACCTGGAGAAAGGTCCGATAAAAACTGGATTCCAAGGGGATTGGTGAGCCAGTTAAATTCAGGGGGTCAGCTCAGAAGGCTATGGTGACTAGTTTTGGGGAAATCGAAAAGGGTCATCCTGATAGGTTTTGTTGAAAGACACAAGACAATCATCGAGGCTTATTATGGAGTTTTAAGAAAATTGAAAATGACATTGGTGAAAATAAGGCCAGAAGAGCTGTATCAAGAAAATTTTTTTCCATAACAATGTACCTGCTCATTTAAGAGTAGCAGAAGCTGGCCAGCAAAAAATTTTATTGGGAAGCCATTCACCTACAGCCCTGACTTTGCTCCTTCGCGCGTCTTTGTATTCATAAAACAATTCAAAGGAACACAATTTGAACCGCCAGGGTGCCCAAACTGTCATTTGACTTGGTGCAAAGACCATAGAATTCTTCGTGGAAGAGTTAGAGAGATGGAAATATTGCCTTTAGAAGAATTGTATAGGTATACCAAATTTGGTTTTTCCACTCAGGTGTTGATGCGCATTTGGGTCATGTTCACCTTTGGGCCATTGTGAATAGTGCTGCCATGATTGCTGTTGTACAGTTAACTATTTGTGTCCCCACTTTAAAGACGTGGGTAAAATTGTTGAGTCAAACTTTTTCACAGAGGCTCTACCACTTTACTGTCCCACCCACAATAGATGAAGGTTCCTATTTTTCTACATTGTCCCCAATACTTATTACTTACTGTTTTTCTGGATCGTAGCCATCCTAGTAGGGTGAGTTTGGTATCTCACTGTTGTCTTGATTTGCATTTCCCTAATCACACTTTTCATGTGTTTATTGGACATTTTTATATCTTCTTTGATGAAGTGGTTATTCAGATCTTTTGCCTGTTTTTTAAAATGGCAGTGTTTGTCTTTTGCTCTTGAGTTTTAAGAGTTCTTCATATTTTTTGAATACTAAACACTCATCAGATGTATGATTCCCAAATATTTTCTCCTGTTCTGTAATTTCTCGTCATTTTTTTCCTTTTAAATCCTTTAGGTTCTCAAAAGTTTTTAATTTTTAAATTGAAAAAGTCCAATTTTGTGCATTTCATATTTGTTGCTTGTCTTTTTCATAACATAGCTAAGAATCCATTATTGAAAGTAGGTCCTAAAACTACATATTATTCTAAGAAGTACATAGTTCTGGTTCATAGTACTTAAGTCTCTTGTTCAGTCTCATTTAATTTTTACATATTAAATTGTATAGTGAGGTAAGGCTTCAACTTTTTGTTTGTTTGTATGTGGAGATCCAGTTTTCCAAGCACTGCTACTACTAATAATAAATAATAAATGTTTTTTACGTTTAGCAATCAATGGCCTGGGTGCACAAAAAGAAAAAATATATTAAAACCCTATTTTGGAATGCTTTACACTTTCTACAGAACAGAAACTAAAATTACCTATTATACAGTTAATCACAAGTTCTTTTGCCCACACATATGAGTATTGTCTAAAACATGTCTTCTCGGAAGCAGTGAGGCCCTGCCACCACTGTGCTTGGCTAAGTTCACAAATCTGTTGTAACCTGTAGTTTCCCTGTCTTCTGGCTCTCCTCTCCTGCTAAGCTTTGTTTCCTGGTAGTCATTAAAATCTCCTGCCACTGCCATAGCTCCTTCTGCTGCTTGAACCACCACAGCCACCTGGGTGTCGTGGTTTGGCAAAATGTTGTTATGTCTGACCCAGTCCCAAGGTAGCCCTTTAAAGAAAAATTTTCCTCAGGTCAATCCTTTGAGCCTCAATGGCTCCAGAAAAGTCTAAATCTCATGAGAACTTGAAATTCTGTTCCACAGCCCCCTGTCCTACCCCCTTTTTCAAAAATTAGAATTCTATAGGCTTTATAGTAAAAATATTCAATACAGATAGCCAAGTACCTTTCAGGTTTTCTGATCTCATGCTGCATCTGTTTTTGGAAGCCTCGTCTGTACTCTGTTCTTGCTCTTTCACTGAGCCATGGCTTTAAGGTTTGCAGGAGAAATCCTTTGCTCTTTTGGATTTTATAAAGTTAAATACTTATTACCCAGAGCAAAGAATGAAGACCCTCAATGAGATTTGGAGTGGCGCTGTGACCGGAACAATGGACTTAAACATAATAATTTTGAGGATGGCACAGAACTGAGCAATATTTAGTCCTGTTGACTGCTATTAATCAGAACCAACTCCCTTACCAACGACAAATTAGCCAGCTATTTTAATTCTGGGTATTTACCCAAGAACAAAAAGATAATAGGTAAAGCCCCTTTCTTTCCAACTATCTCAACCACCAACTGATCTTGCTGTCAAAAAGAAGAGTCCTAGAGCTTCATGAAGAATGCAGGTATGTGCACCAGAGCCTTGCACCTGTTTCGTCTTCAGTGCAAATGCCTTCTGGGGAAAGCATTGGCTTGAACCTGAAAGGAGGGAACCTTATCCAGGAAAACAGCTGAAGGATAAAGACCCTCCAGTTCCTCCTTCCTCAACATGTCTAACCCAGCCTCTCCCCTCCCCCATTTCATGTTCCAGGTGTGATGTGGAGAACTGGTCCAGTGGAGGCAGCTCAGGAACCTATTTTGCACATCTGTAAATCGCTCTTAAGGATTTCAACTGTTGTCCTCCAAACTCTACCTTGTGGACCCTCCTCCAGAGAGGAGATTTACGTAGACTTCCAGAAACTGGAACAAGAAAATGGTGAATATCATACAGAACTGGGTTATTATTACCTTGTGGGCTTAAGGGTGGACATGAATCATTTGGGGAACAATTATTCGGGGGCCTCGAGTTAAAAAACCACACACAAGAAAAGAAAAAGACAGTGGAGCAGACCAGGACACTGTGCCCAAAATTGCTTCCCAAGGTCTTGCTCTACTGCTACTGGCACCTTCTCCCTACATACATGTGACTTTTTAAGCCTTGGATGACTGGGGTCGCTTTTCCTATATAACTCAGAGTGGGGTATTAACATGCCTACCCTGGGCCTTGGTGCTTTGCTTTGAATGACCAAACCAAAACTTGCTGCCATCAAGTCAATTCCTACGCAGAGTGACTCTATAGGGCAGGATAGATCTGCCCCTGTGGGTTTCCATACTGTAACTATTTATAGGAGTAGAAAGCCATGTCTTTCTCCCATTGACAGCTAGTTGATTTGAACCACTGACCTTGTGGTCAGCACCCCAACACATAAGCCACTACACCACCAGGGCCCCTGTGTGGAGTCACAGTCTCCTTACCAGAACCTGAACACAGAGCAGCTCTGCCCAAGGATACTGAGCCCCAGGCTCTCCAGAGTCATCTTTTCTTGTCACTGAAAGCAGTTTATTTTTATTAAGTTATTTATTGTGGGGACGAGCTTCCCTCAGGAATTGCAATCTTTTCTTTGCATTTCTTTTAGTCATTTATTTGGGGGCTTGTAGAACTCTTATCACAATCCATACATCCATCCATTGTGTCAAGCACATTTGTGCATTTGTTGCCATTATCATTCTCAAAACATTTGCTTTCTACTTGAACCCTAGGTATTGGCTCCTCGTTTTTTGCCATCTCCCTCCCTGCCCCCCTTTTCTCATGAACCCTTGATAATTTATAAATTATTATTTTGTCATGTATTACACTGTCCGACTTCTCCTTTCACCTACTTTCTATTGTCCATCTCCCAGGGACAGGGTTATATGTAGATCCTTGTAATTGGTTGCCCCTTTCTACTCCACCTTCCATTTACCCTCCCAGACTCACCACTCTCACCACTAGTCCTGAGGGGTTCATCTGTCCTGGATTCCTGTACCAGTGTACATCTGTACCAGTGTACATCCTTGGGTCTAGCCAGATATATAAGATAGAATTGGGATCATGATATTGGGGGGTGGGTGGGAGGGAAGCATTTAAGAACTGGAAGAAAGTTGTATGTTTCATCATTACTACACTACACCCTGACTGGCCTGTCTCCTCCTCATGACCCTTTTTTAAGGGGATGTCCAGTTGCCTACAGATGGGCTTTGGAACCCCTCTCCGCATTCCCCCTCATTCACAATGATATGTTTTGGGGTTTTTTTTTGATACCTGATCCTATTGACACCTCTTGATCACACAGGCTGGTGTGCTTCTTCCATGTGGGCTTTGTTGCTTCTGAGCTAGATGGTCGCTTGTTTATCTTCAATCCTTTAAGACCCCAGAACTATATCTTTTGATAGCCAGGCACATCAGCTTTCTCCACCACATTTGCTTATGCACCCACTTTGTCTTCAGCGAAAATGTTGGGAAGGTGAACATCATGGAATGCCAGTTTAATAGAACAAAGTGTTCTTGCATTGACGGAGTACTTGAGTGGAAGCCAATGTCCATCTGCTACCTTAATACTAAACCTATAAATATATGCACATAGATCTATTTCCCCAGTGTCATATATAAATATACTTACATTTGTACATGCCTGTGTTTAGACCTCTATAAATGCCCTTTGCCTCCTAGTTTTTTCCTCTATTTCGTTTTACTTTCCTTTTGTCCCACTTTCATGCTCAGCCTTCATTTGCATTTCAGTAATTCCTCTGGGTTACATTGCCCTTGATCAAGGCTTACCAGGCTTCTTATACCCTCCTTGCCACTGATTTTCACTCACTTGTTGTTCCCTTGTCCCTGGGTTTGTTAACACCACTTCCTTTCTCCTACCTCCCCCTTCTCCCATATCCCCCTGGAATTCTGGGTCCCATTGTTTTCTCCTCCAGATTATTTATCCTGCCTATCTTATCTAGATAGACCTGCAGAGATAATAATATACACAAAAATAAGAGCAAAATAAAGCAACTAAAAAAAGAAAAGCCTGTAAATAGTTTAAGGTGTGTTTGTTGAAATTTAGGAGTGTTTTCCAATGGAGTCTGATGGGGTACCACACCCTGGCCCCAAAGTCTATTTTGGTATTCCCTCAGGACTTCCTTGCTCTGCTTCCCTTGCTTTTCTGTTACACATCCTTAGTGTTTGCCTCGGTGTAGTGGGGTCAGATCAGGTGCACTTGACACACAGTGTCTCCAGTGTTGTCCCCTGTAGGGCTATGAGTCAGTAAGGGATGTCATGTCTCATAGTGGGGCCAGCTATATGGTCCGCTCTGCATTGACTGCTCTGAGCAGGGATATCGTCCTCAAGGCTTGGTGGGCCATGATCTGCTCCACTCTCTCTTCTTCCCCTCTCATTTTGCTCCCGTGTGCTCTAATCAGACATGTCCCTCTCCCTGAGCTGTAGCATCAGTGTTGTCCTCTGAAGTAAATTCTTCTGGGGAAAAGGGTAGTTGTCCACGTAGTTGGGATTGGAGCTGGCCCCTCAGTCCTCTGTATTGGGTCCCGGCTTTTGCTGGTATGTTACATTCACATCTTGGAGCACCGGTTGAAGTCTGGTCCCTCTTTCCCTGTGGAGACATAAACAGTACCCTCCTCTTGGGTGGGTTAGTGCGCTGTTTCCCTGCTACCCTTTTTTTTCCCTTTTCCCCTTCCTGTTTAGTTGGCTACCATATACCTGGATTTGGTCTGGCCCCTGCCATACTACCTAGAGCTCACCCCATGAATGTTTGTATACAGTAGTTTTTCCCGATCCCCTTTTGCATGTTTTTAAGCTTACCTCAGTGGACTCATGTTGTATTTGTCCTTTTGTGCTTGGCTTACTTCGCTTAGCATGATTTCCTCCAGTTCTTCCCGTGGTATAATGTGATTCATGCATTTATCACTGCTTTTTACTGATACATAATACTCCATTGTATGTATGCACCACAGTTTTTAATCCATTCATCTGTTGAGGGAAATTTGGTTTGTTTCCAACGCCTTGTAATTGTGAACTGTGCTGCGATGAACATTGGAGCACAGGTGTCTGGCTGTGGTTTGTGTCTTGCCTCTTCTGAGTATTTGCCCAGTAGGGGGATTACTGGGTCATATAGTAGCTCAATTTCCATCTGCTTTAGATATCGCCAAATCGATTTCCATAGTGGCTGTACATACCTATAGGTCCACCAGCAGTGGATGAGAGTTCCTATCTCCCCACAGCCCCTCAAACACGTGTTGCTTTCTGATTTTTTTAATTGGGCTGTCTTTGAGGGTGTTAGATAGCATCTCACTGTTCTTTTAATTTGCATTTCTCTTATGGCTAATTATCGGGAACATTTTCTCATATGTTTATTGTCCATTCGGATTCCTGCCCTTGTGAAACTTCTGTTCAGGCCCTTTGTCCACCTCCTCCGTGGGCAGTTAGTTTTTTTCTTGTTGTAAGTTAGCAGAGTACTATAGATTTTAGTAATAAGGCCTTTGTATGATGTGTAATTGCTAAAGATGTTTTCCCACGCTATGGGCTCTTTATTATTCTCTTGAGTTCTTTCAATGTACACCTGTTTTTTATCTTCAATATATCCCACTTGTCAATTTGTGACTCATCTGTGTTTGTGTCCTTCCCTATTTCTGATAGCCTATGTATTCCCTGTGCCAAAGTTCTCAAGTTTGTCCCAATTCCCTCATTGATGGCCCTAATAGTTTGGGGTTTTACTTCAAGGTCTGTGATCCACCTTGAGTTTATTCTTGTGCATGGAATGAGATAAGAGTCTTGCTTCATATTTCTACAGGTCAATATCCATTTTTTTCCAGCGCCACTTGTTAAAGAGGGCATCTGCTTCCCATTGGATATTTTGGGGGCCCTTATCAAGGATCAGTTGTCTGTATGCTGATGATTTTATTGTATAGTATATGCTAAAGTCAGGTAAATCAAGCCTTCCCCCTATGTCCTTCTTCTTGAGGAGTTCTCTGCTAATTCTGGGATTCTTCCCTCTCTATATAAAGTTGGTAATCAGTTTTTCCATTTATTTGAAGAAAGATGAAGGTAATTATATTGGTATTGTATTAAATTTATATAATGCCTTTGGAAGAACTGACATCTTGACTATATTGAGTCTTCCAATCCACAAGCATGGGGTATTCTTCCATTTGTCGAGATCGCTCTTGGTTTCTTGTAATAGTGTTCTGTGTTTTCCCCATGTAGATTTTTTGTTCTTTTAGTGAGGTATATCTCTAGATATTTCAATTTGTGTTTGGCTGTTGTGAAGGGTACCACCTTTTTTATCTCCTCTTCTGTGGTCTTATCTGATGTGTATAACAATCTGGTGGACTTCTGTTTGTTGAGCTTGTATCCTGCCACTCTGCCAGTACTGCCCTTGTGGAACTGTTGGGATTTTCCATATTTAAAATCATATTATCTGCAAATAACGATAGTTTCACATCTTCCTCCCTTGACAAATATCTTCGATGTCTTTTCTTTGCCTTATGCAGTTAGCTGAAACCTCCAGCACGATATTAAATAAGAGTGAGAACAAGGGTCATCCTTGTCTGGTCCCCTTTTTTAGTGGGATTGTGTTTTGTACATTGACTACCACGTTGGCTGTTGGTTTTTCATATATAGCTTGTATTGTCTTGAGGAATTTTCCTTCCGTTCCTATCTTCTCAAGTGTCTTAAACAGGAACTGGTGTTGGATGTTGTTGAATGCTTTTTCTTTATCAATAATATCATGTGGTTCTTATAGTCTTTCATGTCAATGTGATGAATAATACTAATGGTCTTTCATATGTTGAACTATCCCTGCATCTCTGGTATGAATCCTACTTGGTCATGATGAATTATTTGTTTTATATACATTTGTATTCTGTTGGCTAGTATTTTGTTAAGGATTTTTGCATTGATGTTCATTATGGATATTGTTTCTGTAGTTCTTGATTCTTGTGGGATCCTTGCACGCTTTGGGTATCAGAGCTATACTAGCTTCATAGGAGTTCAGGAGTTTGCCATCTTTTTCTATGTTCTGCAAGAGTTTGTGTAGGATTGGTGTTAGTTCTTCCCTAAATGCTTGGTGGAATTCTCCAGTGAAGCCATCTGGTCCAGGGGATTTTTTTGTTGGTGACCTTGTCTGTTTCTTCTATTTCTATGGGTCTGTTGAGATTCTTGACGTCCATCAAGGATAGTCTTAGGAGGGATTGTTTTTCCAAGAATTTGTCCATGTCTTCCAAATTGTTGAATTAATTGGAGTACAATCCTTCATAGTACTGTGTAATTAACGTTTTGATTTCATTAGGGTCTGTTGTAATGTCCCCTTTCTCATCCCTTATTCTTGCTATTGAAATCTGTTCCCTCCTTTCTTAGTTAGGTTTGCCCGCGGTCTGTTGATTCTGTTTATCCTTTTAAAGAACCAACTTTTAGCAGCATTAATTTTTTCAATGTTTTCTTATTTTCCCTCTCCTGAATCTCACCCCTGATTTTTGTTTCTTTTCTTTTGCTATTAGTAGGATTGTCCTGCTGACTCTGCTCTAGTTGTTGTAAATATTGTGCCAGTGTATCAGTCATGAATCTCTCTTCTTTTCTCGGGTGTGCATGTATTGCTATGAAACTTACTCTGATGACTGCTTTTGCTGTGTACCATAAGTTTTGGTACGCCATTGTGTGCTCATTCTCATTGGCTTCTGGAAATTTCCCAATTTCATCTCTGATCTGTGCCAGTATGCACTCCTTTTGCAGTAAAGTTATTCATCCTCCAATTGTTTTGTTTTATTCGTCTTCCTTTAGATGATTTCCAGCCTTATGACACAGTGGTCAGAGATCTGTGTAATATCATTGTGCTTAAATTTATGTAGATTTGACTTATGGCCCACCATGTGCTCTATCTCTGAATATGTGCCATGTGGACTGAGAAGAATGTGAATTTTTTGTATTTGGATGAAAAACTATAAATATCTATGAGGTCAGTTGTCTATTTGTAGTGTTTAGATCTCTAGCCTCCTTGTTGAGTTTCTTTTCCTGTGATCTATCTTTCTCAAAGAGCGGTGTATTGAAGTCACCCACTATAATTGTTGAGGCTGTGTGATTTCTTTTTACATCTTTTGGAGTATTGGGTTGACGTATTCAGCAGGTCTCTCATTCAGGGAATATATGTTTACAATGCTTAGTGGTTCTTTGTCTACTATTCCCTTGAACATTATGTAGTGTCCCCCCTTATCTCTTTATAAGGTTTGCTCTTTGAGGTCAATTTTATCTGAGATTAGGATCAATCCCTGCCTTATTTTAATTGCTGTTTGCTTGATATGCCTTTCTCCAGCCTTTGATTCTCAGTCTATTTTTTGTCTGTAGCCTTGAGATGTGTCTCCTGTAGGCAGCAAATTGATGACGTGTTTTCTAAGCCAGTCTGCTAGTCTTAGTCTTTTAATGCCTGAGTTCAGGTCATTTATATTCAGGGTTATTATCTCCATCTGCACACTCTGTGGTGTCATCTTATACCTTTGTGTTGGGTGTTTTTCTATGTTCCTTTCTCATTAGTGTGTTGTGCATGTGTGTGTGTGTATCATTCTTGACTTCTTTCCGTCCTTAAGCCAATGCTATCTTGGGTTTGTTTCCTCCATGTTGCCCTCTGGGTGAGGTTGTTCTATGTGGCAGTCTCTTATTTATGCTTGATAAGTGTTGTTCTTCTGCCCATACTGGGTTGGTAAGGATATTTTGTAAGACTGGGTTTCTTCTAATGTATTTTTTGAGTTTTTCCTTGTCTGGGATGACTCTTACTTCTCCATCTATCTTAATCGATAAATTGGCAGGGCCCTCTTCACAACAGACAGACCCACTGCCTTGTCCTACACCGTCTTCATAATTGTAGTGATGGTGTCAGTCAAACCTCTTGAGGTTTTGCCTCTTTTTTTGCTGAACCTTTTCTAAGTGTGATGTCCTTCTCTGATGACTGGTCTTTTCTAATAAAATGTTTAAAGTACATGAGACAAAGTCTCTCTTTCCTTGATTTTTTTTCCTATCCTTGATTTTGAGGGACATTCTGGCTGTACTTCTTCCTAGAGAGATTTGTTTCTTGTTCTAGCGGTCTATGATGTGATCAATATTTTTGCCAACACCACAATTGCAAGTGTCTACATTCTCCTTTGGTCTTACAGGTATATGAGGAAGTAGACAGTAACATGGCTTGGATCACATGTTACTTAGTTTAAAACAAAGTGACCACTTTGCTTTTGGATACTTTAAAGAGATCCTTTGCAGCTGTCTTACTCCAATCGTAATGCTACATTTTCTTTATATAGTTCAGTCTCTTGGGTTACTTTCTCAGCATACAGAATAAATTAGGTGTGGTGAAAGGATACCTCTCACATACAAACCTTTGCTAATTTTAAACCATCTACATCTAGAAACATTCTTGTTAACAATGAATGCCTTTCCTATTCAATTTGTTATTCCTGGCATAGTAGACCATGAGATTGTTCAATTCAAAATGGTCAATGTCAGCTCAATTCAGCTCATACGGGTCTAGAATTGCGTGTCTTTTAGGGGCTACAACTGTGAGAAAATTTTGTGTAGAGCCTCCAGGAGGGCGGCTAGTGTATAAGTTTCCTACAATTAATGGATAGATTAATAGGTAAACCTGCTACATTCCATTACTTATAAAATATGAATCACGATATATTCTTTATGGTCCCCAAACACAAGCTATACTATTTTTTGCGATTGTCTCCTTGTAACACTAGAGTGGGTCTGGGTTTATGCCTGGTTATGCTTGTGAAGCAAACTAAAAACAAACCCATTACCATTGAGTCAATGCTGACTCATAGCAACCCTTTTGGACAGGGCAGAACTGCCCCTGTGAGTTTCTGATATTTTAACTTTTTATGGGAGTAGAAAGCCTCATTTTTCTCCCTCGAAGTGGCTGATGGTTCCAAACTACTGACCTTGCAGTAAGCAGCCCAACTCTTAACCACAGTAATTAATACTCAGTAGCATGGAGTTTGAAGGAGTCCTGTTAGATTAATGGTTATGTGTTTGACCACTAACTGGATTACCAGTTTATTTGTCAAGGCCCCGACCCTCCTGTGGTAGGTGAAAGGCAAAAGGAAGGAGGGCAGCCCCTCATTGTTTCCCAGTTACTGATATCTCATTCTGCTTTGATGCTGTGCTTTATGTTTGCTGAGTGGGTCTTATGGAAGAAGGTGAAGTTGTTCTTCTGCAGAGAAATGATCTGAATGTGGAGTACAGGTTTTTCATTTGTATAGAGCATACTCCTGGTATGTGTTCTGGACCCTAAATATAAATAGAAGCTAAATTGAAATTTTTCAGTCAACTTATGGAGAGATAAGTTCAGTGTGTTAGAAATACTAATACATCTATGAAATAGAATTCCACCAGTCAGGAAGTAAATGCAGACAGCAAAAGGATGACGTTGACGGTCAATTTCGAGGGTCAAACATAGAATCTTGTGTGACCTTCCTATGAATTCTCACGCATCCTTTCATAAACTCTGGAGAAGATAGTACTTTGCTCATCCAAAATATGTGGGTTTTTTTAGGACTCAGTTGTCTTTGAGGATGTGGCTGTGGACTTTACCCAAGAAGAGTGGGCCTTGCTAGATTTTTCTCAGAGGAAACTATACAGAGATGTAATGCTAGAAACCTTCAGGAACCTGGACTTGGGTAAGGATGGCTTATTTTTCTTAAGTATGTCTGAATGAATACATTGTGCTCACCAACCTTACAGGATTTGAGTCAAGGAACGGAAATATATTGACAAACATGATAAACCTCGTGGAGCTTATTTAATAGTACTCTAGGTGGCGCTTATGGGTAAGCATGAAACTGCTAACTAAGGTCAGCTATGAGTCAGAATCGACTCTCTGCCAGTATGCTTCAGTTTGGAGTCAGTGACTTCCCTTGAAAGTAAAACACTGTGTATTAACCTGACTCTGAATTTCTCTTCTGGTTACAGATTAAAAGCCTATAAGGGTTGCTGTGAATCAGAAATAACTAAATGGTTGTTAGTTTGGATTCTTTTGCATTGCTCCGTATTTATGACTCTCAATCTTTTCTTTGTAAACTTTCTACACTTTGACCACTGCCAAAGTTTTGGAACAGCCAAATGCTTCATAGTCTTTTTTTTCTCATAAATGCCTTCTTCCTCATATTGTAAAAGTCCACCTAAAATTATTGGGTCAGTTTCTCAACAGGACAACGATAGACCAATGTTGTCTCATGACTATGTAGAAGTGCAACACAAGGAGAATGACTCATGGTCCTTTGTGTTAGGAGAAATCCGTGAATCCTACTGCAGTGAAGATCAGCACAGTCTCCAGGCATGGCTTGTGAGGTGAGTATCATTCACATGACCATGAGCAAAACCTGAAGAGAGTATTTTAATATTTTGCTTACCAGTCACGACTAAACTCATATTTTTGTGGCCAAGCGTTGCTGGCTTGTCACTTATGTTTACTTATGTTTGCTCTTAAATTACTTGTTGTTTTTTTCCCCCACTATTAAGGGAGTTTATTAGGGAATTAATAAATTACCACAAGTCAGGATCAAGAAATTGTAAGGATACAGTTGTTGGTTCATAGCAGTACCTCTCCTCAATTTCTCAGCCAACATTGTTCCTTGAATTCTGTCTCCTTGGGCTAAGAAACCAGTCCATATATTGCTCTGTTTCTCTGGCCAGATGAAAGGGCACCTCAAAGCCTCCATTAATTCAGATAGAGATCTTGGATGTGTTTTTCCAATGATCCACAGACTTATCTCTGCATCCCAGTTGACTCTTTTTTTTAATACTTTTATTAGGGACTCATACACCTCTTATCACAATCCATACATACATCAATTGTGTCAAGCACATCTGTACATTTATTGCCCTCATCATTCTCAAAACATTTGCTCTATATTTAAGCCCCTGGCATCAGCTCCTCATTTCCCCTCCCTCTCTACTCCCCCCTCCCTCATTAACCCTTGATAACTTATAAATTATTATTTTGTCATATCTTTCCCCGTCCGACGTCTCCCTTCACCCACTTTCTGTTTTGTCTATCCCCCAGAGAGGAGGTCACATGTAGATCCTTGTAATCAACCCACCCTCCCTCCACCCTTCCAGTATCACCACTCACAATACTGGTCCTGAAAGGATCATCTGCCCTGGATTCCCTGTGTTTCCAGTTCCTATCTGTACCAGTGTACATCTTCTTTTCTAGCCAGATATGTAAGGTAGAATTGGGATCATGATAGTGAGGGAGGAGGAAGCATTTAGGAACTAGAGGATAGTTGTCTGTTTGATCATTGCTACATTGTACCCTAACTGGCTTTTCACCTCCCCAAGACCCATCTGTAAGGGGATGTCCAGTGGCCTACAAATGGGCTTTGGGTCTCCACTCCACACACACCCCCATTCACTATGATATGATTTTTTTTGTTCTTTGATGCCTGATCCCTTCAGCACCTCGTGATCACATAAGCTGGTGTGCTTCCTCCTTGTGGGCTTTGTTGTTTCCAAGCTAGATGGCTGTTTGTTTACTTTCAAGCTTTTAAGACCCCAGACCCTATATCTTTTGATAGCCGGGCACCATCAGCTTTCTTCACCACATTTACTTATTCACCCACTTTGTCTTCAGCGATTGTGTCGGGAAGGTGAACATCATAGAATGCCAATTTAATAGAAGAAAGTATTCTTGCATTGAGGGAGTACTTGAGTGGAGGACCAATGTCCTTCTGTTACCTTAATACTAAACCTCTAAATATATGCATATAGATTTCCCCATCCTCCTATATAAATATGTTTACATATATGAATGCCTTTATTTAGACCTCTATAAATGGCCTTTGCCTCCTAGCTCTTTCCTCTATTTCCTTTGACTCTCCTCTTGTCCCACTATAATGTTCAGTATTCATTTGGGTTTCCCTAATTCCTCTTGGTTACATTACACTTGATCACGCCCTACCAAGCCTCCTACATGCTCCTCACCACCGATTTGGATCACTTGTTTTTCATTTGTCCCTGGGTGTGTTCACACCACTACCTTTCCCCACCTCCCCGTCTCCCATGTTCCCCCAGAACTGTTGGTCCCATTGTTTTCTCCTCCAGATTGTTCATCCAGCCTATCTTATTTAGACTGACCTGTGGAGATAATAACATGCACAAAAATAAGACACAGCAAACCCAAGCAACAATACACAACAACAAACTGATGACAAAAACAAAACAAGAAAGAAAAGCTTGTAGTTCGTTCAAGGACTGTTTGTTGGCCTTTAGCGGTGTTTTCCAGTCCAGTCTGTTGGGGAACCACACCCTGGCCCCAAAGTCCACCTACAGCATTCCTTGTGGAACTTGCTGCTCCATTCCTTTACTGTTCTGTTGCACCCCCTTAGTGTTTTGCCTCGGTGTGGCGGGATCAGATCGGGTGCAATTCCCAGACTGTATCTCCAGTGTTTGTTGTCCCCTGTAGGGCTATGGGTCAGTAAGGGACGTCATGTCTCATAGTGGGGCCAGCCAAGTGGTCCTCTCTGTGGACTGGCTGCTTTAATTAGGAACATTGTTCTCAAGTCCTGGCCAGTCAAGGTGTGCTCCACTCTCACCTCCTCCCCCTTCATCTGCTCCTTTGTGTTCCAATCAGAT
Organism: Tenrec ecaudatus; assembly: GCF_050624435.1. Classification (NCBI taxonomy): domain Eukaryota; kingdom Metazoa; phylum Chordata; class Mammalia; order Afrosoricida; family Tenrecidae; genus Tenrec; species Tenrec ecaudatus. Next base: position 14,035,033 of record NC_134530.1, on the reverse strand, counting down.
ATGTCTCTCTCCCAGAGCTGTAGATTCAGTGCCATCATTTGAAATAAATTCTTCTGGGGTGAGGGGCAGGTGTCCATTGGGGCTAGCCCCCCAGACCTCTCCACTGGTTCCCTACTCCACACTGGCATGTTGCATTCATATCTTGGAGCGCTGGGTTGAAGTCTGGTCCCTCTTTCCCTGTGGAGATATAAACAATACCCTCCCTTGGGTGGGTTAGTGCCCTGTGCCCCCACTACCCATTTCTTTTTATTATTTTTTTCCTTTCCCCACCTCCTTTATAGTTCGCTACCCTATGTATCCCTGTATTTGGTCTGGTCCCTGCCATTCTACCTGGTCATCACCCCAGGAATGTTTATATACAGTAGCTTTTTCCCTATGCCCCCTTTGCATTTTTTAAAGCCTTACCTCAGCGAACACATGTTGTACTTGTCCTTTTATGCTTCGCTTACTTCGCTTAGCATGATTTCTTCCAGTTCATCCCATACAGAGATGTGCTTCGTATGTTCATCACTGCTTTTTAGTGATGCATAGTACTCCATTGTATGTATATACCACAGCTTTTTAATCTACTCATCAGGTGATGGGAATTTGGGTTGCTTCCAACTCCTAGCAGTTGTGAACTGTGCCACAATGAACATTGGAGCACAGATGTCTGGCCTTGGTTTGTTTCTTGGTTCTTCTGATTATATGCCCAGTAGGGGCGTTGCTGGGTCATAGTGGTATCTCAATTTCCATGTTTTAGGTAATCATTGGAGTAAAATCCTTTGCAGTACTGTGTAATTATCGTTTTGATTTCATTGGGGTCTGTTTTAATGTCCCCTCTATCATCCCTTATTCTTGCTATTGAAATTTGTTCCCTTTCTTTGGTTAGGTTTGCCAGTGGTCTGTTGATTCTGTTTATCCTTTCAAAGAACCAACTTTTAGCAGCATTAATTTTTTCCATAGTTTTCTTATTTTCCCTCTCCTGAATCTCAGCCCTGATTTTTATAATTTCTTTTATTTTGCTGACTCTGCTCTAGTTGTAAATTTTGTGCCAGCATATCAATCTTGAGTCTCTCTTCCTTCCTCAGGTGTTCATGTATTGCTATGACACTTCCTCTGATAACTGCCTTTGCTGTGTCCCATAAGTTTTGGTACATCATGTGCTCATTCTCATTGGTTTCTAGAAATTTCCTAATTTCATCTCTGATGTGCCAGTACGCACTCCTTTTGCAATAGAGAGCTATTCATCCTCCAATTGTTTTCTCTTGTTTTGTTTGTCTTCCTTTTGTTGATATACAGCCTTGTGGCACAGTGGTCAGAGAGAGAAGTCTGTGTGATATCAATGCACTTAAATTTATGTAGA